>NC_090928.1:661057301-661682301 GCF_040938575.1 Ambystoma mexicanum | reverse complement strand
GTATCCTTAAAAAGATCTCATAACACGCCCGTCCGTGTACACTGCTTCAAGTACCTCGGTATGGTTTTTCTTTTTTTGTTTTCCAAACTTCAGAGTACAATTTATACAAGCTTCTTCTATCACATGTGCCAATCCATTGTAGGTCATACATTTTTTTTCTTCACTAGAACAGGATTGGAGCCAAGAAGCTCGTCAGTTATACCGCTGTGTTCCAAAATCTTAAAACGTTCTCTTTTAAACATTGTTAGACAGCCTGTAGTCACATTTGTTAACTGAGTAGGTAGTATAAAGAGCCTGGTTTAGCCTCCTTAATCTCAATTAAACTTTTTTTCACGCTACAGTACAAGGCACAGAGGCCGGCCCTAGCTCATACTTTATTACTGTAGGCACACAGTTAGGCAAATTCAAGACTTTCCTCCACAACGAGCCTTCTATTTTTGAAAACTGTAAATTCACAGAAAAACCGTTCATCTCCAGCCCATAGAACATTGCAGGCACCCCCTCAAAATTATAATCCGATGCAAGCAGGCTGAGTGTGAAGCTGCCGTATTTTCTGTATATACAAGTCACCTAGCCTGCCAATTGCAATCCTTTCATCCTCACAGTGTTTCCTAGCCCCATCCTTTGGGATACTCCAGTGAGGATGTAGCCCAGGTATTTTACTGCCTGCTCTACAACCAGTGATTTGCTATCTAATATCCAAGATAAATTAGCCCTCTTGTTCCTGCCTCCGTTAAAGCATAATCAATATGTTTTACTGGAGTTTGCTTTTAAGCTATTCACTACTATATAAGCCATAAATGGCCCCTAGAAGCCGTTGCAGACCAATTTGAGTCCTATCTATTAATAGGATATCGTCTGCATAACCAAGCCAGAAACATTGTTATCTACAAAACTGCGGCACCACAAAGGAGGTAGGCTCCAAATACCCCCCCCAAATCCGAATAGAACATATTGAACAGGCAGGGGGCCAAAGAAAACCCCCGCCGAAGTCCTTTCATGGTACAAATCGGCTCAGATACTGTTTCTAGCATGTTAAGCCTGAGACTGCTCCAGCGTGAATTTGAATTCAAATATCAAGGAGATGCTCTGGGAATTTCCAATTCCTCAGCTTAGCCCATAATCTCGATCGATCCACTGTGATCGAACGCTAAGCTGAGGTCCACATAGGCCACGTTCTGGCCTCTTGATACATGCCTTCTCAAGCCGTGTGTTGACCACAAGGTCACAATAGTGCGCGGTACAAATATCCTTTCACATTAACATTAGCATCTGTCCTAATTCTTCTCCTGAACCCTGTCTGAAATGTAGACAGCCTATTAGTTTCCGTGATCAACTCCTCCGCTTCTTTCAAGATACACTTTGCTGTCTGCATCCAGGATAGCAATTGAGCGCTAGCGCAACGGACTTTGGCGGTCACGCTTATACACTTGGACAATCAGGGAGGTTTTCCAAGTTAATGCCAGTCTTTTTCCCATTAAAATGCCATCAAAAAGCAAGAACAATATAAGTGCACAGGTTCCAGATTCTGTTTTCAGGACTCCATTACATAGGCTGTTTGGCCCTTTGGCACGTGAACCAGAGGACGAAGTGATGATTGCTGAATTTGTTCCAGTCTAATATTTATACACCAGGTGCCCTCGAAAACATGATTAGTAGAAGCCGCACCAGGTTTACTGTATAATTCACTAAAATGCTTGGCCCAGCATTGCTCAGAGATTGGATTTGCAATGATTCCATGCTAAACGCTGCGTTACTCTGCAGGAGGGCCCAAAAAGTCTTCCCATTGCGTTCCAACACAACTCTCGGCATGTATTCTTCGTCCCTCTGTGCCAATAAATAAATGTGGGCCTTGAGCCAGTTTCCATAACTTAGTTTCTCCTTCTTAATATCAGATATTTTTGTCTCCCAAGTCAACCTACTTGTTCGTATATTCCTAACCCTAGACCTCAACTGTTTCCGATGCATTTCATCTACCAAGCATTCAGGCTGGATACTACCTAGAAACCGCAATAGATATGCAGACTGCCATCACTCTTTCTTGCTCCCTTTTTCACCGTTGGCGGTGGCCAAGCTCTAAAGATGCTGCTGGGCAGCATGAGCACCATTTTCCATCTTGAAATAAATGTGATATATATTGTAAATGGTAGCTTCATTCATTCCCTCACTCTCGTACACGGCATGGGGTGGATAAAGCACTTTGTGGATACCACCACACTGTGGACCTGTGCCAACCTTTCCTTTTGTCCATCCCTTTGAAAGACAATCCTATAGCCTTCCCTTCAACAAACTTTCAACTTATCTGCTTCTGGCTACCGTATTTCTATTTATTGGTTTACTGCGATGCATACTTTTCACTTTTTTTGTCCTATTTTTCAGATTCGATCTATTATTACGAAGTGCTTGAAATAAAAAAGAAAGTATAATCTCATTACCAACTAAACAAACTATTTCAGCCACACCAAAAACGGTCGGGTGGTCCATACACATACATAGACACTGCGTAACTTGAGCAGATGTTTAATTTGCCAGCACATTAGATGTCAAATTAAAATGGTGTAAATAATGACAACATCTGTACCTGTCCATCTAAATCAAAAGCCAGACAGGCCACTCCATGCGTGTGCACATCTTTGAGAATGGAAACCGTCTGCACGCTGTAGGAATCCCAAATGCAGATATAGGGGTCCTTCCCCACCTGCCCTGTTGCCACAAGGGTCTTATCAGGGTGCAAAGCAAGGCTGGAAGAAATAAATGAGAAGCAGAAGTTACACGTACAATAGTGAGTAAAACCAATAGCAATTATGCATCCAGCCTACTTCTGTCCTAACCAAACATTATGCATATTTTCTGTACGCACAGACGGTTATGTGTCATTTCAACCAAACAAATGACTGTTGTGATTTACTTTGTGTACATTACTCGGAATTTTACTTTGATTTTATACCTACAAAAATTCGATGCGATATACACAAAGTAAATTACAACGAAGTAATTCACTTCGTAAAAACAACCGGAGACCGAAAAGACATGTTAAGAATTAACTGAGTCGTTCTTTTGTGACACTGGTATAGCGCACCAATACCCTTTATTATGTCTGGGCGCTGTTACCACAACGGATGCTGTGCACTTTCACGAAAGGGATCTAAAAACGTAACGTAAAATGACTGACCTACAAAGGATCATTAGGAAAGTACATTTAAATCCATCCTGAAAAAAGTTCTGCAGTTATTTGATGGGGTTAATCTAATGTCTCATGCTTCCGCCGTTTGCGTGGCCACTTGCCATTCTGGAACGCACAAGACAGGGGGTTTGGGTGGCAGGAATAGAGTTACCAGTGCAAGATTGATTTGCTGTTGTGTTGATGCATGCGGATCAGGACTATAGGGTTCTGTTTGCTGCCATGTTTCAAGGTGATTTGTGATAAGGGCACCTGGGCTATATGTACCCAGAAGGGAGCATTCATTGTGTGCCTGTGGATCGATCGATGGTGGGTAGACGGCGCCGTTTTAGACAAGCTGGTGGGGAGGCTTAGGCACCACATGTTCATTGTAGCCCCCTACAATAGGTGCCATGCAGGGTTATTTACAGGATGCAGCAAACGTAACATATTAGAAAGTAACATAAGATTTCTTTTATTTATTCGTTTATATAGCAATCATTGCAACCAGGGGCGTAGGAGACACATCAAATCTGGGGGGGGACAGGGCACATCTTGGGGACTTTGCCTTATGTATTTATTTATTGTGTTTTAGTCAAATTACTAGACAAAATTAGAATTAAAATAGCAGTACGTATTAAATTACAAATATCACTGTATAAAACAAGAGAAAAGAAAAGAAAACAGAAGAAAATTAAAGGATGCAGCAGCAAAGAACATGTCTTTGTATGTTGCATTTCTGGATTTTTCATCGGACTACGAGCTCATGGTAAGAAAGAGGAAATAACAATTACTTCCAGTGGGCCACAGCTAGGATGCCAGCGCGTTAAGAGGCAGATCATCTGCAAGTGGACTCCTGCCAAAGAAAGTAGTTGAAGCCTTTTCTACCAACTGCAAGTTGCTACTTTTTTTGTGTGGGGCAAGGAGACGTGTGTATCTTGGAATGGAAAGATGGGGGTTTCAAAGAAAAAGGAAATCTTGTTTGTACCTCTGAGTAAGCCCTGTTATGGGAGAAGAGGGACCAGGTGTGTGATGTTGCTGCTTTGCCTGTCCTCCGGGGTGGGCAGGGGGGGGGGGGGCGGGGCTTCACAGCAAACAAGGAGGATGAGCGATCGCAAGACCACCCCCTTATAAGCACTCCCCAGGTTGGCGGCCGGATGGGTCGGACCCGGGGGATGCCTAGTAGGTGGGGTGTATGTGGACCCAGGGCGTGGCCAGAGGGGCAGCCCGCTATGCGAGCGCCGGGCCAGCCTCTCACGATAAGTCTGGTCCCTCTTATTCCATCTCATGCTGGCTTCAGAGCCTAGCCTTTCTTTGCCTTGGTTGTTCTGAATGCAGATCTGGACTCTGTTCCTTTCTCGTTTAACAATTGCTGCAAAGCCTGATCTATTTGATTCTCTCATATGTTACTAGGATGGCAGAGCATGGATCCTCTGCTCTGTTACATTATTCAAAGAGCCCCTCTGGCCTTTATTTGCCTCTCCCTTGTCTCACTGCTTGCTTGCTTAATACATACCTCCTTGCTTGAGCAGTCTGTCTTAACTTCTATTGGTTCTGTGTCTTGAATTGGCCTCTTATTTCCGCTTTTTTGTCTGCAGGGGAAAAGCATTTGCCAGTCACTGCCATGATGGTTCTGTAACGCTCACCTGGTCTCCACAGGGGCGTAGCTCGTGGCTGAAGGCTGCTGTCTTCACTGGTGTTGCAGTGCTTATAAGATGGTGCTTGCCCGCGCCTTCCCTTCGATCTCACCTCGGAAGGCGTTTGCCTGCAACGTCGAAACAAGATATTAGCCAACTGAATGGAGCCGGATTGGCTTCACCACTTTTCCGATTTCCTTTTCTTCTGGCTCACCTTGGGTTTTTAAAAAGGTGGGCTCTCCGTCCCGCACTATTTTGGCAGGGGCGCGGTATGTACAGTCTTTCCCCAAGATCAAGTTACTTCACTGATCCGATAGGTGTTGCTGCTGATTTGTAATAACCTGAGTAAGCAGGTAAGTGTCCATACCAATGCCTTCTTGGAATAGATGCTAAAAGTCTGTCGCCCAAGTTTTCTAATTAGCGTTTGTTCTTTTCTTTAAGGGGTATTGTCAAGCGATTTCCGGAGGACGGATTGACTCTCCTTGCAATGTTAAGCAGGTTTCTTGCAGGTGAGTATAGCGCTATGCAAGGCGCGACGAATGTTCGAATAGCCTTTCTTGCTGTGCGTGACTAACCCGCTGTGTCTTTTCTATTCAGCAGGTGCGGTGCGATTCCAGGATGATGATGGAAGGACCGCTCAATTACGTTCCTGGAAGATGCCGGTCCAGGTGAGGATGGATGCTCGTGCGGTACCTTCTTTTCTGCTTCTTCTCTGCAGATGCAGCGGTCCGGGAATAAGCGGAAGGCAGGGCCGGAATGTTCGATTACAGGTAAGGCCTTCGTCGCTTTTTTCTTCTCTTTTCCATTCACAGGTGCCGGTGGATAGAAAACTCTGGACGGGCGTGGCTGAAGAAGAGCTCAGCAGACACGGTGAGCGTTACGCTGCAGCAGTGCAGAATAACGCAAAGCGTGTTCTGTTTGCAGGGTGCGGGGTAAATAGCCTTGCAAGTAGTTCCAGGCAAATAGTCCCTTAACCGTATCCTGCCACTTCAGGTAAAGTAGTCCCACAGCCACACCCGGTACAGGAAGGCTCAGCCTCACTAAGCTGAGAATATAGTTCCATGAGCCAGTGGCGCCAGGACGGAGTCCAGGAGATTCTAGGGTACTTCTTAGGGGCTTGATAAGCCCTTAAGGATGCCAGTGTCAAGGGTGCTCTCACCAGATTCAAGGGTGTGGGATCATGCACCATGACAGGTTCTACCTGGCCATAAGAGGGCAACAGCTAGCAAATATTGGAAGAACATGGGCATATTATGCCAGAGGCTGGCAAGTGCCTTCCTAATGCCTACACAAGACACACAATTCTTGCCTTTGTTTCTAACAGTAATTCAGTGAATGAAGAAACGCGAGAGCACACATATTGCTTATAAAGGAAGGGGATGATGTCGCACTTGGTTTAGACATTTTGATCATGCCAGGAGCTAATTTCCAGCTGCAATGAAGTGATTGCATTTTAGACTTCTGGCTTTAAATAACGTTAGTATCACCTGGAAAGCACAGAGGTTGCTCAACAGGGTTCCTGGAGCATAAGGGGTACCCTACTCATGGGCATGGATGATTGGAGGGCATTCTTGCCCTGTTTTGGAGCCTGGTCCCTGCACCCATGATAGGGGCAGGGGCCTATTACTTTTGGTTGCAAGTACCCTTTGAGGGTGGGCAGACATTGCCTCCTGCTTTAGTCCACTAACAGCTCTGCTTGCAAGTTTATCACACATACCCGTCAGATGGCATGTAACTCAATGCTACCAATGTTATCAGCCTCAGAAGTCTGGAATCCTTTGCCACATCGACTAGAGTACAGGATTACCACCTGAGACTTACCCATGTCTGAGTAGTCATCTATCACCCTGTGGGGAAGACACACACAGAAAGAGCAGGGCACAGTGCCCTTGTGGGGTTTTCACACTTCTTCCTCCGGGTGGGCACAATCCACTCTGCAGAGAAAGTGGCACATGCTGGGCAACATTCTCCCACTTTGACAATGTCACCCACAGAGCGAAATTGGCCATTTGAAATAACTCTGTCGACTTATTGCGCAATCCACAATGATGGGTTTCAGCACCTGCTTAACCCGAGATGGCAATTAAGGGCATTTGCCAACGCACTCAAGCACAGGACACCCTCTTACCAGCGACATACCATGCTCACTCATTCTGATCATGAATTGCCATTTATCTGGGGTCATGTTAAAGGTATTTATTTATTACATGTGTAGCATCACGCAAAACCCCCAAGCATCAAGGCGCAAAGTAAACTGCATGGTGTGGACCACTTCCATTGGTGCACATTTTTACTTTTCCGCCACAAAATGGAAGATTTTAGCGTAAAAGGCAGGTGAAATCACACTGCTTTTCCACTTTGGAAGAGTGTAAATACCTCACGCAATTAGCGATTGCTGGCGGAATTGACAATTACTTCCTCTGGACTCTGCCCGCTTTTACCAGGTTTAATTTCCAAGCAGATCCCAGAGAAATCTCTTTCCTTATTTCCAGCATGAGAATCCATGCTGGCAGTAAGGCCGAATTTGTCTGGTTGAGCGGGAAATACAGGGGGTCCTGGTGTGTCCACTCAGCTCCCCAACTCCACCCGGAAGATGCACGAAAATCTGGCCAATTAGAAAAAGCAACAGTAATAGTGTTTTCCACCACTTTTTCTGAACCAATTGACCTGGAAAATGCTGTGTTTCATTGGAAGCTGAATGCATTCACTCTGCCTATTATCCCACCGGAAGATTAAGCCAGGTGCTGAACACAGGTGTTACATATTCCCGTGCACAATATGCATTTAGAGAATTAACTGAGCTACCTTACAAATTATGTCTCCTCTGGGGCTTTATCGTCTTAACCCCTTAACTGCCATGGGTATTTCCCCCCAGTGCCAAGGCCTTTTTTGGTGATTTCGGTATGTCGCCATTCAATCCCTTGTAACTTTTTTGTTACATGAGATATCTCGGCCAAAGTTGGCCCCTTTTTTCCCACATGTAGGCGGTCGTAACGCCACCCAGGAATCCTAGTTTGCTGTAGGGGGGTGAGAGAAAATAACCAAAAAGGAGAACATTTGGGGTTTTTTCAGAAAATGCCAATTAAATGTTGTACAAAGAAGCCTGTGGCGTTTTCCTTGTAAGCGCCAGGAACAAATGGTTTGCTGTGCTGGATTCGCCAATTTCCAGGCTTTCAAGAACAGATTGAGTGGAAACCAAAATAACATTTTGATATGCTAATCAGCCGTTTTGTGAGAGGTAGGTGATTTTGGTGTTTTTTGTCCAATAGGACATGTGTGGACGGAATGGAAGAAAAGGGTAGGAAAGATGAATGGGAAGCCAGAAAGGCATACATTTCTGAAAAGTAGACAATATTCCAAGTTTAAGAAGGGGCGATTTGCACAGGTCAGGCAACAACTATGTAGGGAAAGATTCCATAGTTTGGGGGGTAAAAATCGAGAAAATTACAAACAAACAAAAAAAAAAAACCACACAATTTCTGCACATTTCACTTCTGCCACCCACTGAAACACGCAGCCAACAACACATGGCCTACCTTCCCGCGTTCCCACAGGTTTCCCGATGAAAACGGTACCTCACATGTGTGGGTGCACCTACCTGGGTGCAAAGGGAAAAGCCTAAAACACTGGTAACCCCAAGTCGTTCCGCACAGCAGATTTTCAGGAATTTTGCGCACGTGGACAACCTACAGATTTGGGCCTAGGGTGTCGAAGCCACGAAGGAAAACAGGGAACCCCATGCATTTCGGAAAAGAAGACACCAGTGGGAATCCACAGAGGTCTGACTTGCACGAGTCGCTCCATAATGTTTTACCCAAAATCCTGTGGGGGGATGGGGGATAGGGGACGCAAAATGTACTGCCCCAGGCTTGGGGGGTGGCTCTGCCAATATTTGCAGTGGCCTCCCCCCACCCCAAATGGATGGGGGCATCTCATGTACCCCTTACTAGGGGCAGAAATCTTCCCCCAGGGAAGGCTACATAAGGTGCCCCCATCCACTTAGGGTGGGGGGGAGAGGTCCACCCCCCCTTTCAAACACAAAGAATCCTGGTGGTCTATTGGCCCCCCACCCAAAACAGGTTATAATATATACATATTTTTGTTTTGCCCTTCCCTAGGGGCAGATGGCACATGTCTGTGACCATCTGCCACCAGAGGGGTGGCAAAATGTACTGCCCCAGGCTTGGGGGGGGTGGGGTGGCTGCCAATATTTGCAGTGGCCTCTCCCCTCCTCCCAAATGGATGGGGGCATCTCATGTACCCCTTCTTAGGGGCAGAAATCTGCCACCGGGGAGGGCTACATAAGGTGCCCCCTCATCCACTTAGGGAGGGGGGGGGCGTCCCCCTTTCAAACACAAAAAATCCTGGTGGTCCACCCAGAACAAGTTATAATATATATATTTTTGTTTTGCCCTTCACTAGGGGCAGATGGGCACATGTGTGTGGCCATCTGCACCCAGGGTTGGGTCAAAACGTACTGCCCCAGGCTTGGGAGGGGTGGCTCTGCCAATATTTGCAGTGGCCTCTCCTCCCACCCCAAATGGATGGAGGGCCTCTCATGTACCTTCCTTCCCAAGGAGGGCTATATAAGTTGCCCCCATCCACTTACGGTGGGGGGTGAAAGAGGGCCACCCCCTTGCAAAAATCCCTGGTGGCTAGTGGTCACACCCACCCCACCCAAACTACATTTTAAAAATAAATCTTTTTTTTGTTTGCCCCCCCCTTCCCTGGGGGCAGATGATCATCCATCTGCCCCCAGGGTATTGCCCCCATGCTTTGGGGGACGGGGGGGGAAGAGGACGGCTTACATAGTAAGCAGCCCCCCCACCCCCCTACTTCAAAAACAGATCCCTGCACAACACACCAAACATTCTGGGGGAGATAAATGGACATTAGATCCCCCCACTACGCCCATGCTTGCAACCAGGAAGCCACTTCTAAGAGCTCCATAAAGAATTACATGGGGGCAGGGGGATGAGGGCATGCGGGATAGAAAAGGAATGGTGAGAGACTGACACAATCCCTGCAAAGTCTGAACAGAGAGAACAAGAATGCATACTTAAGGAAAAGTGACTAAGAGGGAGAAAGGAGCATGCACTTAGTCGAACGGCAGGCCCAGAAGTTTCCCCGCAGATCATGATGTGCAGCTTTACTCTTTGGCCTCTGCTGGCTTGTTCTCACTCGCCCTCCTTTGTTCCCTCTTCACTCTGGCTATAGGTTGCGTCTGCTGGCTCCCCAATTGTGCTCTTCTCTTTTTAGGCTGTACTCTATCCCATGGCTAAGCAGGTTGCATCAAACTACCCAGGTCTAGTTTGCTCAGTTAGCACAGTGCACCCCTCTTTCTTTGGTTACCCATTTTTTGGCCACCAGGATGCTCCAAGAGGCATGGGTGGCCCCTTCATCCTCCTCGATTCTGACAGGGTCAGTATCTGATATCTAGTAATGAAATAACTACTCCTATGCAGGAGCCCAAGGATGAGTAGTGGCCAAATCACCTACTCAGTCCTCGCTTTGCCATCACTGTTGGTTTGTAGCAATCATAAAGGTGAAAGAGGCACAGTCAAGAAATATACCTCCTTCGCTTTTTGTGGTAACCTGAGGAGAGGGCAGGTTTTACTCATCGGAGTGTGAATGTGAAGACAGTGGCAACATAAACATCTATAAAGTTATATATGTACACTTTAATAAACTACACCAATATGCAATAACACTGACAAAAACCTGCAACTGTGGAAGGAACACAATATGCAGAATGTAATGGTGCAAGTACTCTGGGTAATGTAGTAGAGGTGAAAGGCAGTAAATCCACAATGTTACCATCGAACCAAGCTTCGAGATACTTCGGTCCTGAGACCCCACGTGACTGATATACTACGCATTTAAATGAGTGCCTAAATGAAGTTATTTCTTTGCAGAAGGGATTTATCCCATATGACTACTGCCATTGACACCAAGCACGTATGCTATTCCGTAGTAGCACTAAATTGGCCCCAATTTTAAAAAGACACATGCAGTGTCGAAACATGGGTTATCGTAGAGGGCCAAGACATTGAAATAATGTGGATACTCGTTAAATAAATTGAAATTTCATGTCAAGTACAATTGTGTGGCGCAGGAGTTTGTGTGAGGATAAATTACCTTCTTCACTCTAAAAATGCATTTACTCTATTTGAAATGGAAGCAGGTCAGCCTACTTCTCATTTTCAGGATTTAAATGACTGTGTGTAGTCAATTAGCCCAATTGTGCATACACACACACACTTCAAGTAAGTGCTTGGCACCCTTCCAGACCGTGACTAATCTTCATAGATTTGTCATGTATCCTGAAGCAACCTAATTTACTCTGACATCCTGCTCAATAATGGGCACTTAAAAGTTGCGTGCATATATTAAAGTCACGTTTTAGCCATAACCTATTATTGCACACCAGTGAAGCCAGTTTCCACAATCTCAATAATTACAATCCATTTCACTAAACACAAGGAATTAGCTGAGCTTTTCCAAGATCTCATCAGTAGGATTTGTGCCCAGGAACAGGACTAAAAATGCAGGCTGTGAACCGATGACGAGACCTCTACCCAGTGCACATGCAAAAAACTGGCGTTGCATGCCAATAAAACTGCATGCACCCCGACACAAACACTTTCACCAGGCCATCTGGTTTCAACCTCACTCTTATACCAATGAGCACACATACTCCACTTAATCAAACTTCACTATCCACCCCAAAGCACATAATATGCATATGTGCAAACATTTTATTTTTTTATAACAAATGAACAAATATAAAATTAATGCATACTATTTCTGAAAAAGAACCTCACTTTTTCCAACTCTGGTGAGCTTTTTTAGATTTTTTCGAGAACTTACTACAACTCATGAGGATCTATATAAAGTGGTTCACAGGCTCTCTGTGATCGCGTCGCTAATTTCTTTTTAACTAAAAGCCAATGAGTCTAGAATGTAGGACTCTTTCAGTCCTTCAAAACTAGATGAAATTCGAGGTGATGGTCATATTGGTTTTTTGACTATTGCAGATGAACAAGTTACTTCTTACGTTGTAACGTTCTTTCGACAGGATGTTCCTCTGACGTATTCCTCATCTTAGATATCTCCTTCCAGCTCTGCTGGCCTCGGAACATTTTTTCTCTCTAGAGGGCGCTGCGCGTCGACGTCCTCCGAGTCTATGTCCCTCGACAGCCGCCGTATCGACGTCGACGTCATCCTGCCTATAAAGGCCACGCGTAGCGTCCGTTGCTCAGTTCCGTTTTGTAGCCCACAAGAATTCTTTCTGGACTAAACTAATCGCCCTGAAGGAGCGTAAGCTGCAACAACAAGGGAAGTAGAACTGCAGGGATGGATGGGAGGGTCGATGAGGAATACGTCAGAGGAACATCCTGTCGAAAGAACTTTACAAGGTAAGAAGTAACTTGTTCTTCGAAGGGATTGTGTCCTCCGACGTATTCCTCATCTTAGATAGGCTCCCATAGCAGTATTCTATTATTGGAGGAGGGAGTACTGACTTCACGCTGTCTTCTATTGATGAATAGAATGCAGTACAGCCCTTCCAAACCTAGTCTCTTGACTGGAGGAGGAATCCAAGTTGTAAAATCGTGTAAAGGTATGGACAGACGACCATGTAACGGCCGCACAGATGTCTTTAACCGGCACACCTCTTTTGAGGGCCGATGAAGCTGCAATACCTCTGGTCGAATGAGCCCTAAGGTTTTGAGGGGGCTCTTTCCCTGCCAGTTTATAACATTCCAGAATGGCTAGAATGATCCATCTGGAAATGGTCTGCTTAGTTATTGGTAACCCAAGCTTGTGACCTGTGTAACCTACAAACAGCTGGTCTGCCTGTCTTATCCTGGCTAGTCTACCGATATAAAAACTTAAAGCCCTTCTAGGGTCTAGCCTGTGTAACCTCTCTTCCTCTTTCCCCGGATGCGGAGGAGGATAGAAAGATGGTAGGGTAATCTTCTGAGTGATATGGAATTCAGAAACCACCTTTGGGAGGAAATTAGGCTTCACTTGCAGGACAACTTTGTCTTTGTGAAAGATTGTGTGAGGGGGTTTACAAGAAAGAGCTTGTAATTTGCTCACCCTTCTAGCAGATGTAAGTGCTATTAATAAAACAGTTTTAAGGGTAAGGAATCTTAACAAACAAGAATGGAGTGGTTCGAAAGGTGTGCCCATCAGGAAAGTTAGGACTAAGTTTAGATCCCATAGGGGAACTTGGAATGGTCTTGGGGGATAAACATTGGTTAACCCCTTTAGAAACTGTATTACCAAGGGTAACTTGAAATAGGATGGTTCTTCCGCAGTGCGCTTAAAGATGGATAGCGCTGCGAGATGGCCCTTAATGGTGCCCACTTGAAGGCCTGAATTCGCCAAATATAGTAGGAAGGACAAAACCATTGGTGTACCACATGAAAAAGGGTCGATATTCTGTTCTCTACACCAGCTGCAAAATCTGTTCCAACGGCAGCGGTATAAAGACTTTGTTGCTGGCCTCCTTGCCGAAAGCAACACCTCCATAACATCATCAGGGAGGTCCCAATCCTTGTACCTCAGCCTTTCAGAAGCCAAGCGTGAAGGTTGAGGGTTTTGATGTGTGGATGGAGAACCTGACCTCCATTCTGTGAGAGTAGGTTCTCTCTGAGTGGAAGTCGAATTGGAGGACAGATGGACAAGTCTAGAAGGTCTGGGTACCACGTTCTCCTGGCCCAATCCGGGGCAATTAGGATCATGGTTCTCCGGAATCTTCTCAACCTGATCATTTGAGGAATGACAGGGACCGGTGGGAACGCGTACAGAAGCGGAAACTCCCAGTCCACTATGAACGCGTCTCCCAGAGCTCCTCTCGGGGGAAATTCCCTTGAGCAGAACAGATCGCATTTCCTGTTGAGGCTGGTGGCGAACAGATCCACCTGAGGGGTTCCCCAAAGGGCAAAGATCTCTTGAAGGACTTCCTGAGCTAGCTCCACTCGTGGGAGACTGTGCTCTGCCTGGTCAGAGCGTCCGCTGTCAAGTTCTTCTCTCCGGCTAGGTGAACTGCCGATAGAGAGATTCCTTCTTGGATTGCCCAAAACCAGAGCTGCATCGCCTCTCTGCACAGGGGTAGTGATCCTACGCCTCCTCTTTTGTTGAGGTAATGCATGGACACCGTGTTGTCCGTCATTATCAGGACGTTTATCCCTTTTACAGCTGGCAGGAACGCCTTCAGCGCAAGTCTGATGGCTCTCAGCTCTAACAGGTTGATATGTAGTCTGGACTCCAGATGGAGACCAACGACTGCTGATGGTCAAGTCGTTGGCGTGGGCTCCCCAACCCGTGAGTGAGGCATCCGTTACTACTGTTATCTCCGGCCAGGGTTGCCAAAAAAGTTCTCCTTTCAGAATGTTCTCCTGACAGGCCCACCACTGAAGGTCTCGAGCCACCCTGTCAGGAACTTGAAGATGATCTGTCATTCTCCCTGAGAATTGTGACCACTGAGTCCTCAGTGCCCACTGGAGGGATCTCATTCTCAGGCGAGCCTCTGGCGCTAGGAAAATGCAGGATGCCATGAGGCCTAGCAACCTCAAAAAGTCAAAGGCTGGGAGACGTTGGGCATCTTGGAACTTGGTAACCATCTGTAGAATACCTTGAGCCCTCACCTCTGGTGGCGAGGCTTTTCCCAGGGAAGTGTCCAGGATCGCTCCTATGAACTGGAGTCTCTGCGATGGTATCATTTGTGACTTCTTTAAATTGAGGGAGAAGCCCAGTTTGTGAAGGGAGTGGCACACGTGATTTAGCTGGATCTGAGCTTGTTCCGAAGAAACAGCCCTGATCAACCAATCGTCCAGGTAGGGGTAGACGTGAATCCCTTCCCTCCTTAGACTTGCCGCCACTACCGACATTAACTTGGTGAAGACCCTCGGGGCGGAGGTCAGCCCAAATGGCAGCACTCGAAATTGATAGTGAGAGTTGCCAATTGCGAACCTCAGGTATTTCCTGTGTTTGAGATGGATAGGCACATGGAAATAAGCGTCCTGAAGGTCCAGAGATACCAACCAGTCCTGGAACTGAAGGGCCTGGAGGATCTGAGAAAGAGTGACCATCTTGAATTTGTCTTTCCTGAGGAATTTGTTCAATTCTCGGAAGTCCAAGATGGGTCTCAGTCCTCCGTCTTTCTTTGGAATGAGAAAGTAAGGGGAGTACCAGCCCTTGTTCCTCTCCGCTACAGGTACCGGTTCCATGGCACCTTTCTCTAGCAGGTCCAAAATTTCCTGCAAGAGGAGCGGATCTGGAGCTTTCTGAGAGCTGATCCCCGGTGGATGACTCTGAGGTATGCGTAGGAAAGGCAGGCAGTAACTTTGGGCAACTGTTTCCAATGCCCAAGCATCTGACGCGATAGCCTGCCATACCGCCAGATGTTGAGTCAACCTGCCTCCTACAGGTGTCCTGTGAGGGAAGTCCTCAGAGTGGTTTTGGGGCGGCCGATGCAGATGCCGATGGTAAAGAGGCACCTGCTGTTGCTGCGGCTTTTGAATATCTACCCCGCCCACCTCGGGTAGTTCTTTGTCCCCTTTAAGCCGGTCGTCCTCTACCTCTTCCGAATGCGGAGTAGAAGCGAAAGGACTTGCCCCTCGCAGAGGTTCCTGTGGGACGAAAAGGTGTCTGACGGATTGCAGCGCCTAGGGATTTTGCTGCTGCTTTTGAAGTTTGCAATTTCTCTAAACTGTCATCCGCCTTTTTCCCGAACAAAGAAGAGCCATCGAATGGCATGTTCAAGAGCCTGGCTTGCACATCTGGGGCAAAACCAGACTTTCTCAACCAAGCGAATCTCCTGGTTGTTGTACTTGTCGCCATTGCTCTGCTGATACTATCAGCCGAATCAATGCCCGTCTGGAGGGATTCGCACATAGCGTCTTTACCGTCCTGTATGATATTCAGGAACGCATCCCTTTCTTCTCCCTCCGGGATGCAGTCAGCCGCTGTAGAAGCACACTCCCAAAGTGTATGGCTGAATCTAGCAAGGGTGCAAGTAGCATTAACAGATTTTAACGCCATGCTACATGCCGAAAAAACTTTCTTTGCCATAGCATCATATTTTCTATCGTCCCTGTCCTGTGGGACGGTAGGATAAGCCGTCTTGACATCGGTAGAAGATGCTGCCTGTACCACCAGACTTTCTGGGGATGGGTGTTTTGACAAAAACTCCGGGTCTGTAGAGGATACCCTGTATTTTGTAGACAGTTTTTTATTTACTGCCGGGACGACATCTGGGGTTTCCCAGTTCGTCATAATCTTCCTCTGAAGAGCTTTATGAAAAGGCACCACAGGATCCTCCTGTGGGCCTTTGTCAAGAATATCCGTGAGGTCAGCTTGTTGGAAAGATTGTGAAGGTGTTGACCACCCCATAAATTCTGTGATCCTGGCCATTAAGGCTCTATAGGGGGTTTCAGCATGCTCCCCCGGGTATGGCCTAGCAAACTCCACCTCAGGGGAAGTGTCTAACCCACTTGCCTCATGTAAGGAATCATGAAGATCCTTTAACCTGCGTTCTTCAGAGGAAAATTGCTCTCTAATTGGGGTAAAAGGTCCCTGCAACTCAAATGCATCTTCCTGTTCAGACAAATCACCCTCTTCCATAATTGAGGACATCGTTCTCAATTGTTCTGAACTCAAAGGGTGTAAACCCCATTTCCAAGGCAGAGGGTGCCGAACTTGTCATAATCGGCCTCGAAAACGTCGATGTCGTCGAAGGCTTCGAGCGTGGCGTCAAAAACAAAGGCGGATGCCTCGATGACCTCAACAGAATTGGGATTCTGCTCGACAATCTCGAAGCCATCGTCATCGAGGACCTGGGGATAGTCACTGGGTGTGTCGTAGCCATGACTTTTCTTGGCGTCGACGCCGGTGTCGAAGCTGGCATCGAGTCGACAAACCTGTGTGTCGAAGGTCCCTTCGACAACGGCGTCGAAGACACCAACTTCGGCGTCGACGGAACCTTAGTCGACGGCGTCGACAGAACCTTCGAGGAAGGTTTGGAGGTCCTAGTCCTACTCGAGGGTTCGAGACGCGCTCGAGTGGTTTCCTTCGCCGGGTACTGCGACTCGCGGCGTTTTTGACCTTCGGGTCTTTCGACCAGAGCATCGCTCTCGGCAGTCTTCGAGGGGGTCGAGGCCGCTTTCTCGAAGACGCTCATCATATTTTTGCGGAATTCCTCCCATTCAGCCCGGGAACTATGTTTCGTGGGGCAAGGGATTCTCTTTGGCGAAACAGAGGAAGAGGAAGACGGAGAAGGGGATCTTCGACATATCCTCTTCGAGTGCTTCGATCTCAAGGAGTAATGGGACCCACTCCGAGACCTGGAGCGCGAATGGTGACGAGGAGACGAATGTCTCGACTTCGTCGACGAAGAAGAAGCTTTAAAAGTCTTACCTTTCTCCAGCTTCCCCCTACGCTCCTTCAGGGCCTTAGCTGTCATGGACATACAGTCCTCGCACTCCGAACAATGGTGTTCAGCTCCCAAACACCACAGACAAACTCTGTGAGGGTCAGTCAGCGACATCTTTTTCCCACAATCTCGGCATTTTTTGAAGCCGGATCGAGGAGTTGTCGGTTCCGACGAAGAAGCCATCGAGTACGGATCGAATAACTCGAGGTAAATCGGTTTAACCTGACAAAACTGAGCAACGGTATTCCGAGGCACTGAGTAAGCGCGGAAAAACGGAACTGAGCAACGGACGCTGCGCGCGGCCTTTATAGGCAGGATGACGTCGACACGGCGGCTGTCGAGGGACATCGACTCGGAGGACGTCGACGCGCAGCGCCCTCTAGAGAGAAAACATTTTCCGAGGCCAGCAGAGCTGGAAGGAGATATCTAAGATGAGGAATACGTCGGAGGACACAATCCCTTCAAAACTCACAAATTACCTCACCAATACACAGACAAGCATAGTAGATTTACTATAATTCATTGAGGTTTGTAACAAGGTTCTCAGGAAGGTTGGGATGGGCCAAACTACAGAGTCCCTACAACTCCCTCAACCCACTGTGTGGGCTCCTTACACCCTAGCCCAGTCAACCCTAACCCGGACTGAGGTCCTGAGATTAATTCCTCGCGCCACATAGCCTCTTCTATCCACTTCTAGGGAAACCCTTAAGGGAGGACCTAAAGGCTGTGGCCTTCTTTATCTCACTCCCTCAGACGTTATAAGGGTTTTCCTACACTTAGGATTATCACATCGGGATGTTCTCTCCACCCCTCTGTCTCTTTCACACTCTGTCTCACCTTAATTATTTGCCTACT
Source organism: Ambystoma mexicanum (assembly GCF_040938575.1). Lineage (NCBI taxonomy): Eukaryota > Metazoa > Chordata > Amphibia > Caudata > Ambystomatidae > Ambystoma > Ambystoma mexicanum. The sequence continues at coordinate 661,664,207 of NC_090928.1, read as the reverse complement.
GTCCTCCTAGGGGGGCGGTGGGGGAATTAAAGGCTGGGGTCTCATCTCCCTTGCACAACCTGTTGGGAAGGCCAGGCTCTGGCAATGATCTTGTAGGCCGCCTACCACAGTTTGAGGGGTCCCCAATCCTTGTGGCAGGGTCCTTTCCCAGACACTGTCACAAGATGTTATAAGAAGGACCTAAAGGCTTTTTCCCCATTGGATCTCCTCCTAGCAACATGTCTGTTGAAAGACCTGTTCTTGACAGTAGTCAAGGAGTTGCCCACCACTGCTGATGCCTCACTACAGCGAGGGATGTTTCCTAACAGACCTAGAGACATTTATCATACCTCTCTCAAAAATGCCTAAATTAGATCCAAAAGATCAGGTCAACTTCAGGCATACCTCCACCTTTCCCTTCTGAAGGGAAATGATATACTGAGAGGTTTCTGCTCAATTATCTTGCTATTCAGAGGAGCCGTTTTCAGATAATGAGTCATGGTTTTACCCTTAATGACACCTTTAGGCCTGAGACTTGAGAGGCCAGCTGTTTTAAAATTGTTAGATCTGTCAGCAGCTTTTGACACTGTGAATCAGGATATATTTTACACCGCCTAGTACATCTGAGGGGGATTCACCTCTGCCCTGGCAAGGATCAATTCATTTTTGAAAGTTAGGAGCCAGAGGGTGCAGATGGGTCACTTTAGCTCTCTTCACTACTGTCTCTTGTGGGGTTCTGAAAGGTATGCTCCATAGGTAATCTCTAGCACCCAACGAGGATGGTCATAATCTTGATCTAAGGTGTCACTATGCTGACTGATCCACAGATTCTAGCTGATCTTCATAGTGGTTTCATAGTGGTAGGATGCATCTTGTATGCCAAGTTGTTTGGGGGTTATTTGGGGATTGTCCATCAATGGATGCAGGACAAACACTTCTTAACAGGGGTAAGTCAGAGGCCCTGCATTTGGGTACCATCTCACCACTGTTGCTGCTTTTCAAGTAGCCACAATATCTCGGCTCTCCTTTGACCCCACCACCCCCCTTGGAGTCAGCCTGGAATCTGGGTGTCATTTTGGACAGTGGTCTGTCATGTGTACCCTATGTCGATGCAGTGGTCAAGTCGGATACTTCATGCTGGAGCTCTTTATAGGATCCGGTATTGCATGACCCTTTATCTTGACATTAATCAAAAGTCCCTGATCAAAGCTCAATGGTCCAAAATTGGGCCTTTCATATGATCTGTCAGCTGAAAAAAAAAAAAAAAATATATATATATATATATATATAGTTGGCTTCCAGGATATCACCAAATTCCAGCACGAGGCGACATTAATTTGGAAAATCCTCAAGGGTCTGGATGTCGACTATCTGGAAGACTTTGCTCTCCCACCACAGGCTCTTCGCTCAAGAATCAGGAAATTACAGAAAGGCTGGTTGGGTGGTAAATATTGTACATTTAAATTTGCAGTTTATGGAACGCCCTTCATGAAGTAATTAGGAACTGTTCATCATTTCAGGTTTTTAAACTGAAACAATAATAGCCAGTGGTTTTCTTAATTCTTTTGATTTTTTATTCTGTATCTGTGATTGGTTACATTATTTTGTTTGCTTGTATTTTTCTGTTATGGCTCATTGGAACTAGTATTGGTTGGTAATTATTTTGTACGTATATATTTTTACCTATGTTCTACTATGGGCTGTCGGATATAAATGGCCCCAACCTGTTGGCTTCTATATACAAGAAGAAAGTCCTATATTTTCTATCAGGTGTCACATCACACTCTTCCCAAACCTAGTAGAATTCATTAGCACAACATTTTATTATTTAAACATGAATACATTTCATAAAAACAATCATAACAATGATCATGATACATAAAACACATACAATATGTTAAAACCACACAAATAGAAGCACCATAAGTGAGTAATGTTGCAATAATTTCTTGAGGATCACAAATGTGTGTACCCATCAAACTACGATTCCCATGCCTCGCTACTTTCAGCCTATTCCTTATTAGTGTATTTCCAAACAACCCGACTTGTACAAGTTTCTGTCCTTAAACAAAAATGTAGGACATTCTTCAGGGGAAAGTGTCTTGTGCTGGTAAAGTGTCTACTGCCGAAGAAAATCTTCTAATATGAAAGAAGAGCCCTGTTGATAAAAAAAATGGACATCCTATTAATACTTAATCACAAAGTATAAATCTCTTAACATCAAAATACACCCTGATCCCTCAAGGGATGTCTTAGTATGTTTCTTATTTAGACATACCTCTCTATCCCAAATCATGACTCTTTGGTCTTTTCTGATACTTGATGCAGATTCCCAATTACTTAAGGAATTCTTGCATTTCCTCTTCAATTCTCTAAAAAATAGTGCACAAATATAGCCTATTAGTACCATGGAGTATTTATGTCAAATAGTTAATACATCTGAATTAAAGCATCAAAGTAATAAAGCGTACCTATCTGAGGATAACCCCACAACTAATATTCTCCGATTCCTCACAATTCAGGATACCAAATGATGGTGGTGACTCTGTCAGACAGTGTAGATGCACTCTGTTACAAATGCATTGTATTCACTTGTCCAGTGAGGTATAGTACATAAACAAACACTCACTTGTTAGTAATGGATGCTCAGGGTAAAATTACTCCTGGGGGAACTCTTAAAGTAGGAGAAAATGTATACACCATCTCTCCACCTCTTTTTCAGGTTCAAACTCTGTGGAAACATTGAAATTATACATTACTTATGACTCCCATTTTTCATATGAGGTTTACCAAACTGTGGACTCTAATCTAAGGGATCCACTAATAACACAACTTGTGGTTCCACTTACCTAACTATTTCAGCCTTTCATAGCGCCACAAACAAGATTTTCTTATTACCTCGCACTTGCTCCCTAGTGCCGTGTTAAATTGGCGGGGCAAGGGCGAGTCACGGCGCAACGTCATGACGTCATCACGCCCTTACGTGGCGTCATGACGTCATCACGGCACGCGCACCATCATCAATACGAAATGTCTCCCGGCTTCAAACAACTGTTGTTATATGGGAAATGTAGTTATATTTGAGTGTTGCCTAGTTAACCAAATCGCAACGTTCTATGTCCTCATAGTACAATTCTCAAATTCCTCCATTAATATTCAAATATTTAAAATATTTAAATCCCAAAACAACAGGTTCCCTAAATAGCTCAGATGTCAAGGTGGGGAACACACCATCAATGTGTTAATAATCCCTTAATTACTGGGATTGTGAGAAAAAACATACTCCAACATCATCACATAACTGTATCGCTATCGGAAAGGTACTCGATAGAAAGGATCATATAATAATCAAAGTGAAATGGCAACAAAATAAACTGACAAAAAAGTGAAAGGGTATCACAACACCCATAGTCGCATATGATTTTTCAATTATTACAATAACATCACCTCTCTGTTACATCAATATATAGAATCAATATTTCACAATATTGAAAAAGAAGCAGAAAATGATCACAAACCTCAATTTTGCTGAACTAGAGTGACCCCCAACATGTTAAGGATGGTAACAATTTACAAATATCAAATTCACTTTCATAGAGCACAACCCTCATCTTTTCACTTCTTGCACAATACATAAAAGCCACTCTACTCAAAGTTCACAGAGTTTAGGTTCGCTGGTAAGTGTTGTGCCATTCCACTCCTCATTCAGACCTTTGATATAACTTTGACAAAAATATTAATTTCTGTTCCAAATTCAGTAGTTTCTTGTTGATCACTAATTGGGATTGGCCTTTAATCTGTTTCAAAATGCACCACTCAAAGTCATGACATGAATGTTTCATTTCTATAAAATGCTTGACCATCGGAGCCTGTTCCACTTCATTCTTAATGCAACTCCTGTGCTCAATAACTCTAGTTCTGCATTTGCTGTTCGTTTCACCAATATATATAAGGTTACAAGGGCATTTAATCAAATAAAGGACATTATTGGTTTTACAATTGGTATGTTCATTAATGTTCCACAACCTGTCCAGGCCCAAATCTACATTCACAATCCTTTTCGTTTGGGCACACATAAAACAATTGCCACAAGGGTAATGCCCAACTACTGGAGGTAAACCCCTTAGATTAGTTTGAACAGATGGTTTCTTTTTAACACTCTCATCATTCCTAATTACCAAATTGCATACAGTGGTACTTTTTTTTTTAAAAGCCACAATAGGTTTCCCTACTTCCTTGTCATAATATTATTCCAATTTCTTGTAATACCCTTAATCTTATATGACAAATTACTAAACGTATTGACAAAAATAAAGGGGATTCTTTTGTACTTTTTTCTCTTTGAATTTGCTGATCCAAAAGAGATTCCCGGTTGTTATTAAAAGCCCTTTTGGCTGCTTTCTTTTTACCAATGAAGCAGGATAACCTCAATGTACCAATTTAGTGATCAAATTATTAGCTCCGGTTTCATACGATTCATTAGTACTGCTATTCTTTTTCAAACGTACAAATTGCCCAAACGGAAGCTTATTCTTTACGTGTTGTGCATGATGACTCTTGAAATGTAACACAGCATTTTTGTCGGTGGCTTTGGTATATGGAAAAGACCAAAGAGTCATGATTTGGGATAGAGAGGTATGTCTAAATAAGAAACATACTGAGACACCCCTTGAGGGATCAGGGTGTATTTTGATGTTAAAAGAGATTTATACTTTGTGATTAAGTATTAATAGGATGTCCATTTTTTTGACCAACAGGGCTCTTCTTTCATATAAGATTTTCTTCTGCACTAGACACTAGACACTAGACAATATTGCCATTTCCTGCAATATGAGGAGGCTGGATGAATGATTACCCTTCATTGGTGATGTCATCTCATTTCCCAGGTCACTGTTCCCTTGAAACATTCCAATCTCCAAGGCCCCCATTTTATTGTACAATTGAAAACCTCTAAAGAGCTTTAGGTGCTGCGCGTACCCTTTGTTTGACTACTGACTAGAATAAGTAACAAACTAATTTTGTCATGCTCTTAAACAGCAAAAGATTATAGCTACCATCTATGAGACTTTATCAGACCATAAAACTCAAGGCTATTTATTGCAGCTGCTGACCGCAAAGGTTGATATGACTAATTTACCTGCCTTGTACCATGTGAAAAACCTGTTTAGAAGTCAAAATGAATTTTGCAAGAAAGCTCTAACCACTGAATTCTGATTCATTATGAATAGCAACTTAATTGAGATTCATACTGATATTAATGTGCATACATGTTTTTACATTTGGTGGATTCAATACCTTACCTTTCTGTGCGCGTGCAAGCGAATATGCATCAATTCGGAACAAAATGAGCACTCCCGTTCAGTTTGCCACAACCCTAGTCATCAATATGGCACAAAAAACATGAATCCCTCCTAATGATGGGGACCCTCCTTGACTGCCCCAACATTCCCCTCTTTAGTGAATACTTTAACTAACAAATCATAATCCTCTTCAGGGCGAACATCACTACAACCATCTCTCACCCCAATCTCAATATGGGCATACTCCTCTGCTGAATCAACCCAACTCATCCCCCAACTTTTCCACAAGCTAACCACCGCTCCACACAAGCATGCCAATTTGGTGGAAGAAACAAAACAGCTTCATTTTAAGTGCTCATATGGGATAAAGTAGCGGCGGCCTACTTTTAGACAGATATATATATATATATATATATATATATATATTATTTATTTATTTATTATTTGTATATGTTCAAAAGAACTTTACAAAAGAAAAAGTTGAAAAAGAAAACGAAGTGCACTAACTACACAAGGGTGGGACCCTCATCCCGCTATCCTCGTCAAGGTATGTTTGAGTATTTTGGTGGTTGCTAAGAGCCAGGTGGTTCGGTCTCCTCCGATCAATCTTTGCCAGCAAGTATCTTCGTCCCACCCACACTCGTCTAGGCTGAGGTGCTTTACGTAGGCCAATCTCAAGTCTAAAGTTTTAGGGCATGACAGCAGTAGATGCCGGATGGTTTCAGTCTTGGCTTTGCAAAATCGGCACGTGCTGGAGTCTGATAGACCTCTAATGTTTCGGATTTTGTTGGTTTCAAGCAGGTTCAACCTAGTCCTCAGCATGAAGTTTCGAACCCCCCGGCTTGGAAATTTTTTAAGGTACTGCATCGGCTCGTTGAGTTTGGAAAACAAAGGAGGCAGATGGAGAAGTTTGTTGCTGGTTACTAGATCTGGAGTATGAATACAGTCTAGTTCTTTCAGCTTCTTATAGACTCTCGACGGATTTGTAGTGAGATCAGCCTTCGAACACGTGACTGACTTGAGTAGGGACATGTTTTTTTCTTTCCAGATTGTTAGCATTTTTACCTTGCCAGATTGGAGTTCTTTGTTTAACAGACCGTAATTTGGTCACTTTCGTCCATGATGCATTTCCTAAATAGCCTAAAAGCGTTTAAGTTGACTGTTGCTGTTAGTGACACTAGACTTAGCTCCCAGCGGATTGTGGCTATTGATGTGGAGTTCGGGCAGACCAAGGACCGTCTTCCAGAACATGCTTTCTAGTTTTTGCCAGGTTCTTGCTGGAATCGTTGGCATGGCCTCGGCTCCATAGGTGATCGAGGGGACAACTTTTTTCTTATAAAATTCGATTACAGGGATGCAAGAGAATTTTCCAAAACTTTAAAATCGATAGCCTTTCCTTGAGAGGCTAGTTTCTTTAATTTGATTTGAAGTGCATTCTGCATAGAAGACTCATTTTTCAAGGAGTCTATCTGGACGCCTAGATATTTGTAATCGGTGACCCTCTCGATCGCGTTTTTCTCAAGGAACCATTTGACAGAGTTATGATCATCATGGCCGCACCTGTTGGTACCTGGGCAGAGCAACAAGGCAGAAGGATTTGGCAGGAATGAAAAAGAATGAGTAAAGACAAAAATAGGCATCAGAAACCTCTACACCAAGACTTAGCCAGGGAGGTACCCATCAAAACAGAGTTTATCCATAAGTCGTTGGTGATCCCAGCCTCACTTTCCATGGCCTCTTTCAGTTTATGCAGAGCAGCGATAGTTCTGGTGAGCGTGCCATTCTGTGTCAATTGGAGGCACAAATGTACAGCAGGTACTCCCTATTTTCCAGCATACTCCACCCTTCACTGCTGTCAAGAGTCGAGTATGTACCGGTTTTGCAAAGTTATGCGCCTTAGTACCCGTAATTCTTCCTTAATGGCACTAAACGCAGACTCGCAAGTGTTCACAAAGAGCAAGATTTCATACCTGGTCACCTGGAGCCATTTGGCATTTGCCACTGTGTGGATGTCCATTGCCAAGAGGGAGGTAAGAAAGGTCTGTGTGTGGCTAAATAGTTGATATCGGCAAGGAATGTCTGCTAAGGCCTGTGATGATGCTGCCGAGAGGTAGTTGGACCTTTTCCTTTGTAATACTTGTTTGGAATTGTCACCATTAAACCTAGTCTCCAATGTGTCTTTATACAGTGATGAAGGGGATGCAAGGGGAACAGGGGACACAGATGTAATTTCAGGTATTGGAGGGGTCAAAATCAAGTGTTCTTCAGGGATTACAAGGACGGGCACATGATGGGTGGAGAGACTGCACACACCTTGCCAGGCTGGAGGCAACTGCCTCTATGCACGCTGTCCACAGATGCAAAAATTGTCGCGTGGGGCAGTCGTACCTCCAGCCATATCCACAATGCATAGAGTGTTACTGCAGTTCCCATTTGTGCCAACTGGCACCATGCCTCGCCTTAAGATACAGACACTTACCCATTTTTCTTGATATTTTAACAGGTTTTTCTGGTTCTTTGAGCCATGTATGATACTGCAAATGATTTCTCAATACTGTCTCGCACTGTTTATTTGTGCCACCCTTTCTTCCAAGAATCCCCTCATACCTCCAGCTCTGCAACTCTTCACTCCTTGCTTCCACCAATTTTTTGAAAAAATAGCTCCTTCCAATATCACTTGAACTCTAGTACACCTAATAGTTTTGTGCACTGCCCGTTCGGCCATTTGAACATTCCTTATCACTTAGTATGATTGATGCTGCAATAGACTGCCCTTCAAACTGCCCTTGAACTCTGCACAAGGCTCAGTGCACCAGGCATAGCGCATCTGCTGCTACCTCTAGCTCACTCAGGATACATACACTAGGAACACCAGAAGCATGGGGGATGAGATAACAGATGGAGCAATATCCTACGGATCCCTCTCTACCCACCCTCCTCATATGGCTATACCATAAGATATCCAATGCAAAACCATGTGCATTCATTATAGGATCAAATTCATCATTGACAGTATCATAAAGTCTTCTATTGCCATTTCTTTTCACTCTTAGTATTTCCTCCTCAGACCTCATAAAACTAGACCATTTTAAATGTCCCATTTTTATACTAGTTATCTTCAGATATGATGACCTAAGGACTAAGAAAACCACAAAAATGTCCATGGTTACACAATTTACAATCTTAAATATTCCTTTTCTTCTACAAAGATTTTTTAAACTCCAGATCTCTATCCAGACCCTCCTCTTTGCACTGAAACGAACAGTGAATCCCTAGGACATGCTTAACTTCTATGTCTACTCCTGCTCCCGTGCAGGTGGAGGGCTTCCAGTATCCCTTCGAGTGTCTTTCAGGTAGATCCAATTCTTCTTGCCCTCCACCATCCCAGCAGTCAGAGTCGCATAACCCACTGTGTGTGTCCGATGGAAACTCGCTCATTCCAGCAATGCACGAAGGTGTGGATACAGATGAGGTCCCCGGGGAGAAGCTGTATCGTGTATTAATCATCGGTAGTCTTGCCATTTTCTCCTGTTGTCCGTTAGTGAGAAGACAACCTAAGATATAATCTTAGACTTTTTCATACACAGTGACCAACTTCAAGCCACCGGGAGAATGGACAAGCGATGACAATTTAGGTATCTGAAGTTCCTGCACTTCGTTATCACATCCATGAAATCGATAGAGTTCCTTGAATGGACCAAAGGGCCTGGGCAAGACCTCCCTCACCGACCTCATGGTATTTCTGGGATTGAACTCCTTGCACACTACACAATTCCCTACAAATCTACCTACCTGTTCTTGTAAGTTAGGGATAGACCAATCCTCCTGGAGTTCGGCTGCGATTTGTCATTGAGAAGCATGCAATGGGTAATATAGTTGCTCTACGGCCAAAAGCAGCAGCTCTACAGGCATTACACTTCCTTCCCCGTCACTTCCTGTCTCCAAAGTAAAGCCTTTCTTTTTCCAAATCCTGTAACCTCAACTAAATTTCACACCCACACTCCAAATTTACTCTTACCCCCCCCAAAAAATAAAACCAACCCCTAAAATCAAGGAAAGAACTCCTTTTCTACCCCCATTTCCCCTCTTGCTTTACACCCCCCAACTGTATTCTCTGGTGAACTTTAGGTGCTAAAATGTGGAGCTTCATCAAATCATTCCGCACTGCTAGGCCGCAGCACCACTTCTCAGGGGAGCAGAAGACCGTTAACCAATATGGCATCCGCAGACCTCTTTTTTAACATGCACGGAAGTCTGGTCCCCGTTGTGAGGTGCCACAGCTAAGATGTGTGGACAGAAGACCCCCACAACATCTTGCAATGCATGGGCTCCTATCTGGCTCACCAAATTGTAGGGGTGGACCTTTAATCACCTTAATCCAAGATAGGCCCAAAACTTAAGAAAGAGTACACAGTTGTACATAAAGCAAGTTTAATGTACAAAAGCTCCAGGGAGCAGTTAGATGGTGTTGCACGCCCGAACTAACCCAAGTCTCAACAATACAACATCAGTTGGCAGTTTATATACTTTTTGCAACAATTTAAAACACTCCCCGAGATACTTTTACTAACACCCACCGCCCAAATATGATTGGACAAAACGTCTTCAGAGGAATCCCATTTGTCCTCAATTCTTCCATTTTCATTGGTCAGGCTTATCTTCATTATTATCTTCAGATCATATTCAAAACACACCTCTTCGGATTTGTTGTAGTAGGTGCCGACATCAGAACATGGTTAAACATTTGTATTGAAAACATAATTCATTGCTAGCAATAACTGCCCGAAGACCTTTAACTTGAAGTATAATACATTAAATTAAATTGCACATGGTCCTCGTATTGACATTTCCCGCACGAGGAAGCTGAGTGAATGATTTGTGATGCCATCTACTTTCCCAGGTCACCGTTCCCGTGAAACATTCCAATCTCCAAGGCTCCCATTTTATTGCACGATTGAAAACTCCTAAATAGCCTTAGGCAGTTAGCTTACCCAGTGTTTTACTACTGACCATAACAAATAAAAACTCTTTTGGTCACGCTCTTAAACAGCAGGAGATTATATATACCATCTACTAGACTTATCAGACCATAACACTGAAGGCTATTTCTGCAGCTGCTGACCACAAAGGTTGATATGACTCATTTACCTGCCTTCTACCGTGGGAAAAACCTGTTTAGAAGTCAAAGTGCATTTTGCAAGAAAGCCCCAACCACTAAGTTCTGATTAATTGTGAATAGCCACTTATATTGAGATTCATATTAATGTGCATACATGTTTTTACATTTGGTGGATTTAATACCTTATCTTACTGTGAACATGCAAGCTAATGTGTATCAGATCTGAACAAAAGTAGCACTCCTGCTCAGTTCGCCGCGCCCCCAGCCATCAATATGATGCACGCAACAGGAATTACAATCATGGGGTCTCTCCTTGACCACCCAACACTTGCCTCTTCCAGACAACTCTTTAAAAGGCAGGATGGGGGTAGAGGGTTTGAATACTGCAGTGTACAATTAATATGGATGGATGTTACAGTGCTAACTTATATTTTCCACTCAATATCGGGCTCTAGTCTGGATCCACAATACAAAGATGCCAGCCACATGACAGATGTTAAATAACAAAGTTGCCTCCCTCACCCTGTCTACCACAAGTAATGTGTCATTGGAAACACCAATAGGCAGATCCAGAAGATTCTAACACTGCACCCTTGCATAGGTGCTGGACTTAAAGAAATGGTTCGCCCAAACTTTATTTCAAAAATAGATAGGCAATATAAAAAAAAACGATTGCATTTTTTTTTTCGCAAAGTCCCTATGTAAAATTTTGAGCAATTCAAGCTCAAAGATAGCACATAAGGGCATCCATTTTGTGAAATGGATGCCCGCCGCTGTGCTCGCTTTGGCTTTTGCAGCACTAATGAAGGAAAACCCAGCCAGCTGTAGTAAACAAAAGCTACCACTGGGTGGCTTTTCCTTCATTGGTGCCGTACGCGGAGGACGGGGACCGGAGACTACAGGCAGAAAAGCTGCAGCTGCATCTCGGTAAGTGCTATTATTTTAATAAAAATAAACACTAGCTGCGTTTTTTTTCCTAAGTTTTCCGGGCTGGAGGAGCCCGGAAAACTTAGAAATAAAACTGCAGCTTTAAAAACGTTGTATTTATGTTTGCAGTAGCTTTTGAAGCGACCGCAAGCATAAATACAATGTTATTGTGTTTGAAAACGCTGCGGTTTTTCTTTCTAAGTTTCTCAGGGTCCTCCGGCTCGGAGGAGCCTGAGAAACTCAAAGAAAAACCACAGCGTTTTCAAACACAACCGCGTTGTGTTTCTGCCTGCCGTGGCTATCACTTTGGGTCTCCGGTGCTCCCCCAGGAGAGCACCGGAGACCCAAAGTGAAAGCAAAGGCAGGCAGAAACAACGCGGTTGGGTTTACATGCCGCGCTGTTTCTGCCTAAATCTGCTTTCCCATTTGGGGCTATAGGGCTCCCCACAGGGAGCCCTAGAGCCGCAAATGGGAAAGCAGAGCTTGAATTGCTCAAAATTTTACATAGGGACTTTGAAAAAAAAAATGCCAATCATTTTTTTTATATTGCCTATCTATTTTTGAAATAAAAAATTTTGGGCGAACCATTCCTTTGAAACGACCGATTATTACAAACTGTTCATATACTGAGAATTGAAGTTTGTACAGACTACCACTAGCTGTAGCGATGTATGGTGGCAAAATTATCGTATGTATGATATTTTCCATAGGTAGCATAATGTTGGGAGTCACAAAACAGCACTTGCAGATACTTTGGTTTCAATAGAGCCACGTATCGTCTTTGTTGTACATTTTAGCAGTGGTTCCACAACAATTCTGACCTACATGGGTACAGTCTTAAGAGTTTGTAGATTAATGTGTGCCTTTGTTCATCTGTTGCAAGTTTTCTCTGTGCCTTGTAACTGTATGTTAAATGTATGCTTCATGGCAACTCACACCCATGGGGCAACATGGCACTGAGACACATGAGGCACATATGTACACATCATACTGTCACAAAAGGGAATATCCAGCCAAGTTAAACATTTAGTTCAGAAAGAGGAGTTTTGATTTTGTGCCTCAAATTCAAGTGATCACTTGGGAGCCTCAGGTTTAGAGGGATACTGTTGCACGGTATGACGAACAGCTTGGTCAGAGAAATATCTGCCCCCACTTTTTCCATACCTACATTTCAAAATGGTAAGCAGACATTTATATTCTGAATGAAAGGAGCGGTTAGGTTTTTTACTAACATTTTTATCCATAAAATGCCTTGTGGACAAGGTCAGGGCCTATGCAACTAAGGATAAAGGAAAACACTCTTAAATAACACAAGGATATCTGTCCCTCACACTTATACATACAACAAAAGCATTACAGGTATTAATATGGCTGTTCAAGTTCAACAAAATAAGAATTTGAATCAAATATTCTTGTAACCAGAGTGGTTGATAATGTCTTTCATTCAGGTTTCTCTCTCCAAGAAAGCCATCTTCCACTGACCCTTCTTTGGCTTAGGCAATGCTGGTTATGTGTCTTATAGATTGACACCCTCGCTCCTGCCCTGGCCGACCTCTGCAACCACTACTTTGCCTCTGGAGCCTTCCCCTCCTCTCTGAAGCACTCTTGTGCATCCTCTTCTCAAGAAACCCACAGCCAACCCCTCCTGCCCCAGATAACTATTGCCTGATCTCTATCACTCCTTTCCTGGGCAAACTCCTGAATAAGCTGGCCATCTCCCAGCTCAATCTTCACACTGATTCTGTTGCGTGTCTCCATGACCGTCAGTCTGGCTTCAGAGCAGCGTGAAGACCTGTTCTCCAACCTTGACTCTAATCTCCCCTCTGTCCTCATCCTACTCCATCTCTTTTCTGCCTTTACCACTGTCAACCATGCCATCCTGCTCAACCGACTCTGATAACTTGGGTATCACTGATCAGACCCTGGCCTGGCTGACCTCCTTCCTCTCCAACCAACCCCCACAGGTCCAAATTGGGTACTTCCTTTCCTCTATCTCACTCTCTATGTGTGGTGTTCCCCAAGGGTCTAAACCTCGCTCCCTGGCTTTTCAACCAACACCTGGCACCCCTCAGCCACTGCATTGCTGCTCTCTGTTCCAATTTTCAGTGCTATGCAGATGAAACTGAGCTCGTTTTCAGGCTCCCCTCTGCCACCTCTTTCCCCTCTCTCATCTCTGACTGTCTGCAATCCAGGAGTGGTGTGCCGCCAAAGATATCTACCTTAATGCCAGTAAGACAGAGATCCTCCTCATCAGCACTCCTGCACCTTCCTTTCCTGTCACTCTGTGGCCGGCCTCCCTTGGCCCTCCCCCTGCTCCCACCCGTGAGGCTAAGAACCTCTATGTCATCTTCGACTCCACGCTTCCCTTTTCTGACATCTCTAAGAAGTCAAACTACCAACTGGACCTCCTCAGAGGTATTCTTCCTTTCCTCTCCTACCCACAGAAGCTCACTGTCTCTAGAGCTCCGGTTCTCTAGGCTGGAATACTTCAACAGCCTCTTTCTAAATCTGCCTGCTACTACTCTCCACCCTCTGCAATTCATTCAGAACAGGACTGCAAGACTTGTCCTTGGCCTCAAGCCCAGGGATCGTATGTCTCCAGCCCTGAAATCTCTTCACTGGCTCCCAGTGGCTGCAAGGATTAAGTTCAAGACCCTTTGTATTGTCCACAAGGCTTTCTGGGGCCTGGGTTTGCAATACCTTCAACTCTCACTTTGGAAAAACCTTCCTACTTCAGTTCTTCGCTCCTCAACCTCCAACTCCCTCAGGGTCAGTCGCTTCACCAAGCAACGATTTGGGGTAGATCTTTCTTCGGCTGGGGCCTCCCTCTGGACCAGCCTCCTTGCCTCTCTTAAAGTTGAGGAGAACCATCTTCAATTCCAGAAGCACCTCAAAACCTTCCTCTTAGTTTCTGCCTTCGCTCTTCCTCTCCTCTGCTGATCTCAGTCTGCATCGGCACCTGGCTACCCTCTGATCTCGGGCCCAGATCCCTCCCTACCCACCCTAGCCGCATAACCGCACTGCCTCCTGGCAAACCTTGTACTTGGGTCTGTATCTGCAACCCTACAGTACCCTTCTTGCACTTAGACTCCCACTGTCTATGCCTTATCCTTGCACTTGTCACCTGCTGGCCGCACTACCTGTTTTAATCATGTGTTCAGCACTTTCCACTCCTCCCCTTCCCTTCCCTCTCCCCAGCACTTGTGAGTTGTCAATATCACTGGGTCTAGTAAGATTGTCGTTTTGTCCTTCCTTGTACCTCTCCCTTGCCTCGTCGCACCCTGAAACACTTGTATATGGGTGCGCTATAAACAAAATAGCATATCAATGATGAGAAGAAGAGATGAAGTTGCTGACATTGAGGACAGCTGTCTTGGTAGAATGCAGAGGTCAGACGCCAGATTGAAGAGGGTCCCGAGGGTTGTGAGGGTGACAGTTGGCAGGACAGTTAGGATCTCGACCAGGTTTCTTAAGAGGAGGGATGACAGTAGCGTTCTTATGGGAAGAAGGCAAAGTGGCATTGTCAAGAGAGAAGTTTAAGGGGGAAGCACAATGTGGAGCAACACTGGGAGCCATGTGCTTCACAATGTGGGGGACAGTAGGTAAGTGGGGCACAGGAAGGGTTAGCCTTGATGAGTAGGGCATCAGGGTTGGTCGGGAGGCAAAAGAAGACATAGCGGGAGAGGAGGGCAGGAGAGGTGGATAAAACTGAGCAGGAGGAGGAGATAGAAGGTAAGTAGCGAGGGTATTGTGAATGGTAGAAATATTAGAAGCAAAGTAGATAGCAAGACAATTTCCAGAAAGAGGAGATACATTGCATAGTTCAGCCGTAAGGCTATAAAGGCATTGACTACCAAAACAATTTGAGGAAAATTGGAGATTAAAATCCTTTTCAAACATTTTACGTGGTAAAAGGCTGATATGACCACTTTTTTAATTTGAGGCAACAAAGAGATACCATGTTGAGTTGAATACCCAGATTTGTGACTAATGTGACATGGGAGTGTGGCATTCATATTTTTTTTTAGCATTCTGAGGCCAGTAGACTGGATGGCAGGGTTCGGGAGAGGTGTCTGAGGCCAACAGAAGAAACAATGTTCCTTTTTTGGTTAAATTGTTACTGCTCAAGAAATATGTTTTCTTTAAATTATGAACTTCATGTGGCTCTTGGCAACATTTATGTTGTCTTCTTTTTCAGGGGATTTGCTAGCTTTGCCTTATCGGGTAAATATGGTACTGTCCTTGCTGTGGTCAAGTGATGATCGTTATGCATGCACACATTTTGGGCATTTAAGGGTTACCAGTGTTCTGAATGCCTGTGGTTAGCCCCACATTTGGATTGGGTGCATATAAGATGTGTATAAGGGTTCAAAATTGCAAGCAGCTGGGAGCTATTCAGCTCCTGCTTGAAATCTAGAAGAACCTGACTTAGTTCTGTGGTAGAAACCCAAATGTATTTGATCATGGGTAAAAGCAGCACATATTACAGCATAAGGTGGTGCGACACCCCTCATCACCGACCCTCCACTCCCCTTTCTACATATCTAACCCCAACCTCTGTATGGTTAAAAAAAAAAAAAAAGAAGGTACATTAAAAAAATAAATTATGTTTTTATTCATGACCAAAGGGTTGAGTACCATTGAAATGACGCCAACTTTCACAGAATCTACTTTTTGCTCCTCCAGCAATCTGGTGACACACAAATCTAGGTGGCATTTACTCTGGGTGTTTGGGAATTGTATAATGGAGCATTAAGAAGCATGTAGGAGGCTTTTGAAACAAAATGGGTAAAATGTGGTGGACAAAAGGTTATAGTTTGCATCTCTCGCTGGGCGTGGCTTAAGAGCCATGTAGAAGGACGTGTTCCCGAAGGAGCTCCTGCCGATCCTCCACTGATTGGACAAAAAGAGCCCAAGGCACTGCAGGCAACACACGGAAACATTGGAGCATATGCATGAAGCAGCCAGGCTCGCCCAGAGTGTGTTTTCCCTCCATCATATGCTGTGACTCTGATGCACTGAGACCCGAGAAACTAAGATGGCCCTCCGCGACGAAATCCAAGATGGAGTGCCGCTAAGGACAAAGGACTGGGGCGGGGCTGCAGCCGGCTGACACACCGAGGACCACACCGTCGCTGTGCACGGGCCGGGACTGGCAGAGGGGCCCCAAAGCACAACCGGTGTGTGGCGCCTGCGAGGACGCGGGCTGACGGCACTGGTAGCTGTGACAGAGAACCAGCCAGGTCTGCGTACCCCGCGGTGGCTGTGGGAGGAGCAGCAGAGACTAGCCATGGATCCGAAAAGGTGGTATCCAGCGCACAGCCCATAGCTCGAGTGACAGAGGCCCTGACAACATGGGAGCAAGCATAGGGAAGGGCGAAGATGGTCATACCGAGCGCCTGCACAACGCTGAGCACCAGCAGGGCTCACAATGGCTCAATAAAGTGTGAGGATTAATCTGGTAGGCACACCGACACGGCCACTGACTCAGGGACAGAGTTACAGCCTCATGACATGTGGCGTTGGGAGCAGAAAAGCGGGCAGGGGCACGGAGGAGCACACGGCGCTAGCACAGGCCGAGGTCACGAGCGCACGGCCGGCCAAGAGCGATGATCATTGGACGACAATAAAGGCGCCCTCAAGACCAGAGGGGGGGTGGGAGGGTGTCGCATGACTGAGCGTACCGCCTTAATGCAGGGAAGATCAGTGAGCAACCCGGTCGCGGCCACGGATGATTCGGCGGCCCGCCTAAAGGCATAAGCCAGGACAGTGCGCAGCGCCACCCCCGAGCCAACTGGGAGGGCACTTGCCGCGCGTCTGAAGGTGCACATACAGTGCCCTACAGCACCAACTTTGAAGGGGACCAGTAATAAGACCAAGCTTGGAGGGCCTCCGCTGGCAGGGAGTGAGGGTCCATCCGCCACAGCACGGAGCCCATGCACCGAAAGGGGCAAGAAGGAACAAAGCACCAGCTGAGGAGAACTGCAGGAAGGAAAACCTGGACCAAAAAGGTGCAAATGAAGAGCGCCTGCTGCAGCCCCAAGTGACATATTCAGTGCCGGAAAGGCACGGTGCCCTGTAGTTAATCCCTAGGGGGCCCAGACCAGTGATACCTAAAGCCCTGCATAAAGTAAAGACATGGCCAGTGGGCTTGGTGTACGCCCAACGGGCCCAATATATGCGCAACACAAGAGTGCAAAACGCACGAATAACAGGTCGCAGGCTCCGAACCTGCCGGAAGCATCAGGGGTGCTGGTGATCAGGCCGAGAGCCAGGCAACGCAAGACTGCCTATGCAGAACAACAAACAACAGCCTTGGGGGAAGCAATAGTGCATTACAAGAGCCACGTAAGGGTGCACCGCAGTGGCAAGCCCTGACACAGCCCACAACCAGGAACGGACGCAACTTGGCACCCCGACGCACATAGTAGCGGTGGGGGCGCCCCCCGCCCCCAACGGTGACATGCACAAGGGAGACAGGCTAAAGCATCCGCCTAGAGCGTAACACTGACCGCCAACTAAACCCACCGAGCCCGACTCGGAGCCGACACAGGCCCACTACGCCCTGGGGGCGGTGGTAACGACGAGACCCAACAAGGACTGGTTCACCAGGGCGGCAGAAGCAACAGCCGTTAGGGACATGGGAGGGCACTACCCACTCGAAAGGCAATACGAACAGTATACTCAGGCCAAAGAGCAGCCCCTCGCAGGCACTACAGCTGACTATTCAACAAACTCGTAGTGTGGGAAGTATTACCCTCGCCAGCCTAATCCAGGGCCCAGGGCAATGGTGTGATGGCAAACAAACAGACCAAGATGAAAGCGGAACAACCCTCGCTGGAGGAATATGCTAGGACCCCACAGTCGTCGGAAGGGGCTAGAAGTAAGGAGAAGACCCACTCCACAGACCCCACAACAGCTCGTAATGATCAGCAGATCCTAGAAGCGATTGCAGATCTGAAGCTGACATGGGAAACCAAACTGGAGTCCGCCATGGTCGAACTAAAAGCAGCACTGGAAAGTTGGAGCAGTCCAGGAGGCAGTGAATCTGCTCAGACAAGATGTTAGAGCGCTAGCGGACCACACTGGCGAACTGGAAAAGGAGATGGCCCCAAAAATAGCTGCATGTGCGTCCCAGAGACGAAGCATGAACTATGGGTCTGTGAAGAGAAGGTTACGAGAGGCGGGCTATAAATACATGCTGATGGACCCGGAAAGACTGAAGGTGTATCACAACAACAGAGCCCTGTTCTTCGACACCCCCGAGGACACGACTGAGTGGTTGAATGCCCACAAATGCCTGTCGGAAAAGGATAACCAAGAAGCAGACGGTGCAGATAAGTAAACTAGCGACGGTAATACATGAGGCGTTGCCAAATCGGACACTGGGACTGGAATATAAGATACGGCGATGCCGGCTGGGAAAGCAATGAGAAGGGTTGCATAATCATAATAGCCCAGGCAGGGCAGAATAAAGCAAACTGCAGGAGACTTGAGGGACTAGCTCCCACACCCCCATATATAGCTTAGTTAGGCTACCATTAGCTCGGTAACACCCTGCTGGGTTCTTGAGATCGGTAATACAGAGGAAAGAACCAAATGCGGGATAGCCTGAGAACCGGGGATGGAGCTGGGCAACAGTTGGGGACGGGAAAGGAGGGGCTAGAAGAGGGGGAGGTGTGTTGTGAATTTAGTTGGGGAGTTTTGGGGGCGGGAGGTTAGTTGGAGGGTTTATGTTGAAATTGGACAGGGAACGAGCTCACACTAAGGCGAGGCCGAACCGAAGTGGAGGACGTGGAGGGGGGCTGGGGGGGATAACGATGGGAGATCTTAGAATAGTAACCTGGAACGTTAGAGGCCTCAACAGTTACCTGAAGAGAAACAAGGTAATGATGTACCTGAGGAGACAGAAAGTAGATAGCCCTTTTGCAAGAAACCCACCTCACCAAGGAGAAACTAGAAGTGATTAAGAACAAGTGGAATGGGACCAGGTTGGGTGCAACGTACTCAGCATATTCCAGAGGGGTGATTATCTGGGTGGCACCACACGTGCCCTTCCAGGTGCTCCAGGCCACTGTGGAGCCAGACAGGAGGATGGTAGTGATGCGGGGGGTGATGGGAGAACAGGGAACTGTGCATCATAAATACATACGCCCCCAACCAAGACACAGTGGCCTACTTCAAGACATATCACAAAATCAGCCCCCATATAGGAGGCGCGGTCATATGGGGTGGGGATTTCAATTGCACACTGAACCCCAAATTGGACAGGTCGGACACTAAAGTAGATAAACCCACCCATGCAGTGAAAACTTTACAGGCCCTGCTGACAGACGTTGGCCTAGTAGACATATGGAGGCAGCAAAACCCACACGATAGACTACTTACGCTACACCACTACACACAATCTGCACACGAAGCTGGACTACATGTTCGCCACTCTGATACTAATTGGGGAAATGACGGGATCAGAATATAAGGCATGAATTTTATCAGACCATTCCCCTCTGATCCCGGGGTGGCGACACCAGCTCCCCAGAGCTAGAATCCCAACGTGGAGGATCAGGGCCGAAGCACTGAAGGACACTGCATTCCGAGAGGACCTAAGGGAGGAGATAATAGCGTATTTTGAAAATAACACGGGGGAGTGTGGTGTCGGATGGAACCCTGTGGGAGGCTTTCAAGGTGGTAGTGCGGCTATATCTAAATCTAGAGGGCTCCAAGGGGGAATAGAGCGAGCGCTACATGAGACGGAAAAAAAAACCTAAAATGGAATCATAAAAATGGGAGGCACTGCGCAGGAGGATACGAATTAGGTGGGCCAGTTACAACAGGCTTGTGGTGGGCTCTGGGAGAGGCTCTGCAATCTGAACTACAAAAAGATACATCTTAAGACAACACGCAGGGGGGGGATAAACCGGGGAGACTGCTTGCATGGCTATTTAAGAATGAGACACTGAGGTCGGCAATCAGGGAAATATAGGGTGAAGAAGGTCAAATTTTGAATACCCAAGAGGGAGTAAACGAGGGGTTCCTCAGATTTTACAAACGCCTCTATGAAGATGCTGGGGAGACTGCAGAACAGGAGACTCGAGAGACGCTAGAAGACATAGGATTACCTAAACTGAGTAAGGTGGAAAGGGAGAACCTAGATGCCCTTATCACACTAGATGAACTAGAGACAGTGGCATTACATCTGCCCACGTGTAAAACCCCGGGGACAGACGTTCTCCCCAGAGAATTTTATAAAACATATAGCGAGGAAGTGCTCCCCCTGCTACTAGCAATGCTCAACAAGGCCTTCGAGAAGGGGAGACTACCAGAATCCCTAAGGGAGGCGGTAATCATTCCACTCCTCAAACCCGATAAGCCAAGCTCGGACTGTGGGTCATACAGACCCCTATCCATGTTAAACCAGGACAGTAAGATCCTCACGACAGTGCTAGCAAACCGATTGAAAAGGGTTATAAACAAACTCGTACACCCAGACCAAACCGGCTACGGCCCAGGCAGAAGTATATCCGACAACAACAGAAGGCTACACCACATTAAAGAGCAGGCAGAGGGTGACCCGAGCTAAATAGCTATAGTCTCGTTAGATGCAGTGAAAGCCTTAGACTCCGTAAGGTGGCCTTGGATGATGGCTGCCTTGAAGGAATACGGGATGGGACCTGGGTACCTGCGGTGGGTGAAAATGGTGTACAACTCCCCCATAGCTAGGGTCAAAACAGGAGCAATAATTTCAGATAAATGGCAACTTAGCAGAGGCACGAGACAGGGCTGTCCATGGTCCCCGATGCTGTATATCCTGGCCTTAGAACCATTAACGATCTGTCTAAGACAGCAGTATGAAGAAATAGGAATCCACACCAGAGGGGGACGGCAATTGATATCATTGTATGCGGACGATATGCTGCTACACTCACGCTTCCCAGAGGAAAACCTGCAATACGTTTTAGAGGTGATGGAGCACTATGCGACTCTCTAGGGCATAACGGTAAACCCCAAGAAGGCATGCATGTTCCCCCTGGGGAGGTACACAGAGGTCCCACAGGAGAATTTACCTATTTTGCAGATACCCTGGTAAACTAAAACATTTAGATACCTGGGGATTAACATATACCACCAGATCGTAGATAAGCATAAGATCAACACACAGAGAGCAGTGGATGGTATTAGAAATAGCATGGGGTTCTGGGCAAAACTCCTCCTAGCCATGGTGGGGAGGGCGGCCTTGCTAAAAATGGTGGTCCTGCCTAGACTACTACACGTTTTCGCAAATATTCCATACATGTAGCCCAAACACTTCTTTACCAAACTCCAGAGCTTATGTAAGGGATTATTATGGCATAACTCCAGAAACAGAATGGCCCTAGGTAAATTACAGAACACGTGCAATAGTGGGGACATAAACCTGCCGAATTTTGAAATATACCACATGGCAGGACAGCTACAGTATGTTGCTAGGTGGCTGTCGGAAGATGAGACAGCAGAATCTAGACTGCTAAGGGGTGAATGCGACCCATACTTCCTAAAAGAATTGATATGGCTACCCAAACCGGAATTGCAGGGAAGCTCTGGATTGATGCAGCTGGGCTGGAAAGTATGGCGCAAGGCGTGCCTAGCTGTGGGGAACCCGGCCCCAAGATCCCCACAGGCGCCACTTGCGGCGCTTTGCGGGAGGGACGAGCAACTGAGGAAAGTGATCCGCAAATACTGGGAACCGGTAGGCCTGGCGACCCTGGGAGACATACGGGACTTTCAAATGTTAGTGGATGAAACAGGGGTACACAGTGGACAATATATTACATATACCAGAATAATCAAGCTGATAAGGGAGACGTGGTCCGAGGCGGCACTAACAGAACAACCTGACATTGCCATAGAAACAATGTATGATATCTCGGAGGGAGGGCTCGAAATATCCCAGATCTATGAAATAGTGATGTCCAGAGTGGGTAAGGAGTTGCTTACGAGAGAGTGTGGAAAGAGGAAGCGGGAGAACTCATGCAAGATGGACAGTGGGAAAGGGCCCAGAGATACCATAAAAAAGTGTCCAGGAACGCCAGGCTGCAGCAGATTCAGCTATACATCACCCACAGGGCATACATGACCCCTAGCAGGATCACCAAGTTTGGGGGCAAAGATGCACAGAAATGCCCCAAGGGTGGGGAGGTGGAAGCCAGAATGATTCATTAGGTTCTGGGCGTGCCCGGAGGTGGGAAAATTCTGGGAGGAAGTTAGGCTCCGACTATTGGAGAAGGGAATCAAGCTGGATGTGGAATCGATATGGGCGTGCATGATTTGGGGGGGGGGGGGATTTACTAGACTTTGCAACTTAAAGCGTGTTAGCAAACTCAAGGACCTGGCCTACATTCTGGACAAAAGGAGAATAGCCATGGGATGGAAAACTGCTCACAGACCCAGACTAGAGGTGTGGTGGAATGATCTCCTAAAATGGGCAGACGCTGATGAGACAATAGCATGGTATGAGGCGGTTAGCGGGGGTGGGGGGAGATGAAGCGGGACCCCTGATAGCATGGAGACAAATGGTAGCTACACTGTCGGGATCCTCCCTAGCCGAATCCAGTGAATACGGCATGTCCGAGAACGATGATGGGGATTAGCTCCCAGAGAATGGGAACCTGTGAACCTGAGGTGGAAGCTCGAGTTAAAAGGGGGGGGGAAGAGAGACAGTAATAAACAACATGTAAATGTAAGCTATGAAGCAAATAACCGAAACCGTCGGGTGTGGTTTTTTTTGTAAAAACCAATAAAAATGTATTAAAAAAAATAAAAAATAGTTTACATCTCAAGTGGAAGTTCAATTTGTGGCACACTTTGTATTAGCTCCGCATTCTCCAGAGGTAGATCCCGCCCATGGATATCCAGGTGCCGCTTTTGCCTCCTTCGCATCCATTGGTTATTTCGGTCCCTGTAGATTATTTCAATGATCTCATCTGAATTCTCCAACCTTACTTTGCCTATTCTTGAGAGCCTACTTGTCCATGGACTATTTTTTAATTTTCTTTTTATCCTGGGACTTGTGCATTCTCCCTCCTAACCATTGACAAAGAGGATCCTTCTGTAATGTACAAACCCTGATCCTGGGATGGTGATGTAATTGTTTTGGGACAAATCAGGGATATTAAAAGGAACTTGAGGATGCAGTAGCAGCAATACTAATGGGGAAGACTTCTGAGGATTATCAGACATTAGATGTGGGGCCACGCCACAAAAGTGGAAGCAGGGAGAAGGCTACCATAACATTAATAAGGGAAATACATCCAACCACGTACAAACAGTGCAACATTTGGAAATGGCACATTAGAGGATGTTCTGCAACAAGGTTCCACAAACGGACAGCGAAGTTAAGCAATTGTGGTCAAGTGCCTTGCCTAGGTTACCGGAAAGTACATTGAGGTACAAAAGTGGATTTGACATTCATAGACTTCACTTTAGCTTCGATTACCATACCACGCAGAAGACTTGGAAACAAATCAAATGGCCCTGACTTCGGTGGCAGCTAGAAGTGGCCAGTCATAGCGCAATATTGTCCCATATGGGGAAAGAGACACATAGGAGGCCACAGAGACTGGTTAACAATCGAGAACTTTTTAAATGGCACCCGTTCAAGCAGTAGCTCCTCCAGTGCACCTAGGAACTCTGTTTCCAGACCTCACCTGGGAACCTACTAAAATTCTATGACCCACTTCTCTCTCCCTTGTCCAGTTTTTCTCAATCACCGCCCAAGCTACCATGTTCCCTCTGTCCAATCCCTTGTACACAATCTCTCAATTATCCCCCCAATCTCCTGCACTCAAACATCATTTACAGAGAATGAGCTGCTTGACAGAAAGATTCATAAATAACCCATAAAATAAACCTTTGCAGAGGAGCTAGCAGATACAGTAGGTCGGGTGATAAAACAGATGGAGTTAAAAAAACATGGCACGATTAAGAAAATCTAGAGAATGGTTGCTCAGGCCTTTAGACAAGTCCTGAGAAGCAGTACAGAATGTGATCCGAGGTGTGAGCAGCCTGAAGTTGTCTAACCCGCTAGTCCCCGGAGATCCGTCATCCAGGTGGCCAGGACATGGCAATCGCTTTTGGATCCAGTTCCTGGGGGTGGGCTAGTGCGGGAGGATCACCTGGATGAGGGGTCTTTGGGGCGTGGAAGTGGAACACCGGAAGGTGAGACGTGGTATCCCTTTCCCTGCAACACCTTTTCCCCATCCTACCAGGTAGGATACCTAGGAACTCCACCCCCCACCCCCCTTTCCCAACAGAAACACTTTCTCACGGACAGCTCAACATGAGTGAAAACGGACCAAAACTAGAGCATGTCACGAATACAATGGTCAGGCAACGTCAAGCAATTACTGATCATTATACACACATGACTTCCACCACACTTCCCACACGGATAAAAGGCGCAGTACGAAAGCACACTGAGCAAGGCAAAGCACACAAGGAAACAGCGGTTCCAAGATGGCAGTTTAATACGAGGAGAAAGACTGCGAGACCTGAGGGTTGCAAGGAGGGAAGTGCCCTTGACCTTTTCAGACCGTTACTTTCGCGTACCTTGGAAAGTAAGAAAACTAAGACCGGGAACTAAAGCTGAAAAAACATGCATTGTGTGTCAGAGGTACCCGGGGCTCTCCCATGTAGATAACCAAGACGGGGAGGAGCGGCTGATGCTGTGGTACTGCCCTTGGTTCCTACAACAAAGCATCGCCAGTAAAGACAGCATAGCTGGTGAGTCAGAGAGACTGATACCAAACCAGCCTGTGCTAGATTGCAAGCAGCAACATTGTATGAAGAAATCTGAAGAGAATAGCATGTGAAACTTATAACACCGCAAATATAATTGAAAACCATAGCAGTGATTGAACTTTGTGGAGGCCAAATAAGCTACGATAGACAAAGTGGCCCGGCCCCACGTGGATGCTCACTCAAAGGTCTCTGTCAGGTATCCCACTAAGTGGCAACTTTGGAAAGGGGATTTTTGAGGTCAAAGTGGTCCTGCAACGGGTCAAGCTAAATCCTGTGCACATTCGAAAGTCTTCAATAGGTGAATGCGTGCTGCAATTGGTCATAGCCCGGATGAGGGAGACTAATTGTGACTGAGAAAGAATCTGAGCCTGGCTGAATGAGTCACCCAAGAAAGTATTCTCTGAAAATTAAAAAAGGGGGATCTGAGCCCAGTTGAGGCACCCAAATTCAACACTCGAAAGAGCAAAGGAACTTTGTGTATATTTTGTTCTTGTACATCAGGCCCTCTGAATCAAGAGACTTTTGGAAACCAAAGAGACTTGCATCAAAGAATACCCTGATGCTGGTAATGGAACTGTGTCCTCGTGTCGAAGATGCCAGAGTATGTGGCTTGCTTGAGTGAACCGCCTTGTCCCGTGCTCAAAACGTGGGGAAGGGAGGCCAATGGCCTGAACATACTGACATATTTTGTTAACACCTCTTTCTTTTTCATGAACACTACCCCTCACTATGTATGTTTAGTGGTATGGATTGTCAATTTTTTTTTTTGTTGGTATATACCCTTTTATTTAGTTTTAGGTTTAGATGGGCGTTTATCACACCCTTATTAAAGTTCAATTAACACCCATGAACTGTGGTCACTTCAGTCCGTTTTACTGTTGATACCATGTCTTCCTTACAGAAGCCTTAGGGTTGTTAAACAGTATGTCCTCAATTGAGATGACTAGGTATAACCAGTAGAAAACGGGAGTCTATGATACCATTTTAGACACCGCTAACAAGGATTCATCTATAGCATTGCATCCATTTTCTGAAGGCCTCATTTTCAGAAGGATCCAGAAGTTGAGAGATAGTAAATCTCTAAACTATCACAATGACACATTGGGCCTCATTCTCTCAAACCCCGGAGCGCAAACTTTGGTGCAAAAAGCAGGCATACAAGTGTTCCTTCCGCCTGCTTTAACACCTCTAGGGCATTTGCCTGCTTTTTGTGGGTGAAACTGTGGCACAGTGTGGATGTACAGTTTTCATCTTACATTACCGCTCAGCCTGCAACCTCCACATGGTTTTACGCCATTAAGGCATAAAACCAATGGCTCTGTATGGTATTTGCCAGTTTTAGCATTCGCTAAGAGCAGGTATGTCCCATAAGAAGCCACAGTAAATACCACCCACAAGCATAGCTTAGATGGAGGCATTTATCACACTTTTTGCACTACAAAGGTCCCCTCT
Organism: Ambystoma mexicanum; assembly: GCF_040938575.1. Taxonomy (NCBI): domain Eukaryota; kingdom Metazoa; phylum Chordata; class Amphibia; order Caudata; family Ambystomatidae; genus Ambystoma; species Ambystoma mexicanum. The sequence continues at coordinate 661,637,654 of NC_090928.1, read as the reverse complement.
TTTTTTTCTCCAAACAAAACTCATTGTGCTAAACAAATTCTACATGAAGTGACTCAAAAATGGAAATGTGTAGGTCTGAGGAAAGCATTCACATAAGGTATGATGAAGACATATCAAGCCCTGGCAGAACTGTGTTTACCTTAGTTTAATGTATTAAATCACACAATTATGCAGGGGTTCATTTCCCCCTATGTGGGTGTTGGCAAGTACATCTACATAAGTAACTATAGTGCTCATCCGGGTTGATTCCTTATTCGATAAAGGTTCCCAAGTGTCCCGTGTCCTCCTGCAGAACAAACACAGCAACAAGATTAGCATTGTATTATTGAGAAATTATATAATTTCTTGTGCTAATGGTCAAAACCTAAAAGGCCAATTTACGGAGAAAGAACAAGATGAAAACAAATGACTACTAATGCCAGTTACAATGGGACCTGAATCTGTAATCCCAGGGTAACCCCCTTTATCACCTTATGAGGGAATTAAATATCAAACCATATGTGCCCATAACAATGCCGACAGATAACCGGATGGCGTTGATAGGGAGGATCAAAGATGAGTAGAGGAATCTCTGTAATAAATCTCTCTACCAAGCCAGTGGGCATTGCAGACCCATTTATTCAAAGGTGACAGACAGCCTCAATCAAAATATGACAAATATGATGAAGGACTTCAAAAAGAAGCAATACATTATATTTTTGCAAGTAAGCAGAGTAGGATCGCGACACACTATTCCCACTTCAACTCTTGCCTACCAGAAATAAATCACTTGAAAATAAATCATACATTTTCGCAAAATACTGTGTCAAAATACCTAATTTACAAGTTGACAAAAAAAGGCAACAAACGGATAGAACACATCTGATGGCAACCGCCCATGTAGACATTTAATAAAACAAATTAAAATGATGTATCGATGTAATATTGTGCTCCAGTCATTACATGCTTCCTGCATTCAAAATCTGTATATAACGGCTTCTGTAGGACACGTAGGTATTTTTCTCAAAATACAAATACCTGGTTAATGGTCGCATATTAGATTTTAAGAGAACATATATATTGCAAATCAATGACTAAACCGAGTATAAATGCCAAAAGCTAATAACTGTTAAAGGCGAAATGGTCATTGATTTTTTTTGTTTACTTGACATACAAACCACAATATGGGCAACAGATCGCTATTAATTGCGAGTATTTGCTCTCTGCTGTATTTAAGAGGCAGACGATCATTGTCTCGAGTAAGAGGCCCATAGGGTGTCAGACTTTCATTTATAGAGATGACGAATCACTCATGGACGAAAATCCCGCTCTGCCTTTAATAGTCACTAAGAGCCCCTTCATTCCACGGATCTGGACTGTGTGCCACAAGGGAGACTCTCAATCAAATCTTAAAGACTTCCTAGGCTGAGGAAACCACTAACCCGACACTCGCCGCCAATGGTCGATCGATTCAACGGAAGGCGATTAACACAGCAAGCCAATTAAGCAGCAACTTGAAGCTCAAGAAATGCAGACCTAATACATACTATGCAAGGGACCGGATCATCTATGCAATCAAGAGATTAGCATCAGGTTCAGAGGCCTTCTGCGGTCATTGGTTATCGCCATCATAAGAAAATAGGTCTTTGACCAAATTGTGTTAGCATGCTTTTCTAGCTACTCCTCACCAAGCAGTGGCCTGGATGGTGTTGCTGCAGCCAATGCTTCTTTTGACACAGATTGCATGAAGCAGGAAGAAAGCTCCAAACTGCCAAATGTATAATCAACCATAATATTTGAGTACTTACTCTGGGAAGCTTGCCATTTCATCATTGTAGCCCACGTATACCACTAAAGGAGGAAATAATGTACGCAAACCAATCCTGGTTCAACCCTGAAAAGGACACCGAAGATCCCTTCGCACAAGGCCACAAGTAAGTCCTGACCTCTGTGTCCATCTCATTCAACTTGCACACAGTCCACTTTGAGCACGGTCACCGCTGACATTTAGACGGGCAAGCCTACATTTCGCTCTATGGGGATTGCAGGTTACTGTAAACCCTAACAGGCAAACAAGCCTCCACGCTGCAAGAGTAGTGTGAAGCACCATCACCACACAACTGGCTGAATAATTTCAGTACTTCCTGGTAAGTACTAGAACCTCCCTATACAGGTGTATCCTCATGCCCAAGAATTAACCGTTCACCTTCCTCTGATTAGTGCTTTTTTTTCCTTTTATTATTATTTATTTATAGAATATTTACAATGTACACAAAACATCACACACATTCATAACAGTATATATACACAAGTTCAACCAATGAAAACAAATGAAAGAGGAAAAAAAAAAACCTAACAATCCGTTTAAAAAAAAGATTAAACCTTCCCCATATCTTGTCATAAAAAGACAATTTGCATTTCAGTTTATAAATCAACTTTTCAGTTCTTGAGTGTGTGCATTTCATCTGACCAATCATCAAAGGAAGGAGGAACCCTACTTTTCCAGCCCCACAGTATCAAGCGTTTGGCAATGATGGCTCCCCTAACAGTGATATGCTTTGATCACTCTACACAGATTCTACAACACGCAAACTATCACAAACTCCTTTCCTACGAATGATTCCCTTTCTTGCCGGCACAAATCTTTTGCGTGCATTTAACCTTCCTCCCCCTCCTCTGCTGCTCTTTTCTAGTCGATCTCAAACCAAATTCTGGATACTCCTGGTTGTGGCACACTGCGTCACTCTCCAGACAAGTCGTGGTACGGTTACAGCACTATGGAGGCTGAAATGAAACAATCAAACGTTGTGATAAAGCACTCTGAGTCAACATTAAGCACTGGGAATGAAAATGTGTGCATTTTTTGTTTCCACTACTCTTATGGTCTTCCAGGCTTTAACATGTTTTGCATTACTTCCAGAAAGTAGTGTGGGATTGCCTAGTGTGTACGTAGTAATTCTCTTGAACAGGAAAGAAAATTAATTTCTGAAAAGGTTTGATAATGCTCAATAGCCACCCTTCTCTCACGGTAAGGTTGTAGGGGTGGGCCGTAGGCGATTTGAGGGCAGGGCCAAAAAGGGCATGTTAAAAACAAACTTTTTTCAAAAAAACGGGTCAGTAAAGTCGTTGTAGGCTGGCTCATAGAAGCATTCAAGCTAGTAGACAGCATTTTCGTTTAACATGGCCACTATCGTTGTATACATACATTCTAGTACTGAGGTGTTTTAGAAAGTCTTGGCTTTCGAACAAGAGTTTTTCTGTTTTTTTTAGCTGCCACCATCTTTGGCACTCTACTTAGGACTAGTCCTCTTCTTCAAGGGGGGGAATGTCTTGGTCAGCACCCCCGTCAGTCTCTCTCAGGTCAAAGCAGGAGTAGGATTATTATGATGCTTTGAAAGAAGGTAGAGTTCCTATTGTTATCCTTAGGAATTTGCATTTTTGACTGGGTCACCAAATGTTAGGATTCGACTGAACCCAAAAGACTGGTAATTACATTTGCCCACAATGCAACAGGGCAGTAGGATTGATAGTGAAGGAGTGTGCTCTGGATGGCGCCCCTGTAGGTGGAAGGCCACATACAAAGTTGCAAGAGGCAAATCAAGCACGATAGCCGACCAGGTGAGAGCGAAGCTACTACAGCTACGACTTCTAAAAGTAAATCTGTAATTCAGCACAATCCCAGACTACGGACCTTCTAAAGTTGTCGCTGCTGGGGCCATCTGCTTGTGCCCACAGAGAAGGAAATTTCCCCCGCCCACTGAACTGCATGCCTCTAGATTGAAGATGTGAAGCCAGGCAAGAGGAGGACTATTTAATTCCACTAGAGAATCTACAGCACGTGGAGACATTGCCGCTCTCTGTGGATTCAGCGCACTGGACTTGACAGTGTTCATATGGACAAATGCTCATTGGATAAAAGGTGATCAGAGTTCCTGTATACAGATGTGGTATAATGACGTTTTCATAACCTAGAGCAGCCCGACTATCCAAGTTATTCAGAGAGCCCTCAAGTCCATGAAAATATTAACAATAGTGCTTCTGAAGAAAGGTTGTCCCTAGCCTCCTTGGCAAAACACAGTGTTCCTAAAAAAAGAACACCTTCTATTAGAAGGATCCCTAACAAGGATCTTGACTCTTTGTTTAGCTCCTCTGGGTTCAGAGGCATTGATTGTTTGTACTTGGCTACATAGCTAGATATTTAATTAAATGACCAGCTGCGTCTTTTGTCTTATTAAAGAAAATTGACTTTTGCCAATAATGGATGGGAAAATAGCTTAACCGCTTTACTGCTCAGCACATGGACCTTCAGGTCCTGGGTTAGCCTGCTCTGCTGTAGAAGAAATTAATGCCCACTTTCTTACAGCACCCACTTTAATTCGGATATCGCAGATTGGGTGGAAGGTATTGCTGCAGCTAACTGGTGTGATATATAAAGGTCATATTACTGTCACTACGTGAAGGTATTATGAAGTGGTGTTCACTATTGGGAGTCCTATGCCTACAGAATTATGGTGCCTGTCTGGATATCGATATCTGTCAAATGTGTTTCTAAACCTTCCCAGTTAACAATAAGGGTTAGATGAAGACACATTAGAGGGATAGGCACATATGTTCTGAAAGCACTTACTGGTGGGTGGTGCCAGGAGAGAGAGAGAGAGATCATCAAGGAGAACAGATGTCTGTATGCCCGTGTACTCTCGAGTTTCGGATATGTCATAAGGATGGAGAAGCAGAACCTTTACAAAAGACAAGTGAGCTATAGATGGTTATAGACCCCAAGTAGGCAAAATGGATTGAGGGTAGCGGGGGGAAGGGGTGAAATGAACAGAAAAGGCCTACTTGCCAGAATGGAGGATATAAACCAACAAACTCTCTTACTTAACCACAAGTTGGCCTAGCCTACAGGATTTGTAAGGGTGGGTAAATGTACAAACTCCATTCTCATTAAGGGTAGTTCACACTATCTTTCTCGTTTGTTAATCAAAGTTGGGCCTCCCTGGGTTTGCCGCCACCCCCTCCGACCTCGTATTTTCCACATACGAGTTCTAGGACCAAGGCATGTTGGCAAACAAATGTCAGACGATTTGTTAAGGAAAATGTGTCAAGATGGAAGATAAGAACTCCAGTGAAGGACCTATGCTACGAGGACCTGATGACCAGAGTCCAATGCATCTCCAGCGGTCAGCGCACCACCAAAAGCCAGGACACGTGCAGACTTGAAATCCACCACTGCAAAAAGGAGAGGACCAGGTAGACCACCAGGGGGCGCGGACCGCGGTTGCCGCGTGAAGCAGCTGCTCTGACTGAAAACCATTAAATTGCCACTTATTGTGCTCCCCCGTGGCAATAAGAGCCACAAAGTGCAGTTTTCGGACCCCCCAGGGGTATAGATGAGGTCGTGACCGTGGGCACCCCATATCTTGGGGGTCACCAGAGGAGGAACAACAAGGAGGCTCCTGCGGCTTCAGTGCACAGAGAACGCAAAAGTCGAGTATACGCCCTGAAAGTGAGACAGGTGAAGAGGGAAGTGGCGAAGATCTAGAGCCCACCGTCGGTGGGGGGCAGTCTGTTTGCGCTGCCTGGGTCGCAGACCTGACCAAGACCCGGGACACAAGGAAAACGAGGAAACCGAGAGGCGGAGGAGGAGCTGCAGCGACGCGGCCCAAGTCCAGGGCAGGTGGAGTGGACCGACCGCCCCCGCAGCCATAACGAAGGCACCATCTGGAGGAACAAACCAGCCATCGAGCACCAGGCGAGAGGGAGGGCGAAGGAGGTGCAGGGAGGAATTTGCCCGCATGCAGAGCTTAACCTCGTTCCCCACTCTGCACAGAGCGCAAGGAGAAGTTGCAGCCCGCCCTCCCCTCCAATAGTTTAACGGGCGGAGGCCCAGTGGTGTGCACAGAAGCCACTAAATTGTTCTGGGGGACACCACCCCAAAAAGGAACCGGAGCGGAGAGAACTCTCCCAGACTATGGGGAAGTATTTAGTGGAACACCACAAGAGGGAGGGGAAGGACATGAGGGAACAGCAAACATGTGCAGTAAAGAAACTGGGCCCCTGGCCCCAGCCACAAGGAATTACTGAATACTCTGGGTGGTGGCAAACCATCACCACTGGGACTATAGGGGAAGCCTCGGTGTGCGGGAGCCAGCCCAGCAGTGTGGAGGAACGAGGCCCCAAAGTTGGGACTGCAGAATAGAGGCTTGCTACCCGGGGGATCTATTGCACAGGGCCCAGGAACCAGCCCCCAAGGAAAGAAAGGCCAGCTGGAGTGAGGACCCCCTGCAGAATGCCCAGGACAATGAAGTCATAGGCAGAGTGGAGTGGAGGCCTGAAGGACACAGAGGCCGCCCGAGAACAGAAGGGCCCATAGAGGAACCAAGGCAAAGACAAGGAGGAGCCAGTGCTGGCTAATTGGAGCACAGGCCCGGGTGAGAAACAGTGGGCAGCCAAGGACCAGGCCAGAGCAGTGAAAAACACCTCCACAGCCGCGGCCCCAGCACATATTGAACATGTAAAATAGGGCATACTGCCCTCATTGGCTGTGTACTGAAAATTTGTGGGTGACGAGATCCAACTGAAGTGGGAAGCAGGACACTGGGGAATTAGTTAGGAGCCCAGAGGGTGAAAAGGCAGGACGGGCAGGGGGAGCTCACAGTCTAGAGCCAAGGCACGAGGCTCAAAGAGAGGAGAGGCATATTAAACCACGAACCCTCCATTGACACCACGGACAGGGAGGCAGTGAGCACAGTAAACAAGGCACATGGGGGCCAGAGAGATCCAGAGGAGTGACTGACCTGTCAAGGACATACGGTGAAGGCTAGGAAATGTCAGTGTGGGCTACCCTGAGAGCTGAACCCTGGGGGACCTGGCTAGCAGCCATAATGGAAGAGGATCAGAACCCACCAGGACGCAGAAGAGGGACACAGGAGGGAGTGCAGTCGCTCCAGTGCTTTAGGAGAAACCAGGCCAACAGTGGGGAGGGAAATCAACCAGCCCAGGCTGAGATTGTGGCAGGGGGAAACTCAGCGCCTCTGGCTCGAACCAGAGATGACCTCAAATACATTCTCCATGAAATAAAGGCGATAAGGACGGACATTCAAGCCCCGATATGAGACCTGAAGGGCCTGGTGAACAAGCTGGAGGATAAAATGGAAGGTATGGTGAAGAACCACCTACAGGTGGACCTACTGGATATGAAATATGAAGCAAGCCCGACAGACTTGGAAATGCGGGAGGAAGAAACCATTTTGAAACTAGACGATTTGGAAAACCGGGACCGTCGGAACAACCTATGCATTCTGGGTGTCAGAGAGCAGGAAGGATAATCGGCCTCGGCAGTGGGGAGGAAGGTACAAGGACTGATCAACCAGCTGTTCGCCCTGGAAGGAGGGAAGGAGGTGCAACTGGAAAGGGCACATAGAGGAGGCGGCGGAGGGGGAAAGGGCCCAAGATCAAAAGTGGTCAATTTCCTGAGATATCGGGAGTGAATTGAAGTTTTGGAGAAGGCCAATCGGTTGGGAAGCTTCCAATATGAAGGAGACATAATTAGGGTGTTCCAAGACTGTCAGGACTTACCCTAGCCCGTCGTAGAGACTGCCGCCCCCTCACACAATGGTTAACTGAAAGAGGCATAAGATATTGTTGGTCCTTCCAGTTTGCGCTATCCTTTAAGAAGGGAAAGGCTGATTACAGAGTGATCAATGGACAAGAGGCACAGCAGGTTCTCCAAGTTCTCAAGGGTGAGGACACCGGCGGTGATCAGGAGAGGCCTACGGTGGCTCCAACGGAACAGTGTGGATCAGAAGGCTCACAGAGCGTGAAAAAGGAAATGCTGGGTGGCAGAAAATTCAAAAAGCTCAACGACCCTCCACAGAAGAACCCGGGGGACTCTAAGAAAAATAAGGAATGGCATAGTGATGAAAGCGTAAATGGCTAATGTGTTTTTAAGGTATGACGTAAGGGGGAAATGTGGTGGTATTTTGAACAATGGTCCGAGCAAGCACTCATCCATGTTAGCCCATCATATAGTGGGGGTCTTGGAGGGGAGACTTATAACGTTTGGGGGGAGCAGGGTAGGGGGAAAAGAGGGGGGGGGGATCGAGAAAGGGATTAAGGGACAAACGATTCCAGGGAAAGCCGCAGCGCAATTGAAGGAGTGGTGGGGTGGGAGTTTACATGTCCAAATGGTGAGGACTGAAGGGAGGGGCCGGGCCGAAGCTCTGAAGATGGGTACCCTGAATGTAAAGGATTAAACTCTCCCACCAAGCACTCACTGCTAGATAGGGAGATGTGAAATAGAGACCTCAATGTGCTATTAGTGCAAGAGACACAGTTGCAGCATGGGGAGGAGAGGCGCATCAAACGTTCTGGGCTTCAGGACCTACTAAGATGGGGGGGGGTTGTGGACATCATACGTAAACGGAGGGCGTGGTTTGTGAGCCACCTGACCAGGAAAAGGGCGGATGGGAGAGCCCTAGTTGTCACAGGGTCACTGGAAGGGGTGCAGTTAACCATTGCAGTGCTGTATGGCCCCAATACAGGGCAGATGAAATTTCTATGCAAGTACATGGGAGAGATTCTTAATCAGGTGAAGGGCCTATTGCTGCTGGGAGGAGATTTTTATATGTGGGCGGACCGGGCTATGGACCATAGTGGGCACAACACAGTAGAGACTGAGGTGGGGCGGAAAGATGGGGGTCTGCTGGGCTATATCCGGGATCAAGAACTGGTAGATGTACGGAAGGAGGTTCATCCTGCAGAGGGGGTTTACACCTTTTTCCCAACAGTTCATGGTTCACACACTTGGATTGACTATTGGTTCCTGGAACAGAGACATGCCAATAGAGTGACTTCTGGCGAACATTCACCGGTTAGCTGGCCGGACCACGACATGGCCATTATGGGAATTGTGCGGACGGGTCTGAGGCCCCGGGAATCTCTGTGGTGTTGTAATGACAATCTGCAGAAGGATGTGGTTTTTGCAAAAGAAATGTGTGAGGTGATAGAGGAATTTTTTTACCTGAGAGATACGGGGGAGGTGGAGCTAGGCATGACCTGGAACGCAGCCAAAGCAACATGGAGGGGCCTCATTATCCGGGAAGGGGCAGCCAAACAGAGAATTAGGACCCTACAAGTTGAGAAACCAAGAGGCGAGATCCAGAAACTAGAGGCGGTGGAGGGTAAAAGAGAGGAGGAGATAGGGGTGACCGAGAACTGGCAAGGGAAAGGAGGAGGGAGCTGGAAGTGGGGAAGGTATTCGTCAGCCTGCAGTTTCTGAAACAAAGGTACTACGAAAGGGGAGATAAGGCGGATGCCCTACTTGTGGCCAGACTGATGGTCAACGGGCAGAGAGGTGGGTATCAGGGGTCCGGGACTCAGAGGGTCGACTGCACACCCTTCCGGAGGAGGAGGCCCAGAAATGTGCTGTCTTTTATGGGCAGCTCTACGGGTAAGAGGGGGTGAAGGCAGACGAAAAATTGCATAGATACCTGGGAAGAAAGGGAGATATCACATCATGGACCTCACTGATGAGCCATATATGGGAACTCCCGGTTCGGGATGCTATATCAGAGGTTTGGAGGTACCAAACATGGTTTGAGGCAGGCTTTCCAGAGTGGGTCAGCTGTGGAAGAATGGGAAATTTGTGAGCATTCAGGAAACGGAGGCTGCCTTGAATGTAGGTAAACTTTCAGTGTTCCTCCATCTTAGGTTAAAGGGGATCTTTACAGCAGACAAATGGAGGGATTCTATTCAGAGAGACCTCACACCAGTGGAAAGTCCTGGATGGACATACAGAGATGAAGGGCCTCATATCGAGGATCTACGGAGCTCTACTGGAGACTAAAGGGGAGGCGGTGCAAGGGCTGTGCCAGAGATGGGAAAGGGACCTGGGCACAGAGCTAGACAAACATCTGTCAACAAATGTGTTGCAAGCCTTCAAAACATCAAAATCATGCCAATAGAAGCTGCACGGCATGAAATGATTACAATGATGGCAGTATGACCCGAGGCGGCTGTCCAAGAAGTTCCCCACTGTGAATCCCCAATGTTGGCACAGATGTGGCAACACTGCAGACTATTGGCATATGTGGTGGGATTGCCCTAGGGTGCAGGTGTACTAGTCCGCGGTCCGCGGCTGGATTAAAGATGCGGGGGGGGGGGGAGGAGGAGTTAGTACTGGACCCTATGCGGAAACCTTTTGGTTTGGAGAAAAGGGGAGACAGGTGTTATGCTCTTCCCCCGCTGGTGCATTTTCTCCTCCTAGCAGCCTGGGCAAATCTGGCTAGACACTTGAAAAGGGCGACCCTCCCCACACTGAAAGAATGGGTACACACGGCAAAGGAAGTATATCTGATGGAAAAGATCATGGCAAGCTATTCATGGAGGGGGAGTAACAGTAGAAACGGAGTGGCAACAGTTTTGCAATACCTTTGGGTGAGGTTGGCTACAGGACCTGGCCTGGCCAGATTGCAGATTGGACGATGGGCGGACATCTGGAATTACTACGTTTGTACTCATAACCCCGAAACCACTTGAGCGTTGGTATATTTGTGGGCGTTTCCTTGAATCAAAAGTAATGAGAACTGTTCCTAATGAGGGTGAGGGGGTTGGAGTGTCAAGGGTCAATTAACAGTATCAAAATTGTTATTGAGAGGGGTGTTCCGACAGTGAGAGTTATTGAATGCCTATGTTTGAAAATAAAAATTCAATTAAAAAAAAAAAAACTAAAAGAAAAAAGCAAAGGTCCTGAAAATAAGCCTTCTCGGACTACGCCCCAAGACTATGGAACCTCCTCCGCGTTGGCATCAGACTCACCCACGCTCCTCCAATTCAGAAAAGAACTCAAAGAACTCAAGACCCACCTCTTCAAGAAGTCTCTCCTCCTCAACACCCAGGCCATCATGTCGCCCCTTGCGCCACCTGACTCGCTAGACGATGCCTGCCTCTCTCCTCCTGCCACCAGGTACAGCTGTACCCCTCTGTATGCTAGCCCCCAACCCCCACGAGGTTGTGCAGCGGAAAGTGTGCAAGAGGGAAGCTTGCCCTCTGGAGACCTATTCTGCAAAGGCGTCACAGCGGGAAGCAAAATCAAGGTAAGCTTTCCTTCCCAGGAGGCGGTCTCCAGTGGCTGGTGTGCACCAGAGGCTGTCTCTGGTGGCTGGTGTGCATTAGAGGGCCTATAGAGCAAAGGGAACTCCTGTTGCAGGTGGTGCGGGCGACGGCTGACTAAGAGAAGCAGTTTGCCGGGTTGCGATGAGCCGCAGAAGTCCTGCAAGCAGCGAGGGGAACGGAAGCACAAGCCTTACACTGTAAGTTTGCAAGCTGTTAGTGATTATTAAGAAGTAATAACTACAAGCATTGCCAAGCCAAGAGGGACTAAAATCAAGTCCAATGCAATCTAGCAGACATTGCCAATGGCACCTGGAGGCTAATGAAAGTTATTTCAGTTTTGAAACCTGTTGTCCATACTTTGTTCCAAAATATGGTGAAAGCTGGTATAAACTCACATTACCAAAGTCATCGGAGAAGCAGAATAAGACCCTATCTTTGTCAATATTTGGTTACTTGTGCGGTGGGGAAACAAGAGTGTCAAAAAGGCTGCCCTCCTGAAAAAGGATATTCAGAAGGAAATGCGCATTATTTACAGAAGAGTATTGAAAAGCAGCAATGTGAATTTCCCTGAAGATTTGTTAAAGGTTTTGAAGCTGCAAACTGTTGAATAGTGTGAATCAGTTGTGAACCTTTTGTCAGTAGATCTTAAATCATAAAAGCGCTTGTTGTTGTGGAAACGCTGTTCGGGCAAGGGAGTATACTCGAATGGCATACTTTTGGAGGAGTAGGCCTGGAATGAGAGTAAACAAGGGGTGAACTGGGGCAGTAGGCCTGGCATAGAAGCAAACCAGGTACAAGACAATGTATGTTTGTGGTGCTGAAGTAGGAACCGGGTAAAGCTGTTGCAAAGAAGTTATATTTCTTCAGAATTTATCAGTGGTGCCAAATCATCTTGACCAAGACAATTATTGTTGCTATTGATAAACTGAGAAACTGTCTTTTATCTAAGAGGGATACATTGTACATTTGCTCAAGTAGGGATGGTTTAACTTTAAGGGCTAGAGACAGTTGGGCCCTGCCACATGTAGTGGTAGGGGGATATTACAAGCAGTATAAGACAACCAAACTACCTGCTTTCCACATAGGTGGTAGCTTACCAATGTGGCTTCAGAAGACGTCGTTGAGGAGGACATTATAATGGGGAGTGTTCCTCTCCATTCTTTCTAAGCAATGCCTGAGGGGCAATTAAGAAATTATCTAAAAAACAAGAACTAGGAACACATTTCCCAGTATCCCTGCATATTAGACAAAACTCAGGGGTTGCATTTGGATTGTATTTCTCCTACCTCACACAAATGCTCCAGACAATTGTGTATGCACAGAAAAAGGAACAGTATAATAAGCTAGACGTTTTCTGCTTTCTAAGGAGGGGGGCTATAGAATGTCCCAGAGTTTGAGAAACATATTTCTAGTTTGCAAAACACTACAGTTTACACTCATTTGTAAACCTAAGACTTCTTAGTCACTTCCTAGTTTGCCATCATTGTTGCATCCACGAGATTGGAAGGTGAGGTTAGACCCCTTCAATGGCCCCCTACAAAGATGCTTTCCTCTCGTTTCCTATAGAACCCCCATCGTATAGTTGGGGCAAGCTCACTCATCAGTTGTCCTGCATTCCATTCAGTCTGTCCTCCGCTCTGTGGTACTTCACAAAGCTGCCATGATCAGGTTGATTTACTTAGACAACACCTGACAGTGGCACATTCACAATAGGAAAGCGTGGGCCTCCTCCTTGGGACTCCTTCACCGGACAGTTCATCGCCTGTGAGTGTGTTTCATAAGCTTGGAAAAACGAAAACCCAGAACTTTCACAGACCATGACATTTCTGGGGTTCAAGACAGGAAAAAGGGTGGGCACTACTACCTCACAAAAACAAAGGCAGGAAATTGATCCGGTATATGGGGTCTACCAGAACCTGAAATGCACTTATTCCCGGAAAGAAACCAGTAAAGCTGAACTGATAACATTCATCACACTTAGAAACAAAATCAAGCGCAATCCTAGTGATGACATTCATTTAAGGACATGCCAAGTCATCTTTACATCTGAGGTGGTAGAGTCAAAGGCCGATGCATTTCGGACTGGTCGTCCATCATCAGGGTAGGTCTGTCTGCCTGTTCATTTATGTCATCAGTGAGAAAATGCCTTCTTTCTCTTGTTTGAAGTACTGGATACAAATGTAAGACTGCTCAGCCACAAAGCCGTTTCTTCAAATGACGAAAAGGCGCTTTTTCCTGCTGGAATGGGAGTGCAGGGTCTCACAGACATTTGAAAGAGCACATCAACATTTTAGAATTGTGTGCAGGTTCTTTTGCAGTAAGGATCATCTCCAAAGAAAATGTGGTGTTCAGCCAATTCCACATGTACAATCTATGGCAGTTTGTTATGTCAATCACTTGCGGGGCACACCTTCCAAGGTGCTAGCAGATAAGCACAAGTTGTGTTGGGAATTCTCTGTGCCAAAGAAAATTCAGGTAAGGGGAAGGTTTCCTCCAGAAAATCTCAACAAAGTAGCAACCTGGTGTCCGAGGGTTCTCAACACTTCACACAAAATACCCATTGCCCAATGTTCGCCAGTTGCGACCTGACCCAGATGCTTAAGCAAGATATGCGTTCATTCACCATTGGTACTCGAGCACTCCCTTACACTTTCCCTCGGTTTTCACTCCCAAGAGTGTTATAGGAGTTTTGCAAGTGGGTAGCGACTTGTGTGCTAGCAGCACTCCCATTGCCAACTTAGACCTGGTACCCACTTGCGTTGGGGATGTCAGTAGGCATTCTGGTGAACCATATTTCCTCTGCTGATGACCAATCACTGGCAACTCGCATCCTTTGTTTCTACCAAACTCCCTACATTTGATGACCTGGAGATGTCGGACCTTTTGAACCCACACAAGGAAATTCCAAGGTCTCAAACTTCTTACTAGAATCCTGGGCTCCTTCAACTAGATAGTCGATGCATACATTCCATCTCGGCACCTGTAGTTTATTTTGTTTGGGGATCTAGTCCTTTTGCTGTCATGGCAGATTATTGAGGTTTACAGGGCTGCAATATCTGCTGCACATTAGCTGTTCTCGTCAGATGACCGAGGCCTCTTGGCTAAATTGGTTTCTCTGCTTTGCCTCAAAGGCTTTGAAACTCAATGGCAGAACCTTTTTTCACTGACGCATCTTTTCTAAATAGGGTTCTTCCCCTATTTTGGCTAGGTTGGTTTGCTCTGTGATGTTCAAGGATAAGGTGAATACTCCAGTATTTGGTGCTCATGTGGCTTAAGGTGTGATCCCTTTGAAACACTTTTGTTCTGGGACACATCTGGAGGATATTCTCAGGCCCATGGATCGATCAAATGAAAATGTCTTTAGTACTTTCTATGGCAAACCAATATGCCATGTTTCTATTTTGGTGTTGCCCCGGATTTGAAATGGCATAGTACAAAGCTTTCATACCAGCCATTAAATAGTGGTTTTGCAATGTGAAGGCATGATTTTATGAAAGGACAGAGGCAAGATTTATCCTTATAAATATTAAAGTTACCATTATCCCACGTTGACAGTCTCCACATTGTATTTTCGAACTCGAGTTTTGGTAGTAGTGGCCTGGTTGACTAAGAGGCACAGTCTCCTGGAGCACCTGCTTAGCTCGTGCTAATATATGAATATAAGGAGGGGCCTGTATTCTGCGCTGGTCAAGAAAGGGGACGATGGTGGATTAACACAGACCCTACATGCCACATGGGCCAGGATCAACGATTGTCAATGGGTTTGGACTACGGAATTCTGGGACTTTTGGTCTACATTGGAAATGTCTTATGTTTCTAGCTGTTAAAATAAATTATAAGAGATGGCATAAACCTTGCTTGCACCCCTTAATAAAATCGGACAATGTCATAAAACTAGCTAAGCCTCTGTTCTGTTTGTCTTTAGAACACAGAGGTGGTACAGTAATTTACTCCATTTCACTTTGCTAGTAACAATTATTATACTGTTAGTCTTCTATAGTTTTGTGGTAAACGTCGGGTAATATTACAATTAAAGAACTCAACGATGAATAATTTGAATGTGCATATCCCCTCCAAACACATTTTCAGATGTTCTCTTGCCCCACTTGCAAAGCCTTTGAAAACTTGATCACACTGCGCCTTCGTGGGCCGGGGTTAGCTGTGAGCGAAAAGTGTTTGTTTTGGAAGCAAGAAAACGCAGAGCAACACAGGTCGAATCCCGGTCCTGCACGCAATAAAAGATTCATTAATTTCATGCAATCACAAACTTCCCCTTATGCTCTAGACTAGTACTTAGCTGAAGCGAAAGCAAGCGCCGCCTAGGAACACGGCCCTCGTGGAACCCTCGGGAGACGCTCTGGTTCCCAATATAGGGAGAGGAAATGGTGAAAAGGTAACGAGTGTTGAAGGGATGAACTTCTAAAACTCGAAGGAGGTCCGGTTCTGAACAAGGGAACGCAGCACTAATGGAGGAGGAGCCGTCTTGACCATGGGAACACTGTGCTGGAGGAGGCACGCTGAAGGAGGAAGGGTGCTATGGGAATACTCCGCTGGAAAGGAGGCTGTAGGGGAGGACGAACATACAAGTTCGGCTCAGATTCAAAATGATTAACAAAAGCAACTACAAAAATAAGAACCGTATTCTTCTTTTAAGCGGCCATTTAATATGGACTAATTCATGCATTCCTTTATGCTATATAAGGTACGGATACACCACTGGCTAGTGGCTACCAATTAAGACCATGCATCGTTCTCGTCCGTACTGGCTGCTTCAGTTCCCTCCCCAATGCCAGCACAGTTGTAGATAAGCAGAGAAAAGAATGCGTTCTCGGACACATTGAGAAATGCCGCTTCGGTGTAGTGAGCTGATCTGGTCTCGCCTTTTCAGCCTGGACGCCAGTGGTGACAATGAGCACAGAGATGAAACGCCATATACTCAGTGAATGCCCGCAGCAGAGTTATGCCACTCAAGCCTCCACACAATTGCTGGAAAGGTCTTCTCTGCTGCAATGCACAGCTTGGGGCAGTCCAATCAGTAATTAACTGCCGAGGAATTCTCTGTGCACACCAAACCAATCTTCCTTTGATTAACACGTCACTGAACTTCCCTCACGACTATGCAAGTTGCTGAAGACGTGATCGAGCAAGCAACTATAATTTAGGAAGTCAGTCTCAATGTAGCAAAGAAAGCACTGGTACAGTCGCAGCCTGCTCTATTATTGATGTGAACCCTCTAATCAGGAGTGCTGAGTGCAGCTGTTAGATTTGCATGTTCAGCCGGGTTATAAACGTCAAGTGCAATTCAGACTCTTAATCATATTCCAGAAAAATGGTACATCAGTGATCAATGAGGGACTGGACTATTTCTAGACTATTGGTAACAAGGGCTGAACATTACTTGAATTCAATATTTCTCTGCTCTTTGGTAGAGTTTAGCAGTAGTAAAACCATAGCAACCTATGCACAAATAAAGGAATAAACGATAACAAGCTCCAGAAAAACATGTAAAAGAAATGGCCTTATTTCGGTTTATGTATTTCAAAAGACTCAACATGAGAGTATCATGTAAAGAAAGTTGAGCTACAAACGGGCCAGCCTACTGAAGTACACATATTCCATCAACAATTCAAGAGATTATAGGTCGATCCATCATTAAAGATCTAAAACACTAAAACCATCTTGGCTGTACATTTTAGCAGAATATGGGATGTATATGCACAGTATTGAAATAACAGAAGATATGGTTTAAGGAAGTTGCTAATGGTTTCACACAGCTCTCGGAGATGATCCACATGCAGTTACATTTACCATGCATCGAGACAAAGCAAAATTGCCTGCAGTGCTCCTGTGGACCACGTTCTAAGCAAATAAAGAGGCGACCTCAACGCAGGATGTCATTGATTTATTCAAAGCATCCATATACAAAATGGGTGTATGGCTTCCGTTTATTAAATGCGAGTTTACCATAACGCGTTGTAGTGGTCAAGTCACAGAGAGCAGAGGCAGACACTAAGGTCAAAGATTCTGCCAAGAAATAAGCAGATATATTTTATACAAAACAGCTGAATGGTCCCACATAATCGCTGGTAAAGGCTTGCCTCCAATACAAGGGATATTTTGGGGTAAACCCTAGTTAACAAACACCCACAACCCTGATAAATGAAGGTTTGGCCAACTGCCAATTGAAACTAAGTGGGAGATGGATAGGAAAACAATTAAGAGTAATGTTTGCGTCACTGTTATGTGACACCACGGTATTAGTGTGTTGTCTTATGTACAAATAAACAGTAAGGTAATACCTTGTGCAATACTTAAAGTATATGTTCAGGTAATGCAGGCTAGCCTTAATTTTGATGTTCATGGTTCAGGGCATAGGGCTGCAGAGAACGATAGGGAACTTCACCATTAAGGCTTACAAATTCTAAACACAAAATGGTTGTTGAAGTTACCTCTGCTAAGTCCAGGAGAAGAAAAAATTAGAAAATCATTAGATAATGGTTGTGAAAACGCTGCTGCTCGGTCTGTGTTTATATAAAAATCCTGTATAATATTAATGAGATGTGTACGAGTCCAAGCTTTGTGCTAGTATTTTAAATGTTATTTTGGATAATTTTATATTTATTCCATGGTATAGCAGGAAATAATGTATTTATCGATTTGGGAGTTTGTGTATTTTGTATGACACATGCCTTATCGCATTCTATGCCCTTTAATGTAAATTGTGTGGGCACATCAGTTCCGGCAGCAATGAGACAAATTGACACCTTCGTAGATTTTAGAAGTCGGAAGCAATGGCTGCATCAGAGGCCTGTACCAGTCAACAGTAGAGTTTATGCGGTTTCAGTTGTGCACAGAGAGAATGAAATATTTGAGCATTTGGTTAACTAATGACGTGGATCGCATGATGGAAGTAAATTTGAAAAGTATGACTGAGAATCTGAAGAAAAACCTCGACAGATGGACTGAATTGGGGCCGAGTCTTTGGGGGAGAATTAACACAATTAAAAGGACTACTGCTCCATGCATAAATTACATCCTGAGTATAGCGGGTCCCCCTATCAGCAAGGAAAAGGATATGAAGAAAATAGAGAGCATGATACAGTCTTTCTTGTGGGATGGAAAACAACCCAGCTTGAAGTTGTGGAAGCTTCAGCTACCAAGTGAGAAGAACAGGTAACTTACCACTGGTAACGTTCTTTTGATTGGATGTTCCTCCAACGTATTCCTTATCTTTGATATTTCCTAATATCCAGCATGCTGCTTCGAAAAAAAGATTTTTTCCAGTAGAAGGCACTGTGCGTTGATGCCCATCGAGTCGATGTCCCTCGGAGGCCTCCGTGCCGATGTCGACGCCATCACCGGCATAAGTAGCGCGCGCAGCATCCGTTGCTCAGTTCCGTTTTGAAGAAGGGTCTTTAGTCAGACGTGTACTACCCTTGAGGGAGCACAGACTGTAACCACAAGGAAGTTTTACTGCGGGGTAGGAAGGGAGGGGCGATAAGGACTACATGGGAGGAACATCCAATCGAAAGAACGTTACCATGGGTAAGCAACTTGTTCTTTGAATTGATTGTTTCCTCCCACATGTTCCTCATCTTTGATACTCTCCCCAAGCAGTAATATGATCAGGAGTGGGTACAATTAGAGTAATTAAGTATGCACAGAGTGCAGTACTGCCTTTCCAAATTTAGACTCTTGGCTAGTGGAGGAATCCAGACTATAGTATTTCATAAAGGTGTGTGCAGACGACCATGTGGCAGCCGCACAAATATCCTTTATTTGAACTCCTCTCTGAAGAGCTGACAAAGCTGCGATAACACTGGTTGAATGGGCCCTTATGTGTTCTGGAGGCTCTTTACTGCCCAACTTGTAACATTCTGCAATTGTTAAAATTATCCACCTAGAGATGGTTTGTTTGGTGATGGCTAGACCCAATTTATGACCTATGAAACCCACAAATAATTGCTCAGTTTGTCTCAGTTTACCAAGTCTGCTAATGTAAAAGCTCAAGGTTATCCTCCGAGCGATGTGGAACTCAGATACCACCTTGGGAAGGAGGTTAGGCTTCACTCTTAATACTACTCTGTCTTTGTGAAAGACAGTGCGAGGAGGTTTGCAAGATAAAGCCTGTAACTCGCACACTCTTCGGGGCGGATGTTATTGCAAAAGACTGTTTTGAGTGTAAGAAGTCTTAATGGACACAAACTAAAAGGTTCAAAGGGAGTAGCCATTAAAAGGTTTAAGACCAAATTTAGATCCCATAGTAGGACTTGAAATGTAGTTGGGGGGTGGGGGGTAAAACATTAGTTAACCCCTTCAAGAATTGCATTACCAGAGGCATTTTAAAGTAGGAGACTTCCTCAGCAGTACGCTTAAAAATGGAATGCGCTGCTAGGTAACCTTTCATTTTACCAATCTGGAGTCCCAGATTTGCTAAGTGCAACAGAAATGACAACACCATCGGTGTGTTGCATGAAAAAGGGTCAACATTCTTATCTCTACACCAGCTGCAGAACTTATTCCAAAGGCAGCGGTATAAGGATTTGGTTGCTGGCCTTCTGGCCAAAAGCAACACCTCCATGGATGACTCTGAGGTGTTTGTAGGAAAGGCAAACAGTAACCTTGGCCGATTGTCTCCAATACCCAAGCATCTGAAGTAATAGCCTGCCATTCTGTCAGATGTGGAGTTAATTTGCCTCCTACTGTTTTGTGATATAAGACCAAAGAGAGGTTTTGGGGTGGCGGACGCAGATGCTGAGGGTAAGTAGCACCTGCTGTTGTGGTCTTAGTACCTCTAGCTGGTCCACCACAGGGGAATCGTCTGTGGCCTCTTTGAGCTGGCTATCCTCTGCTCTGCTCTTTCCAAATGCAGAATAGCGAAAGGACCTACCCCTCTAGGGCACACCTGTGGGGCGGTTTTGGAGTTTGCCTTATCGCAGCTCCAAGAGATTTGGCTGCCGCCTTGGAAGTTTGCAGATTCTCCAAACTCTCATCAGCTTTACTTCCAAATAGATGCGTGCCGTCAAAGCGCATGTTGAGAAGTCTGGACTGCAAGTCTGGGGCAAATCTCAACTTCCACAACAAACCAAATCTGCAGATCACTGTACTAGCCGCCATGGCTCTGCTGATGCCGTCAACAGAGTCGAGACCGGTTTGGAGGGCTTCGCACATAGCGTCCTTTCCATCCTTGATAAGGTTCGGGGATATGGTCAGCCGCCATCGAAAACAATCCCAATGGGTGTACGTGAATCTCGCCAGCGTGCATGTGGCATTAGCAGACTTTAGCACCATGCTGCATGCCGACAAAACCTTCTTGGCCATGGCGTCAAACTTGTTATCACGATCTTGCGGGATTGTATTTGTTTTATTTGTAACGCGCACCATCCGGCCCGGAGGCATCAGGGCGCAATTTAGACATTGTTACATAAGCATACAATTAAATATATTCAAAGCATTAAACAGTACATAGTATACAAGGCACACAGAAATATACATATTTACAGAAGGTAGATTAGCGCAGGAGTTTCCCAGGGCTGGTCCGGACATCATGGCTGGTTGGAGAGCCAGGATTTGGTTTTAGCTTTGAAGGCACTAAAGCGTTCTTCGGATCGGATGGTGAGAGGGAGGGCATTCCAAAGCTTAGAGGCGAATACGGGGAAGCTAGATCCACCCGCCTTTTGTAGTTTGAACCTAGGGATGGTTAGGCAGTGGGTCTGAGCTGTTCTTTGCGGACGGGTGGGCGCGTGTCGGGATAGCCGGCTACAGAGGTATGGTGGGGCTTGGTTAGCTAGGCATTTGTGGGTGAGGCCTAAGGCTTTCAGTGAAATTCTCTGTTTGACCGGTAGCCAGTGTAAGTTAGATCTAGATTCCGAGATGTGGTGGTTTCGTGGGATGTTTAGGGCTGCTCTGATAGCGTTATTCTGGGTAATTTGCAGTTTGTTCATATTCTCTTGGCTCGTTCCAAGGTAGAGGGCGCTCGCATAGTCAATTTTGGCCATGTTAAGAGTTCTGGCCAGAGTGACTGCGTTGGGGGTGGTCAGGAATGGCCTGCAAGCTGCAATGAGTTTGCAGGTGTATGCTGAAGAGGATCTGACTGCATTTGTTTGTCTGGATAGGGATAGGGTGGCGTCAAGATAGACACCTAGGGTTTTGGTGTCTTTCGAGACTTGGATGGTGTTGCCATCGATGACAAATGATTGGTAGGATGGCTCAAGCTTACTAAGGCATTGCGTAGTGCCCAAGATGAGGAGCTCAGTCTTGTCATCATTGAGGCATAACTGGTGTTGTGCCATCCAAGCTTGGATAACCAAGTAGACCTCGTTCAAGGCCTTAGTGTCAGCCAGGTAGTCACCAGTGATGGGAATGAGTATCTGGGTGTCGTCAGCGTAGTTCGTATAGGAGACACCCAGATAGTCAAGTACATCAAAAAAGTGGTTTTGTAAAGACGTTATAGAGCGTTGGCGACACACAAGAGCCCTGGGGGACGCCGCAATGAATCGGGGAAGGATCTGCAGCTGCAGATTGAGAGACGACCCGCATAGATCTATTACTCAAGAATGATTTGATCCAGGCCGTGGCTGATGGTGAGAAATGGGCGGCCGAGTGAAGATGCTTGCATAGGATTTGGTGACTGACCAAGTCAAAGGCCGCAGAGAGGTCGAGTAGGAGTAATAAGGCAAGTTTGCCATTGTCCTTTAACACTTCGATAAGGGTTTTTAAGTCAAGTAGAGCTGTCTCTGTTCCGTGTTTGGGTCGGAAACCAGATTGTCTAAGGCCTAGAAGATTGTTGGCTTCCAAGTGCTCTTGGATTTGCAGGTATGCTGCACGGTCTAGGATTTTTAGCAGGAACGGGACAGTGGTGATGGGTCGGTAGTTGGTGGGTATGCTAGGGTCGAGGGAAGGTTCTTTGAGCAAGGGGATCACCCAAGCATCCTTAAGGTTGTTGGGGACAGTTCTTGTTTTGAAGGATGCGTTGATGAAGGATGTGATAAATGGGGCCAGGTCGTGGGCGGATTCCTTAATAATTGGGGAAGGGCATTGTAAAATATGCATTCTGCTTTCCAGAAGAAGAACAAGTTACTCTCTTACCTGGTAACTTTCTTTCGATGGGATGGTCCGACGACGTATTCCATATCTATGACAGTAATCACCACAGCTCTGCTGCTTCGGAAAATCTTTCGACGTCTGCGTCGATGACGTCGATACGCCGCCCTCGAGCTCCTCCGACGGCACTGGATGTTATAAGTAGGACGCACGACGCCCGTAGCCTCAGTTGTAGTTTTTTCCCAGAACGTGTGGCACCAGTCTTCTGCCAGTCTGACCACACAAAGCCTTGCAGAAACGTAAGCTGCAATCACATAAGAAATTCTGTAGCGGAGAAGGTAGGGAGGGAGCGATATGGAATACATCGGACTATCTCATCGAAAGAACATTACCAGGTAAGAGAGTAACTTGTTCTTCGAGGGGGATTGGGTCCTCCGACGTATTCCATATCTATGACAGACTCCCAAAGCAGTACCAATGCAAGGAGGTGGGCAAAGAATTTAGAAAACATTTTAGAATGCCCAATCAAATTGCGGGGCAAAGGATCGCCTTGCCAAAGGCCATATCCTGCCCACGGATGGAATCGAGGGAGTAGTGACGTACAAAAGTATGGACCGAAGCCCAGGTGGCTGCATCACAGATGTTACGAATCGTAACACCCCTCTGTAGGGCAGTAGAGGCAGCCATACCCCTGGTAGAATGGGTCCACAATGCCGACAAGTGGGTCCTTACCCGCCAAGCGGTAACACTCAGAAATAGCCATAATAATCCAGCGAGACAAAGTCTACTTAGTCATAGCTTGTCCCAAACGCTTTCCAGCGTAACCAATGAAGAGTTCATCGTCCACTCTGACCCGGGACATGCGTGAAATATAAAAACTTAAAGCTCTCCTAGGATGGAGCCTATGGAGCCTCTCCTCTTCCTTACCAGGATGTGGAGGAGGATGAAATGCCGGAAGAATAACCTTCCGGCCTAAATGAAATTCCGACACCACCTTCGGAAGAAAGGAAGGACAAACTCTAAGGGCAACCCAGTCCTTCTGAAATACAGTGAAGGGTGGATTAACTGAAAGTGCCTGTAACTCACTCACTCTGCGAGCGGAAGTGACTGCAACCAAAAATACAGTTTTGAGAGTTAACAGTCTCAAAGGGCATGAATGCAAAGGCTCAAACGGAGCACCCATCAGAAACTAGGACAAGGTTCAAATCCCAACCGGGCACCTGGAAAGGTATGGAGGGAACACATTAGTGTGGCCTTTTTGAAACTGAGAAATTAAAGGAATTTTAAAATAAGAACACTCTTCAGACGAGCGCTTAAATATGGACAGCGCCGCCAGGTAACCTTTGATGGTACCCACTTGCAGGCCCCTGTGGGCAAAAGAAAGCAAAAAAAGACAACCATAGGAATGTCACATGAAAAATGATCCACATTCGTAACCCTGCACCAGTCGCAGAACTTTGACCAACGGCAGCGGTACAGGGACTTAGTTGCGGGCTTTCTGGCCGAAAGCAACACCTCCATCACGTCTTGAGGGAGGTCCCAATCCTTATACCTCAAACTTTCAGAAACCAAGCGTGAAGGTTAAGGGATCTGACCTCTGGATGGAGAACCTGTCCCCCCTCCCGTGAGAGCAGATCGTCTCGGTAGGGAAGACGATGTGGAGGGCAGATGGACAAATCGAGAAGGTCAGAGTACCACGTCCTCCGGGCCCACGCCAGAGCAATGAGGATCATCCGGGAACCGAACCTCCGTAACCTCCGCAGCACTTGCGGAATGACGGACTGGAGGAAATGCGTAGAGCAGTGGGAATGACCACTCCACCACAAACCCGTCTCCTAAGGCTCCTCTTGGAGGAAATCCCTGCGAGCAGAACCTTTCGCACTTCTGGTTGACACTGGAGGCGAAGAGATCCACTTGAGGGGTCCCCCAAAGGGAGAAGATTTCCAGGAGAATCTCCTGAGCCAGCTCCCACTCGTGAGAGATCATGGTCTGCCTGCTCAGAGCGTCCGCCGTCTCATTTTCGTCTCCGGCCAGATGAACTACCGAGATTGAAATTTCCAGCTGGATGGCCCAGAACCAGAGCTGCATCGCCTCCCTGCACAGAGGAAGTGACCCTGCACCCCCCCTTTTTGTTGAGGTAGTGCATGGGCACTGTTGTCCGTCAGGATCAGGACATTCTTTACTCGCACAGTCGGCAGAAAAGCCTTCAGGGCAAGTCTGACGGCCCTCAGCTCCAACAGATTGATATGGAGTCTGGACTCAGACGGAGACCAACAACCGCTGACTGTCAACTCGTTGGCATGAGCTCTTCATCCCGTGAGGGATGCGTCCGTCACGATCGTCACCTCCGGCCAGGGTAGCCAACAAGGAGCCCCTTTCATCAGATTGCCTACGACGGCCCACCACAGAAGGTCCTGGGCGACCGAGGACGGCACCTGAACCAGGTCCGACATCCTGCCGGAGGACTGCGACCACTGGCGCTTGAGTGCCCATTGCAAAGATCTCATCCGCAACCTGGCCTCTGGCACCAGAAGAATGCAGGATGCCATGAGGCTGAGCAATCTCAAGAACTCGAACGCTGGGAGACTCTGGGCAAGCTGAAACTTGGCACCATCTGCTGAATGTGATGAGCCCTCACCTGGGGAGGAAAAAACAGCCCCAAAGGCATGTCGAGCACTGCTCTGATGTACTGGATCCTCCGAGTTGGCATCAAATGGGACTTCTTTAAGTTGAGGGAGAAGCCCAGCTTGTGGAGGGAGTGGCAGGTGACGGACAGATGATCCAGGACTTGCTCGGGAGAGCGCGCCCTGATCAACCAATCATCCAGGTAGGGGTAGAGGTGAACCCCCCCTTTCCTGAAGTGCGCTGCCACCACTACCATGAGCTTGGTGAAGACCATCGGGGCGGAGGTCAATCCAAACGGCAGGACCCGAAACTGAAAGTGCGAGTCGCCAACCGCGAACCTCAGGTACTTCTTGTGCTTTGGATGGATCGGCACATGAAAATAAGCGTCCTCGAGGTTGAGATACACCAACCAGTCCTGAAGTTGAAGGGCCTGGAAGACTTGAGAGAGAGTAACCATCTTGAACTTGTCCTTCCTGAGGAGTATGTTCAAACCGCGCAAGTCCATGATGGGTCTCAATCCACAGTCTTTCTTGGAAATCAAAAAATAAGGGGAATACCATCCCTTGTTCCTCTCCGCAACAGGCACCAGTTCTACGGCGCCTTTCTCCAGCAGGGATTGGATTTCCTGTGCAAGGAGCGGATCTGGACTCTGCAAAGAGAGATTCCCCGGTGGATTGTCGTGAGGCCTCTGCCGGAAAGGAAGACCGTAGCCGTGGGCTATGATCTCCAGAACCCACACATCTGAAGTAATGGCACGGCACTCTACAAGATGCTGCGCCAGCCTTCCCCCAACCGGCGAACCATGGGACATGGCCTCATGACTGAGCTGAAGTGGCTGCGGCATTGCCTGAGGGCAAAGAGGCAACTGCCCGAGTGGCCTTGGCACCTAGAGTACCTTGTTTTCCACCTCTGTCACTCCTACGGTGGCCCCTTTGACTGGCAGCTCCTCTCGCTTTACCAAAGGATGAGTAATAACAAAAAGGAACCTTCCCTCCATTGCTGTCCCCTAGGTAGAAAAAGGCGGAGGTTGTCGAACTGCAGCACCCAATGAATTTGCTGCAGTTTTGGAGGTCTGCAACTTCTCAAGGCTCTCGTCAGCCTTGCTGCCAAAAAGATGTTCAACAGCAAAGGGCTGTTGAGGAGCCGGGCCTGCACATCAGGAGCAAACCTCGACTTCCGCAACCACACAAACCTGCGTATTACGGTGCTTGCCGCCATGGACCAGCTGATGCAATCTGCCATGTCCAAACCCGACTGAACAGCCTCACGCATGGCATCCTTGCCATCCTGGACCATAGCAAGGAATTCATCCCGTTCATCCCCTTCGGGATGATGTTCAGCCGCTAAGGAAACAGTTCCACAGAGTGTGCGTGAAACGAAACAAGGCACATATGGAGTTGACCGCCTGAAGCTCCATACCCCCTGAAGAAAACACTTTCTTCGCCTAACCATCAAAACGCTTGTCGTCTCTATCAGGAGGGATGGTAGGCTACGACGCCTACTTTGCTGGGGCTGTAGCCGCCTGCACCACCAAACTCTCCGGAGTGGGGTGCTTGGTCAAGTAGCAGGGGTCGCTACTGGCTGGACGGTATTTTCGTGGCAAAGACTTGCGCACTGCCGGGAGACTCTCTGGAGCAGTCCAAGCAGCCGCCACCCTCCTCTGTAGAGCCATATGGAACGGCAGTACCGGGTCAGTTGGTGGACCTTGGTCGAGGTTATCCGTAAGGTCATCCTGAAGAAAATCCCCTGGGGGAGCAGACCACCCCAAGTACTCGGTAACCCTAGACATAAGGCGCCGGTACGAGGAGTCGGTATGAGTGCCAGGCTCAGGTCTACAAAACTCCACCTCCGGAGAGGTGTCCTGACCTCTGGCGTCGTGCAGGGACTGACGCAGGTCCTCAATTTGGTTATGGCCCGAGAGAATCTCATCTGGCACCGTATCGGGAACCGTGCCATCATCAGAGCCCTCATCTACCTCTGAAATGTACTCAAGATGGTGGTAAGAGGGCACAGAATGGGGAACAAAGCCATGCTTGACCTTGGCCAGAGCCTTTCTAGGGGGTTCCACCGTGCCCCGGGGCACCCCCGTCGAACCAGCCTCGAAAGGCGTCGAGTGAATCGGCGTCGACGCCGAATGCAGCGCCGACAGCAGCGACACAGGCATCGAGGCCGGAGCCCCGAGCGTGTCCTTCGACAGCCTGGGCGCCAATGGCGTTGAAGACTTCTTCGGAGGCGTAGCCTCGAAAGAGTCCGTCGACGACCTCAGCGCCACAGGCGTCGACGTCTTCCTCGAAGACAACACAGGTGCACACGGTCTCGAGAGCGTCGAGGACCGGGAACGTGCATGACGAGAACGATTCCGATTCCCCTTTTCCCGCGAATCGTGCCGACCACCCGAGCGCGAAGGCATACGAGCAGTGTCTCTCGACCGATCACGACCGACCCCACTCATAGGCGTGGACGGACCAGTGGCCTGCGATTCAAGAATCGCTAGTATTTTCTTACCGAAGGAAGCCCATTCCTCCGGCGTCGCATTCTTGATGCGATAAACGACCCGCCGACGGGCAGAGTCCTCGGACTAGGACGGGGAAGGCGACTGATGACGGCGCTTCCGGAAGTGCCTCGAAGAGGCAGAGGAGTGGCGGGACCTACTCCGGGACAGAGACCCACTGGACTTTCGACGACGATGCGGAGAGTCGCCCCTCGAATCGTCCGTTGAAAGCCCCGCAGACCTCGACTTCCGTGGCTTGGACACCTTACCTACCGACAGTTTCTTCTTGCGCTCCCGCAAGGCTTTGGACGTAAGCGACTGGCAGTCGACACAATCATCCGTGTCATGGGCCTCCCCGAGGCACCAGAGGCAGGCGTTGTGCGAGTCCGTCACCGACATCTTGGACCCACAGTCCCCACACTTCTTAAAGCCCGGACCCGGGGTGGAAGACGAGGTAGACATCACAAAGGATAACTTTGTGAAACAAACAGATTCGAAGAACCAATAAAGAACAGAAACTCCAAACAGTCGAGGCGCGCCGAGAACTCTGAAGCGAATATGTTCGCGAAAAAATGGAACTGAGGCTACGGGCGTTGTGCGTCCTACTTATAACATCCAGTGACGTCAGCCATCGGAGGAGGTCCTCGAGGGCGGCGTATCGACGTCATCGACGCAGGACGCAGACACCGAAAGATTTTCCAAAGCAGCACAGCTGTGGCGATTACGGTCATAGATATGGAATACGTCGGAGGACCCAATCCCCTCGAAGTTGCAGCTTGTACAACCATACTTTCTGGAGTTGGGTGCTTTGGGAGAGAGGATCCGAAGCTGATGCTCTATATTTAGCTGTCAATCTTTTGTTAACTGCAGGGATCCCCCCTCTGGTGTTTCGCAGTTGGTAGATACCTATGTAAAGCCTTGTGAAATGGGACAATAGGGTCCTCCTGTCCTTGTCGAGTATATATGTTAGGTCATCTTGCTCGAAAACAGGTGTGGGTCAAGACCACCCCATATATTCAATCACCCAAGTCATAAGCATTCTGTAATTGATTTCAGTGTGATCCCCTGGATCAGGCCTACCAAAATGAACTTCCGAGGAAATATCAATTCCACTTGCTTCATGCAAGGAGTACTGCAAATGTTTCATCCTAGATTCTTCTAACACCAGTTCTTCTAGGACCGAAGGCATCCCATACTCAAGACGAAAAGTTCTTTCCTCTTCAAATGACTGCTTCCTCATGGATGGAGGATAGGGTCTTGAAATAATCTGAACGAGGTTGTGGTGCGTAATCTTTTTCAAATGTAGAAGAAGAAGAAGGCGCTATGATGTCATTATTGGTGCAGAAATAGTTGAAACAGTCGATGATGATGTCAACGGCTTCTATGGAACCGTTAAAGTCTTCAAGGTCGTTGATGGAATCGACCGTAATGTTGACGTCTTCCGATGAAATTGAAGGTATAGTCTTGTACGGCTTCGAGGAGGTCGACACACGAGGCATCAACGACTTCTTCGATGGAGGCGCCGAGGGCGTCGATAACGCACTCTTCAGGTTAGCCGTATGTGTCAAACGTGACAACTTTTTGTTCGTCAGGCTTTTTCTCGACTCGGAGGGTTTTTCATGCTTTCGAGGAGTCTCCCCAGCCGAGGTCGAAGACTTGCGGCTTCTGTGTTTTTTTAGTTGTTTCTCCTAGGGTATCGCCTCTAGGTGCCTTCGAGGGAGGCAAGGCCGCGTTCTCGAACACCTTTAACATGCTTTTACGGAATTCCTCCCAATGTGCCGAGGTACTGTGTTTCATTGGACAAATATCCCTCTTAGGTGAACTGGAGGAGTAGGTGGACGCCAAACTATGGCGCCTTTTCTTGCTGCGTTTCGAAGAGGAAGAATGAGGTGATCCACTTCGAGAGCATTATCAGGAGTGTTTTTTGTGACGAGTAGACGAAGGCCTCTCGACTCTTCAGAGGTACTTTTGGATGGGGTAATGGACTTTTGTAGCTTACCTCGCTCCAATTTCCCTCTGCACTCCCTCAAGGCCTTGGCCCTCATAGACATACACTCGTTGCATGGATGCTCAGCCCCAAGAGACCACAGACAGATCCTGTGTGGCTCTGTCCTGGACATCTTAGCCCGGCAGGAACTGCATTTTTTAAAACCGGACCAGGGTGTAGACGGAGCCAATGAGAAGGCCGTGCCGTCGATTTTTCGTAGGAATTTTCATAGAAAAAAAATAGAATGAGGTCGATGTTCTCACGGAACCGAGCGTTGCGTTCCCAAAGCTGTGAAGCGTAGAAAAACTTAACTGAGCAACAGACGCTGCACGCACTACTTATACCTGTGAGGACGTCAACATCGGAACGGAGGCCTCTGAGGGACATCAACTCAACAGGCATCGACGACAGTGCCCTCTACTGGGAAACATTTTTTTTCTCTAAGCAGCAAATTGGACATTAGGAAATGTCAAAGATAAGGAATACGTGGAGGACACAATCCATTCGAAAGAGGGTGCAAATGAAAGTTGATGCAAATCGCATCCACCAACCAAATTCTTGAGGGAGTGTTGGCATAGTCTTGTGAAGTCTACCAAAGAGGAAGTATTCTGTTCCAAAAATGCATCACTATGGCTGAACCCGGAGACAACTTTGGACGGGGAAAACGATGTTCTGGGTAAATTGGTTCCTGTGCGGTATCCAGTGGCTTGGCGACCTATTTACAGAAAAAAATATCACTTTTAGTAGTTTGACTGCTGAAAGGGGTCTGGAGGATTGCACAAATGCAGAATATCAGAGATTAAAGAGGGTTGTTGATGAGAGAATCCGGTAAGAGAGCAAAGACTGCAGACTGGTTGAAGGAATTCAACTAGGGTGATCATATTGCTTCAAAAGTCTATAAACACCTGGCTAAATACAAGGAAGTTGATGAATCGATAAATGGTCAGAAGTAATAGGTTTAGAAATAAGTGTGTAGATGGGACAATTTGTGCAGGAATGTGAGCCTGCCATTGTTAAACTTGAAGGGCAAATCAGATTAAAATGTTTAACTGAGTACACTGGACTCCGCTCAAACTCTATGCAAGGGGTTTGCTAGATTGAGGCATGTTGGCGATGCAAACACAGAATGGGTTAATTGGAACATATGATGTGGGAGTGCAGCAGGTTGAGGGTATTCTGGAAATAAATCACATCGACTTTGAACACATTTTTTATGCTAGATGTGGCTTATGATTTTACAGCCATTGTCTTGGGGGAGGATGATTTAATAGTGGATTTGTCATACCCACAGAGGTGTTGGTTCTTCAGGGCATCATTGTCTACGAAGAAAATTATACTGCGAGAATGGAAAAGTGAACAAGTGCCCTCTGCATGGTTGGAGGAAATACAATGAAGGTCTTTAATGGAGTGTGAGATTATGTACATTGTGAGAAACTTCAGGGCATCCTCACAACTACTCCCCTTGGGTCCTCTTCTCAGGTGGCCAAAGAAAGGCCATCCCTTTTGGATCCTGACCCTCGGGGCAGAGAAGCGAGGGAGTATCACCTGGGTAAATGGGGATTGGGGATGAGCAGTCTTTAGGTGAGATGTCCTACCCCTCCATTTCAGAAGGAACCCTCAATCTCAGCAGCAGTTATGGGGTATGGTTACCGCTGTCCCCCGACCGAGAAATAAAACAACAGGAGATCTTCTCAATACAAAATCACCAATAAGAGGGTGACAGGTGAGACATGGTATCCCCCCTTTCCCTTATGAAGGCCAATCTAACCCTTCTTCCGCCTTTATAAACCATTGCAGCACATCTCCCCACAGTTCCCCTCATTCAAACCATTCTAGTACTGGGACAAAAAAAGAGGTGACCAAGTAGTTAGTGAACAGAAGTAACACATTTCAACACTAACACTGAGACGAGGAAGAAGCCTGCAGAGTGTTGTAAGGGTCAGGCACATCCCAAGATCTCCTCTAATTACAACCTTTGGAATTCACACCTGCAACCTGTCAAGTGGTTGGAGGTGTATAAGACATGAGGAAGAGACCAGCAGTATCGGAGACCAAACCAGCAGGGAAACCTGTTTGCAAGGAGGCTGAGGTGGGACCAGCAGGAGAGACGGGACTCTGGCAGGAGGACAGCCCAATGGACTGTGGAGCCCAGGAGTCCACGTGCTGCGAGAGAACCAAAATTGAGGAGGCCTCAATGGTCCATGATGTGCCACCGGAGCGTTGAGCGTAGTGAGAGGAGGGCAAGTGACCAACAGCATCCGCAGAAGAGAAGTGGAGCTGCCGGCCATGTGCAGAGAAAATCCGAAGTGCGAGCAGGGCTAGTGAATGAAGGAAAGACCAACAGCGTCCACCTAAGGGAAATGGAGCGGTCGGTGGTCTGCAGAGCAAAACCGGAAGCAAGTTGCGCAGCTGCCGGTGGAAATCGCAAAGGACCGGTGAGTGCAGAGAGAAGCCACTCGAGCCGGGGCACTTCTGGGGCTGTAAGGGAAACCCAAAATGGAAGCTGAATGAATGAAATGCATGGACATGAGAAACCGAACTTGAGAAAATATTAAAAGTCATTTGAACTACAAGCAACGGGGTGAATGATTGTGCAGATTGAATACCAAACTATTTGGGCAAAGATATGAGCCTATGACAAATGTGCATGGACTACAGATACTGCCCATTTGAAAGCCAAATAAAAAAGCGAAAGAAAGAAGAGATGGGAAATTGAAAGTAAACACAAGAACAAAGAGGTGAAGAAATAAAATCGCCATGAAGTGAAATATATGCAAAAATACATTGTGACAAGGCCAAAGACTAGCAAAGGAGTTGTGACACATTTTGACAAAGCCAAGAGCCTAACGAGGAGAACCTAGGGTTCCTGGTTGCGTGACCTGTAGTGGGTGGACCGTGCAGTCTGACAACAGCACCTAGACCAGGGAGCTCCAACTGTAAGACGTTAAGGTTAAGTGTGAATCCTGATACAAACACAGAAGAACCTCCGTTTGCAGGAGAGCCTAGGGCTCCTGGTTGCACAACCTGTAGTGGGTGGACCGTGCCATCTGCGCCTAGAGCAGGGAGCCCAAACTGTGAAAAGCTAAGGAGGTTGGTGAAACAAACCTAGGGAAAGCAACCTGATGAACTGGTAAAGCCAAAGCAGTATTAAATTGATCTGGAACTAATTTTAAACTTTGAGAGATTGAGAACAAGTACAGGGTGTCCGTTTGAACCACAAGGTATTTTGTGAAACGGTTTGAAATCCCGAGACCTTGATGGAACTTTCTTGAACTTGGGGAAGGTGAGCTGTAGATTAAGCCAGGAGTTAGAAAGAGCTCAGAACATTATTGAACACTATTTCTTTCATTATTGACACCCCTGCCCATTGTTTAGCTTTAGCTGTGAAGGCAAGTATAGGTTTTGGACACAGACAAAATGAAGTTGAACTTTCTGACTCAGACCTTCTTTAGGTAGGGAAATCCACCTTAGGATAGGGCAAGTTACGCCTTCTACATCCTGACATTTGAGTTAATAAAACCTTTTTGTTTGAATCTGAAATCTGTTGTGCGTCTTGCTTCATGATGCCTTCACAACATGACAAAAAAGCAGCCTTTATGAGGGAATTTGGAGGAGGTTTTTGGAGTTGTAAATAATTGGACTGCTAACTGTAAATGGAGTTGGGGAATCTGCATCCAATGTATTTTTACTAGGGGTGAGGGTATATAGAAAGTTAAAAGCAACCTTCATGGAGGAATTTGGGGGGTTTCTTTGTGTTGTCAATAGTTGAACTTTTCACTGTACCCGTGAAGGAGGGATTGGAAGGGTGGGGGTGAAATCGGTTATATATCTAAAATGTTTTTGGATGACCTGTAATTTATTTTTCAATAAATATGTTAAAAAAAAAAGCCTTTGCCTGATGGCGCCATTGGACACAAAGCGGGTGGGGTCACACTAGTATGGGAGAAGGAATAAGTTACTTGCCTGTAACTCCTGTTCTCCAGCATTGGTATCGTTCATGGATTCACATACTGTTTGAATATTTTCCGTCTTCAGGCTCGGAATCCTCCAACATTAAAGTTGTTTCTTTTCAACTTTTTAACTGCTTGTCAATTAGAGTCATGTTGGGTCATAATGACCACAGCCAATTAGACAGGGCCCCTTAGCTCCGACCGTGGTGGCCATTTTAATATTTGGCAGTGCACGTAATGTGGTAGTATGAGCCAAGAAGAGCCAATGCTGGAGAACAGGAGTTACAGGTAAGTACCTTATTCGATCTTCTGCATTGGATCTTTTAATGGATTCATATGCTGTTTGAATAAGATTATACAGCTGTACATATACCCAACCAAAATGGGCAGAGGCACAGTTCAACAGAAGTACCCAACTGACCTCTGGAACACTCCCCTCATGTGAACAAGTTGGAAAGCACTGCCTGGCCAACTTGGGACTCCTCCCATGGAATCCCCCTCCCCCTCCCCCCTTGCCCCCCATCAGCACAGTAGAACCTTATGAAGATATGGAAAGATCTCCACATGAATGGAGCCTATATCTGCCTGGTCCTAGCATAACTTTATAATCCCATAGAGCAGCACTTGTTTTCAGTCGGTAAACAGAGGAGAACTTCACCAAGTCGTGATCACTGAGGCATTTTGATCACGCCTAAATTTTGATCACGCCTAAAGATTTAACAAGTGGCAGCATATTCAATGACACAAAGAAATAACCCAGGATTGAGGCTTGTTCACCATGCTTCCATTTTGGGGTAGCTGGAGTGTCGCCACCATTCAATAGATGGCAGTTCCCCTGATCCATTTCCATTTTCCATTTTCCAGATTTTGCCTTTGGAGCTCTCAATGCTGGTTTTGACTCCTGCCTGCGTTTTCAAATTGTATAGGATTTCTCCGATACCATCATCGATAGCCAACATGACAGTTTCGACAAAGCATTCTTTTTTCCATGCCACTGGGTTCCAGTACAAGTTCATAACCACCAGGCGGACCGGTTTGTTGTCGCTTCCTTTCATTTATTCCAATAGCATAAACTTCATATGATGGTTAATGTTCTTTTTACGTACAATCTTTATACCTTTTCCAATTTGAATCAATGTCATTAAACCCGAAGTTGGTCTGCCTTTCAAGCCTTTGCTCGCAGGATTTAAAACCCCTGAATAGCCATCTATCACAGGGGGAGTAGATAGCAAGGTTTCCTGCAGGCAGAGAATATACAATTTGATTAAAAAAAGAATTTTTCATTATAGAAAAATCCTCAGGTGTTCCAGATGCCTAAACTAATAAGCTTTTCCAGCAGACTAATTGGCTCTTATTGGGATTTATTTGCATTCAACAACCCTGCAAGCCAACCCCAATTTAGCTCATCTTGTTGGGACTTAAGCTTGGAGTCTAAGATTGTGAATTCTCATTTAGGTCCTATTGTCTTTTGATCATGATTTTGAACCCGATGTTTCCACCTGGTGGGTCCAATTCAAGCTCTTGTAGCGGAGCAATGGGTTTTTGTAGATCAGTTCTATCCACCCAGTGCTTTTGGCTGTCCACATGCTCAGCGGAGACAGAACAAACTCTAAGGCTTATTGATGGTAAGTTTAGGTCTTCTAGACCTAGTTCTTTTAGAAATCGAACCCCTTGGGCCAAAAATGTTCTACTGAATTAGTGAACGCACAATTTTGGAATTAATGTGGAGACATACACAATCAAATTGATTTGGTATTGGTAAGTCAATAGCAGAAATGTCACTAGATTCCGGATCACATCGTTTTGGAATTTGTTGGAACAGTCTAAATATGATAGGAACGGTTCATTGTAAGTATTCTCTCCAACATTATTTGCAGCTTACCAGGGGAGCACTTGTCTGTAGGTTTCATTCTCAGATGTGCATATGAGAGCTGGTTCTTGGGCTTGGGACCATCTTCGCACCTCACGGACAGAGTTTCAGGAGTTAACTTAGAATTGTAAACATTGGAAAGGTGGATTTTCGAATCCCAAACTACTGCGTTCACACTGAGTCGTCCATCCTTTAGTGTATTTGGGTCTCTCTGATGTGGCAATGCCCAAGGGGTCATAGCAGCAGACTTTACAGATCCATTTAACATAGGTTCTTTAGCTTAGGGCGCTTCATTCTTTACAAGCAAGAGGGTTTTTTGGCACCTTTCTTCTAGAGTTAGAAAGCGTGTCTCTGGCAAGTCGACTTGTTCCGGGAAATTTGGAGTTGATGCCAGCGTATCGTTCTTTTCCTGCATGGCCGAAACTGCCCTCCTGATGTTTGGCGATAGCAATGGCACTATTACATGTACTAATTTGCCTGCTTTTTCTTTATAGACCGAGATTTCCTCTAGGTCACTGGATGCCGGTCTCTCTTCACCAATAGTGGGCATAGAATGCTGCTCAGCCATTTCTACTGAAGGTCGTTCCACTATTACTTCATGGCCACTGGCTCGCTTGCTGCACTGTCCGATAGTCAATGCAGGTTTAGGGTTCTCCTTGCTAGAAAGGTGATCCTTTAGATTACGTATGAAGCCTCCAGAGCCATTTGCTTTTGGCATGTTTTTTGATGGTATATTTTTCTGTTTTTTTGTTGTTGCTGTTGAGATCGCTAGTTATTTCTTGATACTTTTTTTTTCCTCGACTATAACATTCCAAATTCTCATTAGAGGGTTCTTCTTGCATAGGTATCTGTCAGTTGTTGCTTCTTCTGCATGCTCTATCAGACTTGACGTGGAAGGGATTGCGGCAACTTGATATCACCAGATGGGTTACTATGGCAATCAACCCCTGGTGCATCAAGGCATTTAATTTCACTCATTAGGCTCGTGGTCGCTGGGTAAAGTTGTTTTTTAAAGTATTCTTCTCAGATGTCTTTACTACCACGACTGGCGAAGTGGTTGACGTTTGTATTTCGCTGCAGTGAGTGTTCTCGTTTAATTCTGTCTGAGGTTTTTGATATACCTTCAACTTCTCCTTGCACTTTTTTGCTTGCTCCAATTTCAGACATGTGATCCGACAGTAATTTTGTACGTAACCCATCAGAGTTTGATTCTGTTGGAGTTTAGAAATGAAGGCTTCTATGTGTATCAATTCAGTGTGTGTCATTGCCAACAGGGTTGCTTGGTCCTTGTAGTTCTTACTAAATGGACTCGTACAGTTTGAGGAACGGGGCTAGAGAAAATGTGAGTGCCGATATCAGTCTGCAGTTGGTTTCATAACTGGACATTGGCATTTGTTGACTGTCATTTCACTTTGCCCTTTTACTTCCTTGACTCCCGAGTCTGTCCCACTCAGGAGGGGCCTCAAATGTATCATCAAGCGAATCACT
Organism: Ambystoma mexicanum; assembly: GCF_040938575.1. Taxonomy (NCBI): domain Eukaryota; kingdom Metazoa; phylum Chordata; class Amphibia; order Caudata; family Ambystomatidae; genus Ambystoma; species Ambystoma mexicanum. The sequence goes on along the minus strand of NC_090928.1, from coordinate 661,601,106 downwards.
ATCAGGATCAGAGCTCAAATTGCAACGCTCAGCTGTTAGATTCAGTTGGAGGGCAGGGGTTGCAATGGCGTGTGCTGAAGACTATATTCTTTCCGATTTTATATGGCCCGTACAGGTTGTCTTCTCATGCTGTTTTTCTTGTACCAACAAATTAAAGAGGAACTAGGTTTGTTGTGATTCAATATATCTTGCTGCATGGTGTCTTTAGCAGCAGCGTAGCTCCGACGGCATTCTGCCTCTTGTATCTCTGACACATGATACTGATCTGCATTTTGTTGTTGCAGAACTGTAGCCGCAGAGATGTTTCGCAGGCATTCTGTCTCTTGTGTCTGTTACATAAGATCCTTCAAATTGAAGCTCATCCGCTCGCTGCCACGAAGCTATCTCACGACTTGCCTTCCCGTGCAAAAGATGGTGAGGTGAAATGGCAACATGTGGCTCGTGACTTCCATTATTGCCCACAGTGATGTCTAGAGTGAGGACGTCGGTTCGGTTGTACGGGGATGATCAAAACACCATGAAAAATCCAAATGGGCACTGCTGGTGCCCAGGCAGATGATTAAAGTGTATGACCACTAAGCTGTCCGTTCTGGCCAAGCTATTTCACAATTTAACTCTATTATCCATTTTAGGTTAGGAAGCACTGGGATTCTCCACCTCACTACCAATCAGTTTGAAGTGTTACTGCCCACACTGGGAAACCACTTTTCGCTTTTTAAGTAAGTACCCTAGTATCTTCCTTAGAGTAATTGTTAACTACCATTTGATTTCTTACCTTTACATTTCTTTTACATATTATATCCACGAAAAGTTAAGTTTGTCATTCACGTATATAGGCACCTAGCATTAGCCATTAACTGTAATGATGTTTTTCCTTTGCTAAATATGGGCTACTGATATTGAGCTAAAAGAATGCCGCAAAGATAATTATAGCAAGAATACATGATGTGCTTTTTCTTAGTTAAAAAACGTTTGTTGTGCCTTCTATGCACAAATGAATTTTAAGTATTTGAATTAACTATTAACACTGTATCATAAATCTATCTTCTCTCCAGAGATTAACTATTGTATAAAGAAAACAGAACATTTTTGCCCCTGATGAAGAGTGAAAGTAATACTCGAAACGCGTTTGGCCAGATCAAACATTGACTGGTCCTTTGTTAAAATTGCAATACATAACTGTTTTTTGATAAACAGATGAATTGTCAAAGATTAATTTGGGCATCTTAAAACAAATCTCCTGCTAATGCAATCAGAATGTAATCACTACAATTACCTCTTCTAAGAATCAAACAAGGGACATTTGAGTACCTTTAAATTACACACAGGCCTAGGCCCTTGTTGATAGTGTTTAGGGGACGTGAGTTTCCTTAATTAGGAAACCATTTGTTCTAGATATATTTGACCAGCCTAGATACCAAGGCTGAGCACTTCTCCCCGCACCTTAAATTATATTTACCTTTAAACGAATCATTTTGAGTTTTGCTCAACTTATTGTGAACTAGGTGTGCATGGTGGTTAAATAATTGTTGCCCAGGCAGATGATGCCAGAAAGATTCCCTTGAGCATGCGGAGCAAACGGAATGTAGAACTTGCCACTGACCTGCATACTGCAATGGTAGACAAGTAAATACATCTCTCTGTTCTGGCCATGAAATCACACTACAATCTGGAACTCCTACACTCAGAACGACTACTTTATGAACTAAGAGAGGAGAACGTGGGCACGTAAAAAATAGCAGCAAAGAAATCTATGTTAAACACAAAAACGTATACATCGGTGGTAACTGAAATAAATAAAACAAAATGAAGGGGGTAAAAGAAGAACACTTCTTAATGGGATGAAAAAGAAACTGCATCAACACAATAAAACAAATTCTTTCAACTACATCTTAAATAATCATATCTGCAGAGATGTCCCACTGCTTCTCACAAAGTATAATGTTTCTCTTTAGCTAACCCAGAAGTCGATTTAAAGTGATTTGGGATACTTTTTAAATGTGCCCATTGTTTCAACTACAGGAGTTGAAAAACTCTTGCCAACCTAAACATTCAGGGGTCACAGCTTTCAAGCGTTCATAAAGATGGTTCTGTAAATGCAGACATTCACACTGTGAGCCTATTATTGCAAAGCCTTACGTGCCTAGCCCCTAGAGCAAGTTCTCTTCTTGGGGTGTAGAACTACAACCCGCATGAAAAGGGTGAGGCTGTTCGCACAACTTCAATAAGTGGGTTACATGCTGGGTTGGAATTTGATTTACGGGAAACTCTGAAGTTTGTTTAGCTTGTTATTTGCAGGATACTCAATGAATACATGTGGTACCAGTCCACCCGGCGGTGAGGGCTACCCATTAAGGACCATTGCAGAAGCCCAGCAGGACGGATTGCAGGCTCTCACCAGTGGGGAGAGGTAAGCCAGCAAGAGATTTCTCCAGGCACTGCCAGGGTAAGCTAAGCGGGGAGTGGGGGCTTTAGGGGGAATAGGAATAGGATATTTCTGTGCTGATGAAGCCTGCACCACCACCTCCGAATGCAAAATTGGTATTCTGAGGGCGGCAGCACAGGGAGGAAACACACACTTTTAGACCAGGTTACAGCTGGTCTATCATTAGGAGGCAGTGGAGGCGACGACCGGCCAGTACCCTCTCCCATTATCGGGAGTCAACCCAGCCCCCTGTAAAGACTGGGCTCTCCCCCAGGTGCTTTCTGCAGCTGAGAGGGTGCTCCTGGGCTGGCCTAAACTCTCAAAGGGCAATATGCAGTCATTTGGCTTCCTCAGCCTTGCATGGCGCTTTGGGGATGCAGGCTGGGGAACTGCACATTTCAAAGTGTGTAGGGCGCTCGCACTCAGCCCTGCACATTCAAAAGGTCTGGGTGGTGCAAGGCAGCACTCCACCAGCTCATGAACACATGCACGAACCAGGACGTTTTCTTTGCTTCCTGTTAGTGTATTGCAGGAGGCGATACACAGAGGAGCTGAGTTGATAGAGGATGAAGGTAATAAGATACCATTATGTATGCGTGCATGCATGTGTAAATGAATGAGTGTATGATGTATGGGTGTGTGTATGAATGAGCAAGTGTACGGGTGCGCGAGTGAATGCTTTGTGAATAAGCAAGTGAATGTTGTGTGGATGTGTCTGGTGGTGTGCGCTTGTGTGTTTGTGCCAGGCCACTGATTTTGGGGGCTGGAGTCAAAATCAAAGATACCCAGTAAAAAGCGATGCCGAAATGCTGGGCAATTCTCCTCTGAACAAGAGCACCAACAGCATCCCCAGACACGTCTGGATTCCCCTAGTAATTTAGGGTGAGACCCAAAGTTACTTAAATATGCAAAATGACAAGGGGGGTCCTGGGAGTTTCTCTGCCAGACATTAGTCCTAGTAAATTTGGGTCTCACCCTAAGTTACTAGGGGAATCCAGACGTGGACCCCTTGCTCACTATTCTTAGAGAGGCACAGCTCCTCCCTACTGATGAGGTCCAACCAGACCGAAACACGTGTCTGGGGATGCTGTTGGTACTCTTGTTCAGAGGAGAATTGCCCAGCATTTCGGTGCTGGACTGCCCCAGGGCAGGACAAAACTGATATGTTTGGGATATTTCTTCTCTGTGAAAGATAGTGAGCTAAAGACTCTGGGTAAGTCTCTCGTAACCAGGACTAATGTCTGGCAGAGAGACTCCCAGGACCCCCCCCCCCTTGTCAATTTGAAGAAACATGTACTGTCAGATTGGCAGAAAATAATCGTACCCCTGGAATTGGGTATAGAATACTGTAGATGAAGGGCCTGCAAAACGCACATCCGTTGTAGACCTGAGCATTGTGGGAAACCCGGGCAACAGTCGAGGTGTTGCCACGCCCCCCGCCCATAAACCTTTAGTTAAGGACCCAGTTGTTGACAGATAGAGCTTAAAAAAACTCCTGCTGTCCAAGTGGGTGGAGGGCACTGGATTGTCTTCGGGGTCCAATCAGTAATTAACTGCCAAGGAATTAAAGTACACAACAAATCATTCCTCCTTTGCGGGTTTCAGGAGAGATGGGCACCCAAAGGAGAGCACGGTATAGCTTTCAAGCCTTATTTTATTTCATTATTTTGTAAAGGATGCACTTGTCACCTTACGGTCACAATTCAGAGGCATCGAAAGGGTGGAGCCTGAAGAGGCAAGGCCCCACCAAAGACTGTAAATGCCAACTCAGCACTGCAGCACTGTGTGGGCATTTACAGATGTTAATCACACTTTGGTGGGGCCAATTACATCCGCTTCTGGTCCCACTTGTTAGACAATCCTGGCTAGACCCCAGCGGACACCAAATGTTACTTAGAGCTTGAACCATTCAAGGATACAGGACGTCCCAAAAACGCAGAGCAGCTGCTGCATATGAGTGCTCGTCGCGGACGATCGCTCAGGAGCAAAGTGCTCGCCTTGGAAGCAAGATGACTGAGCAACCCAGGAGGTTCGATTCCCCGGGCCGCGCTTAGAAACTTCTGGGCATTAAGCGCGTTATAAATAACCAATTAAAATAAAATGGACTGCTCGAGAATAGACACTCTGGTAAGCATCTGGTTAAGTGTTAACATCCAAGGCCTTAAAAGCACGACCAAACCCTCTTTATAAGCAGGCCCTTTGGGTTCACTGTGTGTTCTCCTGCAGTTGAAGGAAACTGCTGATAGGCTATTCCGGGCCAGACCTAAATATGAAAAGGTTCTTAAGTTATACCAGTCATGGGACAATGCGAACCTGTCCCAAATATTTTATTTTATATTTGATTTAGCATTAATACAGCGATAGCAAACCTAAGGCATCAAGTATATATCTAATGGCCTGCTATATCATGTCTGCAGGAAAAGCAGACATAATATAGCAGACCATTAGTTTTTAGGTCTTATATTTCAAGCTTTGCCTCAAATGCCCAATAATGCCATCCGATGGCTGACAGTCTCCATATGGTGAAGTAAAACTTCACATGTGCATATTATTGAATTGGTTGTTATACATAGATTTTCATGCCAGATAGCCCCAGCTTCTAAGCACTGTAATAATAGGGTTTATTATTACTCAATCTAATGGTACCAATTGTAGCAATCTCGGAAGGAACAAGGGCCGAGCAGGCCATGCCGGGATTCAAACCATGGATAGAAACGATTGATAATCTGAGTAAATCGGAATATGCAGGTTTTGCAAGAAAAATATTTATGCTGCCTTGGTATACTCACCAGTTTCCTTGTAACCATACACGGCTAAGATATCTTAAATTTAAGATAAACCAGTTAACGACTCTGGAATGCATTGGGCCAAGATTGCAAATAGAAAAAAACCGCGAGAATGTGTAGATTATGTAGGAACAAGGACGCTACTGAAGCACTAAAACTGTACTGCGAGTCAACCGGAGAGCTGAGAAAATTGCATTGTTATCGTTTTATTCACATCACATTTGAACATGCTAGTGAATCCTTTTGGAGCCAGTTAATGGAGGGCAATTGTATCGCTCTACTGTTGACCCTATATAGATTTTTAAATTCGTTTTTTTTATATCTAATTCCCAGATTAATTTGAAACCATTCACTAATGCACTTTAATCTACTGTTTAATTAATGTTATGTCTTAATACTGTTTATAATATATTAAGGAGAGAAGAGTAATACATACATTGGGCCTCATCACGATTTGGACTGTGTCCCGGCTGTAATACTGCCCAACTGTAATATGCTTAGCACCCACCTGTCCGGCGGTATTACCGCCGGATCACGGGTTGGGCGTGAACGGTAAATCCCCATTCTCCATTGGATCCAATGAGGCATTTTCAGCTCTAATACTTCGGGCTAATACAGCCGGTGGTAATACTGATGAAAACAGGGCGCATAATGGGGTTTTTACCTGCAGAAAAAAGCTGGAGGTAAAACAGCACATTTAGCGCCCAACTTGTGATATGGCCAGCCCTTAAATGTTGTGGTAATACCGTTACCGCCACATTTAAAGGCTACAGCCCAACTCGTGATGAGGCCCATTTTGTTTTATTGCACTAGGGTCGCTCTGGAATGGAATATTTAGATTTCTTTTTTCAATTTTTGTATCCTGTTGTGTGTATGGTTAATGTTCTTTGTGTGTAAGGTTTCGTTCGTAAACCAATCACAATAAAAATAAACTAAAATAAACCTGTGACATGCAGCTTTGCCCCATGTCAGGGGCGAGCGCTTAAAGCACTTCTTAACCCCAGAAGAGAAAGAAGCAGATCCCCTTATTGCCCACTAGAGAGAGAGTGAATGTGCGAGTGAGTGACAGAGAAAGAGAGAGAGTGAATGTGCGAGTGAGTGACAGAGAAAGAGAGAGAGTGAATGTGCGAGTGAGTGACAGAGAAAGAGAGAGAGAGAGAGAGAGAGAGAGAGAGAGAGAGAGAGAGAGAGAGAGAGAGAGAGAGAGAAGCCTGTAAACGAGGAGGGTGGGAGGGAGGTAAATTGTAGATCTCCCAGGGTGGTACCTGCAGATGTACAAACAGGAAAATGAGTTTTTCCAATGGTAATTACTTCAAAATAATTTACTTTGAAGTAATTACTTTGAAAAATGACTTCAAACTTTTTTTTAATTTGGGGGGGCGGGAGGGGTCTCCCCTCGCCAGCCCAAGCCCACACTTCCCCAACATGTGTACCCCTTACCCCCAAGCTCCCTCCCGACCCCTTTTAACCCCTTAACCCATAACCCCCTATATAATTTACGGTCGAAAAAAGCACAGGATAATCAAAAATCACCACTAAGAAAGGGTCTTCATAACAGTTTGCGAGATGTACTAAAAGACGACACCTATGAAAACAAATGGAGCCGGTAGAAACCGTTTCCAGAGCGTTTTATGAGATGCAGTTACTGATATTTGCAAATGCCAGATTACTTCAGATTACATATGCAATACTTCACACTACCTTGGATTACTTCCGATCATTTCACGTTTTATGCATTACTTAACAATATTTCAAGCTATCTTGGATGGTTTCAGATCACTTTGCCTTCTATCGGATTACTTATTTTAGATCAATTGTTTCACAGCATTATCTGTGCTTCAATCAGTAAACAAACATACCCCTGCCTATTTTCTAACCTATCCCCATCCTGGCAGAGATTAGCACAAAAGATACCTTACAGAGTAAACAGGCAATTCATGTGTACAAATAACACTTCCAATTAGGACCAGCTAAATACTTCAACTCAGGCCTGTGTGCTTTGAAGCTGTGTGGTTAGAAATCAAGTTCTTAAGCGCCACACTTTGTCAATACGTTGGCATTATTTGTATTACCTTTCAGACAGATTGTTTTGCTCCAATTCCCTATATAATTAATTATACAGTTAAGGAGATGATTTGACAGCTGCAATTAATTCATTACCTTCATGATAGATGGTTTTGCAGGTAGAAGTGGCTGTTTAAAATCATTGACGTTTCCGGAGTTTGATCACAGCTGAATCAGCAACTGATTATGTATCTGGCATTTCTGCAAGTCATATCATCACCCCTTGATAAAATACATTTTGCCACAATAGCTGCCGCTAATGCGTCCACTATGAACCAACCCTAAGCATTTGCTGTAGTATGGCATATATGCAAAAACAGGTTATAATAACCGTGCACAGATCTGACTTGTGACAGGATTATTTTACGGTTTATTTACATAGTTAAACAGGATTAAGTAGCAAAAGTAGTGAAAGGGTGTCGATCCCTTGGAACAGCTAAGGGTGTAGAGCAAAAAAAACTGTAGGGAGTATGTAGGGAATTGCCTGTGTGACTCTCGGCTCACGGTGGTCACGCGCGCTCTGTCAGTGTTCGGAGCGAGAGCCGCGTGACCACGGGAGACGGTTGAGAGGCGAAAATACGATTGGTAGTGGAGTAGCTGTTCGGGGCTCCGGGGAGCTCCGTAAAATAAAGGACTCACCAGTTCATGTCCGTGTTGCTTCCACTTCTTTCAGAGTACTTGAAAAGCTCCAGGCAGTTGAGCATAGCTAGTTTGAGAGCCACGCAGCAGCCACATGGGCAACTGAACCACAAAGATGAAAGAAAATAGAAATCCAGGACCTGGCCAAAGAAGTCAGCGTTCAAAATCTCTGGAGTTCCCTGTGACAAAATGATTACTACACTGCACGGCTAAAGGGGTGAGTAGTGGTTTCTAAACTCCTACTCTCCCCCACGCTACTACAGCAGTGATTTCAATCATAAAGGTGAAACGGGCACAACATTAATGGCACACCTTCACCTTCTTAAGGTAGCATGGGCCATGGCAGGCCATACTCGTCAAGATGACATGAGCTGGCATGGAAGCATCCAAAATCCAAAACAACAACAGATGTGTCAAAATGAGAGAAATGTCCAATAAAGGTTCTATAAAATTAAGACTAAATAAACCACAAGGAAAGACAAACTAGTAAAAACACTAACAGCCCACTCGTGTAAAGACATGCACAGAGAATGCAGACTTTGGGAGAAAAGGGTAATCTGGATATTGAGGAACAGGGGGGTGCATGAACAGTCTTGTAGAAAAGTCAAACAGGCCCCTTTGAAGCTCTCATGCCCCACCCCACCCTAGATGAGGTATGTCCTGTTCTACTTAGAGAGCTGTCAATGATTCAGTGCAGCTTGCTGTCCCACCAACTGGTACTTCACTGCTCTGTATAATCTCCCACCATAATATGCATGTGAAAGGAACAAGTTACTTACCTGTAACTGTTGTTCTCCAGCATGGGTCTGGCATGGATTCACATGCTCATGAATATTCCCCGTTGTCAGGCTGGGAATCCACGGTAAGGAAAAAATCAGTATCAGTTTCGTTTCTGATCTGTCTTTCTTAGTAGTAACCAATCACTGATCTCTGGGTCATACGGCCCCCAGCCAATGACTGCCCTCTCCCTAAGCCCCGCCTCTGGCAGCCATCCTCAGATTTGGTAGCACGCAAAGTGGCAGTATGACCAAGTGAAGAGCCACAGAGGGGTAGGCAGGAGGGTTTGCATGTGAATCCATGCCAGACCCATGCTGGAGAACAGTTACAGGTAAGTAACTTGTTCCTTCTCCAGCATGGGGTCTGGCATGGATTCACATGCTCATGAATAAAAGAATACATAGCAGTACACAAATGCACAACCACGGGAGGTGGCAAAGGCTCAACATTAAGCATTACATCCAAAACTCAACATTAAGCAATTCTTACCTCCTCACCAGGCTCACCTTAGGCGAACAGGTTGCGCAGCACTGCTTGGCCGACCCTGGACTCCTCCCTGGAGTCCCGATCAACGCAGTAGAATCTTGTGAAGGTGTGCGTCGACCTCCACGTAGCAGCCCTGCAGATGTCCAGCAGGGGCACACCAGACAGGAATGCCGTGGTAGCAGCGATCGCTCTGGTCGAATGGGCTCGGAGGGCCGGGCAGCGGTCAGTTTGCCAACCGGTGACAGTGCATGATGCAGCCGGAGAGCCATCTGGAAATGGAAGTCTTCGAGAGAGCCTTCCCTTGATTCACAGACCCAAAGTTCACGAACAGCTGTGACTTCTTCCGAAAACTCTTCGTGCGGTCCACGTAGAACTTCAGCGCTCTAGCTACATCCAGCGAGTGCTAAGTCCTCTTGGCCGGCGACGAAGGCAACGGGAAGAAAACTGGTAACACTAAGGGCTCGTTGAGGTGGAAGTCCGACGGCACCTTGGGCATGAAGGAGGGGTGCGTCCTCAGCACCACCCTCGTGTAATGAAAAGTCAAGTATGGAGGCTTGCAAGATAGGGCCTAGATCTCTCCCACTCGTCGTGCGGAGGTGATGGCCACGAGGAACGCTGTCTTCCATGACAGGAACTTCAAAGGCGCCAAATGCATAGGCTCGAATGGGCCCCCCCCCCCATGAGCCTTGTCAGCACCACATTAAGCTCCCATGCCGGGGCAGGAGCCTTCTCCGGCGGGAACGATCGGAATAGTCCCTTCATGAATTCCTTCACCAGGCGATGAGACCACAAGGACGCCCGTCCCGTAGTCCTGGTATATCGGGAGATGGCAGCCAGATGTATTTTGATGGAGGCGCAAGCCAGTCTCGCTTTGGCCAGCGACAGTAGGTACGGCAGTACTTGAGGGGCCGTAATCCGCAGAGGGTTAATCTTCTGTGCACGGAACCAGACAGAGAACCTTTTCCACTTATGACCGTAACACTTGAGAGTTGAGGACGCCCTGGCTTTTGTAAGAACCTCTCTGCAGTCAGCCGGGATATCGTACCCTCCAAACTCTAGTGCTGCAGGAGCCAGGCCTGCAAGTTCAGCGACTCCGGGTCGTGATGAAGAATGGCGCCTCCTTCTCTAGAGAGAAGATCGGCGTCCGCCGGCAGCTTGACTGGTGGGGACGTTGACAAGTCCAGAAGGTCCGGGAACCAGATCTGCCTCGGCCACGCCGGTGCGGCGAGGATCATTCTGCACCTGGACTTCTTGAGCTGATTGATGAGGCGGAGCAGCAACGGAGGGAATGCGTATAGAAACAGGCCGTCCCAAGGGAACGAGAAAGCATCGCCCACGCTCCTCGGCTGCGGGAACCTGCTGGCGAACCTCTGGCACTTGGAGTTCGTCGCCGTCGCGAAAAGATCAATCCGGGGTTTGCCCCATTGTCGAAAGAGCCGATCCACCTGGTCCTGACGTAGTAGGACGTAGCAGCTCCCTGCTGAGTGAGTCGGCGATGGTGTTTTTTATTCCTGCAAAGTTGAAGCGAACCAGAAACATCCTCTGGGCGACGGCCCAGTGCCACAGATCCTGGGCCTCCTTGGATAGGGCTGGGGATCTGGTGCCTCCCTGCTTCCGTATGTAGAACATCGTGGTGGTGTTGTTGGTGGTGAATATCCTCACCACCTTGTCCTTGAGGGACGGAAGGAACGACTTGAGCACCCAGAACACCGCTCGGAGCTCCAGAATGTTGATGTGGAGAGACCTCTCCTCCGGGAGCCAAGGGCTCTTGCGTGGAGATCTCCGGTGTGGGCCCCACAACCCTCCAGAGAGGCGTCCGTCGTCACCGTCTCCTGAAACGCCGGGGTCTGAAAGCCCGTGCCTATAGTGAGGTGCGCACAGGTACCCCACCTTAGGATCACCCAACGGAACTCCTCGTCGAGAGGGATCCTGTCTTCGAAGCAGCCCATTGCCTGAAACCAGCGGGCATGGAGGAACTCCTGTAGCGGACGCATCCGAAGTCTGCAAAGGGGCACAAGATAGATGCATGAGGACATCATCCCGAGGAGGGACTTGATGGACCTCACCCTGGCCACATCCGTGGCTAGCAGGCGCCGCACCTTGCCCAGAATGGCCTTCGTCTTCTCTTCCGACGGGGAGGCCAATTGCCCCACTGTATCGAGCTTTGCTCCCAGAAACAGTGTTACTTGCGACGGAACCAGGTGGGATTTGGGGTAGTTGATGGCGAATCCCAGTTCCGTGAGCAGCCGGACGGTCCTCGCTGTGTGTTCGACGGCGAGTTCTCTTGTCCTTGCCCGGATTAGCCAGTCGTCGAGGTAGGGGTAGACGTGGATCCCCTGCAGGCGCAGCCGCGCCGCCACTGGTGCCAGGCACTTGGTGAATACCCTGGGTGCCGACTTCAATCCGAACGGCAGGGCTCTGAATTGGTAGTGGCGTCCCTGAACCACGAACCTGAGGAACTTTGTGTCCTTTTAGAATGGGGATGTGGAAGAAAGCATCCTCCAGGTCCAACGACGATAGAAGTCGCCCTCCTCCAGCTGTCCCAGCACGTGCTGGAGGGTGACCATCCTGAATTTCTGAGCCTTGATGCATTTGTTTAACCGACGCAGGTCCAGGATGGGGCGCCAACCGCCTGTCTTCTTCCTGACGAGGAAGTACCTTGAATACACTCCGAGCCCCGGAGCCTCCAGGGGACAAGCTCGATGGCACCTTTCTTGAGCATCGCCCTTACCTCCAACAGCAGTTGATGGACGTGATTCTCCTTCCTGGCCACGGGAGGAATGCAAGGGCACTTCTTTTGGAATTCCAGCGAGTGCCCGTTGGCCAGGGTGTCGAGCACCCAACGGTCGGTGGAGATTGACTCCCACACGCTGACGAACTTCGTCAGCCGGCCTCGCACCGGGGTGCTTCGGTGGGGGCCCGACGACACGGCCGGGTCAGTCTTGTTTGGAGGAGGCCTTGCCACCTTGGCCTCCTCGACGACGACGGCGGGATCCCTCTTGCTTGCCGCAACCTCTGTACGCCTCCTGGGAAGAGGAGCGGGCCCCCTGGCGGTATGTAGAAGAGCCACCGCTGGATCCCTTGGAGGCACCCTGTCTGTCTCCGGAGCTCCGAAAGGGCCGTCGTTGTTTAAGTACCCCTAGGGCCCGGGCCGTCTCCGAGTCGGTCTTGATGGCCTGGAGCGACTCGTCTAGAGCCTTACCAAAAAGGTTGTTGCCGTCGAACGGCATATCCAACACTCTGGTCTGGACGTCCTGGTGAAAGTCAGTCGCCTTGAGCCATCCTCGTCGTCGGAGGCAAACTCCGTTGCCCAGTTGGCGAAAACCGGTATCGGCAATGTCCGTTGCCACCGTTATGGCGTGATCCGACGCCACCTCGCCTTCCTGCAGAATTTGTAGGGCCTCCGCCCTCTTGTCATCCGGTAGGAAGTCTAGCAGGGGAGCTATCTTGAACCAAAGCTCCCTGTAGCAGGCCACAATTGCTAAGGCATTGGCCGCCTTAATCGTCGTCGCCGCCGCCCACGACGAGATGACTCGTCGTCCCATGGAGTCCAACTTCTTGCCCTCGCTGTCTGGCGGGCAAGTGGAAGTTGAAGCCCCCGCACCCGCTCCTTTCTTCTTGGCCGCTGCCGAGACGACAGAGTCCGGCGTGGGCTGGGCCCTGAGGCACAAGAGGGCAGCATCGGGGACTCGGTACTTCTTCTCGTACCTGTCCCTCTTGGCGGGTGTCGTGGAAGGGTTCTTGAGGATAGCAAGCCCCTCGTCCCAGATGCCGTCGAGCAACGACACCGCGAGGACCGTCTTCCTCTTGGCCTCTCGTCGCTGGTAAAGAAACCCTTCCTTTTTTTGTTCTTCAGGGCAGAGCTGGAAGAGCTCGGATGCCCTGGTTATCATGGCATGAAAAGAGCCAACGTCGCCATCGTTTCTATCTTTGATCACATCAGCGAGGACCGTCCCCTGGGATCGAACCTTCTCGAACCGCTCGTTGAGGCCTATGAACCTCTCGTTGAGGCCCTTCTCGGTTTCCACCAGATCCTCCTCAGAGGCTGATTACGAGTCTGTAATGGCCACCGCCCCCCCCTCTTTTTCCCCCATGAAAAAGAGGGGGGGCTCCCGGGGGTCTTAACGATGGGCTGGAAAGAGGATTCCCTCCGCGGTGGCAGGGATACTCTGGGCCCAGAGGCCGTTTCCACTGGCGTAGACTTAGCCGGCTTCGCCAGGGTCGCAGAGACCACTTCGATAGATCCCTTTGCCGGCTGGATCAAAGCCCTCACCAACTTAGGTGCGTCCTGGATCTTCGCCTTGGGGGGCGGGGGGGTCAGTGCCTCGCTCCCCATTCAAGATCGACCGGGTCCGCTCCAGCAGTTTACCCGGGTTCTCGGACTTCCTCTTCCCCGAACCAGAGCGCTGGCTCGTGGTTGAACGTGCCGGGGAAGTAGCGCCCTGCCTGGCAGCCGAAGAGCCCGACCTTTCGGCGCTCCCGGTGCCCACAGACTCGCGGTCCTTGGCTTTCTGTTGGGCCCCCGTCGCCGGGGCGCCCTCACAGGACTTAGAAGCCCGCTCAGACTTTTTCTTTGCCTTCTCACCTGCTGTGCCCTTCTCCAGCCAGGCGGCGAGGCGGGAACGACGATCTTGTTTGGTCCGTTCCGAAAGGTTCTTGCAGAACGCACAGTCCTTCTCCACGTGCGTCTTGTCTTCATGAAGGCAGTAGAGACATCGCAAATGCTCGTCCTCCTTGAAAATGTTTTGCAATCCGCATCCAGGGCAGCACCTGAACAGCTTGAATCCGGGCGTCGAGCTTCGCTTGTCCTGGGCCACGTCCGTTGAGGTAGGCCGCAGAACTTCCGGAATCCTCCAAGAAGTGTAAACTTGACGAAAGCTTCACCCTTGAGGGGCGTAGAAGAATTCCGAAACGGGTCCCCGTTGTTGGAAGTAGAAACGATGGAGCTCGATTAAACTGAAAAAATGAGAAAATCTCCTGAAAAAGTATGAAACGTAGCAAAAACTCGAGAGCTAAAGCACGAGGACTCCCAACACTTGAGCGTGCGGTAAAAATCTGAGGATGGCTGCCAGAGGCGGGGCTTAGGGAGAGGGCAGTCATTGGCTGGGGGCAGTATGACCTAGAGATCAGTGATTGGTTACTACTAAGAAAGACAGATCAGAAACGAAACTGATACTGATTTTTTCCTTTACCGAGGATTCCCAGCCTGACGACGGGGAATATTCATGAGCATGTGAATTCATGCCAGACCCCATGCTGGAGAATGTATACTTACACAACTATTTGTATGCTGCTCGTTCTCTCTGTTGCATTGTCAAGAATAATAAACAGTTTTTTTTTTTGTAAACGAGAAAAAAAAACCTTCAGTGCAGCAGAAAAAGAGCGTTCTGGGCAAGGCCCACCATAAAATGTGTGGGAAATGACCAGGCCAGACAATATATAAATGGCCCTACAGGTGCAGGCGCATTGGAAACCAAGTGGAAATAATAAATACCATAAGATTGGGGGTTGGCAATTCCAACTGCATCTCCTTATCTGCTGCTCTATCAAGCCAGATATAGCTTTATATGCATCTTTAGCAAACGTTCTGCCACCAGACAAATGAGGTTATGCAGTAGTTAATCTATTTTGAACATGGGTGCCATCACTTTTAAAGGCAGCCCATGGCTGTTGGAATACATTTGGTTCCAGCAGGCTGCATTAGGAAGTTGCCATTTTGCCAAATCACATTGTAGGTGCAAGAGTGTCAGTAGAACGAGCTCAGCAAAGTACATGTGTGTGAATAATACTTTTTAGTATGAAGAGTTTTGAAAGTGAGGCTGTTTAGCAGAGTCCACTTTATAAGCAGGAAATCCACCGCCATTTTGCATAGCAAAAAAAAAAGTTCAGGATTGCACATTCTTGCAAATGGCATTCTGTAACACCCACATTGCCTTCCCACAACACTTTCATTAGATGATTACCTCTGTAGGTGAATGATAGCATTAAAGCACTCCTTGTACAGGGAATGTGGGGAGAAACAAAGGACATCCTGGCTACCTCGCTAAGATGGCACTGGTGTGATATATTGACCACTTTATCAGAAGAAACAGATACCGTTCATAAGCATTGCTTTTGGGAAGGGAGAGGCTAGATGCCAAACAAGGACCATTTTCAAACAGTAAATAATTGATCACAATCCCAAAGAAGGAACTTAGACCATGCAAGAACTGTAACTCAATACAAGATCTGCTAATGAAATTTGGGCTGAAATCTTTAGCACAAAAAATGTTTGTTAGAATTGCAACCATTAACATGCTTGATGCTGCATTTCCGTATGAACGAAAAGGTAATCTAACTGTCAAGTCGAAATGAAAATGTAATCATGTTGCTGCTGTGTGACCTTTTTTGTAAAGTAATATTTCCCCTTTTTCTCTATTGAGATGTAAGCTTGCCCATTATGTATTATAGATGTAAAGAGTGTTAAAAGATTGATTGTACTGTATTAATGATGATGTTTTCTTTTTATATATATTTGTAAAGTTGATTTTCAACTAAACCAAATGAAAAAAAAATGTTTTTAAATTAAAAAAAGACCATGCAGGAACAATGTAACTTCCTAACGTATGTTCTGTTACTGAGGTCAATACTTTGCTATGCTGCTACTTGCATGGTATAAAGGCAATCTGCAGATCAGAAAGAGAAGGAAGATGGGTGTGGTTTATGGAAAAACAGGTAATGCACATGACCGATTTGCTGCTGTGTTTGTGCATGCCGATTGGAAGTACCTGGGCCCTGTTTGGGTCTGTTTCTAGGTAGTTTGTGCCGAGAGCACTTTCGCTCTTTGTTTCCAGAGAGGGGATCTGTTATGCAGATAGTGCGAGTATCAATTTGCAGGACCATTTAGGCTTAATGACATTTAAAGTGTGTCAATCTAAGAGCATTTCCAGAGTGTAGCCTTTATAAGGCAAAGCTTTCATTAATTTAATGAAATATTGGACCATGGGATGATATTCGGGAAGCTAGATTTGGTGCAGTAATCACAGGGTGGATCAGTGACCACGAAACTCTGGAACACCCAACCAAAACAACTGCATGGAAGAGAACCGCCTAACATTTAAGGAACAACTCAGAATATGGCTCTTCATCTAACCAAACAGTTGAAACAATGACGACTCAAGAGCCACACAACAAGTAACCACCAGTTCGGTATAGTACGCAGAGTAGGTTTCTCCTTAAACCAATCTAAAAATTTCAATCCAGTCTAATTAGACTTCTCAAATTTGCAAACACCACTCAAAGGCCTCTCCTCCCAGCCAAAAGGTTTATGTGCGTCACATCTCATGAACTAATAGCTCATATACATATTCTCTTCAACCCAAATATCGAAATCCTACTTAAATATTGTATTCCTATACTGCGAGACTCACAAAGCGCCGAGAACGTCAAACACAACACACCCACCAAACCGCAGATCTCTCCAACTGCATTGTACTTGTACAGGCCACAATCCTTCCAACCAAGGATCGTCTCTACAACCAAGACCCCAGCAAGCGAACTAACCCTAACCTCACTTTCTCCTCACCTTATCCCTCTCTTCCCTCAACTAACTTCTCACTACTAAGACAGTGCAACCTTATAACTCGCCCACTGCACAACAGACGACCGCCTAGGTTTAGTGTATAAAACAAACCAGCACCTAACTCATCTTTTATCAAACAACCATAAAACAAACAGTACACAACCAGGGCTACCCTTACCGCTAACCTTCCCTGGTACATAACTCCAAAAACCACAGTCACCACATTGGCACAAAGGTATTGGGTGGTGTCAACCTACAAAACCACAGATTTTTAGCCCCTGCCTTCCCGCCATCCCACCAACATCCTGAGCCATGCGCAGTGACATTGCCAGAAGGGCGCTAGGTAAAACCACTTAGCTTAACTTGCCTATACGCGGCAGGAAGAGGTGTGGTGTCATTTAGGGCACACCAGTAGTCACAATTACAACGCCTTCACTACCAATGCAACCCCAGATCCTCAGGCTCCACCATTTCAGACAAGCGCCCTCCTATCTCTACCGATCATCAAGAATCACACTTTAACCGATTCTGTAACAAGCTAAAGCAATGTATTACTTTTATACTCCTTGTAGGCTTTTACGTGTACTTCCTGTGATTTGGAGGCCGTTTCGTGCAAAGCCGTTTGGGTCAAGGTTCATGAAATGTCACTTCCTGTGATGGCATTAGCGGTGGTGCTACAGCGCAGGCCGCAACCATGTCAGGTGACGGCGAGTCATCAAGTGAATAAAGGGGGAGGTCTACCCGCCCGTGCAACAGATCCTCCCCGCAACCACCAAGAAGGCTTGCGTCTCATTTGTGTGGCGCCAGTGACCAGACCCACAATATAAAACTGACGAGGTCCGAGGCCCGCCGTGCCGGCTCCAGCCACACCTGCAGGACTGCACAGAGACACTGCGTCATTCGCCCTGTTCACCGGTACTGCTCAAACGGGGCACTGCGAGATGCCGGCACGCCCGCTCAAGCCCCGGCGCGCGGCAGAGCGTTGTGAAGCTTCCCGCTGCCTCTCCTGTTCAGCGAAAGTGTTGCTAGGTCTGCTGACAACGAGGGGGAGACAGTTAATTGCGGTTAAAAGAGCATCCGGCGGGTGATTACATGGAACGGGTCGCACGCTCGCAACAGTTCGGTGGCGACAGGGCCCCGAGAAGTCCAGGTGGGTCCACCGAAGACATCGGCTGAGTGCCGATCCAGCAAGGGGCCCCAAGTCAAGGGTGCTTGTGCTGCTGGTCGGCGCAGAAGAGCTGGAGACCAAAGGGAGAAGTGACACAGCCTGTATCCCAACTAACGGACCCCTATTACAAAGAAACGGGGGTGCTTGTGCAGCCGGGAGGCAACAAAACAAAAAAGTAAATATTCTTCAATAAAGACGGTCCCCCTACAGACGTACCCATCCAGGCAGCAGGGGGAGCACATGCTCGGGGCAGGTGAATCTGAGCAGTCATGAGGGAGGCAGATCATGACGAGGACATGGAACCCCCCCACCCCCATCATCTAGAGTATCACTGTCAACACCCAGGAGTGAGGGTCGAAGCAGCATCAAACTGCGAGGGACTCAGAAGTTTCACAGGCTGCCCAATGCCAGAGTTTTAAGTCACAGGTGCGCCCGCAACCCTCCGCCCTAGGTGGACATGTGGGTGGAGAGACTAGAAATGTTTTGACACCACCAAGGAGACCGATGAAGACGATGAGAGAGATGCTCCTTTTCTAAGCTGGCAGCGAGATGCACCAGATATTCAAAACGCTACGACCTTGCAATGACTCCTATGATGCGGCCAAGGAAACCCTACAAGAATACTTCCGCCCACTGGTCAATCGCGGCTACGAGAGATTCCCCCTGCGGCAAGCCCATTGGAGCCAGTGTCCCTTGACGCCCATCATGCACGACTATGCCGGCTGGCCATGACCTGCCGACTGGCGGACGAAACAGATGAGATAAGGGCCCAAATTATCCAGCACTATTCATCTGCAGCTGTAAATACTGAAGGAACCAGACATTCCCCCCCCTCCCCTCCCCTCCACCCCCTCCGAGTAGAATACTGCCGCTTGGTCAGATGCAGGAATTGTCGCATCCAGAATGGCGCAAATGGAGGTGGTGTCGAGAGGTGGCAGGCCGGAGCTGGTACAAGCCGTTGCAGCCAAGGTGCCATCAAGATCCTGAGGGTCACACGGCAGGCAAAACTGACAAGGCACGCCAAGGCCACCAGAGGAACGACAGAAGTCCTGCAATGCATGTGGAGGGTTGACGCCCCATGAACAGGCATGCCCAGCGGTAGGGGCCGTGTGTGGCCGATGCAGTAAACTCAACCACTATGTGTACTGTATGGTTCCCCGTGGCAGGCGGCACAGTCGTCCCGCCCACAACCAATACCACCGAGACCAGGATTATAGGCAGGTTGCAGCAGTGGATGAGGACCAGCAGTCGAATAGAGCAGCCCTGTTGAGGGTGAACGCTTCTGGCAACGTTGGAGAGGCATTCTTCATTTGAGTCATCTGCTTGGATAACGGGGGATGCCGGAGAAAGCCTTGCTATTCAGTCTCTATCCTGAACAATTAAATGTCCATTCTTGTCGATACAGGCACGCCGGTTAACTTGATGCTGGTGGCAAACTTCAAGAAGTTCTGCCTGATCCCCAAGTTACAAAAGGTCTAAAATCCCAATTTTCACATATGGGGGAGTGGGGGGGGGGGGGGTTGGTACCTCTCCCATTGGATGGCGCTTCCACTGCGACAGTGGGCCATAAAGGTTCCGCGGCCGAAGCCACGTTCGATATTTCCTCAGTGGCCACAGACACATTGCTAAGCTGCTCGACAGCAGAGGAGCTGGGCTTGGTGCACTTTGCATTCCAGATG
The DNA here is from genome assembly GCF_040938575.1 of Ambystoma mexicanum. Taxonomy (NCBI): domain Eukaryota; kingdom Metazoa; phylum Chordata; class Amphibia; order Caudata; family Ambystomatidae; genus Ambystoma; species Ambystoma mexicanum. The sequence continues at coordinate 661,581,521 of NC_090928.1, read as the reverse complement.
TACCGCCATGACATCGAAGGCCCGCTGGAGAGGTTCCAGGGGCTATTCAATGGGGTGGGCTGCCTCAAGGGTCAGAAAGTGTGGCTACACGTTGACTCTACATTCAGCCGGTCGCCCTGCGCCACAGACACATCCCGCTACATCTACGGAAGAAATCCTCAAGCTGGAGGGAGCTGGTATCCTTGAAAGGGTAGTGGGTCCGATGCTGTGGGTGTCGCCAACAGTGGTGCGCATCTGCATGAGGATGCCAGAGCTATTACAATGTTCTCGTTGCACATTGGCTTGTTCAGGTACAAGCGCCAGAGCTTCAGCGTACCTTCGGTGGCTGAAGTGTTTCAGCATGCTATAAGGGGCGCATTAGCAGGACTACCGGGTGTCTTCAAGGTGAGTGACAATGTACTGATCTATTCACAATCTCAGAAGGAGCACTTGGCCAGGCGCACAGCAGTGCTCACCAGACTTTCCCAACAGGGTCTAACCCTGAACCGAAGGAAGTTCCGGTTTATGGAATCCAGAGTGGAGTTCTTTGGATTCGTCTTCCATGAGGGAGGGCTTTTACCGAACCCCAGAAAGGTGGAAAACATGAAGGCAGCACCGGCACCCTTGGCGTGGTGAACTTTTGCGGAAAGTTCATAGAAAATCTAGCCACCATCACAGAGCCGCTACCCCTCTTGACAAAAAAAGATGAGGACTGGCAGTGGGGTGGGTTGTGGGGGGGGGCTTAGGCAGATGCGTTTTAGGCCACCAAAGAAGCACTAACAGCCGACACCACAATGGCTTGCTTCGATCCAACCAGATAGCCAGAAAAGATGGTCGAAGTGAGCCCTGTAGGGCTGGGAGCGGTGCTGCTGCAGGTATCAGACAGGTGAGAGAAAATCAGTGGCCTAAGCAAGCAAAGCACTCACTCAACGCAGGTACTCACAGATCCAGAGGGAGGCGTTGGCGGTACTGTGGGGGTGCAAGCACTTCCACATCTACATATATTAGGCACCCGATCATGGTTGTCACTGATCACAAACCCCTGGTACCAATTCTGGGTGGATCTGCACCCAGACCACCCATCAGACTAGAGCGATGGCTCCTTCAGCTACAAGAGTACGGAGTGACTCTGATGTTCAGTGCAGGAGTGGACAATTTAGCTGATTATTTGTCGCACCACCCCAGGCAGCAGGAGACCCATGAGCAGATGAGCATGGATGACACCGAAGAGCTAGTGGCCATGGTAACGGAGGCGGCTGTTCCCCGCTCCATGTCAGCTGCCAACATCACATCGGCGAGTCGCCAGGACACGGGTATCCAGGAGCTTACTGAGCGCAGCTGCGGACGGGGCAATGGAAAGTATTCCTGGCCATGACAACACCGGACACCAGAAGCCCGAGCGTTCAGCCAAAGGCTGTGGAGAGTAAGGAACAAGCTGGTCCTAGGCCCTGAACATGTCCTACTTCAAGGAACACAGCTAGCGATTCCCCTCGCACTCCAGGACGAGGTGCTGAAGCTGGTGCATGACGGCCACCAGGGAACCAGTGCATTCGTGCATAAGAAAGGTGGTTACCCGAGTTGGAGCGGAAGGTGGAGGACGTTGTCGCAAAGTGTATGTAGTGTCAAGCAGCAAAACCACTGGCCAAATGGCCCCCCCATTACAACACCGGAGCAAGCGGACACCCCATGGAAAGCGCTCAGCATGGATTTTGGTACTGTTCTCAAATCGCAGCACTTCCTGCTGGTGCTCAACGAGTTTTTGCGGTTCCCGGTGGTGCGGTTTGCGGACTCCACAGAGGTCTGAGCGGTCGTCCGAGTGCTAAGAGAAATATTTGCAGCATTTGGGTTCCCTGAGTCAATACGGTCAGACAATGGGTCCCCCTACCAAAGTGAGGATCTGGCCAGGTTCTTCACGTCATATGGGGTTGAACACCGTTGATCATAACGTGCTGGCCTCGAGCCAATGGGGACGTTGAGAGGTTTATGCGGACTTTCAACAAGGCATTCCGCATTGCCCTGGAGGAAGGGTGGCCGCTCGAATCTGCTCTCACTGACTTTCGGCTGACATATTACACCACACCTCACTCCACGACAGGGGGGGGGGGGGGTCACCAGTTGAAGCACTATTTGGCAGGAAGGTAAAATCAACCATTCCGAGAACACGTGTCCCGACAGCCCGCGGTGGTAGACCCTATGGCAGTCCAAGCGGGCACGGGTTGATGGCCCAGCCACTGGAGGTCAGAGACAGAGTGGTAGCCAGAATGTGGAACCCCACGCACAGGTTGTGTCTGCCACACAATCTGGTCCCATGGACAGTAACTGCTCGTCAGGGAATGATGATCACTGCGACCCGTGGGAGGGAGTCACTTAGCCGGAACAGCAGCTGGTTCCGTCGCTTCTAGAATCCCCAGAGTGGTCAAGATGCGGCCGACAGCGGTCACAATGCTCCCCAGGGCCAGGACAAGATTGAATATCCGACAGATGATGAAACTCCTGCTGGGGAAACCAGCCCGGGGTCCGAGGACAGTCGGTTTCCGCCACCAGGCCTGGCAAGGTACCCAGACGAGCCGATCGCCGGCCTCCTGAGAGACTGTTATGGAATGAGAGTCGGGGACCTGCAAGTAGCAGTGATGTTATCTACCAATGTTGTTGTTGGTGTTATGAGGGAGTTTGGAGGGGATGTTACGGTGCAGGCCGCCACCATGTCAGGTGATGGCCGTGTCATCAAGTGAATGAAGGGTGAGGACATCCCGCCCGCACGGCAGATCGTCCCCGCAACCACCAAGACGACCCGCGTCTCATTTGTGTGCATCGCCGGTGACCCAGCCCACAATATAACAGGCGAGTGGTGTTTAAAGGGTTTGTGAAACGGCAGCAGTGACAGACATCTGTGGTTTATGAAGTGATAGATTTTCTGCAAACTTAAATATATTCATTTCTGTAAATAAGTTGCTCTCCACTCGTCAAAGAGAGCACATAATGTGTTACATCATCAAGAGTGCTCACAACATGTATTCCAGTCAATCCTCTTCTATCCTCCACAGCACATGGCCCACTTGATTTATTGTAAAGTACTGAAAGACATCAGCAGTATCGTTAATTGCCAATGTATCACGGAGCGGCTGGCAATCTGCTACGCCCCCATGCACAGCATGCCACTCAGGATACAAAAACCTGCTCAGAAAGGCACACGTTCCTTTCTAGCACGTTCTGTGCAATTAGACAACTCTGCCGAAATTAAAGTGAAGAGAATAGCAACCAGGAAATTGCGTGCCAAGTCACTTATCTTCACATTTACAACAAAAGCAAAATTAACAGTGATAGCATCAATAATGTGTTCTAAAATGTTCCCCCGGAGTTCGTGCACAAGGCTCCAGTAGTTTCCCAATTGTATTACATTTATAAATTCCATGTAGGCTTGTATGTATTATCTGGCAACCTTACGCTTTGTGCCTGCCTTTTACCGAAGAAAGGAGTGTATAGAGCCATGCTATCCATGTACAGGTTTTCGCTGAGCTTTAAGGGTTACCATGCTCTTGCTGCCATTGAAAGGGGGTTGCCTGCTATGTAGCGCATCCTCTGGGTTTTAAAATAGTAACGTTTCTGCTTTCTGAGGATATGGAAATAGATGTATGGCTTATCATTTTGTCTTTTGATAACCTTTTCAGTTATTCTCAGGACAACCATTCATTCATTCATGCAAGGAAACGGGGAGAGCCAAGGCCTAACCATTGCCTGCGTGCATGGATAGGAGCCATAGCATCGGTTTCTGAAGGTACGAAAAAGCCAGCTGTGCTTCGAGGTCTGCGTCAACCCTTCCACATGTGCTGAATTTATGAGATTTAGGCATTTGCAAGGTCACCACGTGGGATGATGTACAACCTCTTGAGTGATGGAAATGAAGGTGCCTGCTCTTTCTTGGGATTAATCAGGTCACTTTGAGGAAGTGGGCTGCCCCGTCATGGCTAGGACCTCTGTGCCATGCACTTATCAAGGCAGCTGAATGGAGAATCCCTTTTTTGATAAAGTTACTGCGAAGTGCCATCGAAACTCACACCGCAAAACGCTGTACACAAAGGAATCTGGTGTAATGTACTGTGGAAAGGAAATCTATGGCAGGTGAAACTTTCACATAAGACTTCCACTCACACCCAAAATTGGTTGCCTGACAAGGAGTAACTTGCTTCAGAGTAACACACTCCATGCCAGACATGAAAACAAACTTATTTCAACTTTTTTTGGGTAGCACTTGCATATTTTTCACTGCATCGTATTTTACACATTTGCATACAATTTCCTTCGGTTTCAGAACTCACACCCACCACTTACACCAGGAATGTTCAGGTCTAGCTGCGAAGTTTGGTAAATATATGAAAACATGCACTTTTGTAGGTGGATGCCTTGTCCCCATTCAGACAACCCCTGGTCACCACCATAACTCACTTAGACGCTCCTTTGGAACACACACACTTGTTGGTCTTCACGTAAGCCAAAAGAAAAGGGGGACAAAAACACTGATTATGCCCAAGTCCTTTACTGAATTCGAATGAACTCACTGATAAGTATGTATCTATTTTTCCTAGGAGGAAGTAAAACATACGCCTAAAAAAGCGTGTATGAATCTGCCCCCGTTGTGCATAGCCGGCCAACCTTGACACCAAGTGACCATAGCACCGGCTGGCATTTAACACTGCCAATATACCAAGTGGGGAGTTCGATTCTATAACATTTCCCGATCTGGTCAAGTTCCCCACACGTGCATGAGACCCATACAGCACAAATTCGCGTTTCAGGCGGAGGACTGACACAGGGATCAAAGAGGAAGGAGCTATTCGTGGATACCTCTATGTGCAACTCAGCACCCTGAAATAATCTGGATCTATGCCCGAAGGCCAGGAACAAAAGGCCGACCTTGCAGATACCAGGCGAGAAGGCTGCGCACACATGGTCTGCCTTTTGTTCCCAGGTTTCCCCGTCCCCTCTGTACCCCACACCACCTCTGCTGCGCGCCCCCTTATACCCCTTACCTGCTGCAGGCTCCAGCTGCCCCCATTCGTTGTCTGCAGGCCATGGAGATGGAAGCGCACACACACAGCATATTGCACTTTCGTGCCTCGGGCTCCTGTCGCCATGGCCTACAGACCACGAATGAATAATCGAGCCGATGAACTCGGTTGTAATGCAGCTAACGAGGTAGTAATATGACTTAAGTCCCAACGACTACCCTTCATCCCACCTCCCAGTGCCGTGTTTAAGCGTATGAGGTCCCGGCATTGGATGCAATGAAACCACGATGATATTGGGAACGTGTTTTCAAGGAAGGTGTGGAGGGACAGAAGTTTGTATCCTGTATAATGTTGGCAGTGTGAGGGGGCTAACAAATGTGCACGACCTTAGTCCGGAGTGGCCTAGTCTAAGGGTACATGATCTATAAAGGTGAATGCTCTTGCCAAGCAGACGGCACTGGAAGGTAAAAACGATAACCTCAATTTTGCCAAAGCTTGTCACCATCACCTGTAAATTTATGGTCATGAAAATTAACTTCCAATGAGATGAACAGATAATGTCATTGTAACGCGGAATTACTAATGTAGCAGTGGCGGAGCCTCAAGGCGATATATAGTGAGTTACTAGTAGGTCAAATGAAGACCAGTTAACCGTGTGTGTGCTTAGTTTTAGACTCAGTGAAATCTCGCTGAAAACATTTTGTATGATTTTTAAATGCAAATATATATATATATATCTCCAACTGATGATTTTTAATGTGTATGATTTTCAAATAAATCCCGCTGACTGATTGCAAATGGAATGAAAGATACCACATAATATTCCTTACCCAGGACACAGAGTTCTTATTCTAATCACAGTCTCTTTCTTCCTTAATTTCCACTGCTCCAGGTGCCAAACATCTAAAAGTGTTCTGTGATTGAAAGGCTATTTCATGCCAGAATAGGATTTTTTTTGTGTACAGTACCTGGGCAGGAGGAAAACATCGTAGAACTCCAATGCAGTCTCCTTTGCTAATTTCAATGTTACCTGGGCTTCCATACACCACCCTTGTTCATCTGGCATCATGCATGGTGGCCGTGCCAAGGTAAAAGCACGAGACTCATGGCTTAATATTTACTCCTGGTTGAACAATGAAATCATTTTAATTCTACGATTCTGGGATAAAAGGCATTCATCCTTAAATGACAAAGGAGAGGTGGAAACCCAATTTGCAAAGCGATTGGAAGTTAGGTGTCGGAGTGCACCCATTACTGGTATAACTTGAGTAGTGGGGGGTGGGGTTATGTAGTGGACTTGCATTGGGTTCATGGAGCCTTGGGACCTGTGGCTTTAGTTTATCAACACAATGTGAATCTGAGTTTGCAACGTTTCGCAAGGCACGAGGCCAGGTGGAGCGCGCACACTCACATCTGAAGCCTGGATGTGACTGCGAAGGCAGAACATCTCTCAGGGAAAGTGACATGTGAAATGTAGAGCAGACAGGATTTATCAAGGAAAGGAATATTTATACGCTCATTAGCAGCCTCTTGCAGTGCGCTCTTTACGTCATGGAAACAAGCATTTTCGAGAAGGGACAGTGGATGTGCCAGGAGTAATTCCAAGGCTATTCAGTACAGCTGCAGATGCACAATGCAACATGCCTAACCAGAAGGAGAGAGGATAATTAGGGTTTGAAAGCCAATCATTGCAGCAAATTAAGTTAAAGGAGTTCGGGAAAACACTTGTCGACTAGGAATTTTCGACAATGAATGGACGGACACACATTATAGCGAACGAAAGCTCGCCAATAGAGGCCACATTCCACAACAGGCCCTATAAGAAACAAGAACCTGACATTTAGAGTGTGAAATGTATGTTAATACTTTCCAATATTTGTACACGACTTTTCTCAGTGGCATCGCTCACGTATAGAAGCAGCATGGCAAGTACATGTTAACTATACATCTATCTCCTCCTCCTGGAAATGGAGTCCAGCGAGTAGTCCCACTTGCCTCCCGCGAGTAGTCCCACTTGCCAAGTGGGTGAACTAGGTGCCATTCTTGTGGGTCAGAGGTTTCAAGGCAGGGCATATGAGAAACATCTGCTAAAGTCTGATCCAGTGTGGAAGCGGCAAGTAGCAGGTCACGCTCCCCATTTCCTTTAAAGGGCACGGATTCCTTCAATTCAGGGGTCTGCAACCTTTGGCTGTCCAGATGTTTTGGGCTACAACTCCCATGATCCCTAACCAGCATAGTCAATAGCCAGATATGTTGGGAATTGTCCGCAACATCTGGACAGCCAAAGGTTGCAGACCCCTGCTTTACTAGAACCTCCTTTGGCCCCAACATGGTCAGTACCTGAGAAGGGTTGACAGCTTTCATAAAACGACTTGGCCATATACTTAGTTCTTTCTTCTTTCATCTATGCCACCTTTTTATCTGGCAACTCACTGACGGTGCTCACTGACGGCTTGCACTTAATAAAAGTATCTACACGGCTGAGTGGAATAGAGCGAATCCATTGCACTACAATGAAGGGTCTCCTAATTCTAAATAACTATAAATGGCAGAAGATGCCACGCCCCCCCAGAAGGAGGAAACAATGTGTGCACATTGCAAGAAACATGCCACAGATTTATGCCCATAGCCACATTCTGACGAGGCATTCTGCTAAAGGAGTGCAAGACCCTTTCCTTTAAAAGGCACAAGTCCTCAGGTGATTGGCCTAAAGATAGCCTGTTTTAGGGGACCAATCCCTGCTCCTGGCTGGAGTGAACTTTGCCCTGTTGATCTTGCACCCAAAGTGCTTTGCTCCAGAGGAAGTGGAGGAGAAAGGAAAGGGAAAGAGACTGACACAAGATGGTGGACGGCTTTGTCCATTGACCAGAGCACTCCCGCTTAACCTACTCCTGCCCCCTTCCCTCCATCTGGCAAAGACCTTTGGGTATACAGCACCCTGGTGTGATGCTACTCCTCCTGAATGGGTGTGTCACTACTGGTTCACCTTCACACCCCTCTTGAGTGTATAGCCTTCCCTCGGCCCGCATTACCACAAAAGGCAAAGGAGGTATATCTCTTGGTTGTCCCAGTTTAACTTTATGATTGCGTTGTGTTTTGGTTTCTAGAAGTGTGAGGGCTGAGTGGGCCATTTCACCCCTACTGCTCCTTGTACTCCAGCGAGGCAAAATCTAATTGGTCACAGTTCTGCATTTCGGACCAACGCATTATGTGCTCTAATATACCTTCAGTGACAGAAAGGGCAAAACTTTGGTTTGCTGCACTTTGGAAAGTAAGACACTAGAAGTCAGTATTAGCAATATAGTATTATATCTATGATTGATAACCATGGAGTCTACACTGCTCAGCCATTGGCCACTGTTTTCATGATCTGTACCAAGTAATTGCATACCCTGCTTGTGGAACTAGGTGCAGGTGTTCGTGGTAACATTAAGGACAAGAAGCTAAATGAAACTCACAGGTTACTACAACACACAGGCCTCAAAACGTGCACTGGTCATTAGCCACTGGCGATTGATAATTAACTCTTTGTGAGTCAGAAATGTGTAGTGTGCACCTGGAAAACTGAGGCACAAGTGACTTTTATGCCTGGCTAATAGCTTGCAACTTGAAATGTGTACTGCACATGATTAACCGATTTAACCCAAACAGCATAAAAAGGGAGATCATGTTAGTAGGCAGAGAAGCTACTTAAAACGTTTTAAAATAGTATAAACAAGCATTTGCAAAGCCAACATTTTTTGCTTGTGCCCAAGCATGGGAAAGGCATTTGCCAGCCACTGCCCGAATGGTACTACATGGCCATAAAATGGCAACAGATGTACCATTGTGAGATTGCCTGGGCATATGATAGCAGTGCCTGGCAAATGCCTATTTAATATCTATACCCAAGACAAAACTGTTCATTTTCACAATGCTTGTTTTTAACGGGACGTTTTCAAGAAATAGATCTAAATCAAGTGACTGAAGGAACACTGGTTAAGACATTTTTATTAAGCTAGTAGCACATCTTCATCTAAAATTACGTCATTAACTCCCAGCAGACTGTTTAGAAATAGTACTGGGAAGCCAACGTTTGATGTTGGTGTTTGATATAGCTACCTCAAAGAGATCCTAGGAGGAGTTTTGGGCAGGTTACAGGTGGAATCGGCCCCATGAATTCACATGGCCACAGGTGGGGAAATGCCCAAACATCCACACGCTATATGCCCATCCTCACAGGTCATCACCCTCCCAGCTGCACTGCAATGCAGTAGTTTCAGCTTATAGGTGGTGCAATAGATCCAGGTTGGATCTATTGTCAATTCTCTTCTGAAGATCAAGACCCTGCGATATACAAGTTTCCCACTTTTATTTTTGGAGAATCACATCTTACAGAGCATTATTGAATCAGGCATATCTAGCAATTATTGCTAGAGCACTGACACCAAGCTACATCATCGTAATAGCCTACAATCTGGTTCCCCAAAAAGATGGGTGTGCCGTCAGCCGGAATGGCAAAACACGCAAAAGTGGTGGTGGAGCTCCAGTGTGGGGAAATACGTTGTATCAACAGATGCCAGAAATAGATGTGAATTTGTTTTAATAGTTGCCAACTGACACCACGTTACCCAGATCAATATTATTCCATCAAGGCATTTTTGCCATCTGCACATTTCAAACTGACCTTTAGTTATTTGTTTTGCATTAGACGCATGAGGCTACAAATCCCAGCATGCAAAGCACTTGTGAAGAAGTTAACCCGTTCACTGAACAGAGACAGGTGTCTTTCTTCCCTTCTCATGAGCACCGAACATCTGAGCGAAGTTGCATTGCTGTTTTGCTCACTAGATATTTGTACTGTTTACAATAGTTATTGATACTCCAAAACATAAGGTGAAGTCTGGGTATTATCAGACATGAGGGTATCCTGGAAAATGTATATCCAGAGAAAATAATGCCTCCGCGTCAAACTGCTTCCTCTCCTCCTCCAACGGCCTTTTCCACTCCATCCATCTTCAGTCTCTACCATCTGACTCTTTTACGCTACATTCCGTCTCTATTCCTTATTTAGTCTCTCTTCTTCTCAGTGCTAGTTCATGAGTCTCTTTCTCATCCGCTCTTCCCATTTACCTTCAACACTCCCACGTCTTCTCCCATTAATTCTCCCTGCACCTCATCATCTCCCTTTCTTGATCCAGGGCCAAGCCTTTCTTACTCAGTACCCTTTTTCAATGTATCCTGACCTGCCTCCTGCTCCTTTCCTCCCCTCAACCCCTGTCTGCTCTCTTGGATTGCCGTGTTATGCGCTCTCTCAGCGTCTTCCAGGTCTGACTCACCATCTGTTTTTTTGCATTCCTCCCTTACTCCCACTTGCACCCTTCTTTGATCTTCACACCATTCCCCCATTCACTGGCTGCTCACCTTCTACTCTACCTTCATTGCTCTCTCCTCTGCGTATCCAGTCTTCCTCTTTAGGTCACTGAAGGCCTGCATTATGGCTCCCTCAGCCTGCTAAGGTCTTCCTCCATTTTACCCAGCTCTTCCTTTCCCTCCCTCCCTCGTTTTACCTTTCGTTGGCATGCATGCAAGCAGTCCCTAATGAGTACCACTAATAGAACCTCCTCACTTGCCAAGCTCAATGAGCAGCATCAACCTCCAGTGTCCCCCACCTCCAAAGGCCCAACCAATAGATCGTTTAACTGAAACAATTACAAAACATGTCAGAATTGCTGGTAAACAGGTGCCCAGTACTCTGCACCTGGGTCCCTAGAATTGCATACATACACACAATATAATGCGCTAAATGCTGAACACTATAATTTAATCTTCAATATGGTAAAACGTACGTAATAAACAATCACTTCTCTGTGCACAACCACTTCCTTGGATGCACCCAGTGGTACTTACTATCACAGCCATGTGAAAGGGAGTGTCATTGCGCTGGGCCACCTACGTCAGGTGTTGTTCCCTGAGGGGGGAAGTTTGGGCATCAGGGCCCAGATCAGGGGCAGAAGAGAGGCTCAATATAAAAAAGGCAAGGCTGGGGAAAGGCGAGACGGAAGACTCAAAGGCAATAGCATGAGTGGAGGCCTGAGACAGGGAAGAACACAAAGGGTGAAACACCTGACAGAGAGGAAGACAGTTAGATGGAGGGATGAGCAAGGCGATGACAGAGAGGGCAGGGACGTCATTTCACCAAAATGCCAGAGGTAGCAGAAGGGACATCACATGGCCCTTGACCCCCTGATCACATCACAGGAAGTAATGTCATTTGACCGCAGCCTGAAGTGATATTGCAGGTAGCGATGGAAAACGAACTTTCACTCGTTGACAAAACAGGAAGTGGCAGCACGCAGCATTGTACACTACGAAAAATATGGTTACGATATCACTATAATGTGATGTACATTTCATTCAAGAATGGATCACCATATGTATCGTTAAGATCAGTGTGTATAGGCTCATATTACCAAATTACTGTGAATGCAAGCAGACATCCATGACCAAATGATGATGTGTTATTATATAGCACTTACGCTTAAGCACTTTATATAGAAAAAATATACACCCAATATCACCCAACCTGTGTTGGTACTCATTAATCGACCTCAGAAGGATGAAAGGCTGAGTTGAGGCGTTTAATCAAAGACTAAATCAGTGACTCACCCCCTGAAGTGTGTCTGAAATAAAACTTTAATGAGTCTAGCAATTATTGTATAGCATTCCACAAAGACACATTCTTTGGTATTCCTATTCTTTCTTATTCAGGGTCAGTGCTGAAAATGTTAGACTTGTGGCACTCCTGTTCTTATTTTTCTTATTTTTTTTTTTAAAGGGCCCGAACAAGAAAGCCTGCCACTCCAGAAGTAAAGAGCCACATGGTGTTGGCCACAGCCCAGGAGCTTGCATTACAAAACAAAAACAACAAAAAAATGTGGGGGACGGGGGAGTTTAGAGGTCGTAAGGGAGACCACAGAGGTCGCAGTTGCGACCTCTGCCGAACCCTAAATGATGTCACTGAGAGAGGGGGTAAATCTGCAAGAGAGAGGACTCTAAGGCTCAGACAGAGGGAAGAGTGAGAGGAGGTCATTAATTAATCTTGTATAACGCGCTTAGTACCCGAGACGAGTCTCAAGTGCGGGACCAGGATTTCAACCGTTGTTGCCCTGTGCTGTCTTGCTTTCAAGACAAAGGCGTTGTCCCCGAGTTATCCTCCCGGCCGAGTTAGCTTAAGACTCGGGCATAGCAGCCCCTTGAGCCTTGTTACTGAGCATAAACAACCCCCTATGCCATTTTACTGGGATGCAAAGCTGTGACTTGCAGAGTATCAGATATCCGCAGCAGGCACACGGTTATATGCAACTGGTCTGCTTTATGTCACCGATTTCTTTCCTGAAGGTTTGCTTCAGTGTGCTTGCTAACCACGAGAGTTATCGTACTGGGATTTCAGCATGTGACCTGCACGTTGAACATATATTTCTGAAGGAGGCATCAGGTTCCGTTGAGTTACCTTACCTCACAGACCTCAGGTGTTTAGCCAGAAATGTACATGTTCTACCTTCGGGTAAGTTCAAGAAGTATGTGGTTAGCGAGGTGGCAGTGAATAGAGGGTTTGGGGGGGGCGCAGTTGGGTGAAGGGTGCTGGCCAGCGAGGTAATGATGAAGCACAAACATACTACGCAGAAGCCAGTGTGTAAGCTGCTGTCAAACTAGCATTGCACTGCCCGAGATGGGGAATTTAAGGGTGGAAGATCAAAGATTAAGAAGGTCTAGGGAAGGACAGGGGAGGGGAGCTTGAGAAAAGAGCTGGAGGGCAACACAGGTGGGGAGCGGAAGCAGGAGGTGGCCAGAGGAAGCAGTTTACATTTTGTGAGGAAGTGGAGGGATGACTTGTGTGAGGGGTGGTGAGAGGTTCTGATGATATCCCCTGTTGAGTAAAGCATCCTCACTGAGAAATGAAAGTACTGTTTTTTTTTTAGTATTAAGAGCCTTGGAACACGCAGCTTGAGCAGTTGCTGCTGTAGAGCGAATCGCTACACTATAAAACATCAACACAAAATTACTGCTTCCAGGGCTTTAAGTGGGCCGGGGCAGTCTCCAGAAAGGGCTCCTGAGCCAGGGCCCTGCCAGGGCCCACCCCAACTAGACCCAACCATGCCGAGACCTCGGGAAGTCGTGTAGTCGTAGCGCTGCACAGTTACACGGACTGGTTGCAGGTGTCAGCACTTTGGAACCGACATCTGCAGACAGTGTAACCGTGGCTCCGGCTACACGCCTGACAGATGACTCAACTCCGAAACAGGAGTATGGCTGGTGGGCCCAGTCTCTTTGTTTCCGAGTAAAGAGTCATCATGCAGCATGAAGTCTTTTAAACTCCGGGAGTACCGGGAGAGTACTGCTTGGCTGCAGCACGCTGTCCGTTGGTGCACACTTTGCTGTTTTACTTTGCCTCAGAGCAAATAAAGGATTTATCCCACGGACTGCTTCCTAGTTTCTGGTTGCCAAGGTGATGGTTGCCACTCTGCTGGACTTCCACCCCCTGCCACCCTCCAGTGACTTGATTTATTTCATAAAATTGACTTGCTTTTTTCTTGTTTCCCAGTTTTGGCGGTGGACACGCCCCATTCTCAGGTCAGCTCCCATATCACAAGTGAGCTCGCGCACAGCGTGCGCGCACTCGCGGGAGTACTGGGAGAGTACCGCTTGCGTGCGCAGCAAGTGTTTAGTACTCGGTTTATCTTTAGTTTAATTTTCTCACTTTTTCACATCACGAGATTTTTGTATTTTTGTGTGTGTTTTTTGTATTAGGCAATAACCTTGAGTTTTAAATTGTTTTTTTTGTACGGCGTTATCTTATAATTTATGTTAGGTCGGTGTTAATTGATCAATTTTCATGTTATATACAGTGAAATCTGATATGCCCAACACTGCTCACACGGCGCATATGCTTTCTAAACCAGCACCAACTCAAGTATAAAAAACATTTACAAAACCAGGGTAGCTCGCTACAGTTGCTGCAGACTGAACTTTCTTCAAATTACCTTTATTTACAAAGCAAGAGAAGCAGAGCACCAGGAAATGCAAAATCTAAAAAACAAACAAAATGGAACAACGTTTCAGACAAAGGGAACAAGAAGCAGAACATCTATTTTCGGGTGCATCTCCAACAAATAAAGAAAGTGATGCATCACAAATCAAATCTCTCAAAAAGGCATTTGAGAAATTAGAATCATTATCTAAAAAGGAATTTTCCCAGTAGTGGGAAATAACCACAATGGAAAAATACCTAAAAGTGGGAAGAATACCTAGAGGACTACGAATCTGCATCTTCCCAGCGTTTGAAGAGGAGGATGTAGAGGATCTTAAAGATTGGGAGGAACTTTTAATAACATTGAAAGAAATGATTCACAGGATAATCATGTACACTAAAAAAATCCATGCAAAACTGATAGAAGAGATAGAAGGAATCAAAAAAATAGAGGATCTTAACCTTCCTGAAGCCACTTTTAAAAACTGTCAAATAATGGATGAGTATTTAAGCAACTATGAAAAAGAAATTAAAACAAAAAAGCAGCAGGCATTTCAGCGAGATTAATTGGATTATAAATTTAAACGCGTTTACACATTTCAGAACAAATTTAGAACATGACCACCAACTAGACAACAGCCCAGAAACACAGTGGCTCCCACAAAACAGCCTCAAGAAACAACTTCAGAATCATTAGAGCCAGATAGTGAAAGTGAAAAATCTACAGAACCTCTGGAAGAAGAAACTGCAACAGAGGAAAACGCAACATACTCTTTTTTAGAGGAATACCAAAAACACAGGCAAGCAAGAGTCTATCCTCTCTACCAGAGCACAAAATTACTAAGAAATCAACAATTACAACATGGAGACACAAATGGTGGCCAACCAAGAGGGGCAGGAGGGGCAAGAACAGAACACACAAGAGACCACCAAAAAGGAATGCTAACAAGATCAAAAAATCCCAACCAGAAGAAAATGTAGTTCTCAATCTTTCAGATATGGAACTTTCACAAGAATTGAACACAGCCTAAATAAAGGGTTATCCTTCAGTCCAACCAACAGACTGGATTTTTTCCAAACAAATGTGGATCTCTACAAATTCAGTAGATTACTCAAACTAAAAAAATATTTTGCAACCTCCATCTAAGGCAATAAACCAAAAATAGTGAAACCTTCAATATCACAGCTCACGATACAAGATACAGAACACACAGTAAGCTTACTCAACATTGGAGAAACAGAAGAAAGATATACCATGGAATCTCTAGTAACAGACCTCGATATAGATACAGGACACACAATATCATCCAAACTCAAATCAAAATCCTCTTTTACTCTGCATACCGTTATGGAGAATGCAATAGACATATTTACACTAGCAGTGGAAAAAGACCTAAGAAAAACCTATAAACAGAACAAAAAAAGACAAAAGGAAGCATTATAACCTAAGAAAAAAAGAACTGCATTTTTGCTCAGCAAAAATTATATCACAATAAAAGAGGCCAATAAAGGAGGCAAAATAGTACTTCTGAATATGCACGACTACATTGAAATGGCAGAAAAACATCTGAATGACTCAACATGCTACACAAAACTGAAAGATAACCCTTTACTTACAATTTTGACAGAATGGAATCAGGTGAGTACTGATTGGTATGAGAATGGCCTCCTCACAGAAGAAGAGTTGGAGTTGTTGAAATCTAAACACCCGGTCCTTGCCACAATATACTTTCTACCAAAAATACATAAGCGTTACACAACAATACCTTCCAGCAGACCAATAATTAATGGAATCGGTGCAGTTACAGAACCCATCTCAGCATACATTGATCGTTTTCTACAAGCTCTGGCAGCAAATCTAGAATCATATGTACAGGACACTAAAAACATTATTCAACAGTTGGAACACATCAATTGGGAAGAAAACTATAGACTAGTAACTTTTGATGTCGCAGCTTTGTATACCACATTTGAAAGGTATGGAAACAACGGAATACTTCCTGAATGCCAGATCAATTTCATATCTAGAACAGAACATGATACTCAAAATGCTTAATTTTGTCCTGCATAACAATATATTTGTGTCCAACAACATCTACAATCAATGCCAAGGCACCGCCATGGAGGCCAAATTCGCACATTCCTATGCAAATCTGTACATGGGCAGCTTTGAACTGAAGCATGCATGGCTGCATAAAGCATTCACAGAGGATAACAACGTCGTATTTTGGGGCAGGTACATAGACGACATCCTAGTTATATGGAATGGAAGAAAATCAACATTGCAAGAATACCACAGATACCTCAACAACAACCACTATAATCTAAAACGAACAATGGAAGAAAGCACTAATCAGATCCACTTCCTGGACTTGGAACTCTATATCGAAAACAACAAAATTCAATCAACATTATATACGAAACCAACCGCAGGTAACAGTATTCTTCATGCCAACAGTAACCATCCGCCACATACAATAAAGACCATACCCTATGGAGAATTCATCAGACAATAACGTAATTGTACTCAAGACAATGAAATGGATAAACACATGGAGACAGCAACTCTCAAATTTCAAAAAAGAGGATATACCAAGAGCCAACTGAATGAAGCACTAGCTAAAGCGAAACAACGAAATCGCAAAGACCTACTACAGAATAAAACAAAAGATGATAAAGTAAATAAACAAGAAAACAAAATGATATTTGTAACCACTTACAGTACGGAAAACAAGATCCTGAGGAAAATTCTAAACAAACATTGGAATATACTCACATCGGACAATGACCTCAAAGAGCATGTTGAAGAATACCCCCTCATTACATACCGGAAAGCCAAAAACCTCAAACAAATCTTATGGCCATCGCACTTTACACAAGGCATACCATCTAAAGGAAAAGCTCAATTATGGTCACAAGACAAACTCAAAGGATTCTTTAAATGTGGCCAATGCAATTATTGCAAATACGCAGAAAATGGCAAAAAGGAAATTAGTTTAACTAATGGAAAAACGCATACAATCAGGGATTTCATGAACTGTAACACAAGTTATACCATCTATGCATATGCAACAAGATCTATATAGGCAGCACAGTAAGGCCTCTCAAAATCAGAATCTCTGAACATTTGCGTGCCATCAGAGACAACACACACCCTCTTGGAAAACATTTTGCACTTTAATATTTACAAGATGATATAGATGGGATGAGATTTTTTGGCGTTGAACAGGTCAAAATTGGACAGAGAGGAGGTACTAGGGAGAAGAAACTGTCAGCATGAAGCAAAATGGATTTGCATTCTGGACTGTTGTAATCTCGGTCTAAACTTTGACACAGAAATGGGACACTTTATCTAGAGCAAGAGAATTACCAAGAGTCCTTAATGTTCTTTGCAATTCAATGTACTATTGCTTAGTTAAACAAAGCACAAGAAATACTTACCATCATGATCTGTACATTTTATAAATATTACCAGCGCTCAGATCATGGAACACACCTAGTCACACCATACACATGGAACAAACCAAACCAAACCAAAATATACATACTTTCATGTAGAAACACGAAGAAAATTCTGCTACAGAGTCCATAACAACATCAATCCCGATCCAAAATGGCGACCGGGACACACGCGATTGCGTCTGGAGCGTGATGACATCACGTTGCGTTGGGACGCTCCAGACGCAACATTTAGAGCGGCCATTTTGAGGAATGCATCGGACAATCGTATCCGATCATCTACTCGAATTTGGGTTGCCACAACGCAGAGCAGATCTATTTCAAGACCAAGGTGAGCAGCAGTGCAAAGTGGAGTGTTTGGGGTTCCTTCTTTAACATGTTATTCTGACATTGGACAGTCGCAATGTTTCCAGCCCCACATGCAGCAAACAAATAGCGTAACAAAAGTATAGAGAATACCAACTCAAGTATAAAAAACATTTACAAAACCAGGGTAGCTCGCTACAGTTGCTTCAGACTGAACTTTCTTCAAATTGATTTCTAAACCAAACCCGATCATTATTGGTCGTGTTGTTTGCGCCTTTTATAAATCTATAACTTAGACCCCTTCCTGTTCAGCTCGACCAGTAAACTTAGCTAGTTCCCCTTCCGTCGATTTGCGTGCCTCATTGCATCACACATAATCTAAGGTGTCGGTCTATTCTGCCATCACCTATTAATAGACCAACAAACAATGGTGGGAACCTCCAAACCCGGCACCTAGTGGTAAAACAATACATATGAAACAGGTGGTGGTGCCGGAAACACGAGAGCAACTGAAGAACAAGGCAAAGGGTATTACATCCAAAATTAATTTTATTTTGTTATAGATTGTAAAAAAAGTCTTTAATTAATTCATTTTGTAATACAGCTGTATTAGTATGAATGAATGTATGAATGTCTGTTATATAGGATGTGTTTTACAAAATTAATTTTTGATGTAATACCCTTTGCCTTGTTCTTCAGTTGCTCTCGTGTTTGCGGCATCACCTATTAATAGACCTGCATCCCATCCACTTTCAGACTTTACAATGCTCCATACTCCTCTTCCATATTCTGTCGGCCAGGCAGAGCCTTTCGAGGTGCACAGTCTTTTTCAAGCTGTGGCGACATCGACTTGTCCATTCATGCTACACAGTGTGAATCACCAACATCTATGTTTGGGAACTCGATATCGCAACAAGTTAGTTGTTCATCTAGATCTTCAATTTCTGGCCCCTCAGTAAGTTCTCCAGTGGTGTCTTTCATATATCCAACCCCGCGGAGACCTCAAGCGGTTGCTTTAGAGGCTCTGTCATCGTTCTCTTCTCCACCACCAATGATTGACGTGGCATTAAATGCCATCAACCTTACTTTACAGAGTTTTTTAAAACTGTTTGAGAGTATGGATGCCAAAATTAGCAAACAATCTGTCCAAACCGACCAGTTGGCACAGTGGTTGGAAGCCTGTATATCTCGTCCGATCACTCCAGAGTGGCATGAAATTTCCAAGACTGATTGTCTGACAACATTTCTATCATCACTATCGGCTCTCAGCCTCTACGACAAACTTTGGATAAGGGCCCTTTGCTAGCTTTTAAAGCGATTATTACTGAAGGAGGAATTAGCGAACCCCTCCTTCCGGCACCACAGGTTAGTGAGGCATGTGAGCCGGTGCCTGTTTGCAGACCGATCCAGGACTCATGGATAAGTGTCCCAGACACTCCAGTTGTCCTGGAGCGCTCTGCCACAGGCCCAGCGCCAACCTCATCACCCCATAAATAAAATTGGGGCTTCTCCCCCAAAACTACAACAGAAAAAAAAAAACTTAAAAAGCCAAAGAGGACTTCTGGTCCCGCGACTCTTTTACTGAAACGTGCAACAAATAGAAGATATTGCCAAAATACTTTAACCTCTTTCTTTCAAACGCTCAAAGCCCCGCCCCAGAAAGACAAGATTGAAAGAAGGGGCCCAAGTTCCTCAAATCCTAGAAGAGGATGTAGGAGATCTTCCAACTGCAGCAATGAACACGGTAGTTCCCATTGCTCAACAGCCATGTTCACCAGTAGCAGAGACATCAGTAAAAACTGCACCTTTGTTTTATCCACCGCTTAGTGATCCAATTAGAGAATTGGATCAATCTGAAAAGTTCAGCCAGTCAAACCGTTGCGTGAATACTAACTTTATACCAGTAGCTCAGTCAGCAAAAGCGATTGAACCTTTATGTCGAGATGAGAAAGTGGTCTCGATTTGGTACAACGTTGTAGATCTACAACGGACATTAAAATCCCTGAACCATCTGTGACAGGTCCACAGTGGCACCACTGTCTACTACCAAACCCAGTACAGCAGTGCCCGTTAGCCAGACAACCACCTCTGGCTTCCATCCATGCTTCCGACACTCATCTATCTCCATACTCTAGTACTACTGAATGCCCCCCCACCCCATCTTAAAATATCAAAACAAAATTCCAACTTGCAAGATCCAGCCCCTCCCTCCCCCCCACGACATGCTTATTCAAACAACTCAAGCTGTCATTCATTAATTTTGAAATGTAGGGAGGGGAAGTTTGGTATATATGATTTGAATGGACTCGGTGTCCTCAACATTTTTTCTGAATTAGTTGAACGAGGACATTACTTCTGCTGACATTGCACAAATTGAATTCTTATCAGACATCACATGTTCAATAGTTAGGATATGGATTCCATCAGGGGCAGTATTAAACGCAATTTGGAAGGCAAAAATGCAACTCTTTGAAATGGGCTTTTTACTGGCCCAGGATCCAGCCCGTGTGAACCTCACACATAAATCTAAACAGACAAGTCCCAATACCTATATGGGTAATACAAATAGAACCAACCATCTGTCAACAAATGCTCGGGTGTCATAACCACCAGCTAAGGTCCAATATCATTTACCATTGCTAGTTGGAATACATTGGGACATTCACATTTACAATCCTCAATACAATCCTCAATATACAATTTATCAATAGAACATGATGTCATAGCTTTGCAGGAGACCTGGCTGCTGTGTACCCCGGCCTGGAACAATTACGAAGTTGCTTTGTTGCCGGCGACTTCCCGGTCTAAAGGCAGACCATCTTCAGGGCTGTTAGTTGGTGTTAATTTGAGCAGAGGGCTGTCTATTGTGTCTTGGGATGCAGTGCCTCCCTTCATGCAATTGGTTAAAATAATTTGTGCTCCTCAGACTTGCCCTTATTAACATCTATAGCAATCCGCTTGGCATCACTGATGTAGCCTTCTATACTGGTTTGATAAAATTACTTGATGTGGTACCAACTACTGCCGATATTATAGACACCATCATAGTGGGCGATCTTAATTGCCTCCATCGCAAGGGGAAATCTAATGTTGAACAAGCTAAACGTTGGTCTATGTTTATGTCAGAGCGAAAATGTCACATGGTCAATGTCACAACATCAGGTGATAATCCAGCTCGTCCCACATGGCAAAGGGAAACGGCGAGTAGCAATATTGACTACACATACATCAATTCCAATCTGAGTGGACAAATTTAGTCTTTTGAGGTTATTCCCCAATCCCATAGTGATCATTATCTATTATCACTTAAGATGGAGTGGGCGCCTATCGCTTCTGACAGACGGATGTTGCCCCAACAGTTGGTAGTCAATAATGCAAAAACCCGTTTCCGTTGGTCACAGTCTAATTTAACGTTGTTAAAGCAAATGGTTGATCGCAACAAATCCTTAGTGCCTGTACAGTACCCAAACTTACTACTACCGTTTAGAAATGTAAATACGTTTTCCAACCAGCAGTATACATTACATAATCATACATTCAACCATGATGTAAAAACAAGGAAATCCCAATACCGACGTGAAAAGAAATCTATTCTGTTATTGAATCATCCTATGCTGAGACAACAGTTGAAAACTGCCAAGTGTCGATACCACAATTGGTTACGTTAATTTCGAGCACACCTCTTACAAAACTACAGCGAACATACTGGTTGAGGCTGCTGTCTAATAAAAACTCTGCAGAGACTTGGGCAGTATGCACTCGCTGTACTAATCGCACACAGTCGATAATGCAGTCACATATTGTTTCAGAGGCCCAATGGAGCTCTTATTATACCAATTTATATGCAGATCCTAACTTTACAAATTACCATCTTGCTGTAGAGATTAAAGACCAATGGGCAGTACACTGTTCTTCAACTATCATCGAAGAATACATTGGTAAGATCAGCTCTCATCCCGTGCCATGGGCCCTGATGGGCTCAGTAACTGCATGTTTAAGTCAAATCCCTCGGCGTGGGCTGAAATTTTGAATGGTCTTTTCCAGCAGGTCCTATACTATTCCACCTTCATGGAAGACCTCCATAATTGTCCCGATCTACAAGGAAGGTGATCGCACTCAACCTGTCAATTATAGGCCGATTGCGCTGTTGGATGCGTCCGGCAAGCTTTTTGCCAAATTAATCATACAAGACTTTAATACTTGGACCAAGGCTTTCAACAAAAGATACCCTTTCCAGACAGGCTTTCTAGCAGGCATGGGCACCAGTATCAACTTGGTGTGCCTTAATGCCTTGAAAGCGCAATGGCAAACTTCGAAACAATCGATATATTTTGCTTTTGTTGATCTGCATATGGCCTTTGATGCCATACCTAGGCCCCTTTTAATATCTAAACTTAAGCGAGATAATTGTCTTCAGACCCTACTGGAAATAATCTTTCAACTTTATTTTCAAACTTCAATTCGTATTAGACTAACTATGGAAGGTCTTCTTTCATCTTCAATTGTGACTGCCCCTGGCCTTAAGCAAGGTTGTCTGCTTGCCTCTGCAATTTTTTATTACTTCTTACATGACATTAGACAAATCTATGCTCCAGTGGCCTCCGACTCTCCCAAGTTGAATGACATCCCGATCCAAACTCTAATGTATGCCAACGACTTAGTTCTTGTCTCAAAAACTCCTAGGGGTCTATAAAAACTGCTTGATGCATTCAGTGTTTATTATGACCAAAATGAGCTGAGTATTAACACTAAAAAAAAAACACAAATTGTTTGTTATTTCGCCAAGCAAGTTAGTATACACAGGTTTGCATGGTCAATCAAACCAAACTGCTAGTAGTTCCCAATTATATGTACTTGGGCATGGTATTTGATGGTTCTGTTGTGACTAAAGGTCATCAAGATGCGGTGTCTCAGAAATTTATCACAGCAATCTCTCAGATTAAAGTCATACTACACCGATACAGTGCCTTCACACTCAAACCAGGTATAAATACCTAGAACGCAAAAGGTGGAAAGACAAAACTCTCCTGAGCAGATCCACCTTGGCCTGGCACCTCCATCAGTACAAGACCGAAATCCGAAAAGCAAAAAAAGCCAATTACAACTTCCGAATCCTAAACTGTCAAAACCCCAGCAAAGAACGTCACAAAATCATCACTGAATTCACAAAACCATCATGCACTATCACCGCCCGACCCCCTCTCAATCGCTGTGCGACTCACTCTCTCTCCACTTTTACACCAGAGCTCTCGAAAGAACGAACGCTCTAACCAACAAACTCGCTCTTTTACACCCACCAGGCAACCCACCCTCCATACCAGCCATCCCACCGCCTGCGACCACTAGCCAACCAACGTTCGACTCCTTTAGTCGGATATCAGCTGACCAATTTCTCAAACTCGTCTCTGCCTGCAAACCATCCGGCTCCCCGCTGGACCCTTGCCTGGCCACAACCCTTAAAAGAAATTTTCGCATCTACCTGCGCAGGAGAACACGCAAGAACCATCTTAAATGACTCATTGCCTCTGGAATTTTTCCTGACGCATTCGAAACGGTTCACGTCAAACCTCTAATAAAAAAACCTTCCCTCAACCCTCTCGAGCCCAAAAACTACTGCCCCATCTCAAACACAAGGTTCCTTGCCAAACTCATCGACCGAACCACCTACGCCCAACTAAACGCCTTTGTCGAAGCCAACAATCTCCTAGACCCTCCTCAATCAGGTTTCAGAGCACGACACGGAACTGAAACCACCCTAACCTCAATCTGGGACGACCTTAAAAACACTGCAGACTCTGCGGGATGCGCCGCATTAATCCTTCTTGACTTATCCGCCGCCTTCGACACAATTAACCACTCAATCCTCCTTGACCGCCTCCACTCCCTAGGAATTTGTGGAACCGCTCTCAAATGGATAGCATCCTTCCTCAAAAATAGGAACCAAATAACCCTACTCTCCACCAATTCCTCCCATTCCCGACCAGTCGACACAGGATTTCCACCACAAGGAGCATGCCCATCAGCCCTTCTGTTCAATCTCTACATGGCCACCCTCCCACGAATAATTTGTTCGCACAACATCCTGTGCTACAACTACGCTGACGACACTCGTAATTCTAAAACTCCAGAACTCAAAACCCAACTGCCGACCTGACCTTGCTTCCTACCTCCTCAACAGAGCTCTGGATGACCACAAACCACCTCTTGCTAAACCGCTCCAAAACCGAAATCATGGTATGTGGCAACACCAAACTTCTTCCACACCCACTACCCTGGCCATCTGCAACTCAACGACCCCCTCTAATTCAGTAAAAAACCTTGGATGTACCCTAGACTCTGGTCTAACTCTCTCGCGCCAAGTCAACGTCTCAAAGTCCTGCCACTACTACCTTAAAACCCTTAGGCGCATTTTTCCATACCTCTCCTTTCCCAACAGACTCTCCGCGATCCAATCAATTGTTATATCAAGACTGGACTACGCTAACCCCCTCTACCTCGGAGTCCACGCATACCAACTGACTAAACTACAAAGAGTACAAACCGCTGCAGCCAAACTACTACTAGCGCTTGGCCCGAGAGACCACATCTCCCCAACCCTCAAAACTCTGCACTGGCTTCCGGTTGCCCGAAGGGTGACCTTCAAAACCTTATGCATTTCTCACCAAGCACTGCATAAAACCGGACCTCAATATCTCCAAGGCAAACTAAAACCTTATCATCCTGCATGTACTCTAAGATCAAGCTCAGCCGGCCTCCTGGTCATACCAAAAACAAACTATTATGCGGATCATCTTTCTCAGCCTTGGCCCCCACGCTGTGGAACGCACTCCCACCACACATCCGACTCACTGAAGACCTCTTGTGTTTCCGCAAATTACTGAAAACATGGCTCTTCCCCTAAAACTGAGCCGAACTCAATCAAACTCTACCTGGAAAACAGCATATCAATGACTTTGCCAAATGCTAGATCATAAATAGCAATGCAGCATTATCCATCCAAGCGAGAAATCGAAAATGAGAACCTCTATTGGTTAGCTAAAGAGGACAAACAAAATAGATCAAATGAAAGGATCAAAACTGCGAAGTAGATAAAATGAATAAGCTGTACGAGAACAGTAAAGTGGCCGAAATTAATGAAATGGACAAAACAAATGTATGGAACAAGAGGATCAATGTAGACGTGAGGAATAAAGTGGATAACAACAATTCGAATAACCCAAACTACTAGATCTTAAATAACAAAAACAAACAACAATACAACATCAAGATCCAAGCAAGAAATCGAAAACTATTAACTGATAAGGTAAACTAAAAAGGACAAACAGAATAGAATGAGTAAAGTAGATCAAAACAGTGAAGTGGATAAAAAGAATGAAATGTACGAAAGCATTAAAGTGGTGGAAATTAATGAAATGAATGAAATGATTGCAATGGATGAAAGTAACAAAATCGACGAAAGGAATAAAGTGAAGATAGAAAGAGGATTACAGAAGCCAGAGGAGTGCACAGACGGATGGCATGGAATGTAGGAGTGCATGGTATAAATGGAAAATACAGAATAGACGATTCAAGTACATGAGACGGGTGTAGTGCATGGGACAGATGGAGCACAGAACGGATCGAGTGGGTCGAGTTAGCGATAAGGCAGGATGAATAAACGAAGTGAGTGGAACGGATGAAGTCGGTAGCGTGGATGAAGCCCGTCGAGCAGATGAGTGCGCAGAGCAGACGGGTGCACAGAATGAATGAGGGCATGGAGCGTACGAGGGCATGGAGCGTACGAGGGCATGGAGCGTACGAGGGCATGGAGCGGAGAGAGCCGAGTAGATAAGAGCGTGGAGCGAATGTGGGTTGTGGTGCGGATACAGGGTGTGAGTAGATAATAGAGTAGAGTGGATGTAGGGTGTTGTGCAGATGCAGAGTGTTGAGCGGATGTAGGGCCTGATGGTATTGAGCAGATTTAGGGTGTTGAGCAGATGCTGGTGCAGTGGTGTTGAGCCGATGTAGGGTATGCTGCGGATGCGGAGCGGGTGTAGAGCGCGGAGCAGGTGACGAGTGCAGAGCAGGTGACGAGTGCAGAGCAAACGGGTGATGTGTAGATGGAATGGGTGATGTGTAGATGGAATGGGTGAAGTGGTTGGAGGAAACGGGTGTAGTAACGGTAGGAACAGAGGATGGATCTGGAAGAACGGGTGATGTATATGGACGTGACTGATAAAGTATGAGGAAGGAACGGGTGAAGTATGTGGACAAAATGGGTCAAATTTATTGAATAGAATGATTGAAGTATGTGGATGGAACGGATGAAATCGATGGATCAAATGAAAATGTGGTTGGAACGGAGGAAGTATCAGGCTGGAACGGGTGAAGTATGTGAGTGGAACAGACGAACCGGGCAGAACAGACGAACCGGGCAGAACAGACGAACCAGGCAGAACAGACGAACCAGGCAGAACAGACGAACCAGGCAGAACAGACGAACCAGGCAGAACAGACGAACCAGGCAGAACAGACGAACCAGGCAGAACAGACGAACCAGGCAGAACAGACGAACCAGGCAGAACAGACGAACAGGAAGGAAGGAAGGAAAGAGTGTAGTATGTAGAGGGAAGGATGAAGCATGTGAATGGAACGGATAAAGTATGCGGATGGAACGGATAAAGTATGCGGATGGAACGGGTGAAACATGTGGATGGAACAGTCTGAGTACATGGAACAGATGGAGTACATGGAACAGATGGAGTACATGGAACAGATGGAGTGGGCGCGATCTCAACCACCTAAAGAAAACCACCATATCACACCCCACACTTACTCTCTTCTTTACACCACCACTCAAATAGAACACACAGCGATACTAAAACACCATTCGGTAGAACTGTTCTCATACCATCACTTGTCCCATACCGCCATCACCCTAACTAAACACTGCTGGTTACACCCTCCAGCCTAGGTGTTCTCCTCAGGCCCAACGCAGCCAGAATCGGTCTGGATAACAACCGGCCAGAACATACACATACGCTTGATCTCTCAACCACCATACCTACCGCTATGAAGCAGCTATCACTTGAATGCCACACCAGCTGCACACATATACGGTGCTCACACGCACCTTTTGACTCTCTCTATTCCCTCTACTGACTTGAACTTCGGTTCCCGAGGGTGTTCAACCTACCAGTGCCTTGAGACCATATCAATGGTACATAAGGCGCTATATAAATGCAAAGTAACCTAACATTATACTGGAAACAAAAAGTGATTTCTTGTATGGCCTCGAAACACAACCAGTAAATTCTGGTGAGTTTTTAAATAAACTAGTGGCCACATTTTGGAGAAGTGTGCTTAACCTCCCGCAGTGCACACCGGGACCGTGGTTACGTTACGAACTAGGACTAACCTCTTTATATGCGCATCATCAATGGAAAACATGTGCACTGTTTCGCAAATGCCTTGCGTCAACCGACAATAACAACCTGTTGCATTATTTATCAAATTACGTTTTCACTTCCAATCATATGTTTGTCAAAAGTTGGCTGAAAGGCATCTATTCCATTCTCATTTGTGCAGAAGTGTCTCTTGAAATACTAATTACCAACCCTGACAAAGCCAAGGTTTCAATATATAGCCATGACTGGATGCACACAAGATCTACCTGTTTAGAATATAAAGACACTACGCTCCAGAGGTTCAGACACAAACATCCTGGGTGCCCAGAGCCATATCTTCTCAAATTCCCTTCAGCTAAAATATGCTCTGGGATCGTGCGTTTGCGTTTCAATCTCTGGCACTCCAGAGAAATCCTAGTGAGGCGTAAAACTGGATGTATAGATTTTTATGTTATGATTAATGGTTACGTTTATTTATTGTATATTCTGTTTTTATCTCTTTTATGATGTCAATTGTCTCTGTAAATTAGGTTTGAACTGGTTTTTTCTCTTTTGATATTTCTTTTCTTTGTTTGTATTGAAAAGTTGATTCAATTCAGATCATTCAATAAAAAAAAAAAATTTAAAAGAAAAAAAAGGAGAGACTGGGCCTTCATCCCTCCAGCCCTCCCGCCCTCCCCCTGCTTCAGTACAGTCTCATCATGCAGCAGGCAGCCCTTTCATTCAAGGAGCCCTTGGTTTTTAACCACCAGGTAGATCAGTGTATTTTAGTGAGGATTAGTCAATGGAAAATAAGACTATTTGATGAAAAGATAACTGTCCACGAAGCTCTCTTGAAGGCAATTTACCCATTTAAAAATCACAAAAACATTGTTATTTTTAGGAGGTTAAAAAATGTCACAACGTGGATTACATTAGCATATGCTCCCCAACTATACATATGTCAAGCACACCCTTTTCCACTTTATGAAAATGTTGCTTTTTCATAGTTTTTACTAAAACTCATCTGCATATTTTTCCTTCCAGCAAATGTTCATAACAGGTTTCATGAAATTATGAACTGAATTAAGAATCTGCTCTCAAATATGCAATTCTGGCATTGCAGCTTAAGCAAATTGCTCTTTTTAAAGAGGAAAAAGGTCATAAAGAGTTTGAAGGTCAGCTGCGCGAAAAGGAAGTATCCAGAAACTCTCAAATCATGCTTGGATTCCTGCACGTGCCAAACCAGATGGCTGATACTAAGAGGCTGTGCAAAGTAGGCTCATCTTTCTAGCAATGATGTTTCTATCAGTTCATCTGCTCTTCAGAGAGGACTTGTTTTAGATATTAATTAGCAATCTATGTACATTTTCTTCTAGGGAAAAGAGGGGGCTTTCAAGAAGGGGCAACAGCAATACATAGACTTGTCAAAACAGGCCCTAATCAAAAGGAAACATTTGCTGAAAAGACACACAGTCCTTCACATTAGGATCAAGAACATCTAATCAAAGTACTAGGACTGGTGTGCTCTGTGCAGGGGTTATTTTTTAAAAAAAATATTTATTTTTTGTGTTCTTATGGTTACAATAGTAACCATTTAAATACATCACATTACTCTTAATATAGTACAAAACATTAATCATTAATATAATTCATCCTAAAATCATGAAATACAGTATAAAATCACAATCTAGGGAGATAATACAATATAGAATATGATCATATGCTGATATAGCCATAGTGTCTGATTAAAGGAGACATAGAAATGTGAACAGAATTGCAAAATCAAGGATATAAAACAAAATGCAATTATTAAATCGTACCCAACTGATCAATACGATATAATATCCTCAAATTTTTTTTTTTTGTTTATTTGTTCTTGGTTTAAACAAACCTTTACAAAATCGATCTTACAAAATAACACTTTTTTAAAATGAAAAGAAAAAAAAAGAACACTTAAGAATTTACAATCAAAATCATAACGAAAGCATCAAAAACCGAACCATATACACATTTAGAAAAGATAAAAACATTTCTAACTCAAATCACATACTGTTTTTAAAAACGTAATTAATCGAATAGTCAGAGTCGATGAGTAACCATTTCTCATTCTATACCATATGAACTTAGGGTCATTACAAGTACCATTATCAAATAACTCCATAAAATAATCTGACCTTTGTTTACGCAAATAAGAACATTTCACCAAAATATGTTCTAAAGTCTCTTCCATTTCTGAGATGTTACAAAAGCGACACCATCTCTTTTCTTCCAAAGGATTCCTTAGGTTTAATATACTACGAGTGTACATAACATTAAGTCTAAATCGCATAAAAGAATTTCTATACCTTCTAGATGGATATTTGTTTAATTAGTTTTCCATAACAATATCAAGTTTCCAGAAAGAGTGTACCTGATTATACAATTTAGAAGCATATACTTTTGATTTGGTAAGAGACCAATCCATCCCTTTTAAAATCCTTTTACATTTGTTAGGTTTATTTATCACCGTGCATTTAGCTATACCACAATCCTCAATCGTGGATTCAATGGATTTATTTAGGTCAAGCATAAAAGGACATGAAGTGTCGATGCCTGCTTCCAAATAAAAGTTTGTGGGGCCTAATAACCTACATTTTCTCCATAACATGCATCTTTTGGTTACAACAAGTGAATGAAGTGATTGTAAACCCAATTCATACCTTAGCACTTCAAAGGGTATACAGCTAGGCAGAAAGAATAATAAACCCCTCCATATTAGACTTTCCAGAGATTTCAAAAAGTCTACAATACCTACATGATAGAATTCCAAACCATAAGTGATCCGCGGGACCACCTTTCTTAAATAAAACTCTCTCATCGGTTTCAAAGAAAACCCCCCAAATTTTCTCTCTAGCATTCTCATCTGTCTTAGGGCCACCTCTGCTTTAGTCTTCAATTGGTTTTTGAGTAGACCGACTGATTCTACGCCTGTAAAACAGTATCCAAGAAACTTGAATGCTTTCTGTATCTTAATTCGTTTACCCTCACAAAACCAAGAGTAAGAATCTTGTTTCTTGTTTACTCATCCCATTCGTATAATAGTCGTTTTATCAGGATTGATTTTCAAAAACAAATTACGTATAAATTGTTCAAAAATGACAATCAGTCGCTGTAAGCCCACCTTGGTATTGTCCACGAGAATGAAATCGTCGGCATAAGCCAACCAAGATATTTCCTTCCCATTCAATTTAGGAGAAATCAAACCTCCATTTACAAAAGCAAATTGGGCTCCACTAACATACAGATTAAAGATTGTCGGTGCCAACATGCACCCTTGGCGTAGTCCGTTATTGGTTACAAACTCCGTGGATAGATCTCCCCCCGCATTCATTCGTACCACTAGTCTTGTGTCCGTGTACAAATCTATAACGATGTCTAATAAATGGTTTGGCATTTTTAGGGATTGTAATTTGTGCCATAGCCTTTGTCTGTCCACAAGATCAAATGCCTGGCTAAGGTCCATAGATGCAACGTAAGTTTGGCCCTTTCCTTTAGTCCAGGTTTTACTTTGCAGACATTTCAAAATCAGTCCACCACAGTCAGTACCACAATTTTTTCTAAAGCCAATTTGATTCATACTCAAGATCTGATTCTGATCCATCCATCTCTGAATATCAATAAGAACCGAAGAAGCAAATATTTTGGAGTCCGAATCTGCAATCGCTATTGGTCTGTAGTTGGTGGGCAATAATCTTGAGCCTTTTTTAAATATCGGAATGACCACAGAGACTCTCCAAGAAAGAGGGATAGTTTTCGACATACACACATCCTTAAATAGAATACATAATATTTTTGCCCACAATAGTGGGTTACATTTCAATACCTTATTACTTAAGTTATTGAGGCCCGGGGCCCCTGTGTTTTTAGATTTCATTATAAGACTCCTAATTATATCCACCTCGCATCTCATAGACCATTCAGAAGATCCCAATCTCAGAAATGCTTGACTTTGTTCATTGGATTTATATAGCTCTGCAAAATGACCCGCCCAAGTACTTTCAGGAATTGGGTTTACCGTTGTCATCGCCTGAGATGAATCAGCATTGTTCATTAATTGCCAAAAGTTTGAGGATGTCACCCCCCTCATAGCATTCAAAATACTTTCTCCATCGCGTTGGGCAATGATACCTTTATGGCTAATCAGCCAATTTTTATAAGATTGTTTCAGACGTTTAATATCAATCCAGGCACTGGCATCAGTTCTACTCAATTTGCGTAGTCTACGGATCTCCCTATTCAGCTCTCTTTTTCTTTCATAGACCTCTATATCCATAGAGTGTCTATGGCGTATGGGTTGAATTTTTTTATCATACTTCATTACACTTTTAATTTTTGTTCCAATAGTAGAGTTGAATTCTGGTACAGAGAACATTTGGAGACGTTGTTCCAACTTAGTGTTATCGTATTCAGCAACCAAAGTCGATATAAAAATTTATTGGTAGTGTTAAAAGACCATTTTATTCTATTGTTGGCAGTATTGACCAATAGTTCCTTATTGTAACTTCGTTTAGTTTTCTCATAAATTGTAGATTCAAAGACCACTATCAGCATACAATGGTCACTCGTCGCCACATTTCTTACTTCTAATTTGGACATTGAATAACTCAGTTTGGCACTCAGAAAAATATAATCAATCGTGGACACACAACCTCTCGCATTCCAAGTAAAATGATCATTGGGTATCTGCTTTAGTCCCCACATTTCAGTACATTTTAGCCATAAAAAGCCTCTAAGTTTCTGGTTGCCAAACAAACTAGATGCTACTTGGAGATACAAAAGTTCTCCTGTCAGTTTATCTACGCTACAATCAGCATTAAGGTCACCTGCTATAATAATCTGACCATCAAAGTTTGTTAATGTCCACTGGTCAATTATAGTACCTAGATCGATTAAGTTAGTTTCGAGCTGTTGATCTCTTAATTCATTGGCATTCCAGTATACATTAATGACCAGTAAAGAGAAACAGTTCGACTTCTCACCAACCACATATTCCGTAATGAGAAAGGAGTGACCTTGTTTCTGAGAATTTATCTTCGAGATACTTGAGGAAACTTTAGATGCAGTAAATATACCACCCTTTGGTCTACCTTTTGGTCCCTTTTTGGCACATAGGTCGTCCACCACAAAGTCTACCAAACCTACACGCGAAGTAAGCCAAGTTTCCTGTAACATTAAAAAATCAAAACCATGCAACTTTTTCATCAGTTGTTCATTATTGAAAAGATTGAAGTTGCCTCGCGAATTCCAGCAAAGCAGCTTCAAATTGTGTTTACTAGCTATGCAGGTTTAACCAATTCTTTTAGGTTGGAGATTGCATCACGCAATGATAGTGCCAGCCATCTCCAATCTTGTTTTTCTAAAACTTCATCATTACTTTGTTTCTAGGGGTATTTTGCCTGTTCAAAACCTTCTTGTACTGAGGGTCTTCCTCTATCTAGGGCTTGCTCAGTGCTTGCTAAGTCATTGAAGGGAAAAAGATCAAACCCCATGCGTTGCAGTGCTTCTGCCTCCTTCAAAATCATTGAACGAACTAAAGGGGATGGAATTACCAACCTTACAAAGTCTATTCTTTCATTATCTATAAAATCAACCAGATGAATATCAGCTGAAGTGATAAGTTTGAGTTCAGGAACCCCCGCAAATAGTGAAAGAATATAAGATCTATTCAATGGTTGATTTCTCTCGTCTTTGAACAATAAGCATAGAATCAGTCCCGGCATCGTTGGAAAAGCCAAAAGGTCTAGACTCTTGAACCTGATTTTGATCATAAGGAGGTTTTTCGTTATACCATTTATCCTCCCCTCTTACATAAGAGCGATATTCACGTTCGTTCCTCTCTTCATATGACAAGACCTTTTCTCTTTTCTCACATGTATGAGGTGCATCTTTATTCCGCAACCTTTTATTGTCTTCCACAATATCCTGCATATTTTTTAGCAGTTCGCCAATTAGATCTCGTTCATTAGCCTTATGATCTTTCGTTATGTCAGTCAAAGCTTCATTGATTGAAATTTATCCGATACAACCCTGGTTGGTTTCTCTGTTTGTGATACCAGTCCATCACTTTTAGTGTATAGGATATCACTCTTAACATTATTAGCATCAATTTTTTCTTTCAACCTTTTATTTTCAATCATCAAATCCTGCATGTTTCTGAGAATATCCTCCACATATAGCTGCTTCTTTGTTGGGGAGGGATTGGAATTGGGAAATCCTTCCTTATTACATTGAAGTGAGGATATTTCATCTAGTTTGTTACCAGAAGTAACAGACGTTTTGCTTGTAAATGACAGAGTGTTATCTTTCAGAGTATCTTTATGTTGTAAACCCGGATTTACCGAGTGAACAATTGGCCTTGTTTTGGGCTTAGTTAACTCACCATGGTCACCAGATAGTTGGTTATTAGTAATTTGATCAGTACCAGAGTTATTTTCAGAGATCTTGTTGGTTTCATCTGTCTCTCGTATAGTTACACCCTTACCCTCAATGGTAGGTGATACTTTAAAGATCTTAAAAATGTCACTTAGCCCATTTTCCAGTCTCTTGTTCTCCACAAGTAAATCCGTTGGTTTTTTCTTTTTCATCACTTCATAAATGCCATCCATTCCTTCTTCATACTCACTCTGGGTCGCCTGATCTAAGGAGGTTCTCCCAGTTTCCAACATAATCGTATGCCTGTCACCCTTTTGTAAGGCCATACCGGCAGTTACATCTTCTACCTCCTCATCAATCGTATGTCTCATATCCAGATCTCTTAAGTATTTCCTTGAGGATTTATTCTTAAGGTCAGCCTTTTTTGATTTATTATTATTTTTTTGGCTTGTTTTTTAGCTGCCCTGGATAGCGTATTGCCCGTCTCGGGGTCTATGATTATGATCTTTGGGTCATTTTTGGGTATAGCTACAGCCTTCTTATCCGAAAAAGTGGGAACTCTCTCAGTATTCATGGGTATTTTTTTTTTCAACAATTCGGAGGAATCAGACGGACTCGACATCTGCCCTTCATCTTCCACATTACCCCAACATTTCTTTTCGACTGCCCTCATTGTGATTGATTCCTTTAGTAGGGGCATTAATAAATCATATAAGTCTTTAGGTAATACCTTTATACTTTTCACTATTGGTGTAAAAGCATCTGATATAGATTTTGGAATCTTGTCAAAAGCTGATACTAATGTCGTCAGCAATTCATTATTTTACTCAGTTCAGCCAGAATGGCTCTATTAAAGATACCCAACATGGTCATGGTAACATCCATATGTGGGAATTCGTTGACACCCCCAGAGTTTATGTCATATATGGGGTCCGGCAAGTTATCGTCCGAAATAAAGATGGCGGGAGTGTCTAGATCAAAAATGCCCATCCCATCAGTGATTTTTTCTTTGAGTGTGTTACTACGCTTCTCTTCAGTTATATCATCCCCTTGCTGTAATTCGCCACATATCCCTTCTATCTCATGATCAAACATTGGTTGGGAAGGGTCCAGATTTCCATCATTGTTTCTGATTTCTGCTGAGCAGTCTTGCGCACATTGTAACATTTCTTCCTCATCTACACAAGGGGCAGGTAGGGGTAGGGCAGCCGCACGGGCTAAACTGGCCCTGCGAGTGCTGACGGCATTAAAGAAATCCGCTCTATGATCTTTACGGAGAGCGTTTAATTTAAATTTACCCATATCGCTATTATTGTTGGAAGAAATGATATCTTCTATCACAGTCCAATAAAGTCTAGATATTAGTTGAAACTTTCCCCCTGCACAACAGAGTATTCAACTCTCATTAGGAAAAGCTTCAAAAACCTGGCACCACCTAGGATATAGATTTAAAAACTAGAACAAAGTAATTTAGCAAAACAAAAAACACAAACCGCGAACAGCAAACAGCGCTTTACTGTGCTTCCCGGTGCGCGCGCGAGTGCGCTGCACCATGGGAATTTGTAGAAGTGAAAAAGTGCCCGAGGCACAAAATAGGTGGAGCCACCAGCGCACACTAGAAAAACAATAGAAAAAGAAATTGTAAATACAATGTAAGACAAAGTCCATATGGCAAAATCCGTTTGTAGTCCAGGAGAAAAGAAAAAAAGACCAAGAGGAATGTTTCACGCGCTCAATCACCTCCAGGCAGCGTGGTGCAACTGCTAAAGACGTCCTCCGGCCCGATACTTCGTGAATCCAATGAGAGACTTCACGAGCACTGTATATACGATCCTGACTGGCCAGCAAACAGCGCTTTACTGTGCTTCCCGGTGCTCTGCACCATGGGAATTTGTAGAAGTGAAAAAGTGCCCGAGGCACAAAATAGGCGGAGCCACCAGCGCACACTCCAGGCAGCGTGGTGCAACTGCTAAAGACGTCCTCGGCCCGATACTTCGTGAATCCAATGAGAGACTTCACGAGCACTGTATATACGATCCTGACTGGCCAGCAAACAGCGCTTTACTGTGCTTCCTGGTGCGCGCGCGAGTGCGCTGCACCATGGGAATTTGTAGAAGTGAAAAAGTGCCCGAGGCACAAAATAGGCGGAGCCACCAGCGCACACTCCAGGCAGCGTGGTGCAACTGCTAAAGACGTCCTCCGGCCCGATACTTCGTGAATCCAATGAGAGACTTCACGAGCACTGTATATACGATCCTGACTGGCCAGCAAACAGCGCTTTACTGTGCTTCCCGGTGCGCAATCAAATATAATACATAGTTCCCAGAGTACAACATACTCCACTTTTGATCATTATAAAAATGGGTCAATTTATGTTGCAATCGTAGGTAACCCTTTTGGTAAAGCTCCTTTAATTCAACACAGTTTGTTAGCAGATATCTCTGTGTTTCAATCTCCCTTAGGCAAAATCAACACAAACGTAGGGCGTATGCCATCTTTTTCCATGCACCAGTTCTGGATAAAGTCAGAAGAAGCTCCAACCTTACTGCCATAATAAATCTTATGTTCTGACATTTTATGTTATAATCGCAAGGCCCATGAACTGGAAACGCTTGCATTACATAATTTTCATATTTTTTATATTTCGTTAGGTGTCTAATATTGTTATCTCTGTCATACATTTTAGTTTTCTTTTTACATCAGTGTTACATTAGTTTCATTATCAATTTTAAAACCAATTTCATAAAAAAATAAAAAACACATCCTTATTCCATTCTCTAAATGCTTGATTTGCAACAACCTGCGTAACCTCCTTCTTGAAATTGGAAAATATACAATTCTGTTCATCCATTTTGCTTCTCATGCGTACATAAAATATGCCCATAGCTAGTTTCTTTTGCATATTTAAGGAAAGCAAACCAAGCTCACAGTCTAGACCAATCACAGGCGTATTTGGCAGGAACACCCCAGGCTCTTCTCCAAATATCACCCTCAATTTTTTCAAGCCAGTGTGTTTCTCTGACTGTAAACATTTCTAGCCCATAACTCAAACAGGGAATTAGACAAGTTTTATACAGTTTAACCAGGCCTTCCAACGAATATCCACCTTTAGTTCTTTCGAAATTTAGAACAGCCAGAAAAAGTTTGTCTTTTGCCTTATGCATGGTTCATGCATTGCCATGTTCAAGGTGTCAGAAATAAAAATACATGGTTAAGAACAAACTCAATTATGTTGCCGTCTATTAACCACCTCAATGTGTTCTTTTTTGTTGTGCATCTTTGGGCCAATCATCCATAATTTTAGTTTTTAGGAAATGTATAACCAGCCTGTTATTAGAATATAGTACTAATTTGTCCATAATTTGCTGCAAACCAATCTGTGTTTTGTCTAACAATAGTGTGTCGTTCGCATTAGCAAGCCAGGCCAAATATTCATCGCCTATTTTAGAGGGAAAAGGTCTACACCTACTGAAAGTATGACCCATATCTGATACATACAGGTTGTAGAGAGCGGGAGCAAGTGAACAGCCTTGTTTTAAGGCTATATTACTCACCATTTTTTCACTTGGGGTACTCTCCTGGTTTAATCTTATCTAGACCACTATCTGTGTGGAATTCCTGTAGAAAATGTAATATCACTGTACTAAGCCCCCATTTACCAAGCATATTCCACAAGTCAACTGTGTCGAAGGCACCTTTAAAATCAATAAAACATGTGTAGATGTATATATATGTATATATATATATATATATATATACATACATACATACATATACACACAACGAATCATCCTCTTTCATATTATCTCTTATCAAATACAACAATGTCCAGACCTTATACAGAGTGCTCATGCCTCCTCGAAAACCTGTTTGCTGCTTAGATAAAGTATTATTCTTTTTAATCCAAGCATCAACCACCTGTAAAAGGATTTGATAAAATATTTTCAAGCAGGCATCAGTCATGGCTAGCAATCTGTAGTTCTTTGGATCTTCGCGGGACCGTTTCTTAAATATAGTTATTAAAACGGTTGCCATCCAGATGACCAGGATAAATCCAGTGATATAAATTGTAGTAAATAGTTGAGTAAATGTCTAATTATTATCTTTTTGTCATATTCATTGTTATATTGATGTTTAACTGCATTAATATTCTTGTAGTGTCTTTTTTCTTTAGCAATTACAGTGGCAAATGTCTTTCTTTTGTACATCAATTTAGCTGTGTTACTCTTGGATCGTTCCTAAGTATATAATTTAGCAGCCATGGTGATTTCTTCAACGGTTCTTAGGTCAAAACAGCAATTTTTAACCATTCTTCTGGCTTCTCACTTCATCTCTAAAACCCATGACATCCTGTCCACCCTCTCAGCTTCTCCTGCTTCTCCCTCCATTCCCTCCTCTTCCTCCCCCACCCCCCTGCGGCCACCCACCTCCCTCTTCTGCCTTCCCTCCCTTCTCCGTGACAAGGTTTCTAGACAAGTCTGATATATGAAAACCTCATCAAAACAAATTTGTCCATGTTCTTCCAAAACCATCAAGGACCACATTGACACCCTCGCTCCAGCCCTGGCTGACTTTTGCCACCACTCTTTCGCCTCCGGAACCTTCCCTTCCCGCCCTGAAGCACTCTCGTGCACCCTCTTCTCAAGAAACCCTCAGCCAACCCCTACCTTGCGGCAAACTATCGCTCTATCTCCATCATCCCTTTCCTGGGCAAAATCCTGGAAAAGCTGGCCATCTCCCCGCTTAATCTCCACACTGAATCTGTTGGTTGTCTCCATGACCATCAGTCTGACCTCAGAGCAGCCTAAAGCAGAGAAACTGCTATCCTGAACATCTGTGAAGACCTGCTCTCTATCCTTGACTCTAATCTCCCCTCTGTCCTCATCCTACTTGATTTCTCTTCTGGCTTTGACACGGTCAACCATGCTCTGGCCTGGCTGACTTCTTTCCTCTCTCACTGTCCCTCCCAGGTCCAACTTGGGTATTTTTTTTTTTCTTTTTTTTTTCTCACTCTCTCTCTCACTCTCTCTCACTCTCTCTCACTCTCTCTCTCTCACCCCCCCCGCCCAGGGGTCTAACCTTTCTCCCTGGTTTTTCAACCAATACCTGGCACCTCTCGCCCACTGCATTGCTGCTCTCTGCTCAAACTTCCAGTGCTATGCTGATGACACCCAGCTTGCTTTCAGGCTCCCCTATGCTGCCTCCTCTATCATCCGGGATTGTCTTTCTGCAATCCAGGAGTGGTACGCCGCCAATGATCTCTGCCTGAATGCCAGCAAGAAGGAGCTCCTCCTCATCAGCACACTTGCACCCCTCTTTCCTGCCACTCTCTGGTCGGCCTCCCTTGGCCCTCCTCCTGCTCCCACCTGTGAGGCTAAGAACCTTGGGATTATCTTAGACTCCTCACTCTCCTTCCCTCCTCATATTACTGACATCTCTAAGAAGTCAAACTACCAATTGCACCTCCTCCGAGATATTCTTCCTTTCCTCTCCTTCCCCCAGAAGCTCACTGTATCTAGAGCTCTGGTTCTCGCTCGGATGGACTACTGCAACAGCCTATTTTTAAGTCTGCCTGCCCCTACTCTCCATCCTCTGCAACTCATCCAGAACAGGACTACAAGACTTGTCCTAGGCCTCAAGCCCAGGGATAGCATCTCTCCAGCACTGACACCTCTCCATTGGCTCCAAGGATCAAGTTCAAGACCCTTTGCATTGTCCACAAGGCCTTCTGGGGCCTGGGACCAAAATATCTCCAGCTTTCTCTTCTGAAGTATCTTCCTACTCCAGCTCTTTGCTCCTCCACCTCCCAACTCCTTGAGGGTCAGTCGCTTTTCCAAGCAATGAGTTGGGGGCAGATCTCGCTCTTCGGCTCGTGCCTCCCTCTGGAACAACCTCCCTGACTCTGAAACTTCAGCAGAACCATCTCCGGTTCCGGAAGCAGCTCAAGACTTTCCTCTTTGCTTCTGCCTTCTCTACCACTACCTTGCGGATCTCCCATCCGACACTTCACTGGTTACCTGGCTACCCTCTAAACCACAGGCCCAGGTCCCTGCCCTCCCAGTTGCACACCTGCACTGCCTCCTGGCAACCCTGCACTTGGGGCTGTATCTGCAACCCTACAACCCCCCCTGCCTGCACTTATCTAACTTGTTTTCTGCACTTAACCCTGCATTGCCAGCTGCTGGCCGCACATCTTGTTCTCATTGTTTGATCCCACGTCTTGCACTAGCTCATCCTCCCCTTCCCCTGCCACTTTTCCCCTTCCGTCTCCCGTGCGCTTGCGCAATCGCAATGTCACTAAGTAAGATCGTTCTTGTCCCCCCTTGTTCCCCTCTCCTGCCTTGTCGCGCCTTGAAACACTAGAGTATAGGCACGCTATACATAAAATATATAATTCTTGAGACTAGATCCCCAAAGTAACAGGCAAATCTGTCTATATTCTTATTAGGCCAATGAATAGAATAACCAGGTCGGTTTATCAGGTCCGTCCCAACTAATTTGAAAGAAAATGGGGTTGTTGTTGGTACTCTTGTTCAGAGGAGAATTGCCTAGCATTTCAGTGCTGGACTGCCCCAGGGCAGGTCAAAGACGGATATACTTTGGATATTTCTCCTCTGGGAAAGATAGTGAGCAAAATAATCTGGGCATGGCTCTCATAACCGGGCAGAGGGACTTCCCAGGACCCCCCCTTGTTTTTTTTGCATACTTTAAGTAACTTTGGGTCTCACCCTAAGTTACTAGGGGAATCCAGACGTGGACCCTTTGCTCACTATTCTTAAAGAGGCACAGCTCCACCCTCCTGATGAGGTTCAACCAGAACAAAACACGTGTCTGGGGTTGCTGTTGGTACTCTTGTTGAGAGGAGAATTGCCTAGCATTTTGTTGCTGGACTGCCCCATGCTTTGGCTATTTCTCCACTGTGAAAAATAGTGAGCTAAAGAATCTGGGTAAGGCTCTCATAACTGGGATTAATATCCGGAAGAGGGACTTCCCAGGACGCCCTTGTTTTTTGACATATATAATACCACATTCACCAGCTTTCCAACACTCTCTTTCAAAGATTGTTGTTATCTCTGCAGTGAATTGCAGAGAGTAAAAAGTGCTTTTAGAATTTTGATGGACTCCTGTTCAGAATTGTCTTTGTCGTCAGAAAGATCATTCGAGTTATCATCAATAGGGGAGGATGCATAGGCTTTCGAGACAATATCTGCAAATCGGGAGATCACTCAAACAGTTGGCGGTATTTGAGGCAGTGGTGTAGCTATGATTGTGGACAGCATTTACGCCATTCTCAGCAGGTGCGCGTGCACGGTTCCTTTTCGCATGTTACAGCGTTCCGGGGGCGTGGCCACAGTATGGAAACAAAGCCAGTCAAATATAATATGTCAGTTTCTAAAAAGCAAAAAGAAAATAGATTGAGGTACTAGCAGGAAAAAGAAATCAAATACACCGTTCCACGCCATGTCCTTGTGGAACTCACCATTGTTGATATTGTAGGTTTCAGGAGTCCTGTATCATCCGTGTAGAGTCCCACATCCTAACAGCACTTGAAAGGCACTCAGAACCAAAGGACAGCCTTGTTCAGGAGTGCTGCACAGAAATATCCTTGACTGGCTGAAAAGAAAGTAAGGGAGTTTCACACCCTTCACATGCCTCCAGTGAAGAAGCAGGCCCCAACTCACCACCCTGTGTAAGTTATGAAAGATCTCCTCCTCAAGAGGCAGCAGTAAACCTGCCCCATACAATGCATGTACTTTAATTTTTTGTAGGTCGGACAATGTTCCTAAGGGTCAGGGAGATTACCCCAGCTCAAGTCCACAAGAGGCTAGTATTCACTACAATTAAATCACCCACTCGCCTTTGCCCCCTCTATCTCTCCACAGGCATTTTTTCAACCTGTAATGTTGCCACTGTCAAAACCCAATGCTGATCCTAATAATCAATCTTTTTACAGTTGCATCTCCCTCTTCCCCCATCACTCCAAAATTGTTGAGCGTTCTCGTTAACCGCACCTTTGGCTACCTTAAAGACAACGCACTCTGCGAACCCCTCCAATCAGGCTTGGGAGCACACATCTAACAATAACTGCTCTCTCCTAGGTCTTACTTTCTAGCCACTGCTCACCACTCTCACCTGTCCTCCATACTCGCCCTACTTGATATTTCTGCAGTTTTCAACACGGTCAACCATCCCGACCCTGTTCTCCCTGGGATTTAAGGACACAGCATGCAACTGGGTGGCTTCTTACCTCTCTGACCACTTCTTCCCCACCTCTTGGAACTCAAAATCTCCTCACCTACATCCCTGCCAGCTGGACACCACAAGGTTCTATCCTGGGCCCACTTCTTGCCACCTTCATGGACACAGTCATCTTATCCTTTGGTTTCCACTACCACCTCTTCGCTGATGTCACCCAGATCTTTCACACCTGCACTCTCTGAAGGCATCACCAAGTATCTCACTGACACATGTCACTGGATGGTTGCATGGTTGTAAATCACTCATTTTTCTCCTAGCCTCCATCCCAACCAAACTCTTCCTGCTCCCATCTCCTTGCCTCGCTGCCTACTCCAGGGCTCATCAAACTTGGGATCCTCCGACAGCAACCAAACCCTCCAACATTTCCTCATGGCACTACATCTAGGGATAGCAGTAACCTCTTCAACATAAGGAAAATCTGTCTGCATCTCACTTTTCACTGTACAAACACTCATCTCAGCTTTTGTCTTTCATATACTTGATTAGTGTTCAAACCTCCTACTTGGCCTGTGCATGCCCCTCTACTCCTTCCCACCCCTTAACAAGGTTCTTAGCTTCGCAGGATCTGCATCGTATCTCCACCACGTGAGCACACCAGCACCATGCTGGATGGCTTCCAATGCACAAAAACGTTCTATTTAACTTAGTTCTTCTTGTGTACCAATCTATCCACGATTTTGCACCCGCCGACCTAGTTGACTGCATCTTGCTCTCTTATCCCCCCCAAAACCTGCATCCTTCCTCTGCCCACAAGACATTACTTATTTTTAAAGTAGACCGTGACAACTGGTGACTGGGTTACACAATTGTGTTTTGAACCATAGGTACAGAAGATTAAAAAGCCAGCTATGCCCGTTGGAAATCTGTTGTAGCAGCTGTCATGGATGCCAATACACCATTTGACCTTCCCTGCTGTCACTGCAAGGCAGTTGCTGCAGATGCCAAGAGACGGTCACTGCAAAGGCACATGGGTGCACTATGATTTTGGTATAGACCCTTATTGGAAGAGGGGGTTGATTAGCAGGCTTTGCACCCTGAAACAGACTTACCTGCATAATTATATTAATAAAAATCAAAAACCTTCAGCCTAATCTGCGCTCACCAGATGGCATTCTGTCACAGGGACATTTCGCCAATTAGAACAAATTACTTACCAAACTGGTAACGTTCTTTCGATGGGATGCTCCTCCGACGTATTCCACATCTATGACATGTAATGTTCACAGCTGTGCACTTCGGAAACTTTTCAGCAGAGGGTGTCTTGCGTTGAGCCGATGTCCCTCGAGGGCCTTGTCAAGGGTCGACGTCACCGGATGTTATATATAGGATGCACGGCGCCCGTGCCTCAGTTTAGTTTTTTCCCCCAGAACGTGTGGCACCAGTCTCCTGCCAGTATAACTGCCTTCAGTCTTGCGGAAACAGAAGCTGCAATCAGAGGAAATTCTCCAGAGGGGCAGGCTGGGAGGGCGATGTGGAATATGTCGGAGGAACATCCCATCTAAAGAACGTTACCAGTTTGGTAAGTAACTTGTTCTTCGAAGGGATTGTGTCTTCCGACGTATTCCACATCTATGACAGACTGGGGGCGTGGCTACGAGGGCCATGTAGGAGGACGCGATCTGGAGGAGCTCCCGAGATCCTGCAACGATCCGGGCAAAAAAGTGCGTGATGACGGGCCGTTGACCGCTGAAAATACACATGCTGGTGTGTGAATGATTGGGCTACGCGAGGTGAACTTCTGGATGGTACAGAAGGAACGGCGGCAGAGATCGGTGCGGAAGAGATAAGGAGCACCGGCGACGAAAGACAACACAAAATGACCGACCAATGCCTGGAACAAAAGAAGAAGCAGGCCGCACGGTGACCTAGCGAAAGGGGCGTACTGAGTGCACAATTGTCACTTGTGCTCAACACAGGTCCTCTGGGTTATGTCGAATAGGACGGTGAGGCCGAAGGCGAAACCGCCCACCATAGACGACTTCGCTAAGACGTCCCCTGGTCAAGACATTATCAAGAGCAGGGACAA
This sequence comes from Ambystoma mexicanum, assembly GCF_040938575.1. NCBI lineage: Eukaryota > Metazoa > Chordata > Amphibia > Caudata > Ambystomatidae > Ambystoma > Ambystoma mexicanum. Next base: position 661,537,697 of record NC_090928.1, on the reverse strand, counting down.
GCCGCCTGCAAGCGGCATGACGACTTCGGGCGCTAACCAAGAAGACCTGGCTGCGATTGCGGACCTAAGGGCGGCCTGGGAATCTAAACTAGAACTAGCCGTCACTGAACTAAAAACGGCACTGGACCTCAAGGTCGGAGAGGTGCAGGAGGACGTTAATCTACTCCGACAGGATGTCGGGGCCTTGGCAGAGCGCACAGAGTCCCTTGAGAAGGAAGTTAGCCCGAATACTGCGGATTGCGCCTCCCATAAAGCCGAATTGCACGCCCCGATACATAGAGTGGGTAACTTGGAGAGCAGAGCGGAGGAGGCAGAAGGACGAGCCCGACGAAACATACGCATCGTGGGCCTGTCGGAGGGATTGGAGGGCCACGATCCGACGGAATTCATTGAATCCATGCTACTGCAAGAGATACCCTGAGGAGCCCTATCCCAAGGATTTGCAGTGGAAAGGGCACATAGAGCCCCAACAAGGAGGCCGCCGCCGGGGAACCCGCCTAGGCCGGTGATAGCCAAAATTCTTAATTACCGTGACTGGGAGAGGATATTGGAACACTTTCGTAAGGGAGGAACGATCACACGAGGAGCGGCAAACATCACGGCTTACCCGGACTACACCCTGTCTGTGCAGCGTAGCCGCATGAACTTTGGGACGGTAAAGCGGAGATTGAGAGAGGCGGGCCACAAATATATGTTATTGTATCCGGCAAAATTGAAAGTCATTCATAAACATAAAACTTTGTTTTTTGAGACCCCAGAGGATGCCATGGGATGGCTCGATGCGCAAGGATGTCCCCAGGAGTCAGAAGTTCGGACGGAGAAAGAGTTGGGAAGAGATAAGTGATGCACGAAGAAGGTGCCGCAAGATGGCGCGGCACGTGAGTCTTGAATATAGTCGCTTGCGCAGCCTTCAGTAGAGAAGGTCAGACTATTGCACTATATGTCATAAGAACTGTGGTTAATGTTGAATTAACGGGAGCCTTACGGAGCGTTTCTCTCTACCCCATAACAGTTTCAGTTAAGTGGCCATTAGGGCGACTTCACCCTACTGAGCTCTGTGCCTCGTTTAGTGCTTGCAGGGCTAGATGTGGGGGTGCCTGAGCTCCGAGAAGAGAGCTGGGCAGCAGTTGGGGTGTGTGATGTTGGGGAAGGGACGGGTGGGGGGGGGGGCAGGGAAGTTGGGGATTTATCGTGTACGTAGTTATGGGGAGTTCGAGCTGGTACGAGAAGCTACAAGCAAAAATGGAGGGCTGTATCTGTATCACGTGGGAAAAGGGGAGGCGCTACATGGGAGGCAAGAAGACACTCACGAGCCATGGGAGACCTTAAGATCGTAACATGGAATGTCAGGGGACTTAACAGCTACTTAAAAAGAAACAAAGTCATGATGTACTTAAAAAGACAGAGGATTGATATTGCGCTGTTGCAGGACACACATCTGACGCGGCAAAAATTGGAACTGGTGGGGAAGAAGTGGAGAGGTACTGTAGTGGGCTCTCCGTACTCTGCCTACGCTAGGGGAGTGCTGGTCTGGGTGGCACCGCACGTTCCGCTCCAGCTTACGCAAGAGGTGGTGGACACGGAGGGTACGTTGGTCATATTAAAGGCCTTGGTAGAGAATAAAGAGGTGTGCATTATAAATACATATGCCCCCAACCAAAATACTGCTACGTATTTTAGAACCCTATGTACTCATCTGGGCTCGTGTGTGGGGGGGAGCGGTTATCTGGGAGGGGACTTTAACTGCGTGCTCGACCCAAAGGCAGACAGATCTGATGGGAAGATTGATAGGCCCACCCCGGCGGCCAGGGTATTGCAGACATTACTAGATGACTTTGGGCTGGCGGATGTTTGGAGACTGAAACACCTTAATGAAACACAGTACTCGCACTACTCAGCTCCGCAGCACCTGTACATGAGGTTGGATTATTTTTTTGCCAAGCCAGATGTGATGATAGAGACCACCCAAATAGAATATAGAGCGAGGGTCCTGCCGGACCACTCGCCTCTGGTGCTGACCTGGCAGCGCTGCCGCCCCAGGGCGCGGATACCGACGTGGCGCCTCCGGGCAGAGGCGCTCAGAGACCCAGTCTTCAGGGAAGACAACAGGGATGCGATCTCACAGTACTTTGAGGTAAACACAGGCAGCGTAGATTTGGAGTGCACACTCTAGGAGGCCTTTAAGGTGGTGTTGCGGGGTGCAGCTATTGCTAAGTCAAAAGGCCTACAGGGTGGGGTCCTAACAGAACTAGAGGAAGCGGAAGAGAAACTGGAGCGCGAAAGCAACAGGGCAGGAGGGGACGCGGAACTTGTACTCGAGTTGCAGCAGAGGTGTGCGGAGCTTTGGGAAAGGCTCTGCAACCTTAACTACAAAAAGTATGTTGAGAGGCAACATGCAGGTTGGGATAAAACTGGCCGCTTGTTGGCGTGGTTATACAAGAGCGAAACCCCCAGGCCACCGATTAGGATAATAACCAGAGAAGACGGGGAGGTATTTTTGGACTATTATAGAACATTATATGAGGACAGAGGAGGGGACAATCAGGAGGAAATTAGAGAAACACTAAGAGACATGGAATTACCTAAGATTAGTGATGAAGAAAGGGAGGAACTAGACGCACCGATTACCCTGGAGGAATTAGAGGAAGTGGTGAAACAGCTGCCCACCTGCAAGACCCCGGGTACGGATGGATTCCCGGCTGAGTTTTACAAAACATATAAAGCAGAAGTACTCCCGCCTATGCTAGAGATGCTCAATGAGTCTTTTGAGAAGGGTCGGCTACCGGACACGCTCAGAGAAGCACTAATCGTGCCGCTCCCCAAGCCCAACAAGCCAGGGCATTGCTGCGGCTCCTATAGGCCGTTGTCAATGTTGAACCAGGACAGCAAGATCTTGACGGCGGTCCTGGCTAATAGGCTGAGAAGGGTCATCAGTAACCTGATACACCCGGATCAGACAGGTTATGTCCCCAACAGAAATATAACCCACAACCACAGGCGACTCCACCGGGTGATTGAAGAGGGAAACAGGAGCGATGGGGAAATTGCGGTGGTGTCCCTAGATGCAGTCAAAGCTTTTGATTCAGTGAGGTGGCCATGGTTGCTGGCGGCCCTGGAAGAATACGGGTTGGGGCTGTGTTATGTTAGGTGGGTGAAATTGTTGTATAGTGAACCACTGGCCAGAGTACGCACAGGATCGGTGATATCTGAAAGGTGGCAGCTCAGTAGAGGCACCAGACAAGGGTGCCCCTGGTCCCCGATGTTATACATTCTGGTCCTAGAGCCCCTGGCAGTGTACCTCAGACAACAATATGACATGGTCGGTATTGAAGCAGGGGGAGAGAAACACCTAATATCCTTATATGCTGACGATTTGCTATTGTATTTGAAATATCCGGAAGAAAATCTTCAGTATATTCTAGAGGTCATGGAAAAGTATGCAGAATTGTCCGGCATTGCGGTGAACCCCCAAAAATCGAGCATGTTCCCATTGGGGAGCTACATAGGAGCCCCTCTGGAACGGTTGCCAGTGTTGTCCGTAACTTGAGCGGCTGATTCCTTCCGCTACCTCGGAATAGATGTATATCATACTGTGGAGGAGGAACACTTGCATAACACCGAGGTGGCTGTGAAATAAATCCGCACAAATATGAAGTTTTGGGAGAAGCTGCCGCTGGCAATGATGGGACGGGGGGCAATGCTCAAAATGGTGGTCCTGCCTAGGCTGTTACATTTCTTCAGTAATATACCATACTTGATACCCAAAATGTTTGTCAAACTGAACAGCATGTGTAGGGACTTCCTGTGGCACGCCACTCGCAATAGAGTGGCGCTATGGAAGCTACAGAACTTCCATGATAGAGGGGGCATCAAGCTGCCGAACTTTGAGGCCTATTATGTAGCCAGTCAATTGCAATATGTAACCAAATGGCTCTCTGATGAAGAAACTCCTGAATCTAGGCTGTTTGGGCAGGACTGCACCCCGTTTTACCTAAATGAAATTATCTGGGTGACTAGACTTGAAATGAAAGAACGCCCGGGTATGCTGTTGCTTGGGTGGAAGATGTGGCACAGAGTATGCCAACTGATGGAGAACCCATGCCCGTGTTCCCCACAGGTGCCACTAGTTGCCTTAGCTAGGCGAGACAACCAGCTCAGGATGATAATCAGGACCTATTGGGAATCGGTTGGGCTGGTCACATTGGGAGACATATGGCAAGAAGGGGCTATTAAAGAGTTCGAAGAACTGGGAGAAGAGGCAGGCTTGCATGGAGGCCAATATGTCACGTATCGTAGGCTAGTGCAGACTATTCGCAAAACCTGGCCAGAGATTGTACTGGCGGAAGAACAAGACGTTCTAATGGGAACAATATATGATATATCAGAAGGAGGGCACGAGATCTCTAGACTGTATGAGATGGTGATGACCCGGGTGGGGAAGGATTTGTCTCACCTGAGGCTGGACTGGGAAGCGGAGGTGGGGGCACAGATGACCGATGGAATGTGGGAACGTGCTATAGGATACCACAAGAAAGTGTCCAGAAATGCTAGATTGCAGCAGATACAGTTATACGTAACGCATAGAGCCTATATGACCCCGAAGAGAATATCTAAGTTTGCAAACGCAGGAAGACAAGCATGCCTAAAATGCAATGAGGAACACGCAGATATGACACACATGTTCTGCTCTTGCCCAGTGATTGAAGCTTTTTGGGGGGGAAGTGGCACGGAAACTAGCGGATAAAGGGGTCTCGCTCAACATAGATACAGCCTGGGCCTGCCTGTTGGGAGGGTTTCCCAGACCGCGGAACACTAAACACCTTGGGAAACTGAGGGACCTGGCATATGTGCTTGCTAAAAGAAGGATAGCTATGGGATGGAAGCAATGCCACAAGCCACGGGTAGAGGTATGGTGGCGGGACTTGCAAAAATGGGCGGAGGCTGAAACGGTGGTGTGGCAGGAGGCATGTAGCAAGTGCGGGGAAGAAGATTTGGGTAACCTGATGGCTTGGAGAATGTTAACAACAGGATTGTTTGGCACAGTAGTGGATCCTGCAGCTTCGGAAGGAAGCGATACCCAGCCACACGCAGCGGATACAGAACCAGAAATGCAAATAAGCTCTTGGGGTTGGGGGGGATTGGGGATCAGTAATGAGCGTTAATTGAGGTTCACGAGTTTATTGTAAATAATGCTGTAAGTATGGTTTGTATTGTTTGTTTTTTAAAAAAAATCTTTTTAAAAAAAAAAAAAATCTATGACAGACTCCCAAAGCAGTACCAGAATGTGAATTTAGATTACCCAATCAAATGGCCGAATAGAGGACCGCCTTACCAAAGGCCAAATCCTGCCCATGGATGGAATCCAAGGAATAGTGTTTAACAAAAGTAAGGACAGAAGCCCATGTGGCTGCTTCACAAATATTCCCAATAGGAACACCCCTTTAGAGCAGTGGAGGCAGCCACACCCCTGGTGGAGTGAGCCCGTAAGCCTACCGGAGGGTCCTTCCCTGCCAAACGGTAGCACTCAGTGATAGTTAGGATAATCCATCTGGACAAGGTCTGTTTGGAAACAACCTGACCCAAGCGGTGTCCAGCATAACCAACAAAGAGCTGATCGTCCACTCTGACCCGGGACATCCGTGAAAGATAAAAGCTCAAAGCTCTCCTAGGATCCAACCTACGAGCCTCTCCTCTTCCTTACCAGGAGGTGGAGGAGGATAAAATGCCAGAAGAATCACCTTCTGGCTCAAATGAAATTCAGACACAACCTTCGGCAGAAAAGAAGGTCGCATCCGCAGGACAACCCTGTCCTTATGGAAAAGAGTAAAGGGTGGCTTGGCAGAAAGTGCCTGAAATTCACTCAATCCGCGTGCGAAAGTAACCGCAACTCAAAACACAGTTTTAAAAGACAACAGTCTCAGCGGACAAGAGCGTAAGGGCTCAAACGGAGCTCTCATCAGAAACTTTAAAACCAAATTCAAATCCCAACCCGGCACCTAGAAAGGGGACAGTGGAAACACATTAGACAGTCCTTTCAGTAACTGTGAAATCAAAAGAATTTTAAAGAAAAGAAGACTCTTCAGACGAGCGCTTAGGTAACCCTTAATGGTACCCACTTGAAGGCCCTTGGCTAAAGAAAGCAGAAAAGTCAACACCATAGGAATGGAACATTGGAAGGGATCCACATTCTGACCCCCGCACCAGTCGCAGAACTTCCACCAACGGTACAGGAATTTTGTTGCGGGCCGCCTGGCCGAAATCAACACGTCCATCACGTCATCCGGGAGGTCCCAATCCTTGCATCTCAACCTTTCAGATACCAAGAGAACCTGACACCCCCCCCCCCCGTGAGAGCAGATCATCTGGATAGGGAAGACAGCGTGGAGGGCAGATGGACATGTCGAGAAGGTCCGGGAACCACACCCTCCTGGCCCAATCCGGAGCAATGAGGATCATTCAGGAACCTTACCTCTGCAAGACCTGAGGAGTAATGGGGACTGGAGGAAACGCGTACAGCAGTGGAAAAGACCACTCCACTACGAACGCGTCCCCCAAGGCTCCTCTTGGGGGAAATTCCCGCGAGCAAAATCTCTCGCACTTCCGGTTGACACTGGCGGTGAAGAGATCCACTTGTGGGGTTCCCCAAAGGGCGAAAATCTCCAAAAGGAATTCCTGAGCCAACTCCCACTCGTGAGAGACCGTGCTCTGCCTGCTCAAAGCGTCCGCCGCTGCGTTTGTCTCCGGCCAGATGAACTGCCGAGATCAATATTTCCTGTTGGGTGGCCCTGAACCAGAGCTGCATCACCGCCCTGCACAACGGGAGTTACCTTGTCCCCCCCCCTTTTTGTTGAGGTAATGCATGGGCACGGTGTTGTCCGTCATAATCAGGACAGTCTTCCCCCGCACAGACGGCAGAAAAGCCTTCAGGGCCAGCCTGATGGCTCTCAGCTTTAACAGATTGATGTGGAGTCTGGACTCCGACAGAGACCAACGGCCGCTGGCTGTCTACTCGTTGGCATGAGCGCCGCATCCTGTGAGGGAGGCATCCGTCACGATCGTCACCTCTGGCCATGGTTGAAAAAACGGTGCCCCCTTCATCAGATTTCCTTCGTCGGCCCACCATAGAAGATCCTGGGCGACCGAGAGCGGAATCTGAAATCTTGCCGGAGAACTGCGACCACTGCATCTTGAGAACCCAATGCAGGGATCTCATCTGCAGTCTGGCCTCTGGCACCAGAAAAATGCAGGACGCTATGAGGCTGAGCAACCTTAAGAATTCGAAAGCCGGGAGACTCTGGGCACGTTGAAACTTGTCCACCATCTGGATTGTCGTGAGGCCGCTAAAGGAAGGGAAGGCAGTAGCTGTGGGCTACAATAACCAGAACCCACGCATCTGAGGTAATGGGACGCCATTCTCCAAGATGCTGCGCAAGTCTGCCCCCAACCGGCGAACCATGGGACATGGCCTCATGACTGAGCTGGAGCAGCTGCAGCAGTGCCTGAAGGCAAAGAGGCATCTGCCTGAGCGGCTTTGGCACCCCGAGTTCCCCGTCCACCACGGGTACCCTTATGTTGGCCCCTTTGGCTGGCTGCTCCTCTCGATCTACCAAAAAGTGTAGAACGAAAGGAACCTCCCCTCCATTGCTGTCCCCTAGGATGAAAAGGCGGAGGTTGACGTACTGCAGCGCTCAAAGCCTTCGCTGCAGCTTTGGATGTCTGCAACCTCAAGGCGCTCGTCAGCCTTGCTGCCAAATAAATGAACGCCATCAAAGGGCATGTTCAGAAGATGGGCTTGCACATCAGGAGCAAACCCCCGACTTCCACAACCTCGCAAACCTGCGTAGGATGGTGCTCGCAGCCATGGACCGGCTGACAGTCTGCCGTGTCCAAACCCGATTGAATGGATTCAGACATAGCATCCTTATCATCACGCATGAGGGATAGGAAGCCATCCCTTTCCTCCCCCTCGGGAATATGCTCAGCCGCTAAGGAAGCACAGTTCCGCAGAATATGTGTAAATCTTGCCAAGGCACATGTGGAGTGGACAGCTTTCAGTGCCATGCTCCTTGAAGAAAAGACCTTCCGAGCCCATCCGTCGAATCGCTTGTCATCCCTATCCGGAGGGATGGTAGGGTACCGTCTGCTCTGCTGCCTCGAGATGGCCGCAGCCGCCTGAACCACCAAACTCTCAGGAGAGGGGTGAGTAGACAAATAGCTGGGGTCACTAACAGATGGGCGGTACTTTTTTGACAAATTCTTATTGACCGCCGGAAGCGATTCCGGGGCCTGCCAAGCCGATGACACCCTTTTTTGCAACGTTAGATGAAAGGGCAATACCGGGTCAGAGGGGGGGGACCTTGGTCCAAGATGTCAGTAAGGTCATCCTGAATAAAATCCTCAGGAGGACTGGACCCAGGTATTCGGAGACCCTAGAGATGAGCCGCCTGTAGGAAGTCTGCATGAGCCCCCGGCTCAGGCCTACAAAACTGAACTTCCGGAGAAGTGTCCAGGCCAATGCCATCATGGAGGGTCTGCCTCAACTCCTCCAAGGGACTGTCATCCAACAATCCCGGAGCCTCATCCGGAGAAGCAGGGTCTTCAATCTCAGACCTTTCCTCCTCTTCAAAAATGTCGGCCAAAAGTCTGGAAAACCCAGCCAAAGTGACAGAAGAGGGCCTGGGGCCCAATACCAGCCTCCCAGACTTAGAGGAAGCCTTCCTCGGCATAACCACCTCATCAGGAAACTCCTCAGACATATTACGCCCAAAAAGCCCAGCGTGCGCCGAGAGCCTCGAGAAAATCGATGCCGAGTGCATTGAGAACATCAGCGTCGAGACAGCCGAGGGCTTCGATGTCGGAATCTGCGCTGTGGGTGTCGACGCCGAGACCTTCGGCGTCAACACCGCTACGGGCATGGGCTGATAGGACAGAACAGCATCGTCCGAGTCCAACTGTCCCGGCACTGAACGAGTCGACGCCGGCATCGATACCTCCACGGGCCACAATGGTCTCGCTGGGGACGAGGACCGAGACCTGGACGCACGTCTCTTGCGACTGCTCTTGTCCACACGGGACCTCGAGGGCTTCCTGTGCGAGTCGCAGCGCGAACCCGAGCCCGAAGGCGTGCGAGCCACAGTTCGAGAGCATTCTCTGCCGGCTTCGTGAGAAGGTCCGACAGGAACCGTGCCCTGCAACTGCAAAATCACCATCATTTGATCTTTAAAAGCCACCCACTCCTCCAGAGTCGAGGACTTTGTGGAACAGGCTACCTTACACACGGCGCCATCCTACGAGGAGGACAGGGAATGAGACCGGTGCCGGCGCTTCCTAGAGTGCCGTGAGGACGAGGAATGGTGGGAACCACACTGGGACCGAGAACCTCGAGTCTCCTGCTGACGCGGAGAGTCGCCCCTCGAGTCGTCGGTGAAAAACCTAGACTTCGATCCGGACATACAGGACTTCGAGGCCCTCCCCCCCCCACCTACATTGAGCTTCCCCTTCCTTTCACGCAAGGCCTTGGCGGTTAGAGACTGGCATTTCGAGCAGTCGTCGGTGTCGTGTGACTCACCCAGACACCATAAACCAATACGGTGCAGGTTGGTCAACGAAATCTTGGACAAGAAGTCCCGGCAAGTCTTTAACCCAGACCTTGGAGTCGGAGGGGTCGAAGAAAGAGACATCATAAAGGTCGATGATACACATGAGGCGCGCGAGTTTCACGAAGCTATACACGTTCGCTGTCGTAAAAAACAGAACTGAGGCAACAGGCACCGTGCGTCCCAAATATATAACATCCGGTGACGTCGACCCTCGACGGATGCCCTCGAGGGACATCAGCTCCACGCAAGACGCCCCCTCCGATGAAGTTTCCAAAGTGCACAGCTGTGGACATTGCATGTCATAGATGTGAAATACGTTGGAGGGCACAATCCCTTCGAAGTATATATATTGAATGCACCAAAATTATTAGAAGACCCCCTTGTAAGCAGATTTTCACCTATCCCATAGCACTGAGGCAGTTATTATATCCATGCTGGATAATCTAAGGAGAATTGTAGACTATGGAGCAGCAGGCATCCCAGTGCACCTAGTCTTGTCGGAGGCCTTTAAGATGATCGCCACTTAACACTCTTGTCTAGGCTTGAGAGCTTCGGAATTGGCAATGTCGTTCTGAAATGGATTACGCCATTCCTCTGTAACCGGGTTTAGAGGGTATTTGTTCCACCAGGCACCTCAGAGATGGTCCCACTCACCTACTGGATGCCACAGGGCTCCTCACTCGTCCCATCTTAGTTCACATTTCTATGTCTCCCTTAATCAGACACTATGGCTCTATCAGCATATGATTATGCAGACAACACCCAATTACTTTTTACTTTTCATCCAGGTTCTGACAACCTCTAAACTGGGATTCGCTCAGGTGCTTACAGCCATTTAGGACTCGATGACTTCCGTCTCTTAAGGGGAGCCTAGATAAAAATTATGGTAGTCTTTTCTTCTTCCAGGCATCAGTAGACAGTGTCCAGAAGTCTGCTGCTAGTCTATTGCTGCATTTATGTATATCCGATAGCATTTCTCATGCTTTACGATCATTACATGGGCTGCAAGGGAAAAACCAAGTGGATTTTAAATCCTTACACATTGTCTGCAAAGCCATCAATAATTTCTGACTGATTCTGCTTGCATACAACAATGAAAGCCTTATGTTGTGCCAGCGCCCCGCAACGTGTGATTCCTATGGCATACAAAGTCAGATCGGGGGACTGAGCATTCTCAGAGGTGGTGGAAAAAATCTGCACCAATCTGCTTCCTATCTTAAGAGGGATTGGTGACTATACACTTTTTAAAAAAAAAATCTCAAACATCTATTTTGTAAATATTTTTTTGAGCTTTCCTAAGTTGGCATCAGCACCAGGATGCTGCCTCCGCAGCAACAGTACCGCTCCAGAAGAAAAAAACGAAAACAACAATATTAATCACAGAGCATGTGCCTCACATTCCCTGTTCCAACCCCCTCACCTTGACCGACTGAGGATTGGTCACTCATAGATCGAAAAAAATAGTGTTCAACTATATAGGACTCACAAATTGACATTGCAAGGAAAATTGCGTCATACCTATATGCATATGTACACCAGTTGCTAACACGCACCAGTCTGTCCTGCTTTGCTCTTGTTGCAGAATTCCCTAAATGGGAATAAAATTGTTCTTTATCTTTTTGCAATTAATGCAAATGTACCTCTGCTGTTTTTGGTAAAGAATTTTACCACTCAAACGATGATGTTATGCAGAGATTTGGTCTAAAATGTATTATTACTATCTAGAAAATGTGTCTTTTGGTTACTTTATTCCTTTGCTTACAGAACAGGTTTGAGACTTATTCTCTATTTCTGCCTGTACTTTTTGTTTTTCCAATTGTTTGTTTTCTTTATCAAAACAGTAAGAACCAAAGAGTGCAATAATAATAAAAACTGCACCTCTATAGAGTGGTTTCTCTTAAATAACAGAGCACACCCATACAATATAATTTACATTGTATTGTCCACACCTCCCCAGGGGGTTCTAGATTACCTCACTAGGATGAATCATTGGTGAAATGTTGTATACACCACCAAGTTCAATATAATTAACTACATACAGAAGTCATAGTATGTCTCAACTTACGGCGAATTGCCAACCCCCTCACCACGACACTAGCCCATCCCCACCAAAAGGCACAGAATGTAAATATTTATAACCTGTATTTGCACTAGGTTCCTTCAAGAAGTCTATTAATGGCTGTCCCGGTCTAGGTTTCCGGTCTATGTGCCTTCATGCTACCCTTTCAACCGGTTCACTCTCATTCAGACACCGACCCACTATTGTAAAGGTACCCTACCATTGTCCTGTATTGCTTCCTATATGTGTTATGTTTTATCAAAATGGCAGCTCTGGTTATTGAATAAATATAAATACTGCCCAACTCATATTGAGGGTGTCCGTGTGCACCACAGCTGGCCTACTGATCCAGCAGTCTACTGCTCAACAACAATCTCATCCCTTCATGCCACACTGTACATGAGCACGTTAGTCTAACGTTACCTGGACTTCACTGCTTTTTTCCGTCTATTATTAAAGTGTTATAGTTAAAAAGAACGTTGAACACTTTAAAAACAGTAACAAATAAAGTACCACATATACATAACTCTAAAATACAATTTCACTGCATTATCGCAATACAGCTAAAATTAACCCAACGTCCTTCCCCCTTCATCAGACTTTAACAAAATTGATCATCTTTAAAATCATGAGATCCATTACCAAATCTCCCCGATAAAATAAAGGCGCTTCAAAGTGTCCAACACTCCCTCTGAATATGGTTTACAAAACCCTCTGTTTCTAGGCTGTCCACGGGCGCACAAGATGGCAGTCACCCCATCTGGTTATGCCTAAAGACGAGGAAACCTTCGTTTTTGAAGACATGGCATACCAGCAAGAAAGTGGCTAGCTGATCCCATTCACAACCAGTTTTAACATATTCCCCAGGACTCCATTTATTATTTCGTTTTGCAACCAAGTTAGATCAATCCCAGAATGTCATAGGCACTTTAAATTCCCCTTTTAATGGGAGATTATCTCATTCACCTATAGTTCTGTTTTTAGCCGCGATACAAGTGTCAGCCAGGTCTGCTTTCAGCCACCCGATTTAGAAGCACTATGCGTGTCCTTCACTAAATGCTGTTAACGAATTGGGAAAGCTAACAGTGTTGGCTTGTGTAAAAGTATTAGGCATTTTCCAAGCATTGCTATTATATGCCCGGGTACTCGCATCATTTTGCAGCTGCTACCATGGGCCATTTAGTTAATACCACTACGGCAGTGCCTGGCAAATGCCTTTCCTGTGCCTACAAAAAGGCAAAACTGTTTGCATTGGCCAGGCTGGTTTCAATTGTTGGAATGGCCTATGAAAAACTGTATTGGGCGTCTGTACTATGTTTGGAGGATGCTTAGCATATTTAATTCATCTGAATTCATCACTTTATTCCAAGGTTGAGCGCTACAGTTTTGGCCAAGCTCTACCCAGAAGAAGTCACCAAATCCACATGAATCACTCCTTTGCTTTTTTTCACATGCCACCCAACATCTAGATTCCGCCTTCTTCCTCTTGCCGGGGCAAAAGAGGCCGATTTAAGAGTAGATTTCCTCACCTTGCACAGTCTTTATGCCCGACCACTGCTCCCAACACACGCCGCCTTCCCATTATCCCATAACTGAGTTTGAGCTTATGAAATCGTGTACTTATACCTAGAAAGTAACATGTTTGAATACATTTTCAGGGATACGCTTTTAAGAATGTCAAGACAGTGGCTTGCCATTAAGAATACCCTTCCTGCCTTATGTCAGGGACGTCATTTAACCAAAATGCCAGGGGTAGCGGAAGTTACATCACACGACCTTTGACCCCCTGATGACATCACATAAAGTGATGTCATTTGACCCCACCCCGAAGTGATATCGCGGGAAGTGATGGAACATGACCTTTCACTTGTTGACAAGACAGGAAGTGACATCACACAGCATTGTACACTACGAAAAATATGGTTACGATATCACTATAATTTGATGTACATTTCATACAAGAATGCATCACCATATGTATATTTAAGATCAGTGTGTATAGGCCCATATTACCAAATTACTGTGAATGCAAGCAGACGTCCATGACCAAATGATAAGGATGTGTTATTATATAGCACTTATGCTTAAGCGCTTTATATAGAAAAAATATACACGCCATTTCACTGTGTTGGTACTAATTTATCGACCTCAGAAGGATGAAAAGCTGAGTTGAGGCGTTTAAGAACAGACTACATCAGTGACTCACCCCCTGAAGTGTGCCTGAAATAAACCTGCAATTATTGTATAGAATTCCAGAAAGACACATTATTTGGTATTCCTATTCTTTCTTATTTAGGGTCAGTGCTGAAAGTGTTAGACTAGTGGCACTCCTGTTCTTATTTTTCTTTTTTTTTAAGGGGCCTAAACAAGAAAGCCAGACACCCCAGAACTAAAGAGCCACATGGTGCTGGCCACAGCCCAGGAGCTTGCATTACAAACAAAGTTTTGCTTTTTTATTTAGAGGTCGCAGGGGAGACCACAGAGGTCGCAAGGGAGACCTCTGGCGACCCCTAAATGACGTCCCTGCCTTATGTTATATATGAAGGCAGTGAACTGTGTTGTATTTTGCGGTTACAGCTGACACGCAGTGGCCTTAGAGCATGCAACCGAGATTCCATGTGGCATGGCTCACATCAGGTCAGCGTGCTTAACAGAGATGGTCAGAGCATGAGAAGTTGCTATAGTGGTTACGCTGATCCTAGGAGACATTATGCTGATGCAATCCAACCGTTAGGTTCACACAGTGATTCTATGTCAAGACAGGAGGCGAGCATTATTGCTGCAACATCAGCACTTTAAAACATTGAACCTTTAAACTGGGCATTTCATAGTTTTTACTCCAGCACTCTGAAGAAAAAAATAAATCCAAAGTGTAAAGTTCAAGAGAAAATCTTTCCCTAGACACAAGCCCCATCATCCTCTAAGATCTGGTAGTCCCAGGCTCCTCCCTTCCACCTATCAGGAGCTTGTGTGAGGTATAAGATTCCTTAGCCCTAGGTCCCTTCCTCTTTCTTTTTGCTGCTTCAGATAAGTGACTTCTGAATTATTTGACAATTAATCTATGTACTTCGATAATGTTGGTACGGCATACCATTAAGGTGTTTACATGCATGGATATTAGTTTCCTGAAGAGTTGAGTTTACTGTACTGAAGTGTTGTAAGAGTGTAGCTCGTGACAGGGTAATACATAGCAAGCGTTTCGGGGCTAAGGCTTCTCTTGAAGCAACTTGGCACGCGTGGTAGCGATTTCATTTATCAATCTGTGTAAGTGTAAGGAGTCGGGGCCGGAGCCACGAGCAAACTCGCTGATATTAGGAACCCGGCCACGCTCCTCACGTTCCCTTGCAGGATGAGCACGATACGACGGCGAAAGCAGCGAGCTCTAGGACCCGGGGCAGCAGGAGGCTTTTAAGCTTCCCGACATCCCGCAGGCCTCTCCCAACGCTCGTGCAGTTCGGAATCACCGTGGATTAACGCGCAGCTCAGAGAAGAAGACCTGATCAAAGTTACTGAAAAAAAATAAAAGAAAAGACAGGTTTATATTTCAATTGAACAGCACGGAAGGCACAGAGTGTTGCCAGGGAGCATTTACACTGCTGAAGAGCCGGGTTTTGACAGCTGACTGCACGGAAGTTGGCCTTGCCAAACACAAGTAGAAATTAGTCATTATGAGGCTCCTAGAGGGTCCCAGTTGACAACCCCAGAGTGGAGTGAGGAGGAATGGGAGGAAGAGCCCATGCAACAAGAGACAGAGTTGTCCCTCAGTTTTAAAAAGGTGCTGGGAGACTCCCTATCTCAGGCAGTCTCCAAAGGGTACAACCCATAGCACAGAGGCTGGATATGCTAGAGGCATTAATGGCAGAGCAGCGAGAGAAGCTAGCCACCAGAAAGATGGGCAGACGCCCTGGTGAGGGGATGTCAGCTGGACACCTCCCCCCTCCCCCCGCCAAGGAGGGGTTGAGCAGAAGGGGTGAACCGCCACCCGAGCAAAGTGGAAAAGGTTAACACGGTTCCCCAAGGAAGAGACGACCCCGTTGCCAGATTAAAGAAAGCCTTCCTTGCAAGAACGGCGGAACGCCATGACAGACCCCTTACCCCAGGGGTGAATAATTTAGGGGACAATGATGAGGGCTATTCGCCCGATGACGAAGAGGATGACCCCCTCAAAGAGGCCATCGAGGAGAGCTCTGCCCCTGAACAAGAGGACAATACAGGGTATATGTTTGATCCTGAAGCCATTAGACACCCCAAATCATCTGAATGGGTGCCATCGCCTAGAGTGGCGCTGTATATGGCACAGCACATTAGGAAGCCTCTAGACAGGAAGGTGCGCTCGTGGATGAGGTCAGAATGTCGGAGCCCGGCGTTGCCTAGCAAGATGGCAGAGACTCCGGACCACGACCCGAAGGTGGTCACCTTCGTGACCAAGGCGGTGAGGGACATCAGGAAAGGTGTGGACCGTGCCTGGAGGGGGTGTCAGGATAAGGTCCTGGACTTAGCTGGGGCATTGGCGAAAATAATGGATTTGGCAGAAAAGGCCAAAGACACAGGAACACCAGTAGATGCCCAGGCTTTGGGTAACTGGGCACAGCGCGCAGTATGCCTCCTAGGCAACTGCAACTGCACCCTCTACTCGGAGAGGAGGAGAGGCGCGTTACTAAAGATAGACGGGAAGCTCAGCGATCTGGCCTCCTACAAGGCAGGAGAAGGCATTAAAGGGCTTCTATTTGGAGTAGCATTTGCGAAAGAGATGTTGCAGTTTGTCGGGACTTACTCGGCATTGGAGAAGGCACAGAGCTCCATTCGAAAAATATTTCCGGGGCGAGTTTTTGCCGGGACCGGATGTAACCGGGGTCGGTCATCCAGTCGCCACAACTTCCAACGCAGACCCCAACGGCAGAAAGCCCAGTATTGCGAGGGAAGACAACAGGACACCACCTTCCTGGCAAGAACAAGATTCCCCAAGAGGTCGTAGAGGAAGAGGTTCCTACTGGCAGCCGAGTGCCACTGGCGAGGAGTACCGCATGCAAGCAGGTAGGAGGGAGAACCCTCTCCTTTTTGAGCGAATAGAAAGCTTTATCTAGCGATGCATGGGTGCTCCAAGCAGTGGCGGGGCTACAGTCAGAATTTGTAGGCGACCCCATACAGAGAGTAGAGCCCCACCTGATACACATGCCGCAAGAAGAAGTAGCACTATTGCAAAGCGAACTGCCAAAGCTTGTAGACAAGAGGGCGATACACAAGGGGGAGCGGGATTCCTCAGCAATATGTTCCTGGTACACAGGGGGGAGAAAATAAGACCAGTCATAAATCTGAAGCGTTTCATCGAATGGTTTGCATATAACCATTTCAAGATGGAGGGTATTCACCTACTCTGAGACCTGCCTATGTACAGGCAATTGGCTAGCATGGCTGGATCTCAAAGACGCATACCTCACGATACCGATAGCAACAGCACATCAGAGATATCTTCGCTTCCGGTGGAACTGAGAAATATGGCGCTACTCCCTTTCGGCCTATCATCCGCTCCTTGGGCCTTTACCAAGCTAATGAGACCTGTAGCTGCAGCCATAAGAGAGAGAGGAATACAAATTATTTACTTAGATGACATTCTGGTGTTGGGCCCAGACAAAGTAACGCTCAGCAAGAAAATACGTTGGGTTTTCGGCCCATTATCCTTGCTAGGCTAGACAAGTCTCAGTTTCAACCAGTTCAGAGGATAGAGTTCATGATAGATACTGCAAAAGCGACCCTTGAACTTCTGGGGCACAAGGTGAGAGCGATCAAGATGGAGCTCAGAGCAGTCATAGCGAAGAAAATTATTTCGCTTCTCAGTCTAGCCAGAATAGTGGGACTGCTCACAGCTTCGATTCAGGTGATATTTCTCGGACCTCTCCATTACCGAGCTCTCCAGAGGCTCAAGATCAGACACTTGCAAGAAGGGGTAGGTTACCATCAACTGGTGGCCCTAGATCACAAAGCGCTCAAAGAGCTGCATTGGTGGCTGCAGAATATGAAAGCCTGGAACGGCCGCACGATTTCCGGTGATGTTCCAGACCTAGTGATAGAGTCTGACGCAATGGGTGATCCCATTGTTAAATTTCTTTTTTTTTTTTTTTTTTTAAAACTTCTCTAGACCAGAGTATACCAACTAATTACAGGCCTATTACTACTGTCCCGTTCATGCTCAAAATACTTGATCGTGCGGCCTACCTGAAGATTCAAGACTACTTGGAAATTATCCTCCTTCGACTAAGAATCTGGCTTCCGTCCCAGGCATGGGACTGAAACGGCTCTAATAGATTTGAAAACTCAAATCCAAGTCTTGAAAGAGAATGGGAAATTAGCCTTGCTACTACTTCTAGACCTGTCTGCGGCCTTCGATCTGGTCAATCACAAGATCGTGTGCCAGCACCTCCGATCTGCCGCCCACTTTTCTGATTCTGCCACTGCGTTGATCAGCTCCTTTCTCAGTAACAGACACATGAGGGTTTTCTCCCCCTCAGCTGCCGCTGACCCAGCACCTATCCAATGTGGGGTCCCACAAGGCTCATGTGTGTCACCAACACTCTACAATGTGTTTACCAAACCACTCTTCGATGTTCTTGACTATCTGGGCGTCTCCTACACGAATTACGCAGAGGACACCCAGATACTCATATCCCCATCACAGGTGATCAAATTGCGGATACCAAGGCATTGAACGAAGTCTATATGGTAATCCAGGCTTGGATGGCCCAACACGAACTTTCTCTCAATGATGACAAGACGGAGCTCCTCATCTTGGGCTCCTCTCAAAGGCTTAATAAACTAGATCATTCGTACCAGTCCTGCATCATTGATGGCAATGTCATTAAAGTGTCCAAGGCCACCAAAACCTTGGGCATCTATCTTGACTCCACCCGGTCCTTGACAAGACAAACTAATGCCATCAATATCAGAATCGGCATATACCTGCAAACTTATTGCAGCCTGGTGACCTTTTCTGACCACCCCCAATATCATCGCTTTAGCTAGAACGCTTATGTCCAAGATCGACTACTGCAGTGCCCTCTATCTGGCGACCAGCCAGTCCAACCTTAAACTGCAAATAACCTAGAATAACGCCATTAGAGCGGCATTAAATATTCCAAGAAACCAACACATATCTGATACCAGGACTAACCTGCATTGGCTCCCTGTCAAACAAAGAATCGTGCTGAAAGCACTTGCCCACACCCACAAATGCTGGACTAACAAGGCCCCCTTTACATCTCCAACTGCCTCTCCTTGCACACTTCCTCCTGACCCCAAAGATCAGCAGTGTCAGCAGGACGCAAGGTGGATGGGGGAACCGGTGGGGGAGGAGGGGAGGAGGGGAGACGCCACGATCGTGCGACTTAAGGAATAAAACTGAAGAGACCGCCAGAACCTAAATAAACAGTATTATGGGACGTCAGACGTATTTCGCCTCTTTCTCAGATGGCCAGAGAACGATAAGCTTTCTCGCTCACAGCTTTCAGGGAAGCTAGCGATGCTGCTATGTTTAGCAGCATGTCGAAGAATGCAAGACATCAAGGCACTAGAGATAGACAGGAAGATATTTTATCTGGAAGGCGTAGAGCTTTTAGCATAGCTAAGAGAACAAAGAGCGATTAAAAAAATTATTTTGTATCCTTATTTCGTGGAGAATAAGATGTGTGGCTGAATGCATTAAGGATTATGTTGACGCGACAGCTCATCTTGGACCACAAGGTGTAACGAAACTGCTTATGACACGTAGAAAGCCCCATCATGCCGTAGCCACAGCGACTATTGCTAGGTGGGTTAGAGAGGTGATGCAATGGGCTGGGGTAGACTGGTCTTGGTTTGGCAAGCATTCTGCTATGGGAGTGATGGCTTCTAGAGCTTTCATTCCAGGTGTCTCATTACAAGACATAATTAAATCAAAGGATTGGTCCTCTGAGTCAACTTATAAGAAATTTTATTTCAAAAAACTGTATCAGAAATAACTAATAGGGTGGTAGCAAGCTTTGAACAAGCATTTTGTTTGCCTCCTATCTTGACATAGAATGAAGATTGCCCAGACTTACAGCGCAGGGTAGTCTTGATTCTATTAAAGACACAGAGGCGAGCATTATATCCCACCCAGAATGGCAAAAGTCTTGATGTAACATGTAAAGGTATACTGTTTAAGAGCTTTAGCGCATTCCCGCCATCATGGTTTCTTCTACATTTCTCGCAGGAGACGACCAGAATACAGCCTGAGGAAGCTTGAACGATCAAGGGGTGAATCATGTGGTTGCACGTTGTCCCGTTGAACCAGAGAGACCTTGGCATCAGGGGATCGGTTGAGAGTTCCGCTCGTTGGAATAGTTCACTTGGAGCAAGTTTGACGTTCAGACTGTCAGTGCATTGAATAGCAAAGAAAGAGGAAGGGACCTATTCTAACGCTCACCTGGTATCCACAGGGACGCCACCTAATCTGGCTGTACTGCTTCCGACCTAATCTGGCTGTACTGCTTCCGACCTGGACCCACTCCCTCAGGTTCTTGTTCTGCCGAGGAACTAGTCTGGAATACAGAAGTTTTTGTTTTAGCATATAGTCTCTTTTTCCCTGAGCCCACCTCCCTTGTGGACCCAACGACCCCTTAGTGCTTTCCTCACACTTGAGCGGATGACAGGAGCTGGGCTCGCTAACAGGTAAGAGTAACTAATGGTGGTGTTGTTCTTCTTGCAGGTGTTGGCCGAGGAAGATCCGACAAACCGTGGTGAACGTCACGCTGCGTGAGCAGAACAACACAAAGCGTGTTCTCCAGCTTAGGCGTGGCTTATATAGCCTGTAGCTATCCCAGGTGCCTTCAGGCCCGACCACACCCTAAATGCTAGACCTCATGGTTCAGTTCTGGAACTGAACCATGTGGGGCATCCATGTTGTGACATTGCCATTGGGAGCTCCAGCTCTCCCTTCTGCCATATGAGCCTGGGGCCAAAGGCGCCAGGACGGACTCCAAGAGAGTCTTGGGGGACATGATTGGGCCCTTGGGGCCATGAAGGGACACTGTGGTATGGCCCAGGGGCCCCGACTGCCAAGGCCAGGGGCAGTGGTCATGACACCTATGGCTAAGGACTCTTATACCTCACACAGGCTCCTGATAGGTGAAAGGGAGGAGCCTGGGACCACCAGAGCCTAGAGGATCATGGGGCTCTTAAGTGTCTAGGGAAAGATTTTCTCTTGAACTTTAAACACTGGATTTATTTTTTTCCTCAGAGTACTGGAGTACAAACTATGAAATGCCCAGTTTAAATGCGCTGATGTTGTAGCAATAAAGAAAGAAAAGCATAATGCTCGCCTCCAGGTCTTTAATAGAATCAAGACTACTCTGCGCTGTAAGCATAGGCAACCTTCATTGTGCTCTAATCTTTATGCTCAAAACTGAGCTTTGCCACAGCAATTCATATCATTGGATGCACAATTACAATTCAACTAGGTTCAGACCTTTTACAGATATACATTAAGTTTTATTGAAAGAAAATGCTGTATAATAGTTAAGCATTTTTCAAACCAAGCAATTATGTTAGTCCTAATTTAAGATATAAACTTTTATAATTTAATAATTATGGTGTATCCGTTTTATTATTCAGCATTAATTGTATTATAACATTATATCTGTAGCCAAGGTCTATGACGCCTGGTATTTGTCCACCCAACAATACAATTATAACTCTCGTTTGCCCCATAATCTCAGACAATTCATGTTTACCCCATTGACCCTTTATGCTTTTGGACACTGTCAAAATGGATAGTAAAATCCAGCTTCGTAATCAAGGAGTTTGCGCTCTTTATCATAATTCATGTTTCTGTAAACGCTTCAAAAGCCCACAGCAAACCAAGTGCTACGAGCCAATCCCATACCGTAGAACTCGCCTCCTCTGTGTTTATCGCCATTGGAACCTCAGGATGAGTGAGCAGGGCAAGTAATTTCAGAGTAAAGAGTGGGCCGCTGTGAGCACATTTTTTCCCCAGCTGTGATCTTCAGGGTGGTCACTGGAACTAGGGAGCTGCAGGATGCCAGAGCAGAGCGAGAGCTTGTGAGTCGATGGTGCGGGTAAGTCATGGCACATTACAGGTACCTTTTTGGTTTTTCTAAATTATGTAGTACTTTGCTGCACCAGTGAGAGGAGAGTGGTCACAGAGCAGCGCCAAACATGCAGTTGAAACAGAGGAGAGGGTTTACTCAGCCAACAGCTTTTTAGGTAAGTGGGTTTATACCAGCTGGTAATGCCCGTGATCCGAGAAAATTAGTTTCTCGCTCCCACCCGTCTACTAATGAAGCGATGAGGCAGGTTCTTGATGGCCATACCCAGCCCGAGTTGATAGGCCGAAGCTCAGCAAGGGCCTTCTCTGTGGTCTCCGATCCCCACATTATCACCATTAGTACTCAAAAGCATAACTGCCTTGAGTGCTAAAGACCTTTATTTGGACAAAAGAAAATGTTGATGTACAGAGCCTACAAGCTATTTCTTGTGTCCAAAAACATAGAAAAACAAAGAAAATATCCACTACAGAAATGATGAAGGGAGCTCCGACAGTCCCTTGTCCGTTTCCATGGAGAGGCAGTGAGTAAAGGCATGAGAGGTGGCGCCAGAGCAAACGAGTAAGTGCTGCAGGTTGAGGTCGGTGGCAAGAAAGGCAGAGCGGGGAGAGGAGCCGCCTTCCGTGGCGGTATAGGCGCACCAAAGAAATTCAGAGTCAGAGGTGACGGCAGTCGGCATGGAGTGAGAGCAACTTCTGGCTAAAAACACCTGGTTCCTAGCCAGCCGACTGGTGGACACCACTCCGTTGGGTGCAAATAGGTATTATTATTATGATTTTTATGACTGGATGAGACCTGGAGGGATTTGGGGTGCCCCTTCTTGAACAAATTTCCTTTTCCGCCACGGCAGGTTTTAGGGGCTTCTAACTCTCTTTTCGATAGGCTCCGACGCTTGTGTGGTCCGGCCGGGACTGGTCCTGTTCTCCTTTTGTATAATGTATATGTTACCCCACTGGACAACACCATCTGGTGACATGGTTTGCAATGGCATAAGTGTGTTTATGACACACAGATTCATATAGAATATCAAGATAGGCTGAAAAGAGCCCAGAATTCCTGACGACTGACAAATCGCCATTTGGCTAGAGGCAAGTTGGCTGGAAATGAACCCCGATTAGACTTAATGATTGTGATTTCAGAGAAAAGCCAGCGGTCAGGTCAGCAAGTGTTAGCTTGAACGAATTAGTGGCATCTAAACCAAGCGTGCAACCTCTGCATCCCAATATATCACCATAGCCTTGACATTAGAGCGCAGGTGGCTGCCATGTTCAAGGGTAAGATTAGGTATTTCGGTCTAGGTACAATCAGCGGATTGTCCCCTTGCTTCCATCTGCAGACCTGAAGCCATGGATCCATGCTTTCACTTAGACACAGCAGGATCTTTGCATTTAGTAAATTTCTGCAGTCAAGACATGACTAACACGCAAACGCCTACTGGTGTGGAACGGTGAAGCCCGATAACCTGTATGACACTACATGGGGACATCCAAGGCAAGACTGCGTTGTTCATGTACACGAGAGGCAAACCACACGGCTGTTAATGTCAGGAAGGTAATCATCTAAAAATGGTGACTGGCTAAAATATATATTAAAAACATTTTTCTTGCATAAGCTAAATTACTCCAACAACGTTGCTGTGTTTATGAACTAAACCTCCATGAGAAAAATTGGAATCGAAGGAATAGCACGCCATATATTCTTTATTCCTGTAAAATATCTACATTTACAAGATTAATCCAGACACTACTAACCAACTGCCTACATTGTCTATCAAATGTAACTTCAATATTGTTCGGCTTGCTGTTAAAATCATAATTTCATTCAGTTCAGCAGCATTGCACAGAGTTCCACAATTGCGAAGCAGTGAGAGAGTGCATCTGGCACTGGCCACGATATACTTAATTGGTTAGGCTAGCTCTTGAAACTCAGCCTCAGATGAAGTCGGTGATGACTCGAAACACGTGTCAGGCTACTTCGTTATTAAACTCATTGGACTCATGAGAAATCCCTCCTTCTTTGAATTACTTGGAACAACTATCACTATTGCACTGTTCAGCGCAGTGAGACTGAGAACTGTGTGTTGATTTAGATTCTTAACTGTGGGTGGCATCTGGCAGTGCTCCCACACCCCTCAGTCACCTGCAGCTTTAGTGCTTCCCTAATTTCTTCAGTGTACAAGCGCTGTGGACTGACTTGTTCTGCCAAACCTGTGCGTTTCCTTACTGTATCAATTTACCATTCTAGTTCTTACCACTCTATTCAATGTTTCATTGCAACCACCATATTGTAACAAACTAAGACCCAAAAGTGTGTGTGAGTAGACACTACTTTGGGCATACTGCTCCAGTACTACTGTCTCCTAGTACTTTTGTTAATGATCACATCTTTCTCACT
Source organism: Ambystoma mexicanum (assembly GCF_040938575.1). Taxonomy (NCBI): domain Eukaryota; kingdom Metazoa; phylum Chordata; class Amphibia; order Caudata; family Ambystomatidae; genus Ambystoma; species Ambystoma mexicanum. Next base: position 661,513,569 of record NC_090928.1, on the reverse strand, counting down.
GTACCAGCATTGAGGCCGGTTACCATCTAGCTAGCACCTCTGCTTGCCAAATCATTGCACCTTAGGCCTGTCATCTATGTGTATGGGTCCTGGATTATCTGCTCACATCAGCACCTAGGACACCTAGAAAATCCCAAAGGCAACAGCTCATACACGATTGCCCGGCTAAGATACAGCTGAAAATAAAGCTGTTTCGGCCTTAAATACCATGCCAAATGAGCAGAAACCTGCTAAGCAGAACACGGCATACAAGTACCAAATATACCATTATTGTTAAACAACACCCTTGCCATCTTGGGGTTAGGCACCCCTCTTCTTGTAAAGCCATCAGTATGTTTGTATCTGAAGAATACACATTGACCTGCATGGGAATGTGTCAAAAGGGAACTATGCCTATATCAACTTGATTCCAAAGCATTGGGAAGCCTCCATAATAGACAAGAAGATGCACAAATGATTTCAATGGCTGATAGTTCTCTTTAAATCTATGATACATATTACATCCATGCTATTTTCAATGTTGCTTTATGAAGTCAGAACCCATGCATCATACGGCTATTATGGAGGAGGTGGGTCAATGTCGCCATGTGTATTGATAAATGTGCTGCAGCTCTCTTTATGAATGTTGACATCTATGGGGCATTTACTAGGGTTGCATGCTACACCAATCTAATTCAGTTTGAAACATCTTCTTGGTATGCACCACTACAGGGAGAGCAGGGCCCCCTCCTCCTCGACCAGTTCAAGGGGTCGAGGAGGAGGGGGTCCAACTCAATCAGTGAGTGGAATATTACCATTTCTTTCGAAAGGCAAGAGGATGACCCGCTTTCTCCAGCCTTTTGCACATGGATGATTAATTTCCCTTTACTGCTGTGCTTTCAATGTTCCAAGTCGCCGAGCCCCAGGTTCTAATTAAAGCAAGAGAAAACTATTGATTTAATGCAGCCCGCCGCCGTTGAAAGCGTTCTGCAAACTTCAAGGATTGAATGGAAGAGCTGAAAGAAAGGGAGAGGGGGGGGGTGGAGGACGCGGGCTCTAGAGACAGAAAGAGTGATTGTCAGATCATTTCAGAAATCATTCAATAGTATTTACCTCTGGAAACCCAATACAATTTAGCCCACTGTATGCAAACAAATGCTTTACATATTTGCTCTTTTCGTGACACACAGCTAGAAATGACCCCCAGAGTACCCCTCTGGCTCGATGATCAACTCTTCAGCCAGATTCAGACAAGAGAACATGAAACAGGTGGGCACCCGCCTCTTTACCTTTCCCTTTGATCCCTTTCATTGAAACTCTCCTGCATCACCTTCCCCTATCCTTAACACGCTATGGCAGTCACACCAACCTCAGGTCACTATGGTCCATTTATAACCGCTCAAATGCGCAATGAGTTTTGTAATTTTCTTTTTAAGAACTTGGCTTAAGACATTGCAAAAACACAGTTCACTGCGCACTGCGATCCCTGTTACAAGAACAGAGTCTGCAGATTGGGGGCCATTGTTGTAGAGGAGGATTAGCCAAGGCAAAACAGGAGACTGCAAGCAAGCTTAGGAGAGCCTCTACTGGTGCCTGCCACTATATACTATGAACAATAGCCTAAATTATCCTATGTAAGAGCCAGCCCTGTGTTACATGCTGCACGTTGGCGCCCTGCAACACCTGCCCAGTTGACCTCGGAGAATTGGAGAAGTAACTTAGCTGACAATTTCTAGGTTAGAGAGACTTCAGGGCATGCAATAATGACAGGAAGGAGGCTAGATAGATTTCGGAGTGGGAGGCCGGACAGATGGGGAGGAAAGAATGACGCAGGTTAGGGGCATACTCTCAAGGTTGTGAGGGTTCTATGTGATTACGTCGAGTTTATTTCGTCAAATTCGATTGTCAAATTCCATTTGGCTGCAAATATATTTGGGGGGAGAGCCCCCCAGACTTTCCCTCAGCTTAATAATTACCTTTTACCCCGCCCCCCCTCCCCATCCACATATATATTTTTGTGGCCAAATTCGGCAAAACAAATTTGACGAATTCCGCTGCAATGAAACCTCCCTATCCCAGCTGTGAGGCAGGACATAATGGAGAGGACATGACAGCTTTGGATGAAGAGGTGCAACATGTCAGAGAGTAGAAGGAAGATCAAGGCAGAGAGGTGGAAGGTATCCACAATGAGAAGTGGACAATTCACTGGCAGAGGAGGTTAGTTGCGGTTAGATTACATATATCAAGGCATAAATTAGTTTTCAAAAATTGATTAGCAGAGTTTGCTCATTACATTTTTCTTGATTAGCAAACAAACACATTTGATTAGCAATTTTGTACTGATGTTTTTAATGCCACCAGAAGATAAATGTACCCAAAATATAAAATGAGCAACAATACAGCAGTTTTGTATACTGCTGAAGTAACATTAGTGAGATAAATCAGGCCTTGCAAATTCTTTCTGTAAAATAGTGCATGTAACCACAAACCCACTTTAGTTTGGCACACTGCTGACACCAAGAGGCCAGCCATGCGCAGTGAAACCTTTATTTGACATTTACTGCAAACAAAGTAAAGTTTAAATAAAAGGTGTCCAACATCCCCTTCAAATAGTACTGGCCCTTCTTAAAATCTACTCGACTATGCAAGTGGGCAAAAATGCTTTGCGAGCCCTGGATGAGTGTCTGTAAAAAGGTTAGCTGCATGAATGGACACAAACAAATAGAGATGATAAAAAAGGCGCTGAAAAAAGTTTGACCAGCTCCCTCTACTGCAGGTGCAAATATATAATGCAATCATAATCAAAGAGCAAGGTGAGCTCTGGAGGCCAACTACAGTGTACAGTTTTGCAGTAGGTCTGTAGATGTACAGACTGGATGAAACTATTGATAGCTACTTTAAGTAAATGTCAAGTTAGCTTTACGTATTCATTATGGAAAAGACTAAGCAGAGTGGATGGCGTAGCAGGCAGAGAACTGGGCAAACTAGGCAGAATATTGTAGTTTGCGGCCATCTCACTTTCAGGGTAGAGGTTATAAACCAACATGGTAAGATAGAAGGTCAAGGTGTATGGGATCAGCTCATGGGTTGAGCACCAGTTGCAAGTTGTATGTAACCAGCAGGCCACAGGACTAGGTTTGCAATCAAAGTATGTGGCTGCGTGGTCATGTACATTTTTAAAAGTGTCCACTCGTCGATGTGATGCATCTTTCCCAACAAAATGAAATCTAGTTGACACTGAGATTTAGATACACTTCACTGTAAAGCATGGAGACAATTCAGTGTTTACAATAGCAATACTGTCTTATGCATTATGTAACATATTACATTTTTAGAAAAGGCATTGAAAGCCTTTTTGTAAAAAAAAAAAAATGAACACAGTGATCTTTGGCAGACAGAATACAGTTAGCTTAATAACAGTATTATCCCGATTATTCCTGGTTTGCTATTATTTGAAAAATAAAATGTGGGTAGCCCTCCCACACAGGCCATTTGGCTCATGAGTGAAGGGGATGATTACTGCTGCAATTTCTCCATTAGCCCCTTTGAACTTGCAGTGAACAGAGAAAAGAGGGTGGAGAGAGCTCTGAAGGTAAGAGGAATGCAGGGCGAGCTGTGCTTTCATTGAACAGGGTAACTTAAATAGTTAACTTTGCTACACAAGTGCCAATTTAATTAGCAGACCTACAGAATTACATAGCAAATTGCTCTGCGACACTGCTTATTTTATGCCTTGTATATGGACACAATGTGTTACAAACCAGTCCACATGGCCAAGATAAGGGCAAAATAAACATAAGTGGGTAAATCGGCACCAAAATGTATATAGTATGACAGGTATTTGGGGACGTAAGGCTTTGCAGCGAAAGCAATAGCAAGATATTTAAAATCCTATTAGTAAACCTGCTTTGTGAGATAGGAAACGGTTGGATATTTGGGGACATGATGCCTTGATTGGGTTATGTTAGATAAGTTAAAAACTATGATTGGGCTCTTAGGGAGTGCCCCCCACACAGATGGTCATTAACAGAGGAATACTGAAAAACTGAAAAGGGATAAAAGGAACAGACCTGAACCGGACTGGTAAAAGAAAAAGGTCTCCTGTACAAAAAAATAAAATAAACCGAGGCAAAAATGTTGTGGTTTGACCAGTTAAAGGTGTACCCCATTACACCATTTAAGGGGAGCAGGGGTGTCATTAAAACACATATTACTCAACACAAAATCACATTAATTATAAACACCATACATCTTTGACATGCAACATTTACCAAGAGATGAAAGCCCACTAATTACTTATACATTTTGCAACAATCTTCTGGTAACATTTCACCATACGTTCTAAACAATTAATCAATCATTCCTATACATTTAAAAAATCTCAACATGTTAATTGTAAGTGACACAGAGTAGCCTGGGAGACTACGTCTCCATAATATTGGAGAGTTGTTACATCCATTATCATAAATAAATGTACACAGAGTTTTAATGCGGATCACCCTAGGAGCATGACATTCTAATAAAATTACCCAGATGTTTAGTGCGGATCACCCTAGGAGCGGGAAATTCTAATAATAAATGTACCCAGATGTTTAGTGTGGATCACCCTAGGAGCGGGGCATTCTACCACTAGATGTTTTAAAGTTTTGCTCGTTTCTTTGTTTTTGCAAGTGTGACAAGTGGAATCACAGACTTTAGCCATTTTCCTGGCATATAACATTTCTTTCGCATATATTATATTTAACCGCATCCTCATGATTTATAACCAGAAAATATTTCCAAATACTTTGGCAGTTTCCCCACCTTTTGCTTTCACCCAGTAAATCCTTGAGCAGCTTATATTCAGGCTGAGTGTTGCACGTTATTACCCAGTCAGCATCCCACATACACTTTTTAACAGTGTCCGCAGTCTCCACAATGAGTTTGGACGTACAGTTCAGGTCAGTTAAAAGCTTATAACAAGTACGGGCCCAAGCAGACACATAACCACACTCAGTCTTTACCAGCAATGTCTTTAAGTCACAAAATAAGGTCCCATGAGGAGGCGTTACAATTTTTCTCAATAACGCATTTTATATTACTCGACTTTTAAGAGCCTCAACTCGTACCAAATCACTGCAATCGGCATAAAGATATGCAAGCCCAGATCTTTATGCCAAATTACAGCTTCCAGGCCACCAAAAAAGTACCAGTCAAATCCTAATATTGTTTCTATACCATATATTAATTTTGGTATTACTTTCATTTTATAGTATTTGATAACAGTGAGTAATGTGTATCCACCATATTTAGTATTGCTTTTCCTCATTTTTGGTATTGCACTGTCTGCCTGCCTTAGTGCAAAGTTAGAGACCCTTTGCTGTTCTAGCCGAAAATAAGTATGCCCAAGTATTTTAAATAGCTGGTTACTTCCAGGCCATTGTCCCATGGACCAAGTAAAACCCAATCTCTTCCTTGAATTTCCAATTCTTATGATCTGGGGTTTTCCTTTGTTCACGGTTTACCTGCTATTTTCTGCATACTGTTAGGAATCAAGAGTATTTGTCCCTTCTCCCCAGGGGTAAGCCACCCCCTTTGAGGCTAAAGAGGTGAGCCCGCTCTGCAAGGCCCTCCCTGGGGGTCTGGTTAAGTGGGACTTCACTGGAGGGGACTACTGTGAGGGGTCAGAAATGTGAGGCAAACAACTTGATATGTTCCAATGAATAAAGTTCACTCCAATATCAGGTTCTACTTCAAAAAGGTAACACAAACGTTTCTCCAAATAGCCAAGTTCGGTTTCCAACACAATGTTCCTTTACTTCTGGAGGGTTTCACTTGGCACTGTGATTGTCTTATAATCTAAGTTCATTACACAATTCCCACATGCTTTTGCTTGTAAAACCAAAAATCTGTCCTCACTCTTCCAATTAATATTTCAATATGATTTCTTCTCTCGAGAAAGACAACTACTACGCACTTCTTTAATGTTTTTGTCAGGATGGATTTACCACAGTTCATCAAACACATTAGTGATCTTGTCACTTTCTTTCAAAGCACAATCTTTCACCACTTCAATGTCTTCTTCCTGATTCCCGAACCTGCCAGGACTACCACTAAATCCCTTTCCTGGTGTACTCCCAACAGGATGAATCACCCCACGCTACTACAAGTAAGCTATGGTGTGGTTTACTTCAAAACATCAGTAAAGTCTTTGACTATCAATAACAGTATCATTCACAACTCCTACCATAAGGATACAACAGCCATTTATCCACTGATTGATTGGCCACATGTAAAATGCCACGTTTCTGTTTTCACTAGTGCACCAGGTAATTGTTGCTAATATCTTTTCTTCAAGTTTCTCTTTCAAAGAAGGCCGTTTTCCCTTTTACTTCAATTACCTTTTTCTGGCTTGCTGGTCGTATTCTTGCTCAAATATTGCCTCCTCCTCTTTACTTTGGCAATACTGGTTATAGTTTTGAGGTAATATTGCTGCCTCTTTACTTTTCCAATGGCGTTTATCCTTTGGATTTAATAATGCTCCCTCTTTCCTAGGGCAATGGTAGTCATAGCCTTTCTAAAACATTGGCAATAGTTATAAAGTTTCTCCTCTCGTTTCCTCCACAAAAGTTTTGGGCCAAAAACACTTTCATTAGTTTGGTATTCAAAAGTAGTCGGTTTACAACAGAGCGTCCCGGAATCACCCGTCAGCAGCCAACTCACCAGTCTTTCCCTGAGGGGCTGCGTATCCCGCTGCCACAGCTCTGTTCTTGGGATTTTGAGCTTCTAATGAGTACCCAAACATTAGCTTTGGGTACTCATTTTGTAATTGCTGTTCACTTAAATGTCGATGTTAGTATTCTGATGTAATTCATTCATAGGTCATTTTTAATTACCCTTCTTACAGTACCTTTGCAATCAAGGGAAGTGGAACAAAAACCCTTATTATCATAATCTGCCAGGCTTCCCTGTTGGAATTCATTCAAGCCAGAAGCCAAGTTCACAAAGGTAATGTAATGGTGGGATCAAGAGCATACTGTCATTTTTGATGCATACTAGGGATAGTGAGACTTGGGCTAAAGGGCGGCAGGGACGGGTGGTGGATGAAGTTGGGGGTAGGAGAACACGGTTACATTGCTTTGGAACACAAGATCTCAGAATGCAGGTTTGTAAAACATCAGTGCAAGATAAACTGCTGGCCGCTTATGGAAGTGTGGATAGCAGGATATCCATGTATCAAAGCAAGCTGCACCAGACACGCAAGTTAAGGTCTAACTACCTAATCACATAAGGCCTTCATTTATTGGGATAAAATATGAAGGTGCCTCAGCGCCCCTACCGCTATGTGGCAGATCTTCCTGATGCATTATCAAGCTTATAATCCTCAAAAGATTACCAATGACCATCTCCCCAAACTGGCATGATAACATTATAATGGACAATTACTCTCGTTCTGCTGCATCTTTCTTCTGCGTTGGACACTGTGCATCAGAACAGTCATTCACCACTCTCCAGTCTATCACCTTGGCTTCCAGCAGTCTGTACACTTAGTTTCGCTCTCATCTCACGGACCATACTTATTCCATCACTGAGGCTGGTAATATCTCTCAGACTATCCCATTGCGCTACAGGGTTCCTCAGGGGACTGTGCTTGGATCTCTTCTCTTTCCCCTTTAAAGAATTCCTTTATCGTCTATTGTTTCTTCATTTGGTCTTCCTCACCACTTCTATGCCCATTGACACAAATCTTTGTCTCTTTCTCCTCTATTAATTCTCTTTATTTTACTCTTCCTGCTTGCTTACTTGTTGTTCAGTCTTGGGTGTCAATTAATTTCCTTCAGGTTATCTTTATAAAACTGAAGTCGTATTCCTCCCTGCTTCCCCTATTCCACCTCTATTGCCTTGTGTTTCTATTTGTAAGCACTTCACTTCTCTCAATATCTTCCTCTGCTTTCAATCTGGGTGTAATGTAGGATTCCTTGCTTGGTTTTCCCCTACACATCTCTGCTGTTGCTAGATCTTTGTCACATCCATTTGTTTAAAATTCGTAAATCAGGTTCCTCTCCACATTGCAAAACTTTGATCTCTGCACTTGTCTTTCGTCTACTGGACTACTGTTAAGCTCTTCTTAGTCTACCCCCTAATCATCTGGCTCCTCTTCAATCTATCACTACGCTATCCATTTGCAGTTCTAGCTTTGTCCTCATCTCCATTTCCTGCACTATTTACGTTGGTTGACTTTTCAATCTCATCTGTTTCACTTCCTTTGTAAGCACTGCTCCAGATACGATATTGAAGTGGGAGTATTTTACTCCCTATTTTTTAAAGTTAGGAGTAAAATTATTTTTTAGGGAATAAAAGTGTTAATTCATCATTATATGGCTGCTACGTCGACTTTAGCAAGGCCTTTGACATGATCCATTACCCTCTACTTTGGGAAAAATGACTCAAATGGGGGAAATCCTTCCACTTCTTTTACATCATATACAACAGCTCTACACAAATACTAGTGTGTCAATTCGCTTGAGTCAATTGCGATCTTATTCAAGCTTCATGCTGACCATGATTGCACTGGACAGGAATTTTCCACCAAAAATAAAGGCCAAGATAATTGCCTGCATCACATAAGCAGACGATACAATCCTGTTAGACAAGACCCCGATTGGACTCCAACGTTCCATAAATGCCCTTTTGCATTCTGCAAGAAAAAATGCAAATAAACACAGGGAAAACAAAAATCATGCACTTCACTGGCAAAACCAATAGGAAACCACCAATGTCCTGGAGGCTCAGCAGCCAAAAACTGGAAACGGTGATGGAATATAAATATTATACCCATCTAGCCAATTTGAAGGGTTATGAGGAAATATCCCACGTGGTACATCCATCGATATTGTAAAGTACAACCGTATCTACTGCTTAGTCCGGATCCAGTTCTAAGGACATTTATATTGAAACTACGCACAAATCAACTCCCATTACGTACAATAACGGGCACTCGCCTGGGTTTGGGAACTGAGGAACGATATTGTCGTATTTGCACTCTTAAATCACAAAGGGAAACAGCTAGACATGTTCTCACCCAGTGTATTAAAATGGGCGATATTTACATGAACTATGGCCCATTTGGGCACAATTATGAAACTATACTCAGTGAAGCATTCTGGGATACTTTTCTGAATCCGGAATCACTATCTTTACAAATTGCACTGTAGCGAGTATGGAAACAAGTGACAACCAGCTTCATATAGACCCCATTATATGGCTTAATTGTATACAGACATAATGGCATTGTTCAAACCAGTTAAATATGCCTGACATTAATCAGAGCCTATTGTGTGCTGTGTGAGAAGACGATATAATAAGTGACGGGAAAATTATGTAATTGTGTATTAGGACCCTATCAGGGGTCTCCGGCGTGAATGAAAGGCAGTAGTATTTTCATTTTAATTTGGAGTTTTAGAGATTTTAGGTCATATACCGTTTTGCAATTGTTAGCACTAGCACTTGGTCAGTATGTCCCAATTAAGATGGGATATAACTATCATCATGCTCATTATTGTCAACCCGTTTACCATTTTATATGGATCAGTTTTAACACTTATGAGTAGAGACTGTCCAACTAATTTTGATAAAGATGATATATGATGGGTGTGACATATTTCATACATGATACACTTGATATATGAGAAGTGTGAAATGTGACATGATAATGAATTTTGAATTGTTAATTGTTCTTCGTGTATAGTTTCTAATTTATTTGTTAATTGTTTGTGTAAAGTTCTTAACTGAACTAATCACAATAAAGTTTATATATAATATAAATATTTGGGCTTTTCGATAAAACCTGATCACACAAAGAACTATTATATGGACGGCACCTTGATTAAGGCATGGGAAAAATGGATGGTGGCACAAACAATTTATTGCTAAAAGCGGAGGGCAAAATTTTCAAGCCCTACCGGGGGATCTATGGTACCAGTATAGTCCTGAGTATACCATATGGACCATCAGCTCTTTCATATCGCCTTGTTGAAGGCCTAGACAAAATGGAGGCAAAAATCCTCCGAACCATCATTAACCTCCCATCTTCTGTTCCAGTTGAGGCACTAAGACTCGAATACGGTCAATGTTCACTTATCACTACTTGGGGAGGGGGGACAGCACCTACTTCTTTATATCAAACTTATGCCCACGTATTACAACACTAATCACATTCTGAACCTATTAGGCGAAAAGATGCTATCAGGACACAAAAACTATTATTTGATTTAACTTTGCACGGACGCCTTTGAAATGGCCAATCTACTAAACCTAGATATGGCTACGGTAGTGGGGAAACCCCAATTTTGAAAGTTTAGTAAAAGAAAAGGCAAAGGGCCCCGATAAGAGCTACAATGTCCATAAGTTAAACTCGACCTCTAGATATATAGGAAATACTCACATCAGTTTTTTTGTGAATACTCTTTGCTGCTACCTAACTATGGAACGATTACTAATTGCTTTTCTTCTTTAGAGCTCCCCTATGCTTCTTCTAAAGCCTTTTCCTTCTTGTTTTATTTGTTTTGTACATCTTTATCTGTTACATTACAATATCTAAATTTCAATGTATTGTATTTCATGTAATAAAATTTGCTTAAAGTTTAAGCTAACTAAATGCACACAAAAAAAAAAATCACTCAGTCGGAGTATTTAAAAAGCAAGTAAAATATGTTATACTTGTAAAACAAATGTTTTGTAAGATTTTTTTTGCATCAAGTTATTCATGCGCATGAAAAGGTACATGTGTACCTCTTCAGATTAGGGAGTAATAGTAGAGCTTCTTCCGGTGAAACTGCATTCACTAATGGTCCAAACTATCAATGGTGCTGTGTGGATGAATGCAGGGGACATCCCATTTTTGTTATGAGTATTTTTACTCACAGATTTTATTTTTGGGGAGTATTTGCCTATTTTTTTTTTTTTAGAGTAAAAGTGGTCGATACACACCTTATCTGTAGGGCTGTGGATATGAATAAAGTGCACATGTGTACACGTAATCCCCACTGAACCAATGTAGAGGAAGAGATGCTTATACATTAAGTATTTCTTTGGGGCTCCATGTCCATCCAAAATGGTTAGGTGGAGGCACTATAGAAGACGACCCGTGAAAGCGCTAGAAGAGATGTCAGAACTGGGTTGGTGATGGGAGGGCAGATAAGCAGGCCGAAGATGCGCATAAGGGCTTTAATTCCAAAACCAGATTCCCGTCATACCTCACAAGAAGCGCCTCGACTAGACCTCTGGCAGAACCAGAGCTGCATCAGCATACTTCATCCAGTGGGCAAAGTAGCACATCGAGTCCTCAGCTCTCTGTGAATCTCTACTAGACCATCGGCACTCAAACCCGGTGGCATTGCCTCTGGCACTGCTGTTGCTCAGCGTTTGGTCAAGACGACTTAGGGCCTCATTATAACCCTGGCGGTAGCCGTGCCCTTAATAAGGGCACGGCTGCCGCCGGTAATGATTTTTTACCGGGTCCAAGAAAAGGGCAATAACCGGGTTATGCGGACCTTGGCAGACCTGGTAATTGCCCTTTTCTTGGACCAGGTAAAAATCAATCATAGGGCTCAATGGGAACGGGGAGGATGCTAACAACGTGGCCCGTTGTTAGCATCCTGGCCTGCTAGCGGCTCCTGCTTTTCACGTCTGGTCAGACCAGATGTGAAAAGCGGGACCCGCTAGCAGGCCTCATAATAGGGCATCCCGTAATGAATGGTGCTGGTCCCGTACCGGCACCATTCATTACGGGAGCGCCAGGGTCCTAATGAGGCCCTTAGAGTCTGTTTCAAGACATGAGGCTGCCTTTGAACCCCTAATGAACTCACTCACACTTCACAGACCAGACCACCCTCTGCACTTCGTTCGAATAGCAAGTAGAGACACCCCGTTAGAAGTCTCACCTGAAGCAATCAGGACTTTTTGAACCATTTGCCACATCCCAACATCTGGACCAAATACTCTACTTCAACTACATTTGCTACACTGTCAGGACCATCAAGTTGTGAAGTCAAACCATAGCTTCAGTACCTGAACTGTGCCATCCCAGTTTACAGATATACAACACTGTGCTGGTATTTCATCGCGCCAGCTTGCCACCGTCGAACCAGAGAATGTACATGTATGATGCATCAAGACCACAAACACTGAGGTTGGGAACATGAGAAATAGGTGCCTTCACATACATTGTAGGTACCGCAAAACCCTGCACTACGCATTCGACTTTAGGTCCCATTTTCTTACCTTACCCAAAACAATTTAAAGTAACCATTTTATGTTTTATTTAACATTTTTTTCCTACTTATTGCTTGTATTTGTATGTGCTTTCCTTGCAAGGCTAGGCTTTGAGCGTTTTTGATTATTGCTGGTATTTGAGTAAGTATTTTTTTTCATAGAACCTTGCGTGGACATTACTTTTACTTTGGTGATTTACAGGGTCTGCGGCTTCATCTCTCGAGACTATAGCTTGCCCTCGGCCGATGCCCCGAGCTGCTGCCTCCATGTTGGCAGTCTTATTATAAAGCAAAATACATCTTTAATTTATTACATTAAATATGCGCTTTGCAGCACGAACATTAAAGGCAGCCTTTGCAGCCACCCTCAAGCTATTCACTCCCTCAGACCTTGTTGCCTTTCTACTACGGAGTTCGACTACATTACCACCCCGCTGACAAAAAAAGAGCTTTAGAGCTTTATGCAAGTGGATATTTAGTGCGGGAACTCCCTGCTGGTTGCCTTTCTTTATTCTGCAAAATGAAGGCCACTAAACCTGTCCCATGATAATCTGAAGCTACTCACACCCTCCCTACATTGCTTGATATATGAATTTGACACAGAATCAAGCTGCAAATGGGGGGGATGGGGGGGGGGCGATGCCATTAACATCTCTCCAGTATACTCTTTGCACCCCACACCTGCCTCAGACATGTTTTCCCAGCTGCAGGCAAGGGGGCCCCCAAATATCTTTTCCTTTTGAAGCGAGTCCCCGGGCATCTTAAGACGGCCCTGTATACTACCAACTTGTACCTATTCTACCCTTATGGCAACCACCTATGAGCCGAGTTGTGATACACGTTCAGACAAAGTGCAAAAAAGCCTTTTGCTTTCCTTTATATTTTCTCCGGCCACTGCGGACAGGCTCATAAGACCCTCCAGCGGCCACACAAAGGAGTGTGGCTCCACTCCGGCAAGATGTATTGACCTAAAAGAGCCTTCAGACCTCACACAGAAAGCTGCACCCCTGCCACAGTGCTCAAGACTATCGATAGGCCCTGCAACACATGTCCGCTGCTCCGCTATACCGCAACATGACACAAATGTGCATTCTGATTTCACATAACGCGCATTTAGTTTTCACATAATGCACAAGCAAGGAAGGCACTGCTGCTCTCACATACAGGGCCGTGCCCCTGGCCCACTGCACAGGAAGCCCTGCAGCCCCCCAAACGCATAAACTGGGGAGCAGTGATGGCCACTGTGGCTGCTTCTGCCCTGAGAAAAAACACCTGTGGAGTACCCCCCGCCCTCACCGCCTTACAGAATGACTGAGGCGTTTTGCTTGGTGTTGGCAATAAAAGGCTGTGGATTTCATTGCACAATAACATAAGTACTAAAGCCATATTTGTAATATTTTAAAATTCCATCATGAATAAAAAGAAGTCTCATCTCTAGTTATACTTTTGGGCACATGGACATGGACCAGGGGGGTGTCCTCCTGGCCCGTGCCGTCCTCTTCTTTCCACGACTGCGAGAGAACGTTCGTTGTCTTGTTCTTTCTTCAGGGTGGGTGGGTTTTGGGCGAGGAAGGTTTTGACTCTTGCGTTCGCAGGATACCTTAGTGTTGGTAAAGAATGGAGTCGGCTCCAGCTGACCCTCTTTATTAGTGCAACATGCCATGGGGCCATGCATTTGGCTGTGAACTTGGTTCCCACGCCAGCCGGCTGACGCCCACGTACATACATCCACACTTGTGTCTGGCCTCCCTTTCTTCTTTTGTTTGTCCCTTCCTCCCTGACCTCCTCCGCTGTGGTCTGCTGGCGACCAAAACCTTTTGGCACCTTGTTGTGACCAAGTTTCCTGTCCTGGCGGAGTTGCTAACACTACTCGTTTTCCTGCCTTGTGTTGCTAACAGGGGGAGGGCAGGTCAGGAGCTGGAACCCTGGTGGGAAAAGTTCTGCGGGGAGAATAAAGAGGGGTGGCTCCCACTTCCTCTTTGCTTATAGATTATTGCCCGTGCTTCCTAGCTACATTGGTTCCCTATTCCGCTGCACTGGCCATAGTAACACGCTCCTGGTGCGCGCAGGCCCAGGAGAGCCCTATCCGTTTACACAAGAGAATAAAAGGGAGCTAAACATTTTTTTTAAACTAAGCTTAGAAAATTCTTGTAAATGCTGCGCTCTGATACCTTTGGGTACGCTCGCGCATTATAAAGAATAAAACAAACAAACAGTGGTGCTGAGGGCTGGGCACCAAGCACTGAATGGAAGGAACAGGTTCATGCTCAAAGCAGTTTTGCCCTTTAGCTCAGAAATCAGTTGTTGGGCTTCTTTAAAGCGCACCCCTGGGAGAGACACGAATGGCAGCAAGCTGCCAGCACAGTGCATTTCACTGTATCATCCATCCAATCCAATAATGCTTCAATAAGGTGGTTGTGGTATGGATACATTTCCTGGTGGATTGACAAATACAAAACTGCAATAGTAACTCCACACACAGCCATCATTCAAGGAAGCAGAGTGCACCTCTCAAACTCCCATATGCAGCGCTTCATTGACCGCCTCAAGTGCAGTGCCTCCTGGCAAGGCCCCTTCCCACTCCCAATTCATTATACCCTTGACTGCTTTGCCTTCCACACCACTTGGGCTTCCCTAGCAGTGTCATGACAGGGCTTGAAAAATCTACTAGCCCACTAGTATTGGCGAGTCGTTTTTATGCAGGGCGAGCACCATTTGCACGATACTCAACCTTTCTGGCGAGTATGGGGATGTTAGAAACTTATTTTTCATTTACTACAAGCACGTTGTTTGCGGTAAATGGCAATACAGGTTTCACTGTGCATGCCTCACCGCGAATACGAAGTGTGCTTGTGGCGCCATGCACCATTTTATAAAAAACACTGGTAAATATTTTGTCACCAGTCACCTCGGGGTAAGTGCATTTCTCTTAGGTCGAGTTTGTAAAATGAGGAACTCTCCCTGCAGGTATAGTGGGATTTTTAAGAATTTGCAAGGCCTGCATGAATTTCCTTCCCGACAGTGTTGCATGTAGTCGGTCCCACGTACAGTTGCCACTTAAACAAGCAATAATTCTGACCGTGCTGCATGAAGTATACATTTCCTCTCCATCGCTGTCACTTGCAGAGACATCATGTCAGCGCAATGTTCCCTATAAATATCAAACATGAGGACAAAGGGCGGCTCACTGGAACTTGTTAATATGTTACGGTACCCTGGAATGAGGATGGAAATACATTTCTGACAAGACAACTAAAAAAACTTCCAACATGTTCATCGAGGTGGAGCACACTGACTGGTTATAATGGTGCCCCTCCTCTGGCAGCCCTCTGCTCCCCATTTGTAAACACCATACCACACCATACCTGGGTAGGGTGAATTCACCCTAGCGTTCAAAAAACAGATTACCACCTTTCACTCGTGCCTGGGAGAAGTGGTTGCCTCTCGGGAATTCGTAGCATGTTTGGTGGGACAAATATGACTGCCAAAGGGCCAACTACCGAACATTGTGCCCCCTAGTAAAACTGATTTTGGAAAAGATGGTTTGTGAAATAGCTCAGAGTTAAGAACTTACCCCAGACAGTATTCAGCCTACCCTTTTGAATCCAATTATGGTGAATCTATGTGATCACTGGGCCGCCCGTAACTGCGCCGACAGAAATGTCTACGCCAATTACGGCACGGCGATCAGATAGATCACTTTGCCTGCATTCCCCGGCCTGCATTCCCATTCCCGAGCCCATCCCCACTTACTTTTACGGCGGCACACTTCTGTGTGTTCCGCCTTCACCCCCGCTATCCCTGCGGTGTCAGTTCCTCCCACTAACATGCGTCAGAGCTGACGCGGCAGGGTGCTTTTCATTTTTTTTAAAAACTTTTTTGTCCCCCGCTTACCACAAGAAGGGGACACCCCTGCAACTCCTGACTCCCTTTACAGCGCCCAAGTAGAGCAGGGGACCCCCCCAACCCCTGCTCTGCTTGGACGCAGTGATGGGAGTCTGTATTTTGTGCGCCCCCAAAGTCGCAGTGACTGCGGTGGCGCACAAATGAGGGCGACATTTCGGTACGTTTCCGGTATTGTCGATTCAGCCCTTAATCCTAGAGGTCGATACATCGAGTAACATTAAATAGCTTAATAGCAAAACATTTTCATGCAGCTCTTAGAAGCAGGAGGAATGCAGTATGAAGCGCAATTTAAAAATGTGACATTCATGTAGGCAGCGTGGCTAGTATCCGGTGAATTCCTGACTACTAGAGACCAATGTAAACAGCACATCCTTGAGCGATACAGAATAACCTCTGACAGTAAGTGACCCCTGAGGAACACTAGTCAAATTTGTCCCACCTACCCTCCCCTTCTGACAATTTTGACATCCTAATCACAAGAAGAGTTCCTTCTGGCAATCTACCGCTAGCATGTAGAGGCGCTCTCTGCAACTGTTAGTAACACTCTACACAGAAGGCCTCTCTCACACAATGCTAGAAGAGTCTTTTATATCAGTTTATGCTGCCAATCATGTGTGTAGGGAAGACAGTGTGTACTGTTAACATCCCTAAGAGGAAAGTAAAAAGAAATGCCTGGGAGGGCATACGGCCAGCAAGAAGACACCCTTGTCAGTGCACACAACTGATAACTCACTGGTGCAAGAGCATCACACTTTGTCAGTGGACACTTATTATGGTAATTATTGAGCGCTGACCTAGCTTCGGGAAGCAACAGAGCGCTTTACAATCATAAGAGGAAGAACACTGAGGGGAAGCAGAGAAAAGGGGGAGCGGACAGCTAACAACAGGGGAGCACACAATTGGCAGTCTACAAGCAACAATGGAAGGAAACTGAAAAGAGCAGATCACTGTGTCTCGGGTAGGGTTGGGAGGGAAGGGCATGTGGACCTAGGTGCTAGTGAGGAACAATTCTTTGAAGAGGGAGGTCTTCAGCTCTTTACTGAAGTGTAGAAGCGATGTGGCAAGTATGATGTTGACAGAAAGGAGGTTCCAGAGTCTTAGGGCATAGACAGAGAAGGTCTGACTTCTAGTTCTTTCATTCCTGCACCTGCGGAATTCAAGTCTGTAAATGTCCTTACTACATGTCCTTACTTCTGAAGGATCGCAGGCCTCTGGAGATGCGGAGTTTCTCAGTGAGGTAGCCTTCAGGGTCGAACTAGGGCATAAAATTGTCTCCAGCACCAATGAAAAGGAGTCCCACAGTTGCAAATGGGATTTCATTCCTTTTGTGATAGACTGTTTGAATAAATCCCTAGGGAGAGTTTTTTGATAAAATGTCATGAACATTGTTCAATTTAAAGAATATTTATTCAGCAACAATGTTCAGAACTACTAGCTGCGTTGTGAAGTAACTCAAACTGGCCCACATTGGCTAAAAAAAAAAAAAGTAGCCCGCTTTGACCCAAAAAAAAAAATGCCCCACACTAGCATTTTGTGTTTTTGGTCCGCACATTGCCCCATTGTCCTAGCGTGGAACTTCAAGGTGACACTGTTTGCTAACAATATCTTTAACAAGACCTTCTTCCCAGAAATTCACTAGTGGCAACTCCTCATACCTTGTCTTGGGGCAAGAAGAAACCTCTACTGTTTCACGCCTCTAACACACGTATTTACAAGGAGAGATATAACTTATCAATGTGCAGTGCCAACACCTCTCCTTTAGTAGTCACCGCTATTCCTGGGTGTAAATACAATACAATTCCCTCCATGCTGCCAGCCCCTGTTAACATTTCCCCCACCCACCCGCAGAAAAAAGGACACCCCGCAAGAGGATTTGCAAGTCCCAGCGGAAGCAGTTCCCCACGGACCCGACGACGAGTACGCCCCATCGCCTCACCTGATAATGTCGTCGCTGTGGCCCAGGAAGAAGCGTTGGCTGTGCTCCCGGGTGTTGTAGAGCACCCCCACCCCGGCTACGAAGTAGACGAGCTCCTTGGAGGCCGTGTAGTAGAGGTTGTTGCGGCACTGGTGGCCTCGATAGCCGTACACCCACTCCAGGCGCAGCTGGGAGCGCGGGGCCGTGCGGTCAGCCATGGGCGCCCTCACACACACACTCGTCCGCACGGCGGTTATTTCACATGGAGCTCCACAGCCACCATAATCCCCCTGTGGCTACACACAGCAAAGCACCGATGCTAGGCATGCAACGCCGCTCCAGAGCTCAGACTGTGTGCATTGCTGTGTGCCCGCCCTAGCCTGCGTGCCCTACTCGATGACACTGTCGACGGGGAGTCCCCCACACAGCTTTCTCAGTGGTTCGGCTGCAGCCTCAGCTTGAAGTCGAGATTCACCGGGTAGGTCCGTGAAAAGAGCTTCGCCCAGAGCCGCTGAAAGCACCACGCCTTCCGGCCCGCCAGCTCCCAGGATCTCCTCTCCAATGCAGGGACCACTGCAACGTGTGAATTCCCGAAGCACAGAGCGATGCAATAGTCTACATGCCAAGGACTAGGTGCGCACCATGCATGCACACTCTCACTATATAGAGCCCTTTCTTGGCCAGCGATGCAGATATTCCTCTACTTCGTGTCTTTCCCTACCTCCTCCATTATGCCTACAAGGCAAATAAATAGGTTGATACAGATCCCCCTATCAGGTGTTCAGGAGTGGCAGCGTGTGGAGTCGCACACTGCTTCACAGTCACACAGAAGCAACTGGATTACACGCTCTGAGGAGAAGCGCCGCGGTCTTGCATATCGTCCGGACCCCCAACCTAGAAAACGTAAACTAAATCTCCATATCAGAAACGGATACTATCTGCAAACCCAGCCACCCGGGTAAGGCGTTACTTGCAAGCAAGCGCACCGTTCTTGTCACCATAGTCCGGGTAGGCTAAAACAGTAAAGAGCAATGTTTATCCAGTCCCATCAGATCCAGCTGCGTAGGGGGCGAACCAGTGTGTGGACAGCAAGTTGCGGCTAACCGAAGTACACGGTCCCCGGGATTGTAGCCCAGTTTCTATTGGTGAATACACAGAAGGGTAAACACACGCGTACACTAGGGAATCTCGCGCACGTAATCGGCGCAGACTTCCTAGTCGCCTGTATCTCGGGTGACGGGTAAAATAACAGGCAGAAGTTACGGAACCAGCGCAAACACCGTTCGGGAATCGCGGCAGTGGTGTTACCAAGCACGAGAAAGTACTTAGAAACGCGACGCCAAGCCAAGCGCACTAGCTAATGCCGCCAGTGACAGCTGAAAGCGCGCTAATAAAATCGGCTCTGCCGACGGATTTCTGGGAAATATAGTTTTCGGATCGCGCGGCCTGTCTTCTTCTGAGGTGCTATTGCAAGAGGACACGTTACAAAAAGACTACAAATCCCGTGGTCGACAATTTATCAGCGGGCCTGGCTGAGGCTACAGCCTCTTTGTCGTTGTCCTAGTAACTGTCGTTTATGAGGAATGGTGGGGGCGGGCGTGGAGCAGACGAACACAGATTAGCTAACAATACAATCTGCGAGATAGTCAAAATGTCACAGAAAAAATTAGAACGCAAATTAAACAAAAAATAAACGCAGGCTCCACAGCGAACAGACAATACGGTAATTTCAATGCAGCTGTGAGAAATTGTGTGACGTTTTTGGCTGGCATAAATTGGGAAGAAACAGTAATTTGTTAATGCTTCGAATTCTCACTGTCAGGTTCCGACTGGCCTATAGGGCAATGGGGCAATTGCCAAACCAAAAATGCAAAATGCTAGCGTGGGCTCGTTTTTTGGCAATGTGGCCTAGTTTGATGAGTTACTTCAATATGCAGCTAGCAGTTTTGACCATTGTTGTATTGTATTTTGTTATTTATATAGCGCTCTTTCCCCACTTGAGGGGTTGTCCAAGCCGCCGCACGGGGTGCTAGAGGGACATCCCACATAGCGGGACACCCCTCTGGCCACCCCACCCCTCTACAGGGTCTCTCCACCCCTCCCGCAGGAAGGGGGAGAGCCAGTTCCCAGGGCACGAGCTTCCGGCTCGCCCTGGGGACTGCTTATAAGCTGGGGAGGGACTGGAGCCCAGTCTCTTTCCAGTGCCTCCCCAGCTTGAATTCGGTCCAGTGGTGCAGTTGCTGTGGAATCCCATCCCATCGCGACGTTGACAAGCGGTAAGTAACTGCCTCTGTGGTGGGCCAGAGGAAGAGGATCTGCTGTGTTTGGGGGGAGTGTTAAATCTGGGTCCAGGCAGGGATATATGTATATTAAAGTCCTTTATTAAGTATCATTCAAGGACAGCAGGTACCCCTTCAAGAGGCAGGCTCCAACTGACCAACCTTAGAATACACAGTGAAACTAAACACTCTAAATAGAATTACATGACATCACAATGTTACTCTTTTTGCTGAAACGTATTATAATGTAAATGTGGCACAATAAATAACACAGGGAAGATTAACCTCAACACATCTCCTCCCTTCATTTTGTGGCAGATTTAACCCAGGTAATAATCATTCAACCTGACCGGTTTGTTCCTGACCCCGTTCGCATTCAAGCTGCTGTTGTTACTGGAGGCTGTACTCGCATTCGGTTCAAACATATGTTCTTCCTCTCCATTCCCAAATGAAACTTGCTCCTCTCTGGTTCCCTCACCAACTTCACTGTCCACCATATTGCACTTAACCAGTTTGGCCATCGACCAACATTCTCCACCCTCCATGATAACATTCCCCCTGATCACAGCAATTTTCTTGGGTCCAATGAACTTGCTTGCAATACATTTGGGAGAAGCCCTGGGATTCTTAACATAAACCCAGTCCCCCACTGACCATTGCATCTCCTTGGCACCCCTTTTTGTGTCAAACCTCTCTTTGTATTCATCTTGAGCCTCTCTAATGAGATCCATGATCCTTTCCCTGTTGACATGTACACTCCTCGCTAAATCCAACCAGCCCGGACACAACTTTGTCCCTGGTTGTCTGCCTTTGAGGGACATGAAAGGTGAAATGCCGGTAACAGTGTGTGGAGTCACGCAATAGTTCCAGACCATCTCCCTGAGAACTGTCTGCCACCTTAAACCCGAAGCCATGGCTAACTGCAATCCTCCCTTTAGGAATCTATTTGCTCTCGCGACAAGACCATTCGCTCTGGGCTGGTACAGTGCTGTCCTGTAGTGCTTGATACCAAACCTCTTAAGAAACTCCACCATCCTATCCGAACAGAATTGTACCCCATTATCTGAAACAAGTTCAGAGGGGTATCCCTCCCTGTAAAAAACTTCCTCAAAAAAATTAATCATTTGTGAAGTGGTTGCTTCTCTAATGGCTTTCCACTCAACCCATTTTGAATGATAATCCACCAGGACAATAAGGTATTTTAAATCCTCTCCTAGTTCCTGTATGGGCCCCATTAAATCCACTGCCAATTTCTTCCATGGCTCTCTTGGAACACTCACAGGTCTTAAGGGAGCTTCCTTAATAATCTTACTCTTGTCACTTCTTTCACATTCTTTACAGCTCCTCACACACTTCTCTACCTGACCGTCAATCCCTGGCCACCAAAAGAATTGCCTGATATGCCTTTTAGTATCTCCCATGCCTAGATGGCCTTGGTGAGCTATGTCCATTAATTTGGGCCTGATGTCACATGGAGGTACTATTTTCATTCCTTTTCTGAGTTGAGACCCATCCTCTGACATGCCCAACTCCTCTTTAATACAGTAATAAACATCATATTTCTTTTCAATGAGATCTTTTCTGGGCCAACCTGTTTTGGTCCACAATTTGACTTGCCCCAAGACCTCATCCTTAACATCAGCAGACTGCCACTCCTCTTTGCTTATGGCATTGTGTACCAATGCACAAATACCCACAGTACCCTCTGCTCTCACATCCTTGAAACTCTCGTTCTGTGCAGGCAGTCTAGAAAGACAATCAGCAATCACATTTTCTCCCCCAGGTATAAACACCATTCTAAAGTCATATGCTAGCAAGTCAATCATCCAACGAGATATCCTAGGTGAACCTTTAGCCCATTCCGCACTGCCCAGTAGCTGAACTAACGGCTTGTGATCAGTCTTTACAACAAACGACTGACCCCATAGAAAAAATTTAAAATGAGCAACAGCCCATGATACAGCTAGGGCCTCTCTCTCCACCACGGAATAATTGCTCTCCGCCCCCCTCAGAGGTCGGGAGGCAAAAGCTATAACATGTTCAATGTTGCCATCATATTGAAAAAGAGCGGCACCCAGACCTAACGTGCTTGCATCTACAGCCAGCACAGTTCGTCTGCCAGAAACAAACCCTCCTAATGAAGGTGCCTGCCTTCACAATGCTATCTTTAATCTTACTAAAGGCATTTTGACATTCTTTCGACCACACATATTTGGTGCCCTTTTTCAATAGATCTCTCAAAGGAGACGACATTGCAGAGAAGTCATCAACAAACTTGTGATAGTACTCTGCCAATCCCATGAATGAGCGTAGTTGGTCCTTGTCAAGAGGTTGGGGAGCACTCACAATGCTATCCACTAAAGACTTCCTGGGAGCAATACCATTGCAGGAGATTTTATGCCCCAAGTAATCCACTTCCGTAACAGCAATTTTGCATTTCTCCCTCTGTACAGACAGACCCGCTTCTCTGAGTCTGACTAACACTGACCTAAGTATCTTATCATGTTCAGGACCATCATTTGCAAATATCAGAATGTCATCTTGAAATACTGTTACTTTCTGAAGGCCTTTCAGTACCGTTTCCATCACTCTCTGAAATACGGATGCCGCAGAGGCCAAACCAAAGGGCATCCGGTTATACTTGAAAACACCCTCAGGAGTGATGAATGCAGTCAAGTGTTGGCACTCTTTAGACAACGGAACCTGATGATAGGCAGCAGAGAGATCGATTATGGAAAATAACTTAGGTTCTCCTAGTGTGGACAAAACTTCTGAGATATTCGGTAATGGGTGTCTCTCGACCACTATGTTCTGATTGAGGCTACGTAGGTCGACACACAATCTCATCTTACCATTGGCCTTAGTAACCAAAACAACTGGAGACAACCATTCCGTAGCTACAACTGGTTCAATCACCCCTTTGTCAACCAAGCTATTTAGCTCCTCTTTAAATTGTGCCCTCATCTTCAGTGGTACCTGGCGTACCTTGTGTACCACTGGTTGGGCATTGTTCTTAAGTCTGATGTGATGTTCAAACTCTTTAAGCTTTCCCAGACTCTCAGAAAACACCTGTGGAAATTCTTTGGTCCAAGAGTCCCCCAACTCGGCAATGGTGACAGGATCCGGTGCACTGGCCTGTACCCTTAAACCCAGCTTCCTCTGCTCCTCCCAGCCTAGCAGAGAGGTCCCTTTTTCCGCCACAAGGACCATGGCTTGGCATACTCTTTCCTTGTATATTATTTCTGCAAGAAATTCACCCAGGATATTTATATCAGAGTCTGCATATCCACACACCCTGACATTGGTAGGCCGTATAATAGTACTGCTCTTCCCCAGAATGTTTGTCAATGTGTCTTGGGATATAATGGGCCAAGGGGAACAAGTATCAACTTTCATTTTGAGCTCAATTCCATCCACTTGAAACTTGTCCACGGGACCTTTGGTCATCCCAGACATCTCTGAAATCTCGAATATGTGTTTTGGGGTGAATTCTTGAGTGCCGGACACTTCTTGGATGTTGTACCCCTTTCCGATGCCGTCTTCATTATTGTCCACTGGCCTGAACTCGATACTATTGACAGCGTTACCCTTGCAGACATTGGCAAAATGCCCTTTATTCTTGCACTTGAAACATTCCGCATATTTTGCAGGGCAGCAAGGATAGTTCATACCATGTCTTGAACTGCCGCAACGAGAACATACATTTCTTGCATTTCCTCCTCCTCTCTTGACTGTGGAAAAGCCAACTTTTTTCTTTTGATTAACGACACAAACCGAAGACGATGGAGGATTGGATTTGTCAATCCTAAGTTCTTTGACATACTCTGAAGTCTGCTCGATGCTTCTTGCCAATTCTACTGCCTCATCCAATTTCATATCCTTTGCAAGAAGTTTCTCCTGGACTCTCACGTTATTAGTGCATCTAACCAGCTGGTCTCTGATTAGGGAATCAGTCAAATGTTCAAACTCGCAAGTGTCACTCAGGGATCTGAGGCAAGCAATGTAGGACTCCACAGACTCCGACTTCTCTGGAAAAATTTGTGTCTCTCAAAACTGACATTCTTTTTCGGTTCAAAGTGGTCCCGAAGTTGGTTAAGGGCAAACATATATTCATCCATGTCACCTGCCTCTGGGGCATGGTGTCTGGAAAGTCCATCAAAAATTCTGCGTCCTTCTATACCAAGGTTGTGTAGGAGTAAGGCCCTCTTGCGCGCAGGAGGAAATCTCTCCCCGCCCATCGCCACCAGGTAGTTCTCAAACATGTCCCTCCACCTGTCCCATGTAATCGGAGCTCGGCCTGGTTCACTCAGAAAGGGCAGGGGAGGTGGAATGGAGGCGGCCATGGTTCGTACTCAAACAGGACGATATTCTTAATGTAGATCTTTTTTTTTATTTTTTATTAATGGTGCATACACAGCACACAATTGGTCCAAAGAAACTGTTGCATAAAGTAAGAGGATAAATGTAAGCAAAAAAACTTCTCTTTTTTTTCCTTTCTTAAAAAGAAAAAAAAAATCCTTTTTTTTTTTTTTTTTTAAATAAATAAATTGCAAGAATTGCAGTCCACCATTAGCACTCTGCTAGGATCTCTGCAACAAAGTACTTCCGCGTTCTATCCTCTGTTGCCGGGCTTGTGAAGGACGTTGCTAGGAGACCTGATGTCACAATGGGAGGACCGGGGCTTCTGGAGGCCAACACGTCATGAGGTGGGCGTGGCTAAACAAGACACGCGAGCAGCGAGCGCTCGCTCCCGGGTCCGCGCTGCGGCTCGCGCTTCGGGTCGCGCTGGATCTGCGCAACGCCCCTCCTCAACTCGGGGCTCGCGCGGGACTCCCAAAGCAGCAGCCGCTGCACCAACGCTCAAGTGAAAGCTTTCCTGAATGCCGGGCTGCGGCTCGCGCTGGTTCCGCGCAACGCCCCTCCTTGCCTCGGGGCTCGCGCAGGACTCCCCAAGCAGCAGCCGCTGCACTGACGCTCATAAGGAGCTTGCCCTAACTTGCCTGAATGCAGGGCTTCAGCTCCACCTCCTGCCCGCCTCTCTCCTGCTGTCCCTCTCGGAGGAGGAGATCCTGAGAGCTGTCGGTGTGGAAAAGACCGGAGACCAGAGGACATCAGGTGGCCCCAGGCAACATGAAGTGCCAATCCTCGTCGCCAATATTAAATCTGGGTCCAGGCAGGGATATATGTATATTAAAGTCCTTTATTAAGTATCATTCAAGGACAGCAGGTACCCCTTCAAGAGGCAGGCTCCTACTGACCAACCTTAGAATACACAGTGAAACTAAACACTCTAAATAGAATTACATGACACAATGTTACTCTTTTTGCTGAAACGTATTATAATGTAAATGTGGCACAATAAATAACACAAGGAAGATTCACCTCAACAGGGAGCCGTCTGGCCGAATTGCGGTGGCCCATAATGTAGGGGGCACGGGGGCCAGACAATTTTTGATGTATTCGCCCTTGGACGGCCGCCGTGCCGCAGGGTTTGTTGTAATTAGTGTTTGTATTTTTAATGGATGGCCGCCGTGCCGCAGGAGTGGTTGTAATTACTGTTTGTATTTTTTAATGCCAATTAATGCGCCCGTGGACGGCCGCCTCTTGCGTTGTGTTTTCAGGGCATCAGTGGTACCACGAGGCTGGGGGGCCACAGCGTGTAGGGGCCACAGTGCTTTATTACTGTATTTTACCCATGGACCGCCGCCGCGCCGCAGGGTTTGCTGTGTGTTTTGAGGCACTACGGGTGCCAAGAGGCTGGGGGCCATGTCTTTGTTGTGGCAAGAATTTTCCGGCGCCGCATGGCTTGCGGTGTGTTTGGGGGTCTGTGTTTGTATGGCCATATTTGTTCCTTTGTATTTCCACAGGTTTGGAGGCCACAGTGCTTTATTAACTGAATTAAATAACTGATATTTCACCCGTGGACGGCTGCCGCGCCGCAGGGTTTGCTGCGTGTGGTAAGGCACTATGGTGCCACGAGGCTGGGGGCCAGGGCTTTGTTGTAGCAAGGATTTTTTGCACCGCATGGGTTGCTGTGTGTTTAGGGGTCCGTGTTCGTATTGCTGTATTAGTTTCCATTGAATTGTCAGGTGACTGTATGAGCTTTGGAAAGGGATGGTACACTGCAGTATTGTATTGAGTCACGGTTTTTATTGCTGTATTCGCGTCCATGGATTGCAAGGTTTCGGAGGCACATTTAAAATGGATGCGCCGCCTCATGCATTTACAAACTAGGGGGTGAGGGGGGGGCAAAAGCATGTCGGATTCCAGGCTCGGGTTCCTCAGTTGCCGCTTTAGATATTACACATGCTGCGGCTTGCTCTGGGACGTGAACAAGGGCCACGAAAACACGTGCAGGGGTCCCATGCACGTTTCCGAAAATACAGCGCATATACTGGAGCCTGGAGGCAGGGGTAGGTGCTCATGGATTGGGCGCTTGTGTTGCTGCAAGTGGCATTGCTGAAGCTGCTTCATGGGCCGGTTAATAGCATGGAGGTTCCCCGAATTTAAAATACTGTAGGTATGCCTTGCTAGGGACATGTCGTGGGTACATTCACTGCATTCACTGTCCGGCAACCGGCGCCTTGCCACCTGGATGCCTCTAGGTATGTGTTTGTTCGCCCACCACTCTGGAGAGGATCACTTAATTTGCTGGGGGTTTAAAATTGGCTTATGACCTCCAGAAACGGGTCGCAGCAGTGGTGTACGCGTGGGGTGACCCCGCGCCGCAGGATGCGTTTCGATTTTGGAGTACGACTAATTTAAACACGGCTGCCGTGCTGCATGAGTTGTTGTTAGATTATTATTATTAGCACAATTATCATCATGCTATTTCTGTTTACTTTTTATGCCAAAACAAAGAAATTGGCCTGCATTATGTAGCTCAAAGTTAAACGTAACCAATGGGATAGATTGACCTCTCTTTACTTTCGCGGCAACACAGGTGGGAGGTAGCTTCCACCCTCGATATTACTAGACCTAAACTGTTGGAATAACACGCTTTAGCAATTTCCGGACGGTTTCTATACATAGTAAAGGGGTACCATTACGCTTGCACCAGGATCCATACCGTCGAATGGGCAAGGTTTTAACCATCGGTAGGCACGGGTGATCATATGGGGCTTGCTGACCAAAACATGGAGTGGCTAACTGTAAAGCAAATGTGGAAGTGACATATGATGTTTTTCTATCAAAACAGGTTAGTCCAGCTGGAAAGATTTCTTTATTGAAAGGAGCAAGGTACAGTGAGGAGAGCCTACTCGGTGGTAAGGTTGCCGCTTGTCTTGTCAACAGAATTGCACTCCCCTGAAAATAACCAGGAAATGCGGGGAAGGTGCATGTGGAACTGGAGGGCGTTTTTATGTAACTAAAAAAGAGGCCTGCTGGTGACAAGGATTGAGGGTCAGGGCGGAACAGGTTAAGGGGCAGGAAGTGGGAAGAAGAATAGGCACAATTTTACTGTTTGAAGGTCAAGGCGGAACCTTGGTTGGGGGCGGGAAGCAACAGAGCGAGTTACAGTGATTAACTGTTTCCCTTTTTTCACCCAACTACAGGATTTGCATTTCTCAACTAGGGTCACCAGACATGTTTTCAGGTGTTGAAATAGTTTTGAACACCTCAGGCGATGAATTCGAGGATGAGGCCAGATTGATTGCGCAGTTTCAGGAACAGATGCGACAGAGGGGGAAGGACTGGGCAGAGAACATGTTGGAAGGGGGCAAGGTTTGCTCCCGCACCAGCAGATTGTCCAGGCACAGGTGTGTGTGGTTCCTGACACACCACCGCCTACCGAGGTACCAGCAGCTTTGTCTCTGGAGAGTAAGAGGCCGACACAGGGTGCAAAAGGTAAGGCTGACACAGTATTGCCTGTGGAGAATGTATTGCAACTGCAACCGGGGGTGCTGGTTCAGAGGGCACCAACACCAAAGAAACAGCCGGCTAGAAAGAGCGGGGCTAAACAGCCAGTGGCCAGCCCACTGGGGAGTGTTACGCCAAAGGCAACCATTGTGGGGATTGACCTACCACAGAACATACAGACCCCCTTTTCTCACCCTGCAGGTACTTTATCTCCCCTGCCCCCATCCAGCAATGATTTATTGAATTCACTCCCGGGTGTTATGGCAGGAATGAGTGAAAAAATGAATGAGACTTTGGGGGAAATGTTAAAATTACTAAGGGCATTAGTGTTACCTGCGCCAACTACACCCAGCACAGTGTTGGGGGAAGTGTGGGGAACACCACCACAGCCGCCGCCAGTCAGTGTGACCAGTGGGGCATCGGTTGGACTCCCTCCACCTAGTCCACCGGCTTTGCAGAACCAGACGGTTTTTGGGGGCACAGGGTTACAAGTTCTAGCCGAAAATGTGTGGGTCCCTCTGGATCAGAGCTAGGTCAGCAGTCTGGAGGCAGGGCAGTTGCTGAGAGCAGCACGACGGGTACAGTCATAAGTGGAGTCGCCCTTGTACCGCCAGCAGCAACGCCGGCCCCAGTGGCTACCCAGTTGCCAGTGGGAACAGGGGTCCCAACCACCAAGACAAATGCACCTAGCGGTGTGGGAGCTGAGGGTACTATCCAGCGGGTTGCAATTGCGCCCTTAATAACTGACAGTTCTGCATCAGCATGGCATATCCCTTTGGAATTCAAGCAGAGGATTTGGGCAAGGGAGCAATTTGACATTTTTTGCATATTAGAAACTGAAAATGCAGGCCCAGATTTCAATCTTAGCAGGGAGGAGGACAGGAAAAGGCAGAGGAGAGCCAAGCCAGAAGAGAATATACAGAATTGGGAACTAGCTTTTGATCTCTTGTCAGCAGTTTGGTTAGAAAAATCCCCTACCCATGGCCTGGCATTGATCACATACAAAAGAGGGATTACGATGGAATACAGGCAATATGGGACCACGGGTTGGATTGACTATGATAGGGCATTTAGGAGAAAAATGGCCTTAGTACCAGAAATTACTTGGGATCAGAAGGATATGGAGGCATGGGTAGCCTTCATGGGAGGTAAGAATAGGACCAGCAGGCCGAATGATGAGCTGTATAAGGGATCCAAGAAGCCATGGTATGCAAAAGGGGAGCACAATAAGAAGAGTGACTGGCGGCCCTTTCAATCACCCCCCCAGGACAGAAAGGGGTGGATCGAGCACGCAAGGGCCGCATAGCAGATAAGGCATGTTGATCATTCAATAAAGGGTCCTGCATTTGGGGGCCCAGGTGCAAGTTTCCCCATCAGTGTTTCAAGTGTGGAGGTAGCCACCCTATCATGTCCTGCTTTAAGACAGAAGTGGCTCCAAGGGCAGGGGGACAGTATAAAGGTGGCCAGTAACGGGGGGCTGGCGATGTGCCCAAATCCAGTGGACAAAAGGGTGCTCTGGGAATTCTTGCAGGAGTATCCACAAAGGGGGCATAGGGATTTGTTGTGGGAAGGTTTTTCTGACGGGTTTAAGACCCCCTACAAGGGTCCCTTGACAGGGTGGATGGCAAGGAACCTGCCGTCTGCACTCAACCAACCCCAGGTGGTGAAACAAAAAATTGGCAAGGAGTTGGAATTGGGCCGTGTGGCGGGCGCTTTTCCCAACCACCCCCTCCCTAACTGTATTATCTCACCGCTTGGAATTGTGCCCAAAAAGGAGAAAGGCAAGTTTAGGCTAATCCACCACCTGTCCTACCCAAAAGGAGACTCGGTGAATGACTGGCTGGACCAGGACCGGTGCTCGGTACACTATGCCTCATTCGATCAGGCCATGCTGATGGTTGCTGCCACAGGGCGGCGGGCACTCTTAGCAAAGGTAGATATTGAGTCTGCATTTAGACTTCTACCGGTCCACCCGGATAGCTTTCACTTGTTGGGGTTTCATTGGGAGGGGCAGTTCTATGTGGACAAATGCATGCCAATGGGCTGCTCAATTTCTTGTGCTTATTTGTGAGGCATTTAGCACGTTTTTAGAGTGGGCAGCACGCAAGGTGGAAAAAAGAGGTGACATGATCCATTATCTGGATGACTTCATGTTTATGGGTCAGGAGGGATCCAAGGATTGTGGGCTCTCTTTAACTTAATTTCAGAGCTTGATGGCCAGGATGGGTGTTCCACTGGCGCCTGAGAATACACAGGGACCGACAGAGGTGCTGACTTTCCTGG
Organism: Ambystoma mexicanum; assembly: GCF_040938575.1. Lineage (NCBI taxonomy): Eukaryota > Metazoa > Chordata > Amphibia > Caudata > Ambystomatidae > Ambystoma > Ambystoma mexicanum. The sequence goes on along the minus strand of NC_090928.1, from coordinate 661,483,099 downwards.
GGATTGAGATAGATACCAGTAAGGGGTCTTTCAGGCTGCCACTAGAGAAGGTGTCTGAGTTGATTGAAGAAATTAAAGCGGTTTTAGCCAAAGACAGGACCACATTGGAAAGGGTGCAGCAGCTGTTGGGAAAGTTGAACTTCGCAGCCAAGGTTATCCCGGCGGGGAGGGTCTTCGCCCGCAGGTTGGCCAGGGCCACAGCGGGGGGTAACACTGCCCCACCACCACATCCGCGTGGGTGCAGGTTTGAAGGAGGATCTGCGCATTTGGCGGGCATTTCTCGCTGATTTCAATGGGGTACTGTTGTGGAGGAGCCCCTGGCAAACCAGCGAGGAACTGCAGCTGTACTCCGATGATTCAGGAAGTGAAGGTTTTGGGGTTATTTTGGGCCAGGAGTGGTGTTCCCAGAGAAGGCCGGTGTCATGATCTCTGCTTCCAAAAGGTCAGGGTTTTCCCAACTCCCTTGGAAGCAGATCCATAACCCAGGTTCCGAGTGCCAACCAGTCCCAATTGGGACCTTTTGGACCCAGTCCTGGCGCCAGTGGCAGCAGGCTCATAAATATGCCCAGTCCTAGCGCTGGAAGCGCCGGGCTCATAATGCTTGGGTGGACTTACCTGCAGCAGACCATGCTGCTTACTTGCCTGCTAGTTGAGCCTCTGATCCCCTTCTGTTTGGAACTACTTTTCCTGTTGGGTGGGGCTGGAGCCACTCCCTAGATTCAGAACACTGGAACTCTTCTGGAAAGCAGGAACTCTTTTCTTACCTAGGCGTGGCTGTGGAAGGAGGCACCGAAGCACTACAGGAGGCTATTTAAACCACACCCGGTGGATGAATCTTGCTTTGCGTTATTCTGCAACCTCTGCAGCAGAACGCTCATCGTGTCTTCTGCATCCGGTCCTGGGCCTAGGAAAAAGGCTTACCATCCTGAATCCAGTCTTCAGCAACACCTATAAAGACAAGAAAGAACAGGTTAGCATTCCGGCATCTGAAAGGCAAAGGCTTACCATCCTGAATCCAGTCTTCAGCAACACCTATAAAGACAAGAAAGAACAGGTTAGCATTCCGGCATCTGAAAGGCAAAGGCTTACCTACTCTTCATGCGCTCCGGAGGTCTTCACACTGCATTCCGGCATCTGAAAGACAAAAGCTTACCAACTCTTCGCACGCTCCGGAGGCCTTCGGCGCTGCATCCCGCATCTGAAAGACAAAACAAGGTGCGTTTAAAGACATTGGGGAACTTTAATACTCACGTGCCATTACTCCTTTCCACATCTAATCCAGTGGGTATTCTGGCACCCTGCAGCCGCTCCGAACTCGTACCTGCAAAATAAAAAGACAGCTAGAGCGCATCGTGAAGCAGGCAACAAGCGCTTACTTACGTGCTTCCAGGCGCTTCTATTCATCACACGGGCTCCATCTTCAACTCACTTCAGCCCGTCATCCGCCATCGCCGGAACCCTGCAAAACAAGAGACATCATTACTAAAGACTTTAAAGACGTTTGAATGACTCGAAACTTACCGTTCGTGCAGTAAACGACGGACAGCAGTCCTCTGAAGTCAAGAGGCCTGCGCTACCTATCCAGTGAAGAAACTGGTTACAGCACCCTGCCCCGAGGCAGATGGAGAGCTCGGCATTCACTTACCTAAGGTGAGAGCGTTAACCTTTGGGGTCTACAGGAGAGGAGAAGAGGAAAGAGATAGGGACACCCCAATAACCCCAGTTCATTAACCCCATATTTTCTATCTGCAGACATCTTACTCTACACGTCAGGCATACAGTGCACAGAGGTCCAGCCCAAAGAGCCCACCTGGTGCTACACATCACCTTTGAAGATACGGTAGTCGCCCAGTCAAGACCGGCGCCTCTGCGAGAATCAGGTGAGCGTTACAGAACGCAAAGCCTACCGCAAAACTCTCGCCCAGGCGCTATGGAAACCTCGGATACTGACCCCCTAGCCCGGTTACTTGGGGAACTAAGGGCAGAAGTGCATGCAGCTCGTCAGGAAACGAATGCTCTAAGAAGGGAACTAATTATTTCCAAGGAGAGAACAGACAATCTTGCTAGACAAGTGCTACAGTCACAAGCCGGACAGACCCCGTTACCCGCATCAGGGGCAAATCTTCCTTCAACATCCTCTATGAATCCAGTGCAGATCAACCTACCTGGGAATGTACCTCTGGCTCCGCCCGAACGATTTTCTGGTGACCCAAAGAGGTTTGCAGTATTTATCAATCAGTGCCGGTTGCACTTCTTATGCCGGCCAGCAGCCTTTCCAACTGATCAAGCAAAAGTAGCTTTTGTACTTTCGTACCTTAGTGGCAATGCGGCAGACTGGTCGATCCCTCTAGTTAATCAAGATGATCCGGTTCTCCATGATTTTCAAGCCTTTCAGCTTAGTATGGAAAAACTGTTCGCAAGACATTCACAGGGGCAGGCCTTGGACAATGAGCTTCTTTCGTTGCGACAGGGTAATCAAGACCTTTTGGCTTATATTGCATCTTTCAATAGACTAATAGTGGAAACTCAATGGCCTGAGGACAAAAGGATTACGCTGTTTTATAGAGGTCTACATGGAGAGCTCAAAGACGTTTTAGCCCAAGTAGTGAATCCCCCACAAGACTGTTCGGATTATATAGACTTGGTCGTTCAAATAGATCACAGGCTGCAGAACAGGAAGGCCGATCGTTCCAAGTTTGATGCTCGAGTATTTTCCAAACCACCAACTCCTTCCAAAGGAGTAGACTCCGGGGAACCCATGCAAATAGGGGGTCTGAAAGGTCCTCTAACACAAAGGGAGCGGGAAAGGAGGAAACAGTTGCAATTATGCCTATATTGTGGAAACTCAGGGCACTTTCTTCGAGACTGTCCGGTGAAACCTGCCAAGAAGGCAGTAGGAGCTGCAGTTACAAACTCTGAGCAGGGAAACGACCTCGCCCGACAAGAATAGAGGTCCTCTTGCCGAGCGTGAAAACCAGTTCCGTGACCTCGCATTTCGTGATACCTATGGTCCTCATTAGCCCTGATAATCCGGATCGATTACATGCAATTGAAGCTTACGTCGACAGCGGTGCCATCGGCAATTATGTGGATCATGAAATGGTTTTGAGGATGAATCTAACTCTTTGCCCCAAGGCTGTAAAGGACGTCATTACTACGGTGGATGGTACGGAGATAGCCTCCGGGCCAGTAACGCATACCACTCAAGAGGTGACGCTAGTAAGTCAAGATGGACACCATGAGAAGATCGTGTTCGATGTGATCAAGGCCCCTCAGTTTCAGATTATTCTAGGAATACCTTGGTTAGAGAAACACAATCCTCTGATCGATTGGCGAGCAAGAACGGTCCAGTTTCCAGAATGTGTCTCTACTTGTCACCCTCCACCTGGTGTTGCACTGGCCGCAATTTCTTCAGAGACTCCCCAGGTACCTCCCGAATACCTAGAATACCAAGAAGTTTTCCGGAAGGATCAGGCTAACTCTCTACCTCCTCATAGGTCTTATGACTGCCAGATAGACCTGATACCTGGATCTACTCCTCCTTGTAGTAGAATTTATGCCCTCACCGAGCCTGAGAACCTTCACCTTCGACAATACCTGGATCAATACCTGGCAAATGGGTTTATTCGTCCTTCCAAGTCCCCTGCTTCTTCAGCTTTGTTCTTCGTTCCAAAAAAGGAAGGAGACCTTAGAACTTGTATCGATTATCGCTCCCTGAACCAGATCACCGTTAAGAATAGATATCCGTTACCTTTGATCCCTGAACTCCTGGACCAAGTCAGAAAAGCATGCATATATACAAAGCTGGATCTTAGAGGAGCTTACCACTTGATACGAGTAAAAGAGGGCGATGAATGGAAGACGGCCTTCCGCACCAAGTATGGGCTATTTGAATATCAGGTCATGCCCTTCGGACTTTGCAATGCCCCGGCCGCCTTTCAATATTTTATGAACGATGTCCTCAGAGAGCTCATAGATGTATGTGTTGTTGTTTACATTGACGACATCCTCGTTTATTCTTCATCGGAATCTGAACATCGGAAACACGTGAAAATGGTCCTCGAAAGATTGCGTCAACACAAACTTTTCGCTAAGTTGGAAAAATGTGTTTTCAACGTGACTGAAGTTGAATTCTTGGGATTCATATTATCACCTGGCGGAGTGCGTATGGATTCAAAGAAGGTCGATGCAGTTCTCAAATGGCCATCACCATCCTCCGTAAAAGGTGTGCAAAGCATGTTAGGCTTTGCTAACTTTTACTGCAGGTTTATCCCCGAATTCTCTCGAATAGTCCAGCCCATCACTGCCTTGTTAAAGAAAAACAAACGTTTTGAATGGTCTATCGAGGCGGAACAAGCTTTCCAGGATTTGAAGACTAAATTTATCTCTGCACCAATCTTAAAACACCCTCGCCCCGAACTCCCCTACATCGTGGAAACTGATGCTTCAAGCCTTGCCATGGGGGCAGTTCTATCACAAAAGGACACGGTAACCAATCAGTTGCATCCCGTGGCATTTTGGTCCCGCAAATTCTCGCCTCCTGAAATCAATTACACGATTACTGACAAGGAACTTCTGGCTATCAAGTCTGCCTTTAAGGCTTGGCGGCATTATCTGCTGGGGGCCCGACACACCGTTACTGTGATTACGGATCACCGAAACCTGCAATATTTGAAAACCGCAAAAGCCCAATCCTCTAGACAACTCCGTTGGGCATTATTCTTTGCCGAGTTTGACTTCATAATTACCTGTCGACCTGGTACAAAGAACGGTAAAGCTGATGCCCTTTCTCGGATGGGAGTGGAAGAACACTTGATCAACCCCAAACCTGTACCAATCATTCCTGAACAAAGAATTCTGGGTGTAATCGCCACCGAATCCATAGAGGAAGTTAAGGATAAAGCCAGGCAACTTGTAACTCCAGCAGACATACAGAATTGGCATCTGCAGGGAAAGGACTTTGCAGTAAAGGACAACTTATTGTATTTCCAAGAACGATTATACCTACCCAGCACAGATTTACAGAAAAAAGTAATCTCTTGTTATCACAACTCTTTAATGGAAGGTCATCCCGGTATGGCCAAGACCTCAGAAAAGATCAAGCGCTACTTCTGGTGGCCGTCTTGGAAGAAAGATATCAGAGACTTTATAATGTCCTGTGGAGTATGCGCCCAAAACAAGAGTCAAAAGGAAAGACCAGCAGGCCTCTTACGCCCTATTGACATCCCACCTCGCCCTTGGCATACGCTTTCTATGGACTTCATCACCGATCTACCTCCATGCTCCGGATACAATACGATTCTAGTAATCGTGGACTTATTCTCCAAGATGGCGCATTTCATTCCGCTCAAAGGCTTGCCAACAGCAGCAACTCTGGCCCGAGAATTTCTCGAAAACATCGTCCGACTGCACGGTTTTCCTTCGGTTCTAATTTCGGATCGAGGTAGTCAATTTATTTCTCATTTTTGGCGAAGTTGCTGTCGGTCGGCTCAAATTGATGTGAGACTATCGACCAGTCACCACCCTCAGACCGACGGACAAACCGAGAGGACCAATCAAACTCTGGAACAGTATTTACGCTGCATGCTGCAACAAACTGAAAAAACTTGGAAAGATATCCTTTGGATAGCCGAATATGCCTACAATAACTCTGTCCATTCGGGAACTGGGAAAACCCCGTTTTTTCTTTTGTACTGCAGTCACCCTCGAACCTTGGAGTTGGATCCCCTCCAAGATCTTTAAACACCAGCAGTAGACTACCTGCATTCTACAATCACCCAAGCCTTTAAGGAAGCTGTTTCTCACCTTCAAAGGGCTAAAGAACAATACAAGAAAGGAGCAGATCAACATCGGAAGGAAGCCCCTCACTATCAAGTAGGGGATCAAGTCTGGTTATCCACCAAATATCTATCTCTAAAAGGGCCACGCACATTCAACCCAAGATACCTTGGTCCCTATTCCATCACTACCATAGTAAACCCAGTAGCGGTCAAGTTGGACTTGCCCCCGCACATGAAGATACATCCGGTCTTCCACGTCTCTCTATTAAAACCCGTGCAACCTCAAACCCGACTAACCAAATCTCCAAAACCTATCCTAGTTGATGGAGAACTCGAGTTTGAAGTCATAAGCATTCTGGACTCCAAGATCTCCAAATCTAAACTATTCTACCTAATTGACTGGAAAGGCTACGGCCCCCAAGAGAGATCCTGGGAACCTGCTGAATATGTCCACGCTCCTCGCCTAATCAAAAGATTTCACCGAACATTTCCTGACAAGCCAAAACCCCCGGAGAAGCCCGGTTTGGGAGGGGCCTTGAGGGGGGGTACTGTCATGATCTCTGCTTCCAAAAGGTCAGGGTTTTCCCAACTCCCTTGGAAGCAGATCCATAACCCAGGTTCCGAGTGCCAACCAGTCCCAATTGGGACCTTTTGGACCCAGTCCTGGCGCCAGTGGCAGCAGGCTCATAAATATGCCCAGTCCTAGCGCTGGAAGCGCCGGGCTCATAATGCTTGGGTGGACTTACCTGCAGCAGACCATGCTGCTTACTTGCCTGCTAGTTGAGCCTCTGATCCCCTTCTGTTTAGAACTACTTTTCCTGTTGGGTGGGGCTGGAGCCACTCCCTAGATTCAGAACACTGGAACTCTTCTGGAAAGCAGGAACTCTTTTCTTACCTAGGCGTGGCTGTGGAAGGAGGCACCGAAGCACTACAGGAGGCTATTTAAACCACACCCGGTGGATGAATCTTGCTTTGCGTTATTCTGCAACCTCTGCAGCAGAACGCTCATCGTGTCTTCTGCATCCGGTCCTGGGCCTAGGAAAAAGGCTTACCATCCTGAATCCAGTCTTCAGCAACACCTATAAAGACAAGAAAGAACAGGTTAGCATTCCGGCATCTGAAAGGCAAAGGCTTACCATCCTGAATCCAGTCTTCAGCAACACCTATAAAGACAAGAAAGAACAGGTTAGCATTCCGGCATCTGAAAGGCAAAGGCTTACCTACTCTTCATGCGCTCCGGAGGTCTTCACACTGCATTCCGGCATCTGAAAGACAAAAGCTTACCAACTCTTCGCACGCTCCGGAGGCCTTCGGCGCTGCATCCCGCATTTGAAAGACAAAACAAGGTGCGTTTAAAGACATTGGGGAACTTTAATACTCACGTGCCATTACTCCTTTCCACATCTAATCCAGTGGGTATTCCGGCACCCTGCAGCCGCTCCGAACTCGTACCTGCAAAATAAAAAGACAGAAGAGCGCATCGTGAAGCAGGCAACAAGCGCTTACTTACGTGCTTCCAGGCGCTTCTATTCATCACACGGGCTCCATCTTCAACTCACTTCAGCCCGTCATCCGCCATCGCCGGAACCCTGCAAAACAAGAGACATCATTACTAAAGACTTTAAAGACATTTGAATGACTCGAAACTTACCGTTCGTGCAGTAAACGACGGACAGCAGTCCTCTGAAGTCAAGAGGCCTGCGCTACCTATCCAGTGAAGAAACTGGTTACAGCACCCTGCCCTGAGGCAGATGGAGAGCTCGGCATTCACTTACCTAAGGTGAGAGCGTTAACCTTTGGGGTCTACAGGAGAGGAGAAGAGGAAAGAGATAGGGACACCCCAATAACCCCAGTTCATTAACCCCATATTTTCTATCTGCAGACATCTTACTCTACACGTCAGGCATACAGTGCACAGAGGTCCAGCCCAAAGAGCCCACCGGGTGCTACACATCACCTTTGAAGATACGGTAGTCGCCCAGTCAAGACCGGCGCCTCTGCGAGAATCAGGTGAGCGTTACAGCCGGCAGTGGCACAAGAAGGGCAGGACTAAGAACATAATGGCTCCGGAGCTATTTCCCATTGTCCTGGCTCTAATGCTGTGGCACAGGCGATAACAAAGCTGTGGTTCAGGCCATTAACTTGCAGTCGGTCTTTTGCCCTGCAGTGTTGAGCGTACTCAGGAGATTGGCGGAGGCATGTTTAAGAAGGGACATTGAATTCAGGGCACGGCATGTACAAGGTGTTGTAAACGTGGCTGCTGATGCTCTTTCTCGATTTCAGTGGCGCAAGTTCCGGGCAGCACACCCAACTGCAAGGATGGAGGGAGTGGCATTCAGGGACGAATGGTGGCAGCTAGTGACGTGCGCTCTGGAAATTGGGGGAGCGATCGCTCACACCAGGCGTTAGATCCCGGTACCGGCAGTGCTACGGTAAGTTTATCAGCATGATTGAGGGTCAAGAAATTGCTGGTGTTTCCCTAGAAGAACAGGTAGGGGCATTTGTTGTATGGGCTAATAGTAATGGTAAGAGCAGGTGTTGGGCAACGGGCCACCTAGCGGCCATTGCTTTCCATTGCAAATTGCAAGGGTTATGTGATCCTACCAAAGGGTTTGTGGTGCGCACAGCCTTGAAGGGATGGGGCCGGGCGGAGGGGCCCAAACAGGACACCCGGAAACCCATTAGCTTGGAATTGCTTGAGAAAATACGGGGTGCACTGCCTGAGATATGTTTTGATGGTTTCGAGGTGGCACTGCTCAGGGCAGCATTTTCACTAGCATTCTTTGGGGCCTTTAGGATCAGTGAACTGGTGGCAACAGGAAAGGGAGATCTCTCTGGTAGGGCTCTGGCATTGGGTGATGTACAGTTCAGGCCAGAGGATGACAAGTGGGTCTTAACAATAAAACTGCGCTTCTGTAAGACAGACCAAAGCGGAAGAGGGAAGCTCGTGCTGCTTCGCCAATCCAGCAGCAGCAGCTGTTGCCCAGTCACTTTGTTGAGAAGTTACATGACTGTGAGGGCCCAGCATCCAGGCCCCCTCCTAATGCACAAAAATGGCACTCCACTCACCAACTACCAGTTTAGGAAGATTTTATCAACCACCTTGGGGGCAGTTGGGGTTAAGGGGTAGGGCTGGTCCTCTCACAGTTTTCGTATAGGTGCAGCCACTTCTGCCTTTTTACAGGGCATGCCTGGACCTGCCATTCATAAAATAAGGAGATGGCAGTCAAAGCGTATCCAGCTGTATGTGAGGCCACAGGAGACCACGCAATCCGGGCCAGGTGGGACATAAGGGGGACCTGCTGCATCAAAAAATGGACGGATTTGAAGTTGTTGGACTTGTGTTTTTCCAGTTTGTTGCTCTGACCAAATAATAATTTAATAATTTTATACCCGCAGATGAGAGCGTATGGATGGTAGGCCATTCCTTTATAACACGGGCGGAGGCCGCGGCCCGCCAATGGCACCTATGCCTCAACCTGGGAATGGAAAGGACCAAGGTGGTCTGGCTAGGCACGTCAGGTATGCACTCATTGTTACCTGCGGTACACAGACGGTTGCAGTGGAAGCCTGCGCCCAGGGTGCTGGTAGTGCATCTAGGTGGCAATGACCTGGCCATTATGGGAAGGGGGCGACTGTGGGCCCAAATACAGGTCGGCCTCCGTGCCCTGGCACAGGAGTTGCCTGGCACCTAAATCATCTGGTCAGAGGTTGTGCCCAGGCTGCAGTGGCGGGGGACGGACTCGCACAGGGGTATGGAGAAGTCCCGACGCAGGCTCCATAGGGGGATTGAGAGGTTTGCAAAGGCAGAGGGGTTTGGTTTCGTGAGGCACACTTGCCTGAATTCGCTTCCTTCCCACTATGCGACGGACGGAGTACATCTGTCGAATAAAGGGAACAATCTGTTCCTCACGGCCATCCTGGGGGCCCTGCTGAAGGCTGGGTGCAGCTAGTAACATGGTAAGTTTGAATGGAGCATGGGGGCATTGGGGGCGGCGGAGGGGCCACCACCAAAGCGTGGCGGAGTTCAGGGCAGTCCTAAGCCAGGGAGGAGAGTACGCCGCGGCTTGAACAGTGGGCAGGTTTCCCGATGGCCGCACGGGAGCCAAAATCGGACGAAGGGCACTGAGTCCCTTAGGGACACTTGAGATTCCTCACCTTCAAGATTCAGTGGCGCGAGGAGGAAGTGCTCCGTGCAGTGCAAAGCTGGAGCGTATGTCCGGTGCCCTGCGGAAGCCAGGGGCGGCAAGGGGACACCGAGAACATTCAGCAGTTAGAACTTTGCCCTGCTTTTGGGCCACTTTGAAAGTATGGTTGTGAACCATGATGTTTGTGGGCTGGGACTGCCCCTGTGTTGTATGCTCCAATAAATTGTGACCTGTTGTTTCCAAATGTAAAACCAGTGTCTGTCCTTTGTAATTAGTATGTAGGTCCTTAGGTATGTTCCTTCCTCACAGCAAGAGGGGGGTGGTCACTAGGGTTTGACACCGCTATGTGCCCTCAGTGCACTTTTTCCTTGGTTGGAACGCCCTTGGTGACCGTAGTGGATGTTAGAGATTCTAGCGTTTGGATTAGATGCGTGTGTGGATGTCTGCCATTCTAAGTCTTCGTGGCTGGCAAGGCTCGACTAGGCAGTCCAGTAGAGGTCAGACACATGGGTGGGTGCTCTGCAGGGTTAGAGATAGATTGCTGTTGTCGAAGAGAGTCTATGTGAAGCCAGACCTTTCGGGTGGTGGTTGCTGTATGCTAGTGGCAGAGGTGTTGGGGGTATGTCAGGTGTATGTCTGGACAGCTATGATACTATGTGTGAAACTATGCCGGATGTGGTTAGCCGTAGACGTGTTCTATCGTGCGTGGATGTTTGGCCGTGCCTGCGGCCTGTGTCCACGCTAGTGGAGTGAGCATTACGTACTGTAGGTTGGGAGATTGCTTATTTGTCCAGGTTTAGGGTTGAGAGTCCTGTCGGTTGAGAGTCCTACAGCGGAGGGCCTAGGCTTCATTCTGTAGCTGGTATCCGCGTATAATAAACCGAGGCAGAGTCAAATCCTAGATTAGAGGATCCTGTACCGCGGGAGAGAGGCCTATGTTTCACAGTGTAAAAGTTTACACCTTTGGCAAACCTAGTTCGAGGCTACACATAGATTTGAGGGTTCTGTAAAGTGGAGCGAGGCCTGGGTGTCACCTTGCAGCATGATTCGTCATATAGTAAACCAAGGTGGACGCTGCACTTAAGATTTGAGAGTCCTGCATGGTGGACATGTGGCCCAGGTTTCGCAATGCAGGTCTCCACATATAACGAACAGATGGAGGGGGGCTACCCCTAGATTCGTGTAGGTGGAAAGGGGCTTAGGCTTTAGAGGCCGTGGGTTTCAGCTTATTGTAGAGTGAGAATCCGTAATGTCACAGTCATCGATGGGTTCTTGTACATAGCTTGGGGATAGGTTTATGGCAGGGGAAGTGCTAATGTTGGGGGCTTCACGGAAAGAGTGATGTAGGGTAGCAGTGGCAGTGAGTGGTTGATGGAGAGCATGTGCTGTCCCGGGGCACTTATCTCATTGTTAGTTGTCTCATGTCTATTGTGGGTGGGGGTGATGCGGGTGGCCACAGCGAAGGCTGCTGGACTAGCTCGGGCGCTTGTTGCTTGGAAATGTTGTTGTGGGTGGGCAGATGGTGGATCAGGAGAGCCATAACGAAAGCTGCTGGCATACCTGGAGTGCTAGTCGGCAGGCAGTGTTGTTGAGCGGTATGTGGTTGTGTGTCAGGTAAAAACGCTGCGAGAGCTACCGGCCCCTGAGTAACTATCGAAAGTGATGGGGTTTATTAGTGGCGTATCCACAGGGTGTATTGGTTTAGGAGAGTATTGGAAAGAGCCAAGTTTTAAGGGTCTTCCTGAATTTAAGGTGGTTTTCAATGTTGCGAATGTGTAAGTGGATGGAATTCCAGATAGTTGGTGCTTGTACAGAGAAGGAGGAGCTGCCAAGTCTTAGGGAGCTATGCGGTGGGATAACTAGGTGGAATGCATTGCAAGATCTGAGGTTCCTGATGGGTTGGTAAGGGACAATTTTGTCTCACAGGAATTCAGGGCCAGTGTTGTGGATTGCGCGATGGGTGATACACATGGCTTTGAAGGTGGTGCGTCAGGCAATAAGGAGCCAGTGGAGGATTCTCAGGTTGGGGCTGATGTGTTCTCTGGCGGGAAGGTTAATGAGCAGGCGTGCTGCCGCATTTTGGATTCTTTAGAGTTTCTAAGTAGAGGCAGTTTGCATAGTCAAGGCGGGAGAGGATGATGGAATTGATAGCCGAGAAACGGTGGGAATAGGTGAGGTAGGGGAAAATCCGCCTGAGAATGCGTAGGTGAAAGAAACAGGTTTTGGATACGCTGGTAGTGTGTTGGATGAGGGATACATCTGAGTTGAATTAGCATCCCAGGTTTTTGACCACGTTTGAAGGAGTCAGTGCTTGTCCTAATGAGTCGTTTTCCTGCAGTGATGTTTGATGTTTTCTGATTTCGGGTTTCCCAGGGTTGAGAATGAGGTGGTTGGTCGTCATCCAGTGATCAATATCGGAGAGGCAGGATGACCGGTCCGGGCTGCCAGATCCTTCGGAATCTGGGATTTTGAGAATGATCTGGGTATCGTCTGCGTAGTTGTAGCAGGTAAGGTTGTACAAACTGATGATTGTGGGAATGGGTTGTATGTAGAAATTGAAAATTATCAGTGACGTGGGGGAACACCTTTGCAGACTGGGCGTGATATGGATTTGAATTGGTCGAGGTGCATGATTTGCGACCGGTTACATATTCTTTAAATTGCATAATTTGCTTCACATTTTATCAAAACACTCCCCCTTGGATACTATTCAAACAGTCACAAAAGGAATGAATTGTTGTGGAGATCTCATCCCGCAAGTGCTCAGTCACTCGAGTCTCGCAAGATGGCGAGCGCTCTGCACGCAACAAACAGGAAGCCAGTGGAAAGTGAATAAGGGGGTGGACCGGGGCAGAAGCACAGCCCGGCGCTCCACCTGCTGAGAGTCCCGGAGCCTCTACGCACTGGCACACAGCCAATACAGTGTCCGAGCAGGTGCACAGCCTGCCTAAAGGTTGCTGACTGCCCCCAGGACATAGATGTGATGAACAACACCAGAAGGGCATAAACCCAAGGCAGTCAGAACAACTGTCTTGGTTGCCTGCAGACTCTGAGCTTCCACTGTGAGTACCTTGTTGAGATCTTGTAAATAAAGCCCATCACCTCCAGCATATTGTGTTTGTGTTCATTGGGCCACCACAATTGCCATTTGCAATGGTGGGCCTCTTTTTCATTGGTGCCCAAGACAATTTTATGTCCCAGTCCAACCCTGCTTACCGTCAAAGGATTTCCTATGAGGTACCTAGCTCCTTTCCAGGAACCATTCTCACCCCCCCCCCCATACTCTGTATTCCAAACTGGTGGAAGTATAAACCACCAGTTACCTGCTATCCACCTAGTGCATTAGGACTGTTCCATCCCACCCTGGGAATGAGAGGTGTGTTCTAAGTACTGTGCTAGGAAGAGTAAGACTAGGATCATACCTGTTAATTCACCCGCGATAAAATCAGTTATTTCGCACAAAAGTGAAATATTCTTTTTCACTTACATTTTCATTTTAAAGGGTTGACGGGTATCTAGGAGAGATGGGGATTGCTGGTACCTTCATGTTCATCTTCCTCATCCCAGTACTTACCTATGAGGTATACCAAAGAAATTATCGAAGGTGATATGATATGGCATTTATAACACACCTATACACAAGTGTTTCAAGGCGCGACGAGGCATGGGAGGGGAAACCGAAGGAGACCTAAAGACAATGATCCTACTAGGCCAGGTGATATTGAGATCGCGCAAGTGCAGGGGGGATAGTGCAGTACATAAGATAAAAGTAAGATAATAAATAAATACATAAATAAAAGTGCAGCCAGCAGGTGGCAAGTGCAAGGGTAAGTGCAGCCATCAGGTGTCAAGTGCTAGTCTGGCAGTAGGGGGGTATAGAACAGTCCCTAAGTGCAAGGGTTGCCAGGGGGGCAGTGCAGGTGAGCAACTGGCAGGGAGGGGACCTGGACCCGAGATCAGGGGGTAGCCAGGTAACCAGTGCAGTTTCAGATTCAGTCAAGAGATCAGCAGAGGAGAGGAGGTGAGAAAGCAGAAGCAAAGAGGAAGGACTTGAGGTGCTTCCGGAACCAGAGGGGGTTCTTCTCAAGTTTCAGAGGGGCCGGGAGGTTGTTCCTTAGGTAGGCCCCAGCAGAAGAAAGAGATCTACCACCAACTCACTGCTTGGAGAAGCGACTGAACCTGAGGGAGTTGGAGGTGGATGAGCGAAGAGCTCGAGAGGGAAGATATTTAGGAAGAGTGAGTTGAAGGTCTTGTGGACAATGCAGAGGGTTTTGAACTTAATCCTCGCCGCCACTGGGAGCCAGTGCAGTGATTTCCGTCTTGGAGAGATACGTTCCCTGGGGTTGAGGCCAGGGACAAGTCTCGCAGTCCTGTTTTGGATGAGTTGCAGAGGGTGAAGAGTAGAGGCAGACAGATTGAGAAAGAAGCTGTTGCAGTAGTCGTTGCAGAGGGCAGAGTTTAGAGGCAGGCAGATTGAGAAAGAGGCTGTTGCAGTAGTCAAGTGGAAAGAGAATACCGATGTCAATAATAATCTACACAGTCCAGTCCACCATAACTGCTGCTGCACCAACCACCACCTTTTATTTTATTCATGAGCTCAGTACTAGAAACCACTTTTCACATTTGCTGCATGTTCTCGGAGCACTTTTGCCAGACGAGCAAGAAGCTTGACAATTCACAACTAGCCCATAGCTCTCAAACCTTTGTGGCCCAGGGCGGATGAACACATACTATTGGTTTTTTTTGCATGTGAGAGCCCATTTGAGTTTATGGGCTTATAAGAGTCTTGGTGGGTGAGTAAACTAATTACATGGTGGGTGACACCTGCCAAAAGCATGTAAGTTGGGAGATATGCTTAGCCTGTTATGTCCTATGAACTTCTTAGGGTCTGACCAGTAGCTGCCCCACACATTTTGAGAAATCGCTGGGCACCTGTCCAGGCTGAAGCCATTCCCCTTGTAGAATAACCCTGCGTCTGAGCTGGCATGGGACCCCCCCACAACTTCATAAGCCAAAACAATGGATGATCTAATCAATCAACTTACAGGTATGTCCAAGGCCGCCTTCTTGCCTGTTCCTGCAGGATCAAAAGTGATAAGGCTATTGTCCAACTTTCTGAACACAGCCATTCTCTCTCCTTACATCAAGATGGTGCCGCAATTCATCTTCAGAGTGGAAGGAACTTGAAATAAACCTTGAAGAACGATATCCGGGGTTTGACCTCAATAGCACTTTCAGAACCAAGGTCACAACACATTTCCAAAGATCTGAAAGGATAGTCAAGAATAGTGAGTTTTCAAGCAAGGCCCCCAATTCCACTAGCCTTCAACTAGATGTAATTGCTACCAACAAGATATTGATTAGGGTCAACAGCTTTAAATCAATGGAGTCCAAGGTACCAAGAGTAAACCCAAAGGAGGAACACCCTGTATGTGGAAGGGGACAGGGAATTGCGAAAATATGAAATAGCCTCCCCTTGGATGGTGCCTCCCCACAGACCTTGAAAGGATGTGGTGGCTGCTCACTCCATGCACCATGAGAGAGGAAACTGCCAACTACACCAAAAAACCAACCTGCAAGACCTGCATGTCGTAAAGCACCAAAGTACTGACTGAAAAGGATACGGTACTCAAAAGGATACAGATGGTAGGGTCTTCCGGATCCCTGTTCACACGATTTGATAGTTGTGAAGTCAAGTTTAGACCTTCCAAATGATATGACTCTCTGACTGATGAAACAGGCAGAGAGATGGATCACTGGAAAGGGCGTGGGTAAAGTATAGGAAGTCAGCCTAGAACAAAATAAAGTATCATAAGAAACTGCCCCAAATCGACTCTCTATAATAGAACAGTATTTGGCATTAACTCACACACTGACCTTATGACTAGTGTAGAAGAATCCAGCAGAAGTCTCTTGAGGAAAATCCGGAATTGGAACAAACGACAAGGAAGGGAAGATTAGTAAGGGAGACTTATCCCGAACGGCACGAGGCTCACGCTAGATACCGGGTTGCTGCACCACAGGATAGCGTCCAAAGTACTGTTCACTGTCACCTTCCAACAGTCCTTGAAAAGCTCCTTCCCACGTAGAGAAAAGTATAGAAATGAATAAATCCACCTGTTAATATCACAGATGCAGGAGTCGGAAAAAGCGCCCTTTTGTGGAATAAACAAAGTACACGCGGTTCTGAACACCCGCGAAGAAAATAGAGTGCTCGTGTGGAATTACACGCGAACAGGATTCACGCAGCCCAGGCCAGCCGCGCTTGAAGACAGCGTGCGCTTGTGGAATTGCATGCGAACAGCATTCACGCAGTCCAGGCCAGCCGCGCTTGAAGACAACGTGTGCATGTGGAATTACACGCGAACAGGATTCACGCAGTCCAGGCCAGCCGCGCTTGAAGACAACGTGTGTGTGTGTGGAATTACACGCGAACAGGATTCACGCAGTCCAGGCCAGCCGCGCTTGAAGACAGCGTGCGCTTGTGGAATTGCACGCGAACAGGATTCACGCAGTCCAGGCCAGCCGCGCTTGAAGACAACATGTGCGTGTGGAATTACACGCGAACAGGATTCACGCAGTCCAGGCCAGCCGCGCTTTAAGACAGCGTGCGCATGTGGATTTGCACGCAAACAGGATACACGCAGCCCAGGACAGCCGCGTTTGAAGACAGCATGCGGGTGTGGAATTACACGCGAACAGGATTCACGCAGTCCAGGCCAGCCGCGCTTGAAGACAGCGTGCGCGTGTGGATTTGCATGCGAACAGGGTTCACGCAGCCCAGGACAGCCGTGCTTGAAGACAACGTGCGCGTGTGGAATTACACGCGAACAGGATTCACGCAGCCCAGGTCCGCCGCGCTTGAAGACAACGTGCGCTTGTGGATTTGCACGCTGACAGGATACACGCAGCCCAGGACAGCCGCGTTTGAAGACAACGTGTGCGCGTGGAATTACACGCGAACAACCAGCTCCAGGAATCAGCGTGTGGCGGAAAACACACTATAGAAGGCCCAAGAAGCAGCTGAGGAAAACTGCAAGGACGCAGATCGGAGGTTCAGCTGCACAACGCCAAATGATTCGATCAGAAGCAGCGAGTGAAGTTTCCACGCTACTTATATACGTAATGCCGTAGCTCACGTGACGAAGCAGAATTCACGTGAATTTAGCGACGTGAAAAGTGCAGACGTCGCTTTCCCGGCAATGAATCGAACAACCGCCATTTGGAATAGAACGGTCTAGCTGTTCTATGAGCGTAAGAGGTAGAACCACGTCCAGCATGCATGACACTGCATCACCTTTGGAAGTTAAAGGATATCTAATTAATATTCAATTTATTTTATATTGGTTCTTTTATCATGGAGAAATGGCACTAGTATAATGGGTATCCAGTGATTATAACGAGAACATTTACAGAGAGGTACGTCATAACGAAACTATAATAACGAAAAAAAAAAAACAATACAAACAAAATATGGCGGGTGGGATAAGGGGTTAGAACTGGTGGGGAGGGGGTAGGGTTAGTAGCATAGGGAAACAGAGGAATTGGGGGAACCCCCAAATAATAAAGAAAAACAATGTTTTTTCGTTAATATAGACTTTATAGAATCTGATGGCGAAGTAAGGAATCAAGAAGACTTTCATGCGCGAAATGAAGATCCCAACGTGTCCAGAGGCAGATCAGGGCATTTTTGAGACTATATCAGCATTGATGGAGCAAGGTATTCTGGTACCGTCAGAGTCATCGTGCAATACAGCGTTGTACCCTGTGAAGAAATTAAAGGGAGGGTCATGGAGATTCATACCGACATGAGACCAATTAACCAGATTGTAGAGGCAGCATTTCCTTTAGTTCCTAATCCAGCGACGATATTATGCAGTATTCCAGTCGAAGCACGATATTTCACAGTGACTGATCTGAAAAATTGTTTTTTCTCAATCCCGTTGCACAACGATTCACAAGACTTGGCTTTGTTTTCGTTTCATCAAATCCATCTGAAGCACAAGAGGCTGCCTCAAAGGAACTGTGAGTCTCCATTGATCTTAAATAGAGTCCTACAGATGGACCTAGGCAATATTGATTTGAAGAGTGTCGTGATACAGTATGTAGATGACATTTTGATTTGTAGCACAACAGAAGATGAGTGTAGACAAGACTCAATTTAATTAATGACTATTCTAGCAGACAAGGGATACAAGGTAGACAAAGAGAAGTTACATTATTGTTAAGAAGAAGTGTTGTACATAGGCCAGTTGATCTCTCATGAGGGAAAGAAGGTTACACCTGAAAGGGCTGAAGCGATTAGGAAAACTGCTAAATCGAACACGGTGAAGCAGATGCAACAGTTTCTGGGATTATGTAATTATGTGAGAGCATGCGTGCTTGACTATAGTTCGTACACAAGACCCCTTTTGCAATCTTTAAAGAAACCACAGGTGAATAAGGAGAAAATAGAATGGACTTAAGAAATGGCGGGAGGCTTTGAAGAATTGAAGAAAGCAATTTGTACAGCTCCTGTTTTAGGAATTCCGAATTATTCGGAGGAGTTTTTCTTGTTTTCACTTAACAATGGGACAGTTATGACAGCAGTGCTTACACAGAGGACTACATTAGGGTACAAACCTCTGGCATATTACAGTGGGATTTTAGACACGGTTATGAAAGGGAATTTTCCTTGCAAACAGTCACAATTGAGAAATCTACAAGTACTATGATGGAGCATGCTTTGTTTGCCATTTTGGAGAAACCTAAGGGTACACTGACATCTCAGAGAGCTTCTGTATATGAAGTGATTATATCAAATCCAGCGATTAAAATGATCAGGTGTAAAATAGTGAATCCTGCCACCTTCGTGGCTGAGCTAGTGGCAGAGGGCGAGCATGTGCATGACTGCACGAACTGTGAAGATTTCTATGACGATATGCCACGCGTAAAAGACAATGCACTGGCAGGAGGGAAGATTCTCTTTATAGATGGTTCTTCGAAAATGTATCAAACAAGTGGGGAAAGGCATTCTGACGCAGCTGTAGTGAGGCATAGAGCAAATGGCGAATTTTAGGTTGTGGCAAGTGCAAGACTACCGTCTAATTTTTCGGCGCAAGCGGCAGAATTGGTAGCGCTTATTGTCGTGCTCGAGAAACATGAAGGACAGGAAGTGACAGTGTACAGTGACTCCGCCTGTGTGACATCAACGGTACATGCAGGGCTGGCACTTTGGGAAAGGAGGGGCCACCTTAGAGCAGATGGCACTCCAGTGTCGCACGCATCATTATTGGAAAGGCTTATTAAGGCACTACAACTCCCAGTAGCCATTGCAATAGTTAAATGCGCAGCAACACTAAGCAAACTGACTTTATTTCTTGCGGAAACTAAGCCTCAAACAGAGGCCCAAAGGGTTGCATATTCACCCGAATTTTCAAGTTTTGACACTCCAGATGTTAAGGCGAAAGTAGTTACGATTATGGTAGTGAATGAAGGGTTTAATCATTTACCAAGAGCCCAGTTAATGGAGATTCAAGGCAGTGCACCACAGGAAGAGCAGGAATTATGGAAACAAAGGGGGTGTTCTTTATCCCCTCAGAAGCATTAGGGCAACAAAATAGTACTGGAAAGCCAGTGATGCCAGTAGCATTGTTAAAGGTAGCGCATGAACAGCTGCACTACCCCACGTATGTAACTAGGGAGAGTCTCGCTGCAGCAATTGCAGAAGACTGGTTCGTACCAAATCTGTTAGAACACTTTGCATTTTATGTCGTAAATTGCATCATATGTCAAAGGTTTACTACTGGGCATACACTGCGAATGATTAGAGGAGTAATTCCTCCACCAAATGGTCCTTTTCAGCATTTACATATTGACTATATTGATATGCTGCAAGTATGTAATGGATAGAGGTATCTGATAGTGGCGGTGTGTCCCTTTTCTAGGTGGATCGAAGCAGGTCCTTGTACACACCCTGATGCCACTTGCGCAGTGAAGTTTTTAGCATGAGAAGTCTTTCTCAGATGGGGAGTGTGTGAGGTGCTGAGATCCAATATTGGGCCGCATTATGTTAATGAAGTATTTGAACAAACAGGATTATTGCTGAATATTAAGCTCACCTTTTCTCCTGCTCATCCCCTGCAAGCAAACATGATATTTGAGAGACTCAACGGCCTCCTAAAGGAAACAGTCGCCAAGCTCAAACTGACACTGAAAAAGGGATGGCTATATTGTCTTCCTCTATTTTTATATGCCCTATGGAATGAGCCGGGTATAACCACCACCTCACACCCCATGACTTAGTGACAGGAAGACGAATGAGAATGCTTTTAACTCCTTGATCGAGGAGTCGAAGTGATGCCCAGAGCACTGCAAAATTGCTAGGAAATGAATTAAATGAATATTTGACATGTATGACCGCTAGTATCTCTGTCATTTCAGATCAACTCAAGCGTCCGGGGGGGTCGGTCGCAGAACACAGATGAAAACCATTCAGCAACTGGATTTTTAAAATTATTATCAGCAACTGAACTATTTGTTGGAGATACAGTGCTGATCCGTAACTTTACTAGAAAGTGGCATGAGCCACGATTTGTTGGACCCTATGTTGTGGAGGACATTACTCCCTCAGCAGTAAAAGTTCAAGACGGATGAGCTTGGATTCATCTCAATGACGTTAAACTCTACACCAGTGAGAGCGTAAAACCCCTAATGATCGATCCAGAAGCACGACAAGAAGAAGAATTTCAGCGTGTGCAGACCCGATCGATGACGAGGAAGAAGGACGATAAACCAATGGATTGACTAATAAATGGAGATTTGCATTTGGACTGTGGTTCCCATTGGACACACCTTATAGATATTATAGCAGGTGTGCACATTTGTTTCTTGAGCCACAGAATTCTTTGAAAATGAACTTTAGAAAGTTGTTGATGCATCGTAAAAATGCCTCAGTTGGATTTTGAATTTGTCTTTGAAAACTGGAAGAGGCAACAGTACCCCGATTTGTCCCTTAACTGAATACTTGTTCGATTGAGTTTATGGTTATCCCTGAGAGTAATGTGCATCGAATCATGCTTGCTATTTTTGTGTTTATTCTCTGAGTTTATCCTGCATTTGTTAGAAGAGATGTGGATATCCACATGTTTTTACCGGATCCTAAAAACAGCCCTATAGTTTGGAGGCTGCTTATAGCAATTGCAGAGGAGTTACTGCAAATACTGAATATACTGCAATTGCCAGAATGTTTTTTCCTTCCTCAAGAGTATAAACAAACATGAGGAATCTTGGAAATGGTACGATTTCAAGAGATTCCAGAATGCCATAAATGGCGTGGGCTAATATTCTGGTGTATAACATATGCATGTGCAGTGCCTATCTTTGTCTTCCCATTTCTTCTGGTTCATACTCTTTATTTTATTGGCCCAAAAGAGGCAGAAGTTCCTTTGATCCTCCCCACTCTAGGAACTCGTGTTGATTTGCCCATTACTAATGAGCCAAGGTCTCGAGTGTTTTCGGCCCTGAGCAGAGCTGCTTTAGAGTTATTTCCATGGGCTACTAACATTTTAAGGGGAAGACACAGGAGAAGTACAGAGGAAGATGATAATGGGATTAACACATGTTTAGACAGTACATCACATTTGGGTAATAACATGTGGTATTAGCACATGAAAAAGGTGGTAGAGAGAACTTTCAAGGAGAGTTGCTTTGTTTGTGCTCTTATACCATATCCTATAGGGACCTCCAAGATATTCATAGCTACAGAAGTACCAGTACAAAATGCTTATTGCCTAACACATCTTGCACTTTGCCAGATATGAGGACAGTTCCAGGGTCGAACAGCATCCTTGATATGGATAACTGAAAATACATCCCAAAGAGATGAAAACTATGTGCAAGATTTGAAAACAAGAGACCGATCAGAAACACAGAATTTAGTGATGAGATATGAACAGCCTGGAATAAACAGAGCAGGAATCGGAAGAGAAGACAATACAATGTTAGATTGCCAAGGCAAGTATAAAGAAGAAATATGGAGATGTAAGGAAATCAAAGGAACCATGTTGACTCCGGAAGGTTGGGTGGAAGGCCTGATTGTGTGCAAGCCAACAGCACTAACAGGATATTATGAGCCAGTTAGAGATACTGCAGAGAATTAATGCAAGCACCAATGGCCGAAAATGGTGAAGTTGTTGACATGGGTCGTCGATAAAGGAGGACCGTTGCAAATAGTACCTCTGGCCAGTGCAGCTCTGTGTTTCAGAAACAATGGTATGAGGAAAGTTGGAGTAAATCATCAGTGTGGCTGCCCAAGGATTGGGGAGGGATGTGTTCCATAGTGCTTATTCATGTTCCAGCGTTAGTGATTCCTCAAAGCGATCTGAACATTGGAGAGTTTCCAAAAGCAGATGCCCATTTGAAGAGAAGATCACTTGAATTCATCAATCGAACAAGGACTGAGTATTATTACTGTGCTAAATCGATAGAAGCCTTTGATGCTATTCCGTATCAGCATAGGCTATTCAGCAAGTCTGCCTCAATCTTTATGACTATCTTCATGCCAGGGATCCAGATGATGGCCAATGCGAAATGGTTACAGATTACCAGATGGGAGCCCCTACAGTCAATCAACACTACCATAAAGGGATTCAATGCGATCAAGGAGAAATTGAGGGCCATAAGGTTTATAACTCTCCAGAACAAATATGTCCTTCATATGATTACAGCAATGGATGGAGGTGTTTGCGCCAAAATCGGGGAATCATGTTGCATGTTCATACCTTCTCACGATGACGAGAATGACACCTTGACAGAGGCCATAATGTTGCTAACGAAGCTACACAACAAGATGGAAGATGAGATGGAACATATTGCAGATGACGGTTGGTTTGCGTCTTTCTTCTCATGGGTTCCACAATGGACGGCGAATATCTTAAAATACCTGGGAGGGATACTGGTGATGTTTGGATTCTGTATGATCAAGATAATAATCACACAGTGTAAGAAGACCGCAAAGAAGGCAGTAGGAATGAAGATTATGATCAATGTCTAATCAGGGTTTGGACCCAAACAATTGATAGATGAAGAAGTCAGAATATACATAGAGGCCAGTATCTTAGAACCATAGGGAATGAAGTTCCTGCATCCAAGAAATCACAGAATGTACATGAGTCGATGGATCTACTGTAATTTAAAGGGACAATGCAGCCATCTGACCTGGAGCGTTGATGAACATGTAAAATCAGCAGGATCCCTGAAGGGAGTAGTGAAAATCTAGACTCCAAAGATGCACATTTTTAAGAAGGAATAGCAAGATGTGGAGACTGGTGAAGATGTAGTCGATAAATCAACCACAGGGGGAAATGAAGAGGAGCAGCCGAATGCCTCTGCAGGAATTCCCGCCCCTATTCTGCCTATATGTTGGAAACCGGAAATTACGACATGCGCAATGCCAGTAATGGTACCTATACCGCAAAGAGAGAGATAAGGTATCCACTGAGAAAACCCTACATGATGTATCCCCGAAGAGATGATGTTCACCCGAGGGAAATCCGTGAAGATGTGAAAAGGACAGACTGGTGACGTCACAAGACATGAGTGTGGCGCACTGAGAAGTATGACCAGAGAAGAGAATGCATAGACATTATAGAATCTGATTGCAAAGTAAGGCATCGAGAAGACTTTCATGTGCCAAAGGAAGATTGCACGTGTGAAGAAGCAGTGCAGAAAAAGCAAGTTGTTATATAAATGTACAGATGCCGTAACACTAGTAGACTAAGTAATTGTAAGGCTGGCTATACATAGTGATTAGACTGCAGGCTGTGCCGCCAATATATATATGTGTACAATCTGGACATTCGATGCCACAATGTGAGTAAGCGCAGCAAAGAATAAGCCGAAGCTCGAAGATGGACCAAAGGAAGACTGCTTAGCCTGGTGTCAAAGGCTAAAAACAGCCAAAACTGGTTATCAGTGCCTGAAGAACAAGTGAATGTGAGATGCTGAGGCAACCCTTGTTAAGTTGCAAAGAGAGAACACCATGAGAGCCAAGTTTCTTCATTTAAGACAATTAAATGCTATAAAATGGGCCGATTCATGGTCTCTGATCACGTGAGTCCAAGATGAAAATAGATGTGGGCATGCAAGCCTGAACCTTGATAAGAACATGCTTGCACTCCCTTATATTCCCAGAGACGAGAAGCAACTACAAGGCCAAGTTCAAAGACAATTTGAATGGCAGACGGCATAAGTGATGAGAGATGGTGGGCTAATTGGGTGGGGAGGTACGGTCAAGTCCACCCACCAGCACCTAGGGTACCAGCTTACGTGTTGCTAAAGTATTGAATGTTCCAGAAGGGTACAAGCGTGCCAACCAATTGTAGAAGGTTATAATGAAGGTCCTCATAGTTTTATAGCCAATTGAGTGCCGTGTAGCTAATAACTGACGAAGATGACTTGCACTAGGGGTGTGTCTGAGCTGTCCACCTGACTGTAGAGACCCAATCACAATCCTATCCCATATAGAAAGTATACTTTGATACTCCCCATAGTCTTATCACAATCCCGCATAGGTTTTTGTAGTTTGCCACATAGTATGACATCACGTATGACGAGTTTTTGCTGTGAAAATATGTTTTCTTTTTAATGCTTTGAGATTGTGCTGTGCGACGTCCGTTGATGTCCATTGTACTCCCTGTTTTAGACAACTGGGAATAAAACAGACATTTTGCCAACTTCTTGAGTCGATCTTCTTGCTTGGTGTTAGAGTTCTTCTCCATCCCAACCATCATATGAGGTGTTAACTTAATTAAAAGGACCATAAGGGTTCAGCCTTAACAGCAAAGGACCTAAATATTCAACCTTTAATGCCTTAACTTGGCATTTGTGACTTTTAATCTTGCACTGTGTGAAGACGGCGATCATGTTTTGTATGCCCCTTTTCAAACACTTAAATGCACCCTGATACACTAAAGTGCCAGGTCTGTCTTTGTATATGTGACCCTTACTTTGTGGATGCAAGATATATTTTGGTTAATGTATGACTTGACAACTAAGGGGGCACCTCCGGTATAATAACCTAAAAATACTGTCCAACCCAACAATTCTGGGCATTTCATCAGAAATCAAATTAATTGGAAGTGTGGCCAGCAGCTGTCTGAACAAGATGACAGAGTGCTGTGCATCAACAACACAACAAATCAATAGTCGACAAAAAAAACATGCACTGCCTACGTGTGGGAATGTACTGGGACAGGGAATCGTGGCAGACCTCCTGGGCACTGGAGGAAGCTGAAATGCAGACTAACCCTGCAGCATTCAGCAATGGGAGATGACAGGCAGGAACCACGCTGAGCCAGTAAGTACAAAAAGAAAGATGTACTTTATTTCTTCAAGTTACAGGCGAAGGTCAGGTAAACAAAAAGGGAGAACACATCCTTCATATCCAAGCTCCCATGCAGAAGTCCCAGCAATTGTCACCAAGAGAACCACCAGTCCCTTTCATTCTACATACCATCAGCCATTCTCACAACATCTCTCAGTGCAGATGCATGCAAGATACCACACACCTCTGTCCCTAACAGAAACCAAGAAACAACCATAACAGTCACTCTAAACAACCACTCAGAAATGAACCTTAGTGAAAATAATGCACAACAGGATCACTGTCATGGTCATGAAGTCAGGGGCACAGGCATGCAGGGGCCACATGCACAGGAGACTTGGGTGGACACTGTCCTGGCGCTTTTGGCGCCAGGCTCATGAACAAAAGTAAACAAGAACATCCATTTAACACCAAAAAGCTTTTATTATGGACATAGCACTTCAGATGCATTAACCTTGAACATTCCATCCATTAAGCAGTCCCAAGTGTATTCTTGGGTGTGGCTGCTAATGGATTGCCTTTGCACGTGGTCACTCTCTTGGAGTGGCAGGGTGTGGCTGGTAAGCCGGCCCTAATGGGCGTGCCCACGATCACAGCTGTATAAGCTGCCTCGATTCTCAAGACAAATGCTTTGCGTTATTCTGCACTTTCAAGCAGCGTAACGCTCACCGCCGCCTCAGGTCAGACTTACCTTTGAAGATCCTGCTTCCTGGACATCCTGCTTCCTGCCAGCATACTGGGGGGAGCTGTTCTTACCTGTACATCTCTTCGGCGAATCGAGTATTCATCTTTACACTTTCCGGAACGCCGAAATCTTCATCTTGGCACCGCAGCATGACACGCTCCATCGTCGACAGCAGCGCCTGCAAGGAAAAACAGAAGACAAGGTTAGACATCGAAAAAACAGTCAGTTTAAGGTTGCGTTTTGCGATACTTTGCACTTTTCCTTAAACCATCACTTACCTGCTGTCGAACATTGCAGTAGCATCCATCTTCCATCCAGCCGCGTCTCACGTCTCACAGCTGCATTGAGGCCGCATTTCCATCTAAGGGAAGAAAACAGAAGAGAGACATTATTGCCGGCATAAATAGGAGCAACATATAAAGACATAAAACAGAACGAGCAGAATCACAAGAGCTCAGGAAAGCTTACCAATCATAAGGAGAAGCTAAGTCGCAGCTGGACTGGACTAATCCTTATCAGGGATCAGTAAAGGAACTAGATCCCATTTGACGCGTCCCTGCCAGAATTAGCAGGATGGAGAGCTTATCTTCCATAATTCACAGGAGCAGTATCACCACGTACCACCGCTCACAGGTTTCTACTGAGGGAGAGGCCTGAAGGGGTGATTCAAGTGTAGGGAGGGCTGCAATCGTGCCCCAACGCCTCCGCAGAGACCAGGTGAGCGTAACAGAATGTGAAGACCCTAATACTCTCGGCCTGGGTGTTATGGAAACATCAGAAACGGATCAGTTAGCCCTCTTACTAGGGGAATTACGGGCTGAAGTACATGCTTCAAGACAGATAACCAATGCATTACAGAGGGATCTTATTGTAACTCGAGAAAGAAATGACTATTTGGCAAGACAAATGCTACAAGCACAAGCAGGACAGGTTCCTCTGCCTGGAGTGACCCATTCTTCTCATTTGTCCACACCACAACAATCAACCCCGGTTCAGGTGGTTCTTCCAGGAGCAGTGCCTCTAGCCCCTCCCGAACGCTTCATCCTCGACCCCAAACAAGTTTGCTGTATTTATGAACCAATGTCGCCTTCATTTCTTGTGCAGACCACAAGCCTTTCCTAATGACCAAGCCAAAGTGGCGTTTGTACTCTCGTATTTAGGAGGTAGTGCGGTGAACTGATCTATACCTTTGGTAAACCAAGATGACCCTTTACTGCGGAACTTTCAGACAAGGGAGTCAAGATCTATTAACCTATATTGCAACCTTCAATCATCTCATAGCCCAGACCAACTGGCCAGAAGAGAAGAGGACTATACTCTTTTACCGAGGGTTACATGGAGAACTTGTGTTGGTGCAAGTAGTGAATCCCCCTGAGAGGTGTGCAGACTACATATACCTGACGGTGCAACTCGATCATAGGTTGCAGAATCGGAAAATGGATCGAGCTGGATCAGAGGGACGGTCAGTTTACTTACGACCTCGTGAGAATCAGGCTAAACCACATGAACAGTCTGAGCCAATGCAAATTGGTGGATTACAAAGTCCCCTTACCAAAGTAGAAAGGGAAAAAAGAAGACAACAGCTTTGCTTATATTTTGGACAAGCAGGTCACTTCCTCTGTGACTGCCCGGTAAAACCACCCAATAAAAAGTTGGGGCAACAGACAAACTGATGAAGAAGAAGAACAGAACTCGGGAAACGCCAATGCCCGGCAAGTGTAGGGGTCCGCTTGTCGAGCATGAAAAGGAATCCATACAGACCTCACATCTAGTCCTTCCAGTGCTTTTGGTGAATCACAAGCAACCATCAAAAATACATGCCTTGGAGGCATATATTGATTGTGGAGCTGTGGGTAACTACATTGACCAAGGTTTGGCTCTCCGAATAGTCCTTCCTCTCCGACAGAAGCAGGAATCGGAAAACGTCACTGCTGTGAATGGTTCTCAGCTATCATCCGGCCTGGTGACACAATACACAGAGAAAGTCAAGCTTCTGTGCCAGGACACGCATCAAGAGGACATTACTTTCGATCTCATCGGTGCTCCTTAGTTCCAGATGATATTGGGAATGCCGTGGCTGGAGGCTCACAATCCTAGGATCGACTGGCGATAACAAGTTCTGACATTTCCTCAAGATTGTGCTGACACATGTTACAAAAAAGATGATACCAATCTGAAACCGAAGAAAGGAATCGTGTTGGGCCTCATCAACTCCTTACCGCTTGAATACCAAGATTACCAGGATGTCTTAAAAAAAGAGCAAGCCAACGTTCTGCCCCCCCACAGACCCTACGATTGTCAAATAGATCTTGTACCCAGAGCCCAGATCCCTTGCAGCCGAATTTACGCTCTGACAGAACCGTAAAATACGCATCTTAGAACTTACCTGGATCAGTAACAGGTGAACGGTTTCATTCGCTCATCCAAGTCACCTGCCTCCTCGCCCTTATTCTTCGTGCCTAAAAAGGAGGGGGGATTTAAGAACTTGCATCGACTATAGAGCCATCAATCAGATCACAGTAAAAAATCGATATCCTTTACCGCTTATACCAGAGCTCCTGGACCAAGTGAAACATGCTCAAATCTACACAAAACTGGATTTAAGAGGAGCAAACCATCTTGTAAGAGTAAACGAGGGAGACATTTGGAAAACGGCCTTCACACAAAGTACGGCCTCTTTGAATACCAAGTCATGCCCTTCGCGCTATGCAATGCCCCAGCGGCGTTCCAATTTTTTATGAATGATGTACTCTGTGAACTACTGGACGTTTGCGCTCTTGTTTACATTGACGACATTCTTATCTACTCATATTCCACGGAAGAACATGTAGGCCATGTCCGGGTAGTCTTAGAGAAGCTTCGACAACACCAATTGTATGCCAAGTTGGAAAAATGTTTTTTCCATGTAACCGAGGTCGAGTTTCTCGGTTTCATGCTCACACCACAAGGCGTACATATGGATACACGAAAGGTGGATGCAATCCTCCAATGGCCCTCACCAACATCCACGAAAGGAGTGCAAATCATGTTCGGATTCGCCAACTTTTACCGTCGGTTTATACCTGGGTTTTCACAAATTGTACATCCAATTACCTCCTTGTTAAAGAAAAATCAAAAGTTCCATTGGTCGACAGAAGCTGAAGAAGCCTTCCAGAAGTTGAAACTAGCATTCACTACAGCACCAGTCCTTCGACATCCACGACCAGACCTACCTTACATAGTTGAGACAGATGCTTCAAAAATAGCCATGGGAGCAGTATTGTCACAACGAGACCCTGAAACAGGACAACTACACCCCATTGCATTCTGGTCCCGCAAATTTTCAGCCCCCGTGTTGAAGTACGCAATCACAGATAAGGAATTACTGACGATTAAAGCAGCATTTAAGGCCTGGAGACACTACCTTCTTGGGGCGAGACATACGGTCACTGTCATCACGGACCACCGTAACTTGCAATACTTAAAAACCGCCAAAGCACAATCCTTGCATCAACTTCTTTGGGCTCTCTTTTATTTCGCGGAATACGATTTTATTATCACTTATTATCACTCACAGCTTTCTACTGAGGGAGAGGCCTGAAGGTGGTGATTCAAGTTCAGGGAGGGCTGCAACCGTGCCCCAACGCCTCTGCAGAGACCAGGTGAGCGTAACAATCACTTGCATTCCAAATTAAAACAAATACTCCCTTATGCCCTGGTCTGGGACACCAGGGCCTTGGATCTGCCACACCCAAGCACAAACTACCCACAAGAGGGTATAAACTGCTAGACGCGAACAGCAACCATATCTACACTCACAACCATCAAAATAAAACATAACCTCCTTATGCCCTGGCCTGCAACACCAGAGTCTCAGGTCTGCCACCCCTGAGCGCAACCCCTCTCAACAACACAGAGCAACCAGCCACACAACACAAAATCCTGTCATCCCACCAACCATACAAAATGTCCTGAGAACCCAAACACAAGCACCATAAACCCTACAAACCGACCACATCCACATTCCCCTAGGAACAAATAAAAGGAAGAACAAAGAAAAGTCACTCACTAGGCAAAGAATACATTAAACAAACGTAACTGCAAGGGAGTAGCACGTTGAAACCCACAAACATGGTTGACTAGTCCATGTTGAGGTGACCACAAACTCCTCACCCAGACACAGGTTAGCCACGCCTATGTCCAGGTGATACTCCAATGTACTTTTAACACATTTGAATGTTTTTTTTAAAACCCAGTTACTATTTGTGATGAATCCTGTGGAGTCATCACTGAATCCCATCCTAAAGTCTCCTCCGATGTGGCCAGGGGACGTCAGCCGCTACCTGATCATGACTCTGGGGGTGGTATTATGAGGGAGGATCACATGGGAGCAGATGGCAGTCAGTGAGGTGTGATGGCCCCACTGGGAGAGATGCTGTATTCTTCCATTCATTTTGGAGATTACCCTGTAATACCTAAATCTCTGCTGGCAGGTTGTCATTATACCAATCCTTCCAATGGTAAAACCTTAAAAACCCTTCTTGCTAAACATCCTAGGCAGGATACCATTCACACTTCATATGTACATAATACTCACTTAACATCTCCTGTTAATGTTGGCTTTGATGTGAACAAAAACCTAAAGCAAAATAGCTTTAAAAGGTCCAAAACTTCTCTGGACTCCAACACCCATAAAACCTTCAGTACTGGGACGACGAGTAGGAGAAAGTTGTTAATGTGGAGCAGAAGAAACACCAATGTTCAGGCTAATTGTAATGCCCATCAGCTGTGCAGGATATTTAAAAATGGTGTGCCTTTTCATGGCAGTAGTGAAGGAGGAGAAGACAGATGCAGAATTGGTGCAAAGGGAAGCAGAACTGAAAGCAGACACACGCAAGTGAATTGAAAGTGTGGAGGAAAGCAGGTTCTTTCTGCTACAATGGCGATGGATCGGGAGAAGCAGCACGGGTGCTACAGAAGAACCATGGACAAGTCAGCAGCAGTAGAGAGGCTCTCAAGGTTGCGGTCATGGTGAAAGGCAGAAGTTCCACTGGCAGATGACGGAGAAGGCGCCAGGAAAACCGCGTGAGGGTGTGCAAATCCGGGAAATGCTTCCCTGAGGCACGGACTTCATTGCTGGCATACGTCATGGGTTGGACACGCCAGCGAACACCGTTGAGTCTGCCCAAGATTACTGTGAGTTCCCAATTCAATTGGGAATTCACTTTAAATATCAAACAAGCAGCATAGAAAGACTGAATTTACACAAGTCTCCATACATGAGATGTTGAAATGGGGAAAGTTGGAGTAAATGTTGTCATGAAAAAATGAACTATAATGAAGTAATTGGAAGGCCAGATCTGTATAAATCTACATATATGAAAAGTCAATATAGGGAAGATTGGAAAAGTATTGCCACAAGCCAATGAATGCTAACAATGAAGATAGCATTCAAAATTTGAACAAGTCTCCATGTAAAGGATACCATTATGGGGGAAGTTGGAACAAGTGATACCTGGAACCAATAGAGTATAGACAGTGAAGGATTACAACTGTGTTATACTTAAAGAGAAAGAGAACTTAACGATTAGTAGAAGACCCGGTGAAAGAAGTGCATCAGGCAGAGAGCCTTTGGCGGAAAGATACCTGGAAGGACAGTATTCCAGGGGATCTACCAAGCCCAGAGTGAGATTGCTGGCAGGCGAGTATACCAGAAAATCCATCTAGAGTTTGTGAAGAGAAAAGACATTGTGAAAGGGGTTACTGACAGACAGGAGAGTATACCAGGAGGCCATCAATATAAGTTGTTTGAAAGGAAAAGACATTGTTAGAAAGGTCCCTGGCAGGAGAGTATACCAGGAGACCTTCTTTAATAAAGTGCTGAGTAGAAGAGACACTTTTTGCAATTCCTATAACAATCGCCAACTACTTTGGAAATATACTCTTTGTCATTCTTAATGTGTTGTGTAAAAGAAACAATTCTACTACTCTTGTGAAGCCATTGTTTGGAAATAGTCAACTTTCTCACCATCCCTAAGAAAGCGTTAAAACATAATGTCCTAAGTTGTAAAGAGATACCTTGCCATTCTGTGAACACCATTGTTGGGAAAAGACATGTTTTCATCATCTTAAGGAAGTGTTATGTGAAAAAGACATTTCTATCACCCTTAAGAAACTATTGCTTGAATTGAACACTTTCAATATTTTACCTGAAACAGTTCAGTGAAAGGGAATCATCCCCTGGATACAAGGACTGTTTTGTTGGATTTACATATTTGAAGGTAAAGCAGAGTAATGTACCTTGCACATTTTGTTGTTCATTTTTAGTGTGAGGGTCAGATATGTTTTGGACGCAAGGACAGTTTGACTGCTTTTGATGATTGGATACAGATATGTCTTTAGTTTTTCTTTCGTAGGTAGGGAAACTCTCTTTAGGATAGGGACAGAAAGGCCTTTATCCAAACCCTTTTCAAAATGTCTAATGTTGAAACATTACAACTTTGGTGTTAGAGGGGGATGCTGAACCGGTTGATACAAACAGGGAATGCACAAACAACATCTTTACACTCTAATCAAACTCTAATGAAATTTATCATTCAACAACTAGAGCAAGAGGATTCTGCACCTGAGATTAATCATCACAATACTATTCTAAGAATTAAACAAAACATCCTGACTAAATGTACTTTTCCCATACATCACCAACAGCTTTTTGTGCATAGTCAGCTTCTGATAGATACCTTTAAAGGTATCAGATTATAATATAAATCATAGAATATTGAGATTGGTGATAAAGGCAGAAATAGACCTAACTTCAAGCCCCTCTACTAGTATTCCTCCTACTCTCAGGAGATCCACCCAAGCATTGATAAGACAGGAAGAATTGCCACCTCCTGTTTCTCCACTAGAAATAAGTGAACCCAATGAAGTGGACCTATCTCCTGAGGTAGAAGAAGAGGTATTTTCCTTCCTTGATCAACCAACTAGAGACCTTGATAAAGTTCAGTTTGATCAAAACATTTCTTTCATTGAGGGAGAAGGTCCTGGAGAAGATAGCGAAATAGCAACCCTAGAATGTTATTTAGCCCTGTTGACTGCCCATCAGATTCAGGCAGGGAATCGATTCCAAGAGGGGTTGGATAGAATTATCGC
Source organism: Ambystoma mexicanum (assembly GCF_040938575.1). Classification (NCBI taxonomy): domain Eukaryota; kingdom Metazoa; phylum Chordata; class Amphibia; order Caudata; family Ambystomatidae; genus Ambystoma; species Ambystoma mexicanum. Next base: position 661,449,991 of record NC_090928.1, on the reverse strand, counting down.
AACCTCCCAGAGACCCATATTACCACACAGGATATTACAACCCTACCAAGAAGGGGAGGGCCTAGGGAATTTCATTCTTAATTTTGATTGGTTGGCTGGACAAGTTCATTGGGAGGATTAAAAACCTGTTACATAGCTACTTTATTGAGAGGGGAAATTCAGAATTCCTATAATTTGTTAAACCCTACAGGAACAACTCCTTTTGATGAAATCAAAGAAGGGTTGTTGAAAAGGGTAGGCCAAACAGAACATTTTTACAAACAAAAACTCCAGAGTATCAAGCTGAACACGTATGAAACACCAGTAGAGCTATCAGCTAGAATACAGAATACTCTGTCTCTATGGTTGGGAAAAAATCCTTACCAGAGGTGTTGGAGATCTTAACTATAGAACAATTTGTGAACTCTGTCCTGCCCTATTTACAAAAGCCTATTCTGCAATTGAATAAAACTAGTCTAGCGTTAGTTGTTGAAGCTGCTTAGAATTTTGCAGAAGCCAATCATCCTGTCCGAAACTTTTACAAAGTGGAAGAACTTAAAAGAGATCCGAAAGGGTTTTCTCGCGTCACCTCTTTAATAAATAAATAAAGAAACCAAGACATTCACGCAAAACTGTAGTAAAACAATCATTTAAGGGGGAAAGAAGACCTGGAATAGTTAAGGGAAAAAGTGAGATACCGACTGAAGAGGGACAAATCCAAAGTATGTTTCACATATGGGCAACCTGGACATCGAGCCCAACATTGCTCCTCTAATAATAGGGAAGAACCAATGGAGATTGGCTACATGATATGTGGCTAAGTGTTCTGGTGTGTTATTCTGACTCCTGGAAAGACTGTTGTTTTGTGCCTGCTATAACCGTGGGACGTATTGTCCCCTTAAGGATTTCCACAAAAATACTGGCCTGGAAGCGAAGCGGGCAAAGTGTGGCTAAGTGTTCCGGTGTGTTATTCTGAATCCTGGAAAGACTGCTGTTTTGTGCCTGCTAAACCCCGTTGAACGCTGTCCTTTTAAGGATTTCCACATAAATACTGGCCCGGAAGCGAAGCGGGCGAAGTGTCGCAATGTGTTCTGGTGTGTTATTCTGACTCATGGAAAGACTGCTGTTTTGTGCCTGCTATACCCGTGGGACACTGTCCCTTTAAGGATTTCCACATAAATACTGGCCCAGAGGCGAAGCAGGCGAAGTATGGCTAAGTGTTCCAATGTGTTGTTCTGACTCCTGGAAAGACTGTAATTTGCAATATTATTTTATTAACGATGTGGCATAACATTTTTTAAATATTGTTTTTAATAAGAGTTTCTTTTAAGTGTCTTGTGCCTGCTATACCCATGGGAAACTGTCCCTTTAAGGATTTCCACATAAATACTGGCCCGTAAGCAAAGCGAGCAAAGTGTGGCTAAGTGTTCCGGTGAGCAGGGTGGACATGCACATCCTGTTGAAGTTCAGAGGCGGACACATGGATACGCTCAAGGCGTTACGGTGAGCAATTTGCACTGTACTCTACAAGTGTTTTGTCTCTCGTGGTCGAATCACGCAAAATCTGCTGCATTTTCATAGTTTCAACTTCTTTACGATGCCGCCTACTCAGTGGTAAAGCCAAAGGCGTTGGTGACTGCAGGTTGGTTTTAACCACTTATACTTGTTTGTCCAAATGCACAAAGTGACTGCAGGGGCGGGACTTAATCCTTTCATCCTGGGAACCTGGTGTTGGGGGGGAGTCTGAATATGGCGGCGGCGCTCGGTAGTAATTTGCGGGTGCCAGATACCATTAATGTCAATCAATTCAAGTATGTGTTGTCCTCTAATGAACTTCATATGGGACCAGTCACAGACACACAGATATTAACTGTGGTCACACAGTCCCAGAACTTGAGGTTGACTCCAACGCTTGTGCAGCCCGTTTCTACTACAAGGTTGGAGAGGGAAACTTAAGTGATTTCTGCCCTTTTGCCAAGTATACCAATTTCAACCATTACATATCCCCAGGTCCTTCGCTCAGAGAAAGCTGCTGCAGATTGTTTAAACATTTTGGCCAATCAAACCAGGAAGACTTTGACGCAATGTACTGACCAACCAGCTATTACTTCAACTCATACCCAAATCGAGGTGGGACAGTCACCAAGTTTGGACAACTCCGTTATACTGGACAAATCGTTCCTGACACTTTGGAAAAATATGGACATTTCCCAGTTGGTTAGATCCATATCTATTTCCCACATGGCTGAAACATCAATTTCTTACTCCAGCACTAAGCAAGGCTTGGATCCTTAAAACACCCCCAACAGGCCAACAGTGAAAGGACTCTTAATATCCCCAATTTAATCACCTTACCTGTGAATAGTGACTGGCTGGGGGCAATCTCAATATCTGCGCTGCACCTGGTATTAGAATCTATTTTTAAGACTGTATGATAATATAAAGGAAACTGTGGTGTCTCATGGGGACAAACCGGGGGCCTTGGACAAGAACATTAAGACACTGATGAGTGGGTGTCTCTTGGGGGCCCCAGCTTGTACAGCTGTACCTAGTATAGATCCACCGGCAAAATGTATAGACACCATTGCAATGAGGTTTGATCAGTCTGATAGAAGGGACTTTAAGCCTACAATACATGAGTGCAGTTCTAACACACCATCTGATTTGGTGGCTTGCATTGCACGGTTGAGTGTCTTTCCTCTTTTGTTTGACTCTAGTAATCTTTCAAATGGATCTGAGGTTAAAAATATACAAGTGGCGGAGCTGCCGCCTATTCCTATTCTTAAAAAATCTAAGAAGAATCGTAATGTTCGGAAAAAGAAAACCATGAACTTTCCTTTCGGCAAAGCACACTTCTCGCAGTTTCATACTAAAATTGTTAAGCCAGCTCTCCCCCTGTGGATATAATTGTGGATTTAAATACAAAGCCCCTCTCTTTGGTTGGGGATATGCTCCCCAACGTAGGGATTGCTACTAATTCACGGCTGGAGGACTGGCAATCCCATTGAAGATGGTACGGACAGCTCTAAGCCCAATTCCACTAACAAAGTGAGTAATCTATGCCCCAAGACTAGTGATATGGGGACTGTGAGAAACCAAAGGCTGTCTCGCCTACTAGTCCCCGGGGATCTCTCACTCAGGTGGCCAGGGCACGGCCATCACCTTTGGATCCAGACCCTGGGGGTGGACTAGTGCGGGAGGATCACATGGGTGAGGGGTCTCCAGGGAGTAGGGGTGAGGCGACCGATAGTGAGATGCGGTATTCCCCCCTTTCCCGTACACATGACCCATCCTATTTTATAGGATTCTCCACTGTCCCAACATCCCCACACCCCTCTTTCACGCAAACACTGGGCAGAGGAAGAGGGCGACTGAGAGTAAAGAGGCTAACACTTACATATCTCATTGGACATGTCCCGCTAATCGAGTCAGGCAAAGTCAGGCACTTGACTTCAAGTGCATACATCTGATACAAATTAGCCCCCCTCACACGGCTAAAAGGCAGAACATAGAGAGACACTCCGAGCAAGGTGGAGCAAGAGCGGAACTTCCGGGGCAAATGCGAACCTACTGGAGCAGAGTGACAGACAGAGGGACAAGAGCAAAGGGTAGGGAGCCCCAGGAGTTCCCTGCAGGAGGTTGTTGCCTCCCAAAGGCCTTGAAAGACACGTGGAGAAGGCCAAATCCCAGACAAGAAGACTGCATTGTGTTTCAAGGACGCCAGCGACCCTCCCAGGTGAACGGCAGAGTTGGGGAGGCAAGGCCAAGCCTGTGGTATTAACCTTCACTCGTGAATTAAAAACTGCAAAGACAAGAAAGAAATACACACAGCGGGTGAGTTGGCTAGCGACATGAAAGACCGGTGTGTGTTAAAGAAAGATTGAAGTTGCAACAGTACATCGCACAATTGAAGGCTGCACGTGTGTGGATGAGACACGAAGGAAGGCAGACCTGTGATGAACTTTGAATTACTGACAGCTGTAAAACCAGCGATACTGAGTAGTGGAGTGGCCCGCCGCAAGAAAGGAAGTAGCCCACTTGAAAGTCTCAGTGAAAGGTGAAATATTTTTGTTATGAAGCGATAAAGTGATTCAACTATAAAAAGCGAATTGATCAAAATAAACCCATGGAAAAAGGGCGGCAGAGTAAAAAAGTGAACGTTGAACTTTTGTGCTTATGACATCGACCTACCCAGACCAAGAGACACTGGGGCAAATAAGACAGGAGTGTGAGCTGAAGGGAAAGTCAAAGTGGTCCTATAGAGGTCTATAGTAAAAGCCACGCACGTTCAAAAGTCTTCGACATCAGGAAAAGGTCCGAGCCCGACTGAGGGAGACCTATGCACATTTTTTCTTTGAAAGGTCTGAACCCGACTGAAGGAGTCCGGCGTGAACTTTTTGTTGAACCGTGATTTGAAACCTGGAAGAGAGACTTTAACATGGAAGGCCAGGCGGTCCTCGATTCATGTTTTTGTACTGCCTTTGTTTTGAGAACCTGTGCCAGAGTGTGTCATCCTGTCTATGGGGACTGCCTTATTCTGTGATGTCTAACATGTGGAGGAGAGCTGACTCAGCCACATTTATTCTTTATATTCTAACACTGACATTCCTTGCATACACATTTTCCTTTACATACTTTTTGTACAAGAGATAGGGCAGGCATTAGGTTTTGTTAGTGTAGGGCATTTTGATTTGACGGACTCAACTAGGACTGTTTTATTTATTATTTGATGGTAGAGACTACTCCCATCCGAGCCATACGTAAAGCATGACTTTTTCTAAACACTGAAAATTGAATAAAGGTTTTACAAATTGTACCTTTTGTGTCAGTATCATACTTCTGATACCATGCCTCCCTTACAGGACCGATCCACATATAAGTGTGAATGGAAACCAAGGAGAAATCGTGACCAGGAGAGGTTGGGCCATGAATAGGAAGCAGTCTTCTTTGCCACCTAGATCTATTTTTAATCTTGTACAGGGCAAACAATAAATAATTACAACTTTTTTGAAAACGACTAAGACAAAACCCTCACAGGTGCAGACACATATACTAAGTGGGACAGAAGGGAGTGTTGAGCCCACTAATACGGCAGGGGTGGGCATGATGTGGTGTTCTATTGTAGATCTGACTACATCACCATCCACTGAAGTATCTTCTCTAGTCGTCTTTCTTCATTCCTGACAAATGAAAGCCCTAAAATGCTGGCAGGTGACCAATTCATTAGGCTCGTCACTAAAGTATTGGGGTGGGAGACTAATGCTGGCTTACATGGGATGACAAGATTGAATAGTCTAAACATTTTTGAGGTATTTCAAAAAATTCCATCTCTGAGATCCCTGAATTCAGAGGACATAGATTTAATTTCTCTTCCGTTGGTAAACAACAATCGGATGGTTTTGTACTTCTCCTCAGAGATTGTTGCAAATACGGTCTGGGAACAACAGGCACATTTTTAAATATTGGAGTTCGAAGTGGTTGGTCTTATGACCCAAGAGGACAGCAAGGGATACTTGTCTTTCCAAATAGTCACCCAAAAGTAAACCAATGCAGTGGATCCTAATGTGGTGGGTTCTGTTGCATCTGGTTTTGCTGACAAACAACTAGCGTGCCTGTCTAAGGAGGGCCATGATTGTCCTTGTTGGAATCAGCCTCTAAAACATTTGCAGTGCTTAGACAAGGTCTAAGTCAACCCTAACTATCAACAAATAAAGGTTCTATCATGGAATGTGTGTGGTTAAAATAATCTACTAAGGGTATGGAATTATTCCATGGTGGTGAGAACCTCTAACTTTCTTTTCAAGAAACTATGTCACTGGAGAACATTGATTTGGAGGGTTACCAGGTGTATGTTCTTCCAGCCACTCAGGGCGAGATGGGGCGCCTGAATGGGGGCCTGGTGATTGCCATTGATATTTCACTGAATTGGGAATCTGATATTTGGTTTTCCTCTCAAGGTGTCCTGGCAGTACACATTAAAGTCCATGATTCCAACCAACAAACTCTTCTTGCAAATGTCTATTGGAATCCTGGAAAAGACTCTATAGAGCATTACCAATCTGTTCTACAAGACGTCTTTGAGACTTGGCAAATGGACAGATGCAATCACCTGATTATCGTTTGGGGAGGTACTTTAAGGCTAACTGCTCTGAAGGGCATAGATTTAACAGTAGAGCCTGCATTCCCTCTTATACCCATGTGAACATTATGAGAGGGGTGAAATGGGACTCATTTATGAAGGCCTAGGAACTCCAACAGCTGGTTGCACATACTTTTGAATCTAGCAACACGTTTACGTGTCAGAGAGCTTCTGCATGCTCATGGTTGGATTATTTCTTCACCTCAGCGAAGGTGGGAATTATAATGTCTTTGACCCTTAAGTGTGTGATCATTTGATGATTTATTTAACTTTACAACTTTCTGTAACCAAACACAATGCACCTATGGCTCTTTTTCCTGTTGTCCCTGACAGAAATGGTTTAACCTGCAGGTGGGACTCCAGGAGATATAAAAAGCTCCCGGATGCTGTATATGACAGAACCTATGGTGTCTTAGACACTCAGAAGGTTGTTTTAGGTCAATACTCAAACTTGCAAGAGGGAAATGTGAGGCACGATTACCTAGAAGGTCTTATTACAGAGTGCGTCAAATTGCATCACTGGAAGGTGATCTATCCTTTATTGCAACTTAACCACACAGCTTCAATTCAAGAATACGGGCATCTAAATCTGAGGAACGCAAGAAGCTGAAGATTTTAAAGTCTAAAGGTTTACACATGGAGGAGTACCTGTCTAAAAAAAGGTTGTACTCCAGCATCATAGATAGCTGGTTAAATATTTAAAACACAAAATATACATGAATGATACCCATGAGATGTTTAGATTCTTGATAAATTCTGATACCGAGACGATTTTGGGAAGGAATAAACAACCTGTCGGGTCGATATAGTATCTCTAACCAAATGTGGGTACATTTCTACTCCAGGAAATTTAAACTACCTGACCATCTTGTAGATCAGAAAGATCAGACGGAGGGACTTACTGAGGTGGGTTTCTGTCCATGGGACCTGGATGACCTGACCTGGGCTATTGCGAAACTTAAACCCTCCAGATGAACCGGCCCGGTCAGACTCCCCCCCCCCCTTTGTTTCGAAGAAAGATCCAGTTTTATGGTCACATGTCTTGAAATGACATTTTGACGACATTTACATGACCCATTATTATACCATTCTCACGGTACTCGTCGACCATTATTCCTATCTACAAAAAGGGGGATACGTCAAATCCTAGCAACTATAGGCCTATAGCCTTGATTGTTATTGTTATTTTGCATTTATATAGCGCCTTATATACCATTGGTATGGTCTGAAGGCGCTGGTAGGTTGAACGCCCTTGGGAACCGAAGTTCAGATCAGTAGAGAGAGTAGAGAGAGTCAAAAGGTGCGTGTGAGCACCGGGTATGTGTGCAGCTCGTGCGGTATCCGTGTAATCGCTGCTTCTTAGCGGTAGGTGTGGTGGTTAAGAGATAAGGACTATGTGTTCGTTCTGGCAGGATCTATCCCTACCGGGTGTGGCTGCGTTAGGCCTGAGGAGAACGCCTGGCTGGGGGGTGTGTAACCAGCCGTGTTTACATAGAATGATGTGGAGTGAGCGACGGATGTTGGTATGAGAACAGTTATACCGAATGGTGTCATAGTATCTCTGTGTTCTAGTTGAGTGGTGATGTAAAGGAGAGAGTAAACGTGGTGGTGAGATATGATGGGTTATATGCTCTTTCAAACGTTCTCTGCATTCCAAACCATACTATATACGTCACGTGATTCTATGCGCTCCAGTTCGCTTCGTGCACTCCTATCCACTCCATGCATTCATGCATTCCTGCTCGCCCCGCGCACTCGAGTCCGCTCTGCGCGCTCCAGTCCGCCCTGCATACTCCAGTCAGCTCTACAGATGCACTCTTGTCTGCCCCTTGCATGCACTCCTGCCTGCCCCTCGCATGCACTCCTGCCTGCCCCACGCATGCACTCTGCCTGCCCCACGCATGCACTCCTGCCTGCCCCACGCATGCACTCCTGCCTGCCCCATGCATGCACTCCTGTCTGCTCTATGCATTCGGCAGCTCTACGTATTCATCGATTCTACGCACTCATCAGTATTGGATGCAATCTGTGTTCGTTCATTCTATGTACTCGTCGGCTCTACGCAACATGTCTATTCACTCTGGGCACTCGTTCGTTCCAGGCACGTGTTCGCTCCAGGCATTCATCCGCTTTATGCCCTCACATGTACTATGCATTCACCTTTTTTACGCACTCACCCCCTCTACGCACTCATCATCTTTAAGCACTTGCGCTTTTCATGCATTCAGCAGCAATATCCTGTTCTATATATTCATCTCTTCACTCATCTGTTCTATACTTTCATCTGTTCTATACACTTATCCACTCCTCCGCTCCATCCGCTCATCCACTCATCTACTCATCCACTCGTCCACTCGCCCACTCTATCTACTCATCCTCTCTGTACACTCTATCCACTCATCCGCTCCTATACACTCATCCGCTCTGTACATTCACCAGGTCTGTACATTCATCTGCTCCAGGGATATACACACTCTCTGCACTTCCATATTCATCCATTATCCACCTTCATGTGCTCTACATACTCATCCGCTCCTGATACTCATCTGTTCTACACATTTCACCGGTTTACGCTCATCCATTCTGGACATTCATCTGTTTTACGTACTCTTGCGTTCTACTCGCTTCTCTGTATTTGCGCACTCATCCGCGCTACACGCTCGTCCGTTCTACACATCCAGCCGCTCTACACACTCATCCACTCAGCATGTTCATCCATTCCATACACTCATCCGATCTACAAATTCATTCGATTTCCACACTCATTCGAGCTATATAGGTATCTGTTCTTCCACTCATGCATTCTTCCACTCAGCGCATTAATTAGTTCCACCCGTTTCATCCATTCTAGCTAATTCATCAAAGCCATTTACTTTGTTCAGTCCGCATGCATTCTGTCGATTTCAGGAGTTTAAATCTCTTTACTGTTTCCGTATGATTTACTCTTATTAGCGATTTCACTGCTTTGATCTACTTTATTCGTTTAATTCCGTTTGTCCTTCTAGTTTAGATTAGGGGTTATTAGCTGTCAGTTTCTCGCATCAGGTGGTTTGATGGATTGGGGTCATTGAGTTGCTGTTGGTCTGTTTGGGATAGTTTGGTACGTGTTGGTTTTAGGGGAAGAGCCAGGTTTTCAGCAGTTTGCGGAAAGAGGTTAGATCCTCAGTTAAGGGGGATATGGGGTGGGAGTGAGTTCCATAGCGTGGGGGCCAAGGCTGAGAATGATGCTCCGCCTAAGCTGCTTGAGTTTGTCTTCGGTATGACTAGGAGGCCGGCTGAGCTTGATCTTAGGGGGCGTGGGGGGTGGTAGGGTTTTAGCTTGTCTTGAAGATATTGAGGTCCGGTTTTGTGCAGTGCTCGATGGGAGATGCACAAGGTTTTGAAAGTCACCCTTTGGGCTACTGGAAGCCAGTGCAGCGTCTTAAGGGCTGGGGAGATGTGGTCTCTTGGGCCGAGCGCAAGTAGCAATTTGGCTGCAGCGTTTTGTGCCCTTTGGAGTTTATTCAGTTGGTACGCGTGGACTCCTAGGTATAGGGGGTTTGCGTAGTCCAGTCTTGATATAACGATTGATTGGACCGCAGAGAGTCTGTTGGGAAAGGAGAGATATGGAAAGATGCGCCTAAGGGTTTTAAGGTGGTAGTGGCAGGACTTTGAGACGTCGTTGACTTGGCGCAAGAGTGTTAGGTCAGAGTCAAGGGTGCATCCAAGATTTTTCACTGAGTTGGAGGGGGTTGGTAAGTTGCCCATGGCGGATGGCCAGAGTAGTGGGTGTGGAAGAAGTTCGGAGTTGCCACATACCATGATTTCTGTTTTGGAGGGGTTTAACAAGAGGTGGCTTTGGGTCATCCAGAGTTCTATGTCAAGGAGGCAGGAGGCCAGGTCTGGTCGGGAGTTGGGTTTTGAGTTCAGGAGTTTTAGAATTAGTTGAGTGTCGTCAGTGTAATTGGTGGGAGGGTGATCAAGTAGAGATTGAACAGGAGGGCAGATAGGCATGCTCCTTGTGGGACTACTGTGTCGACTGTCGAGCTTGGGAGGTATAGGTGGAGAGTACTGTTATTTGGTACCGATCTTTGAGGAATGAAACTATCCATTTAAGAGCGGTTCCACAAATTCCTAGGGAGTGAAGGCGGTCTAGGAGGATTGAGTGATTGATTGTGTCGAAGGCGGCGGATAGGTCAAGAAGGATTAGTGCTGCGCATTCCGCTGAGTCTGCCGTCATTTTAAGGTCATCCCAAATTGAGGTTAGGGTGGTTTCCGTTCTGTGATGGGCTCTGAAACCTGATTGAGCGGGGTCTAGGATATTGTTGGCTTCGACAAAGGCATTTAGTTGGGAGTAGGCGGTTCGGTCAATGAGTTTGGCAAGGAATCTGGTGTTTGAGATGGGGCGGTAGTTTTTGCGCTTGAGCGGGTCGAGCAAAGGTTTTTTAATTAGAGGTTTGACATGAACTGTTTTGAATGCGTCGGGAAAGATACCAGAGGAAAGGGAGGCATTTATGATGGATCTTGCGTGTTCTCCTGCGCAGGTGGAAGCGGAAATTTCTTTGAGGGTTGTGGCTGGGCAAGGGTCCAGCGGCGAGCCAGAAGGTTTGCGGGCAGATAGAAGTTTGAGAAATTGCTCTGGTGATATTGGACTAAAGGATTCAAACGTTGGTTGCGTAGTGGTCGCAGCTGGTGGGCCGGCCGGTATGGGGGGAGAATTTCTTGGTGGATGTAAGAGAGCCAGTTTGGTGGCTAGAGTATTTGTTCTGTCGAGAGCCGTGGTGTAAAAGTGGAGAGAGAGTAAGTCCCACAGTGATTGTGAGGGAGTCGGGGCGGTCGTGTTGTAAGCCGGATTGGTGAATTCGGAGATGATTTTGTTTAGTTCTTTGCTTAGATTTTTGCAGTTTAGGATTCGGGAGTTGTAGTGGGCTTTTTTTGCTTTCCGGATTTCGGCCTTGGTGTGGGGCCAAGGTGGCCCTGCTCTCCTGGGTTTTGTCTTTCTGCCATTTGCGTTCTAGGTATTTATATAGTTGTTTAGTGTTCTTCAACTCAGGAGTGAACCATCTGGGGAAGAGGCCACGGCGGGTTGATGGTTTGCAAGGGTGTGTGAGCCGCATCAGAGATGCGTTGAGCCATGAGTCAAAGGCGTCAGGGGTTAGTTGTTTGTTGATTTGGCAGGTAGGTGGTAGAGACTGGAGGAGTGCGTCGGCTAGGTCCGGGATGATTATTATTAGTTTTTTCCAGCATTTGCGTAGATTCGGAGGTTTAGATTCGAGTACGGTAAGGGGGTCGGGTGAGTGAATGGCGAACGAGAGAATTAAGTGATCGGACCAGAGGATAGGGGTGGGGGGCTTTAAATGAATCAGGGTGTTGGAGCTAAAGATGGCATCAAGAGTGTGTCCTTTATAGTGAGTCGGGCCATTTATGTGGGGTTGGAGGTCAATTGCGTCCAAACTGTCAACCAGAGAGTGTGTCATAGGGTTGGTGGGGATGTCGAGCCATATGTTGAAGTCTCCAAGAAGGGTGAGGTTGGGATGGTTTAGTTGAAGGATGGCAATAGAGTCGCAGAGGTTGTTTGCGAATTGTCTATCATAGCCAGGGGGCCTGTAGATTATTAGGAAGCTGTGTGAGAGCGACGGGCAGAGGGATAGTTTAACTAGGAGAGATTCGCAGGAAGGAATGGAAGGTTGGTTGTCGATGATTGAGGCGTGGAAGAGAGACTTGAAGACGAATGCTACTCCTCCACCTCTGGAGGGACGGTTCAGTGGGATGAGGGAGTAGTCAGGGGGGAAGGCTTCATTAGCGATTGGGGCGAGTCATCAGAGAACCAAGTTTCGGTGATGAAAACCAGGTCTGGTTTGTCAGAGGCGAGGAGGTCAAAGATGCAGTGTCTGTTTTTTTGCTACGGATCGGGCATTAAATAGGATGCAGTTCACATTGGCAGGCGAGGTTGGTCTCGGAGCGGAAGGGGGTGGTGGCGGAGAGAGTGGAGACTGGGGAGGGAGATGCTCGATGGGAATAGTGGGCGAGCAGAAAAATTGGCGGGCTTCGAGCGGGATTGGGTAGCTGCGTGTGTTAGGATGATCGGGTTTGATTCAGGAGATTTGAAGGTGGGGTGTGGGCGGTTAGGAGTTTCAGTTGCAGATGATGAGAAATAGAGGGAGAGGGGTTTTAGGAAGGGTGAAGCCACGGGGAAGGAGGTGATTGTGGGAATGAGGTGGTGTGTCGAGACAGGGGAGGTGAGGAGCACTGAGAGATTGAGGGGGACCAGGTATGTTTCCTCTTTAGTTTCTTTGTAGCAATTGGAGTGTGAGAGAGGGTAGGGGGTTCAGAGGGAGAGAGGGATTTAATTTTGTATAGTGATGTTATTAGGTCTATCTCTAGATTCAATTTTTTGAGTAGAGGGGATCTTAGACTATTAGGCACACTTCTCTCAATTCGACTTTATACAGGGCGGGTATTAGGCATGATTCTAAAATCAACTTTGTACAGAGAGGTTATTAGGGAGATTAGTTGATTCAACCAGGCACGGTATTAGACTAATAGGATATTGGGCCCACTTCCAATTCAACTTTCACAGAGGGGCAATTGGGACACTTCTAGATTCACAGAGGTTATTGGGCACACTTCTAAGTTCAACTTCTAGTGCACTTCTAAATTCAACTTTCACAGAGAGGCTATTGGGGCGCTTCTAAATTCAACCTCTAAATGAACTTCTGAATTCGTCTTTCACATAGAGTCTATTGAGCACACTTCTAAATTCAACTTTCGACAGAGAGGCTATTGGTCACACTTCTAAATTCGGCTTTCACAGAGAGGCTATTGGGCACACTTCTAGATTCTAAATTCGGCTTTCACAGAGAGGCTATTGGGCACACTGATTGATGCAGTCAGTAAGCTGTTTGCTCTCTTGCTGCTTAGAGACTTGAATAGGACCTTGAGCCAGCTTTCCATCTTGTCACCCTGCCAAGTGGGATTTAGGAAGAACATGGGAACTCCACTAAATGCTGCCATACTGGCCCATCTTCTTCAAACCATTAAATAAGGCCAGGTGGGGAATATATACATGGCCTCGTTGGATATGTCCTCAGCCATTGACTGGGTACATCGTTCTATATTGTGGACAAAAAATACAACATCCCGCATAAATTGGTTCAGCTAATAGCACTCCTCCATAAGAACTCCAACGTGAGTATGCGGCTGAATCAAGAGGGGGCTTTGTCTAGACTGATTCCAGTCAAAGTAGGTATGAGACAGGGATGCATCCTGGCTCCCACCTTGTTCAATATTTACTTCAGTGACATCAGGGACTTGTGGCAGGGTGGGAACACACACTTTCCCAGTGAGGCTGGGGCACCTGAGGATAGACGGGCTGGCATTTGCTTTGATATTATTCTCTTCGATAGAACCCCGGGTGGCCTGCAACGGAAATTGAACTTATTCCATTCTTATACCCTTAGGAATAATTTGCAGACCAACTGGTCTAAATCTAAGGTTGTGATCTTTACAGCTGCTAACAAAATTAAATCCATGAGATGGCCTTTGAGAGATCAATTAGTGGAGCTGGTTTCTAACATAAGATACCTGGGGTTTAATCGAATATGGCCCCTATAGAAATGTGGAAGTCAACACTGAAAGAGAGGCTGCTTCCCTTCATATACCATATGAAACTCCTGTATGGGAAACTTCGCAAATTTACTATCACTCCTATATTGAACTATTATCTTCTGAAGATTGAACCCATCTTATTATATGGGCTGGATATGTGCCTTTTAGATCTTGGGGCATATTTGGATTTGCTGCAAGGTATTATTTGGAAAAAGGTTTTGGGGCTCGCGCTTTCTGTCCCATATGCTATAATTTGACATAAATTAGATCTAACTTCTTTAAAAGCCCGGTTTCAGTGGCGCCATCTGTCAAATTATGCAAAACTTTTGTCACCCATGCCTAACTCCCTACACATGGACCTTTATAGAATGCTCAAGGATTCTTCCCTAAGATCTGTAAATCAGCTTAAAGCTAGGATGAACAATTTACTGGAATCCATTGCAGAAATTAATGAAGTATCCGACTGTGGTTAAATGTAAATTATTCAGAGAGGACTGGAGGCTCCCTGTTGAGGCACTTTCATTTTACGCTACCTACTCGGAGTATGCTAAGTTTGCACAGAAAAAGCAACAACTTTCCTCCTATCACAAATGTTTCCTGTGTAGTAAAATCCATATTGTGTATTTACGATTTAGGTTGAATCAGTTGCATACAAAGGAAAGAATCAAGAATTGGAATATGGAGGGTAACTCTGAGAACTGTCTTGAATGTCATTTTTGTATGCAACCAGATGTGGTGGAAACCCTAAAACATTGGGTTATGGACTGTCAGGTTTTAGGCAAACTAAGCTAAAAAAGCCTTTTGTAAATAAGTGGACAGTTTCAATTATGTTTTTTGAAAAGCTTTTCTGTTGTCTCGGTTAATGTGGGGAGACAATGGGCCTCATTACGAGTCAGCCGGTATGGAAAAAACGGTGGTGTTAAACCCGCCGCCACCGTTGTTTCCATACCAGTTGATCTAGAGTCCTGCAGGCTGAGGTGTTGTTCCCGTCAGGTCTGACCTGGCGGATTTAACACTGCCCGCCTGCAGGTGGACGTGGAAACACCGGCACCATCACGAGATGGTGCCGGTGTTTCCATGGTCCCCATTCCCATTGAGTCCTGCAGGACTCAATGGGAATGAGGATTTACCGAATTCCACCTCCGGAATTCCCGGGTCACCAGGGTTGTAATGCCCCGGTAATTCCGGGAATCACAAAGGCGGAATGGTAATACGAGTCCGGCGGTAACTGAGCCAGAAAAACCGGCAGGTTACCGCTGGACTCGTAATGAGGCCCAATTTGTCCCTAGTTCTTGCCTTGGGTCGATTTATAAATGATGTTTTAACTTTGTTGTGATTGTTAGGCAGCAATGATATAATATGATGGTTTCTTTTTTTGTTGTTGTTGATTTTTTATTTGCTCTTCTTTTATGCTGCATGTTTCTTTGTATTTTGTGT
The DNA here is from genome assembly GCF_040938575.1 of Ambystoma mexicanum. Classification (NCBI taxonomy): domain Eukaryota; kingdom Metazoa; phylum Chordata; class Amphibia; order Caudata; family Ambystomatidae; genus Ambystoma; species Ambystoma mexicanum. The sequence continues at coordinate 661,434,849 of NC_090928.1, read as the reverse complement.
AAGGATTTTTGTAAACCATGTCACAAATTAAAATTAAAAAAAACAAAAGGATGGGGCAGGATTGGGAGGAGGAGGATGAGTTAGATGAGGACGATGTAGAAGTTACTAGTCATTTATTCTTTGCTAGTAATGCTTTTAAGACTCATGATTCAGCCATAGCTAACGGAATCCCAGTCAAATCCTTAATTGATTCCGTAAGTAAGCAAACCGCTATAAGATTTGATTTAATATCCCCCAGAGAAAAGGAACTCCAATTAAGGTTACCTGTGTACATGGGGACGAAAAGGTTTACTATAGAAGCCCACTAACTATTAGCGTTCAAGGAGAGACCACTAAGATAAATGCTGGCGTTATTCAAGGATTACCAGAAGAGACCATTATTGGTACAGATTTCCCTAATTTCAAAAGGCTTCAAAGAAATGCTAATAAAACATCCCTTCCATAGTCTCCGATTAATTCATGGCAAAAGGAGTGATTGTGATAAGTGAAGGCAATACACAACTCAAATCTTCAATAATGGAAATTGCACTAACCTGGATCCGAGGCAGCAGTGTGAGTGGAAGGGAGAATCTACCTAGTCACCCTGTTCTGCTCAGGCTAAGACTTGGGAGGACAGAGTTCCCAGGGAAACCCTCTGGGGAAGAAAACCCTGATGTACATGTCTTCACTGGATCGAAGCCCCTCTATATGCTGGACGTCTAGGAGAGCTTCCGGTGGTAAAGTTTGGCTATCTTTTATGTGCACTGTAACCTACAAAAGGATAAGGGTTAATGGAGGTAGCTGTGTAAGAGGCAACAGAAGACTAAGTTGAGAATGACAGTAATACCCCTTGCGAATTTGGGATTGAGGAAATTACACTTTCCACAGGTTCCTTATAGTCTTCGCAGAGGAAGGGCAAGCGATGGGAAGGACTTTCTGCCCGTATGTTAGAACAAGCTGGAGGCGAAAGGAGAGAAGGTGAGAAATGGCAATGATCGAATAGGGAAGGAAAGAGTTGTGACCGGCTGTCAAGAGCGCAACCAATGGGTCCTTCCCGATCCTCCTCCTCACCTATTTCTTCGAAGGGACTGTCTTGAACCTCTGATTCTTTCTTCTTTCGGATCCTTCGGGGTTCTCTGAGCTTCTTCTTCTTCTTCTGATGAAGACAGGGACGAGCTTCCTCGGAGGCCACTGTGACCAGAACTGAACGTAAATCCAGGGACCTCCGGAGAGCCCACCCCGAATGCAGGGAAAAAGCCTCAAAGGAGGAAAAAACCCTTGGTGCTGGCAGACTGGTCCAGTGTTTTTATGTCCACAATAGGTAAAATACCACAGAACAGGATCTTTCGGAATGTAAGTTCATTCCTTGTCACCAAAGTCCAATAAAGGAAAGAATAAGAGGGTGATCCTTTTAGGATGGGGAAAGCAGCAGGCAGTACACTTCTCTTCAGATGTCTGAGAAAGATTTGTGGGCTGAATGGAAAGGAAACAGGAAGTAGATACGGGCAGAATGGCACCGGAACACTCGGCAAAAAAGAGGCAATGAAACAGAGTACAGGTAAGAATGGAGAAAAGATTACTATACAGGAGGAAAAGTTGAAGTAGGTAGAGAACGGAAGGAAATGTCTCCGTTAGCTGGACAGAAGAAGGAACCCCGCTAGATGTGAAGAAAGTAAGTAGATGAAGGTAAACCACTTAGAATGAAGAAAAAGACTGAATACCGGAAGAGTACGGAAAGTAGGAATAAGGCGGAGGAAACAGACCTGAAAATCCCTCGAGATGTGAAAGATAGCGTTGGACACTAGTTGACCGCAAGGGCAGTAGAAACCAAAAGATACCGCAGGATACCAAGAAAAACTAAGCACTAGTGTAACGAAGACCGAGACAGCGTGGTAGGTTCAATTAGTTTATTTCAGTGAGCCCGCACGGAGGCTCTCTCTCTCTCAATCTCCGCCGCCAGCTAACTGCCTCTGCTGTCACGCGACGCCCCACGCTCAAAACACGAGGCTCGCGTGACAGCACGAGGCTTATCAGCAATAGCAAATCCCCACATATCTTCCCCCTTATAGACAATAAAACTTTACATAACAACTTAAACACACTAAATATACTAAACATTAAATTTAAACAAACAAACCCAAATAAAATAGTGGAAACAAAGTGATGAGACTACATCTCAAACAGAATGCAAGATCTTCTACACATGTGGAAAAACAACCTGAATAATAATTTGTTCACCTTAGAATCTATTCCAAAATTCTTAATACACATAGTCAGTCAACCATACAGGCTTTGGCCTTGTTCTTTGTGAACTGACCTCTGAGCCGCCCGTCTTAGTAATGCCACTTTCTTCCTCCAACAAGTTTCCCTTCTCCTTATTCTCATTCGAATCACATGCTCTTGTAATCCTCCCCTTTGACCACACTTCTCCTCCTTCCAAAATCACCACACTATTTTTCACTGCACATATCGTCTTCAGACCCAAAAACCTACTCTCTACACACTTATTTACCAATCTGGGATTCTTTACATATACCATCTCTCCTACCTTCCAGTCTATAACTTTCACTCTTACTCTAGCATCAAACCACTTTTTGTTCTTCTCCTGACTCACTGAGATAAGTTTCATAATCTGATCCCTATCAACATGAACAACTCTGGCCATCCCTTGCCACCCTGGACAAAGTCTTGTCCGTGGCTCTCTGCCTTTCATGGAGACAAACGGAGAAACCCCTGTCACCGAATGTGGTGTAGTTATGTAGTTCCAAGTTAATAGGTTTAAGACTTCTCTCCACGGCTGACTCATTCTCATGGCCGTTTGCAAACCCCATTTCATATATCTATTGACTCTTTCTACAAGACCGTTGGCCCTGGGATGGTAAAACGCCGTTCTAACATGTTTTATACCATAGCTGCTCAGAAACGTTCTCATAGCCTCCGAAAACCAAATTGCACCCCGTTATCAGACACCAATTCTGTGGGTACTCCTTCTTTAAGAAACACTTTCTCTAGGAATGCAATTAAATCTTTTGCCATTACCTCTTTGACACTGTCCCATTCAATCTATTTCGAATGATAATCTACTAACACAAAAAGAAACCTTAAACCACCTCCTAATCCCGAAATGGGACCCATGATGTCCACCGCTAACTGAGACCATGGTTGATCTGGTACAACAATAGGAACCAAAGGAGATTCTCTTACTGTTCTGCTCTTATCGCTACATTGACAGTCCACACAATCTTTTACCCATCCCTCGGCCATCTTATCAATGCCAGGCCACCAATAGTTCTGCCTCAATTTCCTCTTCATGGCCCCTTCCCCTGGGTGCCCCTGATATGCAAGCTCCACTAAACTCCGTCTGAGAGTCTCAGGAGGAACCACACTCCGTCCCCTCCTTAGTCTGCCTTTAAAAATGTTCAAGTCTTCCTTTTATTTCCCACCAAACATCACATTTTCTATCTAGACTCTTCTTTAGAGGCCATCCTTCCACTGTCCACTCTTTAATCATTTTAAATTCAACATCCGCATCTTCTTCTCTTATGCACCTTTCCTGACCAACAGCATTTACCACTTCTGCTACCACCGCTTCACTCACATCCATATCGGTTAATTCTTCCTTCCCCTCGACAGGAAGCCTGGAAAGGCAGTCTGCTACTACATTTCTTTTTCCCGGAAGATACCTTAGCTCAAAATCGTAACCTTGGAGTCCCAGACCCCACCTACTTCCCCTAGGTGAGCCTAAAGCCCATCTTCCATTTTCAAACAACTTGACCATAGGTTTATGATCAGACCTGAAAATGAACCACCTCCCCCACAAAAAATATTTTAAGTGAATAATGGCCCAATACATTGCTAACGTTTCTCTCTCAATCACTGAGTATTTGCATTCTGCTCCTCTCAGCGCTCTTGATGCAAACGCTATCAACCTTTCTGTGTTGTCCTTATCGTATTGTACTAGAGCTGCTCCCAACCCTAACACACTTGCATCCACCACCAACACAGTTTTGTCCTTGGGGTCAAACCTCCCAATCGAAGGTGCTTCACTTACAGCTTCCTTAATGCCCTTAAAAGCTTCAGTACACTCCGGAGACCACACAAACTTTGACCCCTTTTTGAGTAGCATTCTTAAAGGAGTGGACACCGTGGCAAAGTCCTTTACAAATCTATGATAATACTTTGCTAGCCCTAAAAAAGATCTCACTTGGTCTTTGTTTGCCGGTATTGGCGTGCTCTTAACTGCTTCCACTAGGTATCTCTTTGGTCTCACCCCTCGCTCATCAATCTCATGCCCCAAATACTGTACTCGGTCAACTGCAATTTTACATTTGTAAATTGTCTTTTTACCATTAACCCAGCCTCAGTCTGGTCAACACTTGAGTCAAAATATCATCATGTTCATCCTTAGAGCCAGCATATACCAATAAGTCATCTTGGAACACTACTACATTTTTCACTCCCTCCATTATAGTGTCCATCACCCTTTGAAACGCCGCCGCCACCGAGGCAAGCCCAAACGGCATTCTGCAGTACATGAAAGTTCCAAATATTGTTACAAACGCAGTGAAGTGCTGACATTCTTCCTTCAGGGGAATCTGGTGATATGCTTGAGAAAGATCAATTACTGAAAATATCTTGGCATCTCTGAGAGTCGATAACTTATCACCAATTATTGGTAGCGGGTGCCTGTCTATCAAAATGTTTCTATTGATGTCCCTTAAGTCAACGCAAAGTCTTATGTCCCCATTTGACTTTGCCGCCACCACCACCGGTGATAACCACTCTGAGCTTTCACTCTCTTCTATGATGCCTCTCTGTAACAGCGTATCCACTTCTCTCTTTAATTTCTCTCTGAGGTCCTGAGGTATCGGTCTCACCTTGTGTATCTTGGGAATAGCCCCTGCCTTTAAATGTATTTCATGTTCAAATCCTTTTTTACATCCCCAACTCTTCTTGAAACACTTTGGGAAACTCCTTTTCCCACTTGTCCTTGATCTCGGCAATTGTGACGGGTTCTTCAGCACTCGCTTGGATTCTAATTCCCAACTTTCTCTGCTCGCCCCATCCTACTAAAGACGAACCTTGCTAGGTCACATACACTTCCGACTCACAACTTCTCCCTTTGTACTTTATAGCCGCTGTAAACCTCCCCAAAACTTCAATCTTCACATTACTATAGGCATATGGTTCTATTTTATGTTCCTGCAGGTCACTCATGTCACCCTTCAGGCAGTCTTCGTACGTTCTTCTTGACATCAAGGTCCATGGTGAGCAACTGTCCACTTTCATTGTTACAACTCTACCATTGACTAAGAACACATTCGTCAGTGCATTTCCTTTGTTGGAAACTTCTGCCACTTCCAGCACATGCTTGACTTAAGTACCTTGCATCACTGCCAGATTCTCTTCCTGTTCTAGCATCCTTCCATTTGACTTTGACTCAATGTTCTGTACCTGGTTGATTCATGACATACTCTTGCAAAATGTCCGCTCTTCTTGCACTTGAGGCACAAGATTTTCCTCGCGGGACAAAATGCGCTAGTGGAAATATGTCTGTTCTTGCCACACTTATAGCACTTCATTTCCTTATTAGTTTTCATTTTTTCTAAATCCTCTTACAGCTGCCACTTCTCCTTCTTGTCTTTCACCTTTCATAGTAGACATATATTTGCGGGTCTGCTCCATGCCTCTGGCAGTTTCCACTGCTGCGTCCAGCGATACATCCTTAGATAACAGTCTTTCCTGTATTTTCAGATTGTTAGTACAACGGACTAACTGATCTCGTATGAGGGAGTCCGTCAATGGGCCAAACTCACATGTGTGGCTGAGAGACCTAAATGCTGTGACGAAATTTTCCACCGGTTCCTGCGCATCCTGCACCCTTTGGAAAAATGTGTGTCTCTCAAATGTGATGTTCTTCCTTGCCTCAAAGTGGATCTCTAACTTTTTCTCCGCCACAGTATATTGGTCAAAATCCCCTTGACCCTCTTGTGGAGGTTCCGGCAAACCATTGTAAACACTACAACCTTCTGTACCTAAATTGTGGAGAAGAATTGCCGCCTTTCTTGCTGGAGCAAACATCTCCCCACCTATAGCAACCAAATAGGTGTCAAACAACCTCTTCCACCTGTCCCATCTTATACGCGGAGTACCTGGCTCAGAGAGAAAGGGTGGAGGCGGGGTCATACTTGCTGCAGTCATATCTATTCTGAGATAGCTTTCCTCCTAGTACAAAGTCAGTTCCACCGGTGACACTCTCTTGACAGACTAAAATGTGCATTAAACCACTCTATTACTGCACCCCTGGAGAGTGGTTGTGCTTGTTTCCCTTTGCTTTGTGTTACTTGGAGAATCTCTAGTTGCTGTGTACTTTATTTTTCACTTCACCCAACAATCTATTCAGTGTGGGCCTGGATTTGTTTTCCCAACTTCACGTTAGAAGCTTCTGTCCAATGGGCTTCCAGCTTCTTTTCACAATGGCTGTATCATTGCCCTCAGAAACATCAAACTGAGTGGACCACCCCCATTGGATACGCCCACCTTCTTCACCTCCCCCTCTTCTCCTCACCTCTGTAGGATTGTCCAATGGAGTTCAGGGGGAGGGCGGGACCAAGCCACTGTTTCCGGGCCGTATGAGTGCACCTGCCCTTTGCGCCCAGCCTGGCCCAGGGAGACTGTCCCCCTTCAGCGCCGCCGCTCCTCGCACCTCGCCGTGCTTCAGAGCTGGGAAAGGCCGTTCTGAGGAGGGACTCCTACAGTGCTGCAGCGGCCGCCCTTCCGATTACAGCTGATCGCTTCTGGATCGCGATCTGCACAGTGGACGGCTCCTCCTCTCCGTGGCGGGCTCACTCACTCATCGCCACTGTAACGAAGACCGAGACAGCGTGGTAGGTTCAATTAGTTTATTTCATTGAGCCCGCATAGAGGCTCTCTCTCAATCTCCGCCGCCAGCTAACCGCCTCTACTGTCACACAACGCCCCACGCTCAAAACACAACAAGGCTCGCGTGACAGCACGAGGCTTATCAACAATAACAAATCCCGACAACTAGCATCACAGGCAGGGGCGTTGCTAGGGGGGCTGAGGGGCTATAGCCCCGGATCTTTTGGCTGTAGCCCCGGATAGAAGCTCAGGAGCTACAGCCAAAAGACTAGCTAGCCCCGAGTCCTGAGAAGGCTGGACATTAGCTTAGCCCCAGATCTTTTCCAGACCTAGCAACTCCCCTGATCACAGGGAAGCCTTAGCAGTAGTAAAAACAGTAAGATGGGGAGCGTACTCCTAAGACGGACACAACGCAACAAAGCGTGTCTCCACCCCCTCTTTATAATCGGTGGCCATATTGGAGGAAAGCTAGATTGCTAACAGACAAAGAGAAGGAACACCATGTATGTTTCCAGCGCTGCCACAGTTTCCAATGCCTGCGCATGACAGTATGCCCCTTTCTATGTACTCCCTCTCCAGGTTTCCCTGGATGGAGTCGATGGAACTGTTGAACAAGTCTGGGGGCATGTATGTGAGATTGGGGTTCCCACGTTTGCTCAGAGTCTGGGTACCCCTTCCAATGTACAAGGTACTGTAGGATTCCTCTCCTGTATCTGGAATCGATCAGTCGGGCGACCTCGTATTCTTCAGGCTCAGGAGACAACAATGAAGGGGTTTTCTTGTGCCTCCTTTTGAAAGGATCTCGAACATAGGTCTTCAGAAGGGACGTATGAAAGCCTGGATGTACTCTCTTCAGACTTGGCGGAAGTTGAAGTTTGTATGCTACCAGATTGATCCTTGAAGATATTCGAAAGGGTCCTAGAAACCGTGGGGCAAATTTGCCTAGATGAGTCCATCTAGGCAAGTACTTGGTAGATAAACAGACCAGTGAACTAGGCTTCCACTCTGGATTGGGGCTACGTTTAAGATCACCGTACTTCTTGTATCCCCTTCTGCTTTCTTCTGAGGATCATACCGCATCTTGTTGAATCTGTTTTAGTCTTGTTAATAGACAGTCTACCGTAGGGGATTTGGATGTATTGAATCCGGAACCAGGCAGATGTTGAGGGTTGAAGCCGTATGTACACATAAATGGACTCATCTTGATGGCTGTATGATAAGTATTATTGTAGGCGAATTCTGCTATTGACACATAGCTTGTCCAGTCTTCCTGATTCTGGTTGCAGAAACAGCGTAAGTTTTGTTCCAGATTGGCATTCATACATTCTGTCTGGCCATTAGACTGGGGATGATATCCCGATGATAGAGCCCTTTGGATACCTAGTTGAGTGCATAATACTGTCCAGAATTTGGAGGTAAACTGTGTACCATGGTCACTCACAATAGTTTGAGGTAGGCCGTGTAGTCTGACTACATCCCGAAGGAACACCGCAGCTGTCTCAGATGTTGAAGGTAATCCGGGGAGGACTGAAAAATATGCCAATTTGCTGTTGGTATCTATGGTCACAAGAATGGCTGTTTTACCCCTTGAGACAGGCAGATCTACAATGAAGTCCAATGAAATATGCTCCCAAGGTCTGGTAGGAAGTGTTTTCTGTTGTAAAAGACCCAGGGGCTTGCTCCTGGGAATCTTCTAGGATGCACAAACTAGGCAGGGTTGTACATAGGCCCGAACATCATGACTTAACTCCGGCCACCAAAAGTATTTTGTGACCAATGCCAAAGTAGCCTTTTGCCCCTTATGGCCTGCTAGGAGAAGATCATGGCACCACCGTGGAGCCTTTCTTTGAAGATCCTCTGTCGGTAGATATAAGGCTTCTCCCTTGAATAGAAGACCTTCCTTGGTCTCAAACTGTAAGTGATTGGATAACTGTAGACCTCTGGAACCCTCTTGCACTTCCTTCAAAAAAGGATTGATCATTGCCAAAAATGCTTTCTTTGGCAGCAGCCTTTCTTTACCCAGATAGACCCCTGTATCATTCCCCAGGCTGTGTGATAAGGCATCTGCTACGATGTTATGAGAACCTGGTATGTATGTAATGGTAAAGTCAAACTGCAAAAAATAATAAGCCCACCGGGCATGTCGAGAGTTGGTGCATTCCATCTGCTCCCGTACCTTCAGGTTGCGATGATCTGTATGAATTACAAAGGGATGTGTGGCTCCCTGTAGAAGATGTCTCCACTCGGTACATGCTTGCCTGATTGCCAATAGCTCCTTGTCGAGCACAGAGTAATTCCTCTCACTAGAAGTCAGTGTGCATGAAAAATATGCGACTGGATGTTCCAGGCCATCTGGGGTCTTTTGTAGGACAACCGCTCTGATGGCTCCCCCAGAGGCATCTGCTTCAAGAATGAATTGGAGGGATTTATCTGGCTGAATAAGGATGGGAGCTGTAGTGAACAGTTCTTTTGATCGGGTGAATGCCTCTTGGGCTTATGAAGTCCATTTGAAAGGTACTTCTTTCTTTAGTAAGGAGGCAACGGGTAGTGCAACTGCTGAGAAATAAATCGGCGATAAAAATTAGCCAGTCCAAGGAACCTTTGTATGTCCTTGACAGAGGGCGGTACCGCCCATTGCAAAATTGCCTTTACCTTCTCAGCATCCATCTTGACCCCTTCAGCAGACAAAATGTAGCCCAAATAGGAAACCTCAGATGCTTCAAACACACATTTTTCAGGTTTAGCATATAGTTGATTGTTTTTCAAACGTGTGATGACTGCTCTGACATGGCTCCGATGTTCCTTAAGGTTAGGGGAGAATACCAAAATATCATCCAAGTATACAACAACTGAGACAAGAGTAGGTCTGAGAACAGCTTGTCAACGAATCTTTGGAACACTGCTGGGGCGTTTACCAACCCGAAGGGCATGACTCGATATTCAAATAACCCCAGCGGGGTTCGGAAAGCAGTCTTCCACTCATCTATGTTCTATATTCTTAACAAGTGATATGCTCTGCGGAGGTTTAACTTGGTGAAAACATGCAAGCCCTGAACACCTTCCAAAATATCTTGAATCAGTGGCATGGGATAACGATCATATTTAGTGATCTTATTTAAGCCTCTATAGTTGATACAAAGGCGTAGTTCCGATGTCCCCTTCTTAGAGATAAAAAAACAGGGATGCACCTCCAGATGACTTGGATTCCTGTATGAACCCATTTTGTAAGTTTGCTTCTAAGTACTTGGGATAACGATCATATTTAGTGATCTGATTTAAGCCTCTATAGTTGATACAAAGGCGTAGTTCCGATGTCCCCTTCTTAGAGATAAAAAACAGGGATGCACCGCCAGATGACTTGGATTCCTGTATGAACCCATTTTGTAAGTTTGCTTCTAAGTACTCTCGTAAGGCTTGTTTCTCTGGTAAGGACAATGGATACATGCGGCCAAAAGGTACAGGACTGTCAGACTTAAGGTCTATGCTACAGTCATCTGGGCGGTGTGGAGGTAAAAGTTTTGGTATCTTGTCCTCAAAAACCTCCTCAAAATCCCGATAGGCCAGTGGTATAGAGGATACTGACACTTGGGTTAAGGGAACCGAATCCCCTTTTAGATCTTCCTTCTCTGTAACTTGATGACAGTTCTGGGCACAATACTCGGATGCGAATTTTACATGGTTGGCTCTCCAATCGATCTGGGGATTGTGTAGACCCAACGAAGGAATTCCCAGTATGACTGGGAAATGAGCTGCTTTTATTACATCAAAAGTCATTGTCTCCTGATGCTCTGCCATCGATATATGGACTGGTTCACAAGTCTATGGGACCGGAGAATAAAGGCTCTCCATCAACTCCTTCCACTAGGATGGGTCTTTTCTTGTAGTCGATGGCAATGTTCCCTTACGCAAGTTATATCGACAAAGTTCCCGGCTGCTCCGCAATCGAGCACCGCCAGCACAGTCAGAGGTGGATCAGGAGGTCTACAGAAGGTACTCTCGAACACCATGAGTTCACAGTTGTCTGGGATTCGGGGTTGAGTATTGTTGCAGGGACTCCGGCTTTTTTCCCCCGTTTTCTTCCCTGCTTAGGAATGGGGAGGAGCATTTCCCGAACGCCTAGGAGGCACTTCGGTACAATCCCTCACTAGGTGTTTAGAGGATCCACAGTATAAACACAACCCCTTCTCTCTACGTCTCTTCTTTTCTTCAGGAGTCAGAGGATCCCGGGCAGCTCCGATCTACATGGGTTCTTCAGATACAACCTTCTCCCTTATAGGTAGACTTGGTAATGGTGTAAAAACTCCGGCCTCTGCGACGTTCCTGGCACCTCTCAGCCTGCCTGAACTCTATTTGGAGAGCTGATGTTACAAGCTCCAGGAACGTGTTGGGTCTTGGGATTCTTGCTAGCTCGTCCTTTATCTCCTCGTGTAATCCCCGTCGAAATAATGTCTGCTGGGCAGGGTCCGGCCACCCTGAAGAAACCGAGAGTCTTTGGAAGAGGGAGGCATGTGACTGTACATCTTGCTGCCCTTGACGGATATCTCACATTGCTTCATACGAGGAGGATTGGACTTCTGGTCTTTCAAAGTGAGCCTTGAAGTTTGTAACAAACAAATCATAGTCCCCTATGGAAGGATCGGAATTGGTGACCAAGGGGGTCGCCCAAGCCAGGGCATTTCCAGTTAAATTCGATATCACAAATCCTACCTTCGCTCTACCTGTTTCAAAAGTCCTTGGTCTAACGGAAAAGTATACAGCACAGGCATCAAATAATTCTTTCAGGAGTTTAGGGCTTCCTTCATACTTCCCAAAAGGGAATGGGGTAGGTGGAAGATCCCCTCGATGTTCATCTCAGGCTACTACCTGCTGGCGTAAAGCCACGTTCTCGGCCCGAAGATTCTGTACCTCTGCTGTCAATCCTTGTAAAGCATTGTACATCTCTTGGAATTGTTCCAGGGATACCATAGTTGGTGTTGAGGGGCGTTGTATACTGTCAAGAGCGCGCTCAGTGGGTCCCTCCCGATCCTCCTCCTCACCTATTTCGACGTAGGGACTGTCTTGAACCTCTGATTCCTTCTTCTTTCGGATCCTTCGGGGTTCGCTGAGCTTCTTTTCCTTCTTCTTCTGATGAAGATAGGGACGAGCTTCCTCGGAGGCCACTGTGACCAGAACTGAACGTAAGTCCACAGACCTCCGGGGAGCCCACCCCGAATGCAGGGAAAAAGCCTCAAAGGCAGAAAAAACCCTGGGTGCTGGCAGACTGGTCCGGTGATTTTATGTCCACAGTAGGTAAAATACCACAGAACAGGATCTTTCGGAATGTAAGTTTTTTCCTTGTCACCAAAGTCCAATAAAGGAAAGAATCCTTTTAGGATGGTGAAAGCAGCAGGCAGTACACTTCTCTTCAGATGTCTGAGAAAGAGATGTGGGCTGAATGCAAAGGCAATCTTCAGGAAACAGGAAGTAGATACCGGCAGAATGGCACCGTAACACTCGGCACAAAAGAGGCAATGAAACAGAGTACAGGTAAGAATAGGGAAAAGATTACTATACAGGAGGAAAAGTTGAAGTAGATAGAGAACGGAAGGAAACATCTCTGTTAGCTGGACAGAAGAAGGAATCCCGCTAGATGCGAAGAAAGTAAGTAGATGAAGGTAAACCACTTAGAAAGAAGGAAAAGACTGAATACCGGAAGAGTACAGAAAGTAGGAATAAGGCGGAGGAAACAGACCTGAAAATCCCTCGAGCCGTGAAAGATAGCGTTAGAAACTAGGTGACCGCAAGGGCAGTAGAAACCAAAAGATACCGCAGGATACCAAGAAAAAGTAAACACTAGAATCACAGGGAAGCCATAGCAGTAGTAAACACAGTAAGATGGGGAGCGTAATCCTAAAACAGATAAAACGCAACGAAGCGTGTCTCCTCCCCCTGTTTATAATCGGTGGCCATATTGGAGGAAAGCTAGACCGCTAACAGACAAAGAGAAGGAACGCTATGTATGTTTCCAGCGCTGCCACAGTTTCCAGTGCCTGCGCATGACACCGGCACCTACCAGGACTTGTTTTCTGAAAGTTTGTGGTACAATTCGCTGCTGCGAGAGATGGGGGAAGGCTGCAAACACCTATGCGTAAGTATGAGCAGATCTGGAGAGTCAACGGATGTAATGCTGAGAGGGGAAAGGACCAACTCTTCGGGGAGGTGATTGTCCTCCCAATGTGAACGGAAATGCTGCAGGAAGAGGGCAGAGTTTCTGTGCGAGGAAAAAGATGCGAGAAATGTTTAAAGGTAGAATGTTAGACAGAATATTGTATTAGAGAGCTCTGGTGTACGAACATACAGAGTGCTTGCTGTAGAAAGAGTAGCAATGTGACGTTGCTTCGTTCAAGAAGCCTGATAACCAGTCTCTGACATTGGAGGTGGAGCCAGCCTCATGCAAGGGTAGTGGAAGACTGAAACGTTGCACAGTCTCCTTGCCGCCATCTCGGGGGAACCAAAGCCGACTGAACCAATCTGTCTCCAGCTGTGCCACACGGACCATCTGCGCCCGCGGGACATGACAGGGATTGCCATAAACAGGCCCTGTTTGGGATTGGGAAACTCAAACTCAGAAACCTCTTCCTTTTATGGGGGAGGCTATTGGTTCTCATTAAACCAATAACCCTAGAGCGGGAGGCTGAATCTTTAGGAGAAAGGTATTTGATTACTCTGTTGGGAAGGAAATAAACCTATCCCTCCCCCCCAGGCGCTTTAGGGTGAGGTGCATCCCATGAAGAAACCTCTGATGTGCCAGGGGGAGGGGGGCATGCTAAGAGACCCTGCACGGACATAATATTACACAAATTGAAGATGTTTAGACTTAGTGTGTTCGTATAAATAGGCACCATTTTGTAGCTATGGCAGAAACATTGGGCCTGCATGCCAGTACGTTAGACACAGGCTGCAAACATGATGAAGAAATCTGAATAGGCCCAAGCGCTGATGAGTGAGAGACCCGTGTTGTTCATTTCCACAGAAACCCTCCTTTGTTCTACAACTGTTGCCAATACATTTTATCCTGAGAAAGAATGTATCCTGTAAGGCCATGAGACAGCACTAGGTACCTCGCTGTACGTGTTAAAATAACCAGACCAGAGCAATCCTCCGACCCCCACCCAGCCATCTACAAGTTATAGCCCTTACAGCTGTCCGAGTCCCATGACCCCTGAATTCCAAGATACCAGCTGACCCTAGCCCACCAACCATAAACCAGACAACCATAAAAGATCTAAAAGAATGGTCATCCTATCTGTACTTTAACATGGTATGATTATGCTAGGTGCAGGGAGGGATAAATCATAGTTCAAAAGAGAGGGTGGAAGTCTTGGGTGCCAGACGACGCATGTGGGTTGAGTGAAATGTGTGCGAGTCAGAGTGACCTGAGCCTCCCCATGTACCAGTCCATGATCATGCTAGGTTCCCTGCCTAGCAAAGAGTAGCACTGTTAGAATAACGCATTTAATTGTCTTTTCGACCATGGTTCCCTGGAGTCGATGAGCCCAGCTGACCCCACGTGATGGAAGACGGATGGACGAGGCTGGGGCCAATGGCTTGGCAATCCCTATGGAGTAGGCTGACCATGCATAGAGTGCACCAACCAGTCGCATGGGTTTTACTGTAAACCAATGACTCGGTGCCCCTTTTTAAGCTCTTACTTGCACCTTTTTCACTCGGAACATTCCTGAACAGAAGAGTTCTTTATTGGCACACCTATTTGTTGTATAATTAAAACTTGTTATCCTTGTAAGAATCTCTTCAGCTTGTTTCTGGTGTGAGCGTTTTAAGGGCGTTCCTTCAAATACTGTGGAGTCCATACTGAACCCTAGCCTAAAGTCTCCTCCCATGTGGGCAGGGGACAGCAGCCGCTACCTGATCCTGACCCTGGGGGTGGTAGTATGAGGAGGATCACATGGGAGGAGATGGCAGTTGGGGAGATGTGATGGCCCCATCGGGAGAGATGCAGTGTTCTTCCATTCATTTTGAATATGACCCTATAATACCTAAATCCCTGATGGCATGTCGTCATTTTATGTGAAGAATCTGAGGGAATCCTCATTTCTTTCCCCAATATATCCTCCTCCCACCTGGGGGTGGATATGCGAGGGAGGATCACTTGGGTGGAGGAGACTTTGGGAGTGAGAATGAGGAACCCTTTCCAACAAGTCTACTATCCCCAGGTCTTTTTAGGTTATTATCAGTCCCTTCCCTATCTTTACAGAAAATAATCTCCCAGTAAACACCAGTCAGGTATTGGGTCAAGAAAGAGACGGGCAAGAGCCATGCATCTTCTATTTATTGACTCTTACACACATACACACCACTCTGATACTGGGCCGAGGAATAGGGATGCTGAGTACCACGATTGTTGTGTAATGAACGAACATTGCCTGCACCTGAAGCCAAGGGGGCGGTATAAATGGTCCACTCTGATGAGGCCAAAGGAAATCGACAGTAGGATCAACAGTGAAATTGACATTGGAACGCCTGCGGGAGAAGCTGGAGGTGAAGCCAGAGAGGCACTTGCCCGAAGTGCAGACGAGCTGCAGAGTCGTTGCACCGGAAGCTGAGTGTGGTGGGAGCATTCGAGAGGTCTCTAGTAGAAGAGCCGGTCTGCATACCTCCCAGAGTCAGAGATACTCCCTCTCTGTATGGCCAAGGTGGCGGAGACCATGGAGAAGAGCGACGCCGAGCTGGGAACAGCGAGAGGCACAGCAAGCCTGCCGACACAGAGAAGAGCACCTGGAGACAGCGTACCCAATCAGTCAGAGAGGCCTGAGTGACAATGGGACGCTGGGGTGATGACTGCATGGTTGCTGCAGGTTGAGTCGCTTACAAGTCAGCGAGAGACCGTTTGGGCAATATGAATGCCGATCGAGTTTGAAAGCAGACAAGTTACTTAATACTTTTGATAATAACAATGAAATGAAAATGTTAAACAAACGGAGCAAAAGGTTTTATGAAGACTGAACTGTGAAAGAGATGAAAGGAAGGCAAACCTGAGCCGAGTGAAATACTAGGGTGAATTGTGAATACCAAACTGTGAAAGAGATGAAAGAAAGGCTAACCTGGAGCCAAGCAAAATCCCAGGGTGAATTAAATGAAAGTGTGAGTTCAAACAAGCTGTTACAAGGCCAAGAGAGGGCCAGAGAAAATTGTTGATTTCTACAAAGTCTACCTACGCCGTGATACCTGAAGGTTTGGAAGTGTAATCAAATGCAATAAATAAATAAATAAAGTGACTGATGCGAATGACAAGAGCCTTTTGAATAATGATCTGATTGAAAACAGTTCTGTACAATTCCCTTATAATAAGGAACTGTGTATTGGCAAGCGCCATAAGAATACAAGGAACTGTGTGACTTGAAGAATAAGCAGTGGCAAGAACCCTGAGGAAATGTGAAAGTGCCTCAAGTGACTGGTGGCAATACTAAGCAGTGACAAAGCATCAGGAGGATATGAAATGAGAATAAGCCAAACCCCACTGCGGAGCTCAAACAGTGGACATTTGTCTGTGAAGATGAAGCCAATAAGGTGTGTTGACTGTAAAGAGTGGACCATGTGGTCTGACAACTGTGCTTACACAGAGTAAACCCACTTAAGGAAAAGTCAGTTAAGTCTTGTGCTATGGAGGGAGTTGTTTCCAGTCACCTGCCAGCAAAATCAAGTGCAAAAAATACAAGTACCAGAATCCTCAGAGCTGATTAACTTGTCACACCTGAAACAGAAATGCAGACCCGCCTGAAAAAACAAAGAAACTCAGCCTCCCTGAAGATTGATGAAGTCATGAAAACGTGCATTAGGAGGAGAAGCTAAAGACTGGTAACAGAGCGCCTGCCTTCACACCTTTAAACATAAGTCACCAACAAGCTTATGATTGAATGAAGGAAAATATATGTGATATGAAATCAAAGAACTGAACTTCATGAAATTGATGAAAGGCAACCAAGCCAGAAGAGCTGGAAGTATATTTAGGAATTGTGTTGTTTTGAAAGTTGTGAGACTTAAAAACGTGGGGAAGGAACACCTCCTTCTTTTTAAAGTGAACTCTCTTGAACCTTGGGGAAGGGAAAACTCATTTTCTAACCAAGAGCTTGAAGAAGCTCTGAACTTTTTTTAACACTTCTCATTTTGAGGCCGACATCACATTGTATACAATTAGATGAGAGGGCAAGTATAGGTTTTGGACACAGACAGACATTTGCTTTGAACTTCCTGACACAGACTATCATTAGTTTTATTTAGGTAGGGAAATCCCCCCTTAGCATAGGGCAAGTCAGGCCTTTTTCCAACCCTCCTTTTGTTTTAATAAAGGTTTGTAGCTCAAACTTCATTCAGTTGTCTGTGTCTACTCCATGCTGCCTTCACAATACTAATCCTTCCAATGGTAAAACCCTAAATACATTTCCTGCAACCACCCTAGGCAGGGTACCATTCACACTTCATATGTACACAATGGTCAATTAACATCTCCTGTTAATGTTGGTTTTGATGTCCAAAACTCCTCTGGACTCGAACTACCAAAAAACCTTCAGCACTGGGACACATGAGAGGAGAAATGTAGAGCAGAAGAAACACCAATGTGCAGGCTAGTTGTTGTAATGCCCATCAGCTGTGCATGATATTTAAAAATGGTGTGCCATTTCATGGTAGTAGTGAAGGACGAGACAAGAGATGCAGAGCGGGGTGCAGTGGGAAGTAGAACCAAAAGCAGACACACGCAAGCAAATTCTGTGGAGGAAAGCAGGAGCTTTCTGCTGGGACAGCGAGATACCGGGAGAAGCAGCGCGGGTGCCGCAGAAGAACTGCGGACACGCCGGCAGCAGCGGAGAGGCTGTCCAGGACGCGACACAGCGAAAGGCATAAGTTGCAATGGTGGATGACAGAGAAGCTGCCAGGAGAGCCACGTGAGGGTCTGCAAAGCAGGGAACGCTTCTCTGAGGCATGGACATCATTGCCGCCATACACCATCGGTCAGACATGCCAGTGAACACTGGTGAGTCTGCTCAAGAGTACTGGGAGCCCCATGGCATACATACAGGTGTACAAACAATTGGGAATTCACTTTAAATATCAAACAAGCAACAAAGAAATAATGAAAAGCACACAAGTCTCCATAAATGTCATGAGCAAATCAAATATAATGAAGTAATTGAAAGTCAAGATCTGTATAAATCCTCATATATGAAAAGTCAATATAGGGAATATTGGAACGGTATGCAGTGATTGTATCGAATACAAAACAACTAATGAGAAAATAACAAATGAGAAAATAACTAATACCGAAATAACCAATACTGGAAAAAACTAAAAAAAGGGGTTGTGAGATGGAATAGTGGTTTTGGGGGTGGGGGGAAAGTAATATTAAAAAAGGGGGAGGCTTTGGGGGAACCATCCTCAAAAACAACGAAAAAGAAATTAGTTATTTTGGAATTAGTTGTTTTTTATTTGTCATTTTTTTCATTAGTTATTATTTTATTAGTTATAATTGCATGCAACTGATTGGAACAAGTATTGCCACAAGCCAATGAATGCTAACAATGAAGATAGCAATCACAACTTGATCAAGGCTCCATATAAGGGATACCAATATGGGGGAAGTTTGAACAAGTCATACCTGGAACCAATAGAGTATAAATAGTGAAGGACTGTGTTATACTTAAAGAGAAAGAGAACTGTAAGATTAGGAGAAGACCAGGTGAAAGAAGTGCATCAGGCAGTGAGACTTTGAGGGAATGTTACCTCGCAGGAGAGTATACCAGGAAATGTACCAAGCTCAGAGGCAGATTCCTGGCAGGGGAGAATACCAGGAAATCAATCTAGAGTTTGTGAAGAGAAAAGAAATTGTGAAAGGAGTTCTTGGCAGGCGAGTATTTCAGGAGGCCATCTATATAAGTTGTTTGAAAGGAAAAGACATTGTGAAAAAGGTCCCTGGGAGGATAGTATACCATGAGACCTTCTTTAAGAAAGTGCTGAGTAGAAGAGACCCTTTTTGCAATTCTTATAAAAATTGCCAACTACTTTGAAAAGATACTCTTTTTCATTCTTAAGAAGGTGTGTATAAGAAACATTTCTACTACTCTTGTGGAGCCACTGTTTAGAAATAGCCACCTTTCTCACCATCCCTAAGAAAATGTAAAAACACAATTTCCTAAGTTGCCAAGACATGCTTTGCTATCCCGAGAACACCATTGTTTGGAAAAAACATGTTTTCATCATCTTAAGGCAGTGTTATGTGAAAAAGACATTTCTATCACTCATAAGGAACTATTGTTTGAACTGAACACTTTCAATATTCTACCTGAAACGGTTCAGGGGAGGGGAATCATCCCCTAGACACAAGGATTGATTTGTGGGATTGACATATTTTGTTTTTGCACACTCTTTACTGAAGGTAAAACAGAGTAATGTACCTTGCACATTTTGTTGTTAATTTTTAGTGGGCGGGTCAGATATGTTTTGAACACAAGGACAGTTTGACTACTTTTGACGATGGGATACAGACATGTCTTTAGTTTTTCTTTGATAGGTAGGGAAAATCTCTTTAGTATAAGGATAGAAATTCCTTTATCCAAACCCGTTTATTTTAATAAAATGTTTAATGTTGAAAACATTACAACTTTGTGTCTGCCTCTCCTTTCTGACCCCTTACATAGTCCACTCCAATGCTTTGTCGCCTCCAATGCTGACCTCCTGCACAACAGTGCACTAATGTCTAAAACCTGACATTAGCCACTACAACATCCTGCACAACAGTGCTCTAATGTCTACAACCTGACATAAACATGCTCTATCTACAACAACTACCCAAATCACCTACTCATAAGCAGTGCAAGGATGCCCTACAACAACATCACTTCAAGACACTATGATGGGATATGAAATGTGAGATGGACAACTTTGTAAAAGATTTTCATAAGATGCCATTTTAATCATTTAAAATGGTTTGATAAACGCCTCACTATCCCTACCCTGGAGAGGATTTCCCTGCCTATTAAAATAAACTAGAGGAAACACTCTAACAAAAAGAGTGTCCCTCACACTTGTACATACAATAAACATATGAAGGGAATATATGGCAATTCAAATATAAACCTTGTGTCCAACATAAACCTTGAAACTGTAACCTGGGTGGGATCCCCTTCCCCAAATTCAAATCAGGAATTTGTATCAACAGTTCAAAATTATGAAAGTTCCATTCTACAACAACGTTCTATGATAAGGTTCTTCTTGTTTCAAAAGGACAGTTCAAAATAAATTAAAACTTTTTGTCCCTCCACTTGTAGCAAAGAGTTCAACACAACTTCTTAGGAAACAAAAACACTTCCACGGTTCATCTTTAGCAAGAGTAATGATTTGTCAGGACGCTTCCAAAGCAGTTCACAAAATACTGTAGTGGTCTTGCCACTTCTTCTTCATCAAAACATTTAACCACATCACAATACTTCAATGACTTTTACCTGGTCCACTTACATGCCAGATCTACCACTACAAGGTCCCTGCCCTGGTAAATTCACCTGCCAGGACCAAAGAAACCTCTAACACTACTAAAAGTACATCTGTGGTCAGGTTTCCTTCAAACAATTTAGTAAAGTCATTTGACTTTCAACAACATTGGGCATGAATACTTGTTCTGGAAGGACACAAAGCACAGTGGTGCTGTTTGGTCCACACTTGTGATTCACACATGCAATGCAGGTTATGCTCCTCTCCTCCTGAACACTTTCTATCAGGTGGGCAGCTCTTCTGCCACTCTTGGTTTCCCACTTTTATATTAACCAAAAGTTGATAATGGCTTTTTCTCACAATTGCTCTTCTTTGGCTTAGACAATGATTGTTTGGGTCATTTGCAACTAATGCCTCTTTCTGAATTTGAAAACAGGGTTTACAATCAACTTGCTTCTTATTTTGCCTCTCTTGGCTTTGGCAATGTTGGTTCTTATTAGCTTGCATAGATATGACTTTGGCAATATGAATTCTTATTATATTGCTTGGATATTTTCTTCTCTTGACTCTGGCAATAGAAATTCTGATTAACTTATAGTAATATTGCCCTCTCTGGGTTTTGGCAATTATCTTTGACATTTATAAGCATAATGACACCTTCCTTGTCTGTTTCTGAATTTCTTATTCTGCCACTTTAGCTTGCGTGTATCGGCTCGGTATTCAAAGTTATTGTTATTCTGCCACTTGCGTTACATCAGTTCTGTATTCAAAACAATTAGACACGGCCAGCGGGCGACCACGGAGCGTTCCAGGGTCACATAATGCTAGTGAACTCACTGGGTGCCAGATAGGGTCCACTCACTCTACTGTCGCCTGGTCTTCTGCTTCTCTTGACACAGCAATCTGCTTCTCTTTGCTTCCTGGGGCCCACGCCTGTCGGGAAAGGAGCGTTACCCACTCCACGGACACTCTGTTGCTCACCTGCCACCAGAGCCCAACTCACAATTGAGGAAGCTTTTTAAATTAACGCTTCCCGCAGCGAGACCTCTGTATTGAAGGCCATCGGGGGGAACGCTTTCCAAGACAACGCTTCCAAATATGTATAACCTCTGCACAAAGGCTCCTTGAAGGCAGAGACCCTCTCAGAACTGGCATCCTCTCTGCAAATAGCTGTGACTCCGGCGTATCTGCTTCCCTTCAACTTCTGCTGCAACTGCAATGTAGAGTTACTGCAATCACTTCACCTCCCACCACATCTCCTTATGGCCTGCACCTGAGTGGGTCTTTTATACAACCTGCAGTCTAGTGCCTCTGCATCCCTCTTCTCTGTCCCAATTCTTTGGGCAGTGTGGGACTTAAAGTCCCCAGTGTTCAAATTACCCTTTTGTTGTTCCCAAATTTACCAACTTCACTTCTATCCTTAATTATACATTTTAAAGGAGTTTTATAAGGACTTAATGAGTGGTTCTGATTTACAAGAGAGTTAGAGTTTTCAGAATCTGAGATGTTAGTGTTTTCAGATTCACATTTAACATTCCCCTGTTGATCACGTGAACTTTCTTTAACATAAATGTGGGTTGCTTTGTGGAGGAGGTTCTTACTCTCAATAAACGATTGACAGCTTTCATGTCATGATCGGAAAACCAATGCCTGTAAGGGCGCGTGCAGGACAACCTCTGCGACAGTGCTCCTGACATTGTTGGAGGTTGCCATGGGGATTGAGGCAGCATAGGGCATGTGCGCGATGTTCTGTGTATCCCACACGTCAGTCTCCCGGCATGTCATGCGTCTCCATGGAAACGAGACACAAGAACACAAACAAATAGAGGCTGTGCAGCATTCTCAGCGCTTGTTACTGAAGTATTTTTCGCTTTTGAACTTTACTCGTTTATTCACCCTGCTTGGCACTCCTGTTATCAAACCTCTGCATTACCTTGGATCTTCGTCTGGCCTGCCCATCGGATACCATGCTTGTTACTGATTTAGTTTCTCTGATCTCGGCTGCATCTTTAACGGACTGCGCCTGGATTACCCCTGAATTGACTTTGGTGTTTTTCCTCTGGGCAGTTTGGGACCCCAGTTTTGGTTTTGGATGCTCTGCTATATTGAACTGGCACATTACGTCCCTCCCTTCACTTCGGTAATTCTCGTTTTGTGCGGGTTAGGTTCAGTACCTTACTACCCCTTTGCCTTTATCTGACCATTCCACTCCTGTTGTATTCCTGTTCTCCATTCTGCACACATTCTGTACAGTCATCTCCTGCTCACTTTCACATCCTGGGTTTGTTGGCAAGAGTAATAGGTAAGACTTACTGACCTATCCCGTTGTTACCCTACAAATACCTGTTAGTTAGTATTTCATGTTATTTCCTTTTACATATACTTACCCATTTAGAACTTGGTACAAACCAATCAGTTCCCATCCATCCGGGTATTTAGCACAGTAAATCAAGGTTAGTTGAGGGGTCTGTATAGAAAGATTATTGCTTGAAACCTTAACATCACACAGCTAACCTTGTCCCTTTCTTTCCGGCATGCCATTCCATTTTGGTTTCTTTGCTCTTTCATACGAACAATGGGGCGCACCTCTGGTTATACAGAGTGTACCTTTATTTCGTAGGGAAGATCACCCTCATAGAGGAGACACTAACACGATTTTCAAGATAGAAGATTATCGGTAGCGGTTTCCATTATGACATTTCACCACCATCAAGATTATTAGCTTTGAGAAAGAAAACCTCCCTCGTACAGCAGGCCATGACATATTCTGGCCCCACTAACATTTCTTCCTCTGAGGAAGACAAATGCTGCTTCTCTCCCAACTGAGACTTCCTGTTCCCCTGCGACCCTTCTCCTCCCAGGTGATCCCCCCGGCTAATACCACCACCAGGGTCAGGATCAGGTAGCGGCTGCCTTCCCCTGGCCACCTTGGAGGATACATTAGGTCGGGTTTTTGAGGACTCTGCAGGATTCATTGCAACAACTACTCATAACTGGTGTCAGAATGCCCTACAGAACAACCACAAAAAACCATTAATGTCTGACGTCATTTGTAAGTCGCACACACCGATGTGCCTCCTATAGCATTCACCACACAACACTTTCAAACTGACAACACCAACTCTCAACATAAAAACATGCAAGTACAGTGGGAATGTAAACAAAAGCCTCCCGAAGGTAGTGGTGATCAGGCACCACCCTCAATTAACTTCAGAATAAAATATACATTCCACTACAAACTGTTGACTTATTAAAACACACCTCCTCATGGTGAAATCAACATATGTTTTAGTGGTGTACAGTTTCTCATCTTAGGATGGCGTACCCATAACCTCCCCAACAACATACTTCCACTCTACATGGTGTACCAATTACACCCAAACTTACAGCTAAAGTCTACCTACTACATTTCAAAATTATATGTTGCTCACAGTGCACAAATCTGCACCCTAAAACATTAAAATCTGACCTTATGGTGTAACTTTTCCTTCAAGGTGCTGTGAAGGCATCATGAAGCAAGACACAGACAACAGATTCTCCTTTCTTAACAAAAGGACTTTAGTTTTAAAGGTCAGGATGGAATAATGCCTAACTTGCCTTATGCTTAGGTGGGATTTCTGTACCTAAAGAAACTAAGGACCGTCTGTGTCAGTAAGTTCAACATAAAAGTCTGCCTATGTCCCAAACCTATACTTGCCCTCACAACTAAAGATATACAATGTGTAGCGATGTCAGTACCAAAAGAAACAGTGTTCAAAAATAAAGTTCTGAGCTTCTTCCAGCTCGGGCCTGTTTCAACTTCTCCTTCCCCAAGTCCAAATAGTTGCACAAAAAGGCTTGGGGTTTCCTTCCCCAAGTGCAACCTAATTTCAGGACATCTCAGGGTTCCCTCCTCCAAGTTCAACACAGTTCCAAGATATCTTGGGGTTCCTTTCCCCAAGCTTGACACAGTTCCAATCTCTTCACTTTCAATAATACTTTCAGTTTCACTTCATAACTCTTTAGGTTCTTTAATAGTTCAGATAGATGATTTCTGTCACTTCAGTACTTTTTACACCACACAACATTGTGTCTGGGCTTATCTCGGCTCTTTCCCAAGATGGGCTTCTGGGTCTTGGCGCAGTTGTCGGACCACACAGTCCACTCATTACAGGTCACGCAACGTTACCCCTTGGCACGTTGGGATGCTCTTGATTTTCCCTTGGTTAGTTGCAAAAATGAGTGAGTCACTTGGTCTAGCCACAGTTGTTGAACCAAAGGGTTCATCCATTACAGGTCACACAACCAATGACCCATTATACTTGGTTATTAATTTGTGCATCTTCTGTGAAAAACCTGAGGGTGTTGCACTACTCAGTCTCTGGGGATCCCTTATTCAAGTGGCTAGGGAAGGGCCATCTCTATTGGATCCCTACCTTGGGGTTGGACAGGCTAGGGAGGATCACCTGGGTAGGGGGTCCTCGGGGAGTGGGAAAGAGGCACCTGAAGGTGAGACATGGTATTCCCAATTTCCGGACAGTTGTTTACCCCCACATTCCCTCTACCTTTATTGAATATTACAACTCCCATAATTACCCTCCTTTCTTTACCGACCCAACAACTGAGACGAAGAAGAGGAGGACTGAGACTAGGAAGATTACCACATGTGATATGCAATGGCTCTGTCTCACTAATGAGGCCAGGCAGGGTCAGGCACTCGGTCACAATCACCCACACCTGAAACTCATTGACAAATACTCAGAGTATAAAAGGTGGTGCACAGAATGACGAGAGAGGTGATAGCAGATATGAGAAGGAGCAGCTGAGCAAAGCCTGTTGAACACCTGGCTGCCGAGAACAGAAAGCTGAGACACTGACATATTGCGAGTGGGAGCAAGAGGAAGCATGGCGAGGGAGTCGTATCTCAAAGAAGCCAAAGAGGTGTCGAGGAGAAAGCCGAGAAACGGCAGGAATACTTCCTTTGATGTGCCTGAAGGTTTCTCATTTCCCCAGAGTGACAGGAGTGCCCGGGAAGGTCTGAGAAGGAAAGGGGAGAGACCCTGACCTCGGACACGATAGCAGAGAAGAGCATGTTATAATCTATCACAGCCGGTGAAGTGCCCAGTTTGTGAAGACATGAATGTTAACAATGTTGCAAGCAAGAAAACGCGTCTGACGGCAGACGCGAGAAGAGAAAGATACAATTGTGGTTTTGGAAATACAAAGTAACAGAGTGGTCCTGTGGAGAAAGAATGACGCATTATCAAACGTCTGTCTACTGTAATCTCCCTCAGAAAAGGGAGCGTGAAACTAACTGTGTTAAAACTGGATGTTTGAAGTAAGTCGAACAGGGAGGCTGCCAAGAAAACAAGCTGTGATCTCAAAAGGGCTTCTTGATGAATAAAGTGAATGTTTAAAGTATGAAGGAAGTGAGACTTCCAGAAAGTGCCAGAAGGGCGTAAGTGAAACCAAGGTGCTAAGAGAGCATGTGTGAATACAAGGAACTACAATAACCAAGATGCATTGTGTCGAAGTGGTCATGGATAGGCCTGTGTAAATCTATGCAGTTTTGAAAGTCTTCAACTTGAAAGTAAATGGACAACTAACAAGGTTGGGGAAAGGAATCCTGCAACGAATTGGAGGAACTTAAAGCCCTGAAAGGCCTAGACTTAGGTGAGTGAAACCTGAGGGGCCTATGGTGAATGATTCACCTGCAATATTATTGTACTAGAACTGTGTTATATTGATGGTGGTTAAAACAGGCGAGGGAAGCCTGAAAGAACTTTACTATGTGAAACATGCAAGGAAAGCCAGAAGAGAACTGTGATACCTTTTGAACTGATGTTGAGCCAGGCAAGGGAAGCCTGAAAGACTTATGTGAATTCTTTCAATTGTGCCTACTGCCCCTACCCACCGTGAAAGAACTCTTAAAGAACCCCATTAACTTAAATTGGGGAAGGGAGTTGAGAACCAACTCTGTTGCCATTTTGACTTTCTTTTGATACTCTATTTTTCATACATTTTCCCACACTTAGTTATTGAAAAGCGTGAGGGCAAGTATAGGTTTATGACCTAGACTTGTTACTTTGTTTGACTGACTGACATGGACTACGTTATTTTACATTGATGGTTGAGACTACTCCCATTATAGAATTAGGGCCAGCTAGGAAGTCTCCAACCCCATTCAAATCTTAATAATGGTGTTGAAACGTGTATCTTTGTGTCTGTATCTAATTTGTCATACCATGCCTGCCTCACACTTCTCTGTCAACCTGTATCATATGTCACCACTTAATGAAACATTTCCTTATCATTCTCCTTGTTTGGCCTGGATACACTTCGCATTTCAGACACTCTATCAAGCCTTTGTCCAACACAGGCTCCCTCTCTTTGAACCTTTGTCAGTAATCAATGTTTGCTGTATTATTCTCCTTAGCAGTCTTTTGGGCTTTGCCACATCTTGTATATTGGCAGTTTTGTGGCTTTGCCACAACTTGTATTCACTTTCTTCTGTGTTGTATATCCTCCTCCTCCACCTCGTTCACATTTTCCATTCATGTTCAGCACCTTGTCTTTCACACTTGCTTTTCCCTTAATTCATAAGTATTCATTACTTCATAAGTATTCAACTTGTCTTTCACGCTTGCTTTTCACTTAGTATATACATTTTCATTTATTGGCTTTCACTTTGTTAATCAATGGTTCTTAGCGGTTTTCACTACTTTCACAGTAGCACATCATTTGCTTTCCACTCAAGTTTCAGATCGATCGCTAACAACAAATGCCCAATAGCCGCCCCAGGAGCACCCTGGGACGGGTGTTCCCTGTTTCACACTCGCCGGTGCTTGTCTAATCCTCTGGGCATCTTCCTTCGGTTTTCTGGCTTCCACTGCACTCCCAGGTATGCGTCAGGAGCTCCAGTGAGCAGCGCTCGCCACCTGTGAACCTCGCGACAGCGGCCCACAGCACTTCAGAGTCTTCTGTTTTCCCCAGCTCCAGCTGGGAACACGCCCCATAGGGGATTGCAGGCGTTCATACCTTCTCACGGCCCGTTTGGGTCGTAGTGCCTCTCCCTCCCCTCTGCAATGCATAGTGTCCTCTCCACCAGCCCCTATCCAGCCTGTTCTTCGTCTCTCAGCTGCGACTTTCTCACCAGGCAGGTTCCCCTTTCCACGTTGCTGGGCCCTCCTTTTAAGCACTTGTGGCCTTTCAATGGTTGCAGGTGTGAGTACTTTGCCTGACCACAGTTGTACCAATTAATAGGACATGCAGGACCATTCATAGTCATCTTCCTCGTCTCAGTACCACAGTGGTGAAATTGAATACAAGTGTGCATCACTCCTAGTTGCCTCTTCCTCGTCCCAGTCTTAAAGGCATATGATTGTGGGACAGTGTGTGTGTGTGTGTGTGAACGGATATAGACTTACAATACCCTACGAACGCAGGGGCAGGGTTCCAGGTGATTTCATCGCCTGCAGTTCCATCGCAGGGTTTTCTACCGCAGATTTTTTTTCGAAAAAAAGTATCGAATTTTTGCGGCAAAAAACCCAGCGAAAAAACATCCGGCGATGAAATTACGTTGTACCAGGGGGAGGGCAGGACACATTCTCATATGGGAAAGTGGGATACTATGCCTCACCTTCCTTCCCCAAGTCATCCTTTGCCACATATCCATCCCCAGGGTCATGAACTAACAGTGATAACCCTTCCATGGGCATCTGAGAAGAGGCTATTAAGGGGAGAGAAGTGAGGATGCCCGCAGATTCCTCACAGTGCACTAATTATACTCTAACATGATAATGCTCAAACATTAAATAATGTACTACCATTTCTGTAATCACGTCACCACAACACACAACTATATCTCCAGTCAATTGCACTTCACTTCATTACACAAACCCCTCATCAACTTCACTAATTGTCAAAATACATAACATTTCTAAACCACGAATTTAAAATACATAATTATCATCTTAAAAACAATACAATGCACACATCTTCATACAATAAAATTCAATTTTCTCCATTAACATCACACGTCATATCCCACGACCTAGTAAGGTTTAAATCACAGTTTTAAAATGCATTACATATTTGCCCATTCACTTATAAACATAATGTGGGTCATTATGACCCTGGCGCTAGGTGTTTAACGGCGCCGTAAAAGGCCACGGCGCAGTTAAACACTTAGCGCCTGATTTCAAGGTCCCTTTGCGGGACCCGACCTTAACGGCTGGTACAGACCAGCCGTTAAAGTAGGGTGCCGCAAAGGGACCTTGGTGCTAAGTACGGTACCGCAATTAGCGGTACCGTACTTAGCGCCTTCCCCTTTCCCATTGAGCCCTATGGGGCAAAAATGGGAATGGGGAAGGGCCATGACGGCATGGGGAATTACCGCCCCGCCAACCTCCGAATAGGGTGGTAATTCCCCATTCCGCCATGGCAGAGTCGCTAAGTTACCAGCATGGACCATGGTGCTATTAGCACCATGGTCCAACGCCTGGGTCGTAATGAGGCCCAATGCATCTGTAAATATCTAACAATAATCAATAATGTGTATTGTTATTAGTGCTTAATCTAGCCTCTCTTGTGTTGGGGAAGACATTTTAAGCCCCAAAGCGGGAAGAGATTTACATTGCGCAAAGTGTATTAGGCCCCAGTGTGATAGAGTTGAAAGGCGATGTAGCCATTAAAAGATATGATTCAATGTAGTTAGAGGATTGGAGTGTTTGTTTGTATGCACAGATTACAGTTACAGTATGTAGTAACATTATTGGTAGAATGGACAATGCCTTGTGCGATGTATCATTTGTAGCGCTTAGAGGCACAAAGTGGGAAGCTCTGCGAACATGGTAACAAAAGAGTGTTCACGTGTGGAGATGGAGTAATTCTGAACATTGTACATGTGAGGGTTTGATAAAGGCTTAAAATGTAAAAACATTATAGTACATGAAGACATTATGGAATGTGCAAGGGTTTTTCACTCCGTTTAAAACTCCATGTAAATTGTAGAATTTGTTGGCTTGCAGGCAGTGTCGGACTGGGCTAAGAAATAGGGCCAGGCACCTAAAGACAAGTGTCCGCCCGCCTCAAAAAAGTGGCCTTCAAACCATCATTCGTGAATCGTATCAATTCACGATTTATGGAGGGTTAATGGTGTTTGTTGCATGTAATGTTTTGTGTAAACATTTGAGAAAGTGATCACATTCCTTTTGTTGTTTTTTTAAAAAAACATCCTCATCATCACATAGCTAAATACTATACTTATTTTGCAGAACCAAACTCAAGGCATGTCTACTAGTTGCCACCAGTAACGAAAGGAGTTGCATTTAATAAACAATACAGCCAAATGATGACACCGGAAAGTACCTTGCCAGTTGTATTTATGCTCAAATATTACATTACAGCACAACTCATAAAATAAAATAACTTTGCATAGTTACAGTTCTGTGACAGGGCCCACAGCTCCGAGGCGCAGGAGTGGCACGAACCAACCACCCCCACTGCGGTTTTGGTACCTGCAAGTCGTCGATGTTTATACAGGGCTCTGCAACCAAAGCAGGGAAGGAAGGTTAGGAAGACAATGGTTGGATAGGAAGAGTGAAGTAGGAAAATCGGAATGAGGTTTGGGGGGAGGTTATGGATAGGTTGGGGATGTTAGGGTAATGTTTTGACCACTGCCACGCTTCCAGTGTGCTGTTACACGGTTTCCAGGCATTGCATCAAATACATAGTATTGAATGCAAAAGCATCGGAAAAAAATGCATTGAAAAAATGATTTTTTTTGTAGGTAAAGCTTTTTTTTTTACTATAATGGATTTTAAGGGGTAAAACATGAGGGTAAATGAGGGTGGGGGGGGCACATCTAAAAAAATGTTTTTCAATGTTTTTGCATTCGATGCAATCACTAGGAACCCTGTTACACTCATACAAACACATGTCCATGCTTCTGACTCTACACATACACATACAATATCACTATAGTAGTATACAAAGGCACAGCAACATAATAAACACACATGAGGCAGTGCAGCACTTAGCTTAGTTGTTGCACAGAGTGTTCCTTGTTGTCTCCTGCGATTACGATGTGCCAGGATATGTCGTAGTAGCAGTTCAAATGATACAAGAGAGTGCTACAATTAGTGCACACATCAAACACTGCCGCACGTGGCTGTTCACGTGCATGTAAACATGCTTCCTTATATTATCAAACATTAATGGGATTCTCTAAAATTAGTAGTTGCACGTGGCCATTCACATGCTCTTCACATGCAAGGGATTTAATGAGGCCACACGTGGCTACTAAACATGCACAGTAGGGGCTGCATATGGCTTTGGTAATGTGTTAGGGCATGCAGGAGTAAACAGTTAGTAACGTCTCTGTAACGCTCACCTGATTCCCACGGAGGCGCGGGTCTTGGCAGGAAGCTGTCTGTGACTCGAAAAGTGATGTGCAGGACTCGATTGGCTTCTGGGGTCGAACCTCTTCGCACTGTGTGTCGGACTCGAAGAGTGAGGTTTCTGCAGGTGAAAGAATATGGGGGTTAATGGTCTGGGTAGTTGAATGTCCCTCTCTCCCTCTCTCTTTCCAGCTTTTTCGTAGAGCCCCCAGGTCAACGTGCTCACCTAATATAGGTGAATGCTGGGCTCTCCATCTGCGTCTGGTGCAGGGTGCCGTTGCTAGTTCCTTCACTGGTGAAACATAGGCCTCTTGAATTCAGAGGATGGTTACCGTCGTTGTCTGCACGAGTGGTGAGTTTCTGGACTCCTTTTGTCTTTATAGTCTTTAAATGCGTGGCACGTTTATATGCAGACTCTATATAATGCTTTTCCCTTATGTATTGCAGGGCTCTTGAGATGGAAGATGAAGTAAAGCGCCTGGAAGTTTGTAAGTATGGCAAGCGCTCTAATTGTCTCTTTCCTTGCAGCTTAGTTCGTGTTAAAGAGACGCCAGAGTATTTGCAGGCGTTTTATTGCAACGAGCGGGATGAACGTAAGTAAATACCTGCTTAATGTCTTTTCTTTTGCCTTTCAGATGTTGGTTTGCAGCGCCGGAGTCCGCGGAATGCCAGTAAGTTGTTAACGATGCTTTGTCTTTACAGGCGGCGATGCAGAACGAAGAAATCCGGAATCCACAGCGTGCCGGTAAGTATGGCAATGCTTTTGCCTTTGCAGGTGGAGATGCGGCGTGACGAAGCGGCCGCAGCCGATGGATCAGGTGAGTAAGTAATGCGTGTAAAGTTCGCCTTGCTAACCTGTTGTTTCTGTTCTTTGCAGGTGCTGATGATGTCTGGATACTGAAATGGTAAGTAGGATTCTTGCAGGTCCAGGATCAGAAGAAGAAAAGCCGGAGCAGCCTCGGTGAGCGTTCTGCTGCAGATGCAGAATAACGCAAAGCACGCTTCATCTATCGGGTGTGGTTTAAATAGCCTTGGAGTGATGAGGCGTCTTCTTCCACGGCCCCGCCTAGGTAAGAAAAGAGTTCCAGTTTCCAGAAGAGTTCCAGTGCTGTATCCAGGGAGTGGAGCTGCCCCACCCAGGTAAGAAAGTAGTTCCTGTGCTTAGATAGCTTCTAAGTGGCTGGTAAGTAAGCAGCATGGTCTGCTGCAGGTAAGTCCACCCAAGCATCCTCACAGCTATTATGAGCCCGGCGCTTCCAGTGCCGGGACCAATGGTTTTGATGAGCCTGGTGCCACCGGCGCCAGGACAAGGTCCAAAAGGTCCCAGTGGGGACCGGCTGGTGCCTAGGATTAGGGTTAGGGGCCTGCTTCCAAGGACGTTGGGCTGGTCCTGGCTCCTTGGAAGCAGTGATCATGACAGTCTTAGGAAGACGTACCGAATCGTGTCCATGGCTAGCGAGGTGCTATCCAATGATTTATGGTGCTGCACGTGGCTGGGAATCTCTGATTAGTGTTGCACTCTGTTACACGGCATGCAGCACCTTGCATGTACACTTAGCTTTGCGGGAAGCAGGGGTCAGTTGTCTGGTGGGGCTTGGCCCCCTGTGCATCCCCCCAGTTGCGTGTGGTTATGCAGAGCGCTGCAGCACTTCTTTGTCAGGCGAGGGGCCGTGAGGTCGATCCGGTGGGGCGTGGCCCCTCGCAATGGATATGAAGCCGGAGCTGCTTGGAGACATGTCTTCTCAGCAAGAGGACTTGGGCACAAGCCCTGTGCCTTCCTTCCTGCACATGCTCGCTGACGTACCACTCCCGGCGTGGCCTTCCTGTAGTTCTGTGCCCAGGTGCTATAAAATGTAGTTTGGTAGGTGGTTGCCCTTAGAAAAGGGCAGATAAGCTTTCTATAAGGCTGCATTGTCCATTTGGGGGCACACATTAGTTTTTGCTTTGTCCTTGGCACTATTACAATATCTTTGGCATGACTAATGCCATATAGTGCTCGCTTGTCTTTCTTGCTTGTTGGTTTGCCCCTGCTTGTTGGGTTGCACGCCTGACCCCCAGCCCTAACATCTGTGGAAAGTCTTTTTTTCTGTTGAAAGTCATGTAGCTATACTCAAAATCTGATGATGCACAAAGATGTAAAGTTGAATGATTCATATATTGTCCCTGGTGATGTCAACACCGTCTTGATGAAGGGTACCATATTCTCAGAAACTTTATGATTCTAAGTTCTGTGTCACCCATCGCACTTTGCTCTTTGATTGGACACATCTTGGTCTCAGAGTACAAATATTGCGCATTTCAGCTGAACCTAGTCAAAGTCGTGGTGATTGAAGTGATGATGGTCAAATGTGAATCTTGCAGGTGCCATTCAGTAAGTTTTTAAGATGTTAGTTGGTGACTTATCCAAACTCAAATTTACTGTTTTACTTCAAAAGACAAAATTAGGATGTATGCCTATCGCCTCCAAGAAAAGTAGTTTGGCGTTGTAATCTAAGAACATTGTTGCATGCATAGACAAGCTGGCACAAACCCTAACTGGTCCTTAGCTAAGGTGATCTGTTCATCCCCCACACTCATTCTAGACACCCTCTTTTTGTGGGACACTCTTCCCTCAGGAAGTGCAGTTTCTGCTTCTTTATCACAGCTTTTTTCTTGCAAGACCACGTTGGCCCATTCTGCACATTTTTCAGCTGCACAGTATACAGAATCAAAGTTTCTGGACTCCACAGCAAGCGCTTTTGTAGTGTCTGAGACCATTTGTTGTGCCTGGAGGATGTCCATTCCACTTGTCTGGAAATAATTAGATAATGAGGTTGTAGAACTAATACTCAGAGATATAACTGGGCTGTGAGAACTGTTTGGAATTTGCACAAAGCCTCTGCCAAGTTTAAAGTTTAGTAACGGACGTTTGAGATGAATTTATCTGTATTTGAACCAATATTATTGAGTGCTATAACCACAACAATGAACATTGCTTTGTTGGTTATTAAAGGAGCCAAAAACATTCTGTAGTGCTGCATCCTTTGCCCACCACCTTGTTCATCCAATTATTTGGACTGTGCGGACTTCCACTGACAGCTCATGCCACACATCCATCCTTTTGTAGGGCTCCTGGAAAAAAAACAGCACTGGAGTTTAACAGGCCAAACAAAGATGTGGATTCATTTGATGCGTGTGTCCCTTCTACAAGTACAAGATTTAATACATGTGCATAGCACCAGACATGTATTTGACATGGGGATTCCCTACTGAGCCAGGATGTGAGACCATTGTACTGGCCCTGCATACTGGATGAGCCATTGGTTGAATTTCCAATGCACTTGCTTAGGTCAAGACCATTATCTTTAATAACACTCTGCACCAACTCAAACAGACCCTTTCCAGTATACAAAGTGCAGTTGGTTACTGCTAGCAGACGTTCATGTACAGTGTCTGTGACCTAGCTAATAATTATAGAGCACTGATCAGTAACACTCACATCTTGAGTTGAGTCTATCTGGATTGAAAATAGTCCTTCTTGTATTTCTTGAATGATTACCATTTTTATCAATTTGGAAATGTCTTCAATCACATACCCAACTGTGGACGTTGACATGAAAGTCACAGAAGCACCCTATCCTTGCCCAGCTTTCCTTTTGGATTTGAGTTGAAGGGCCTCAATATGTTTTTTTAGAGGTCAGCCATATTTACTTAGTAGCAGGAGTATTTCAAGGAAGTTGCTATGATCCAGCTCTTCGTTATCCAGCTCAAACATGGACTCAGATTTCCGTCGAAAGCTGAGCCCCCTTTTCACAATGACTTTTACAATGTCAATAACGTGCTCCAAAATGTCTATCCTTTTTCTGATTTGCTCACTTCAAACTAATTTCTGTCGGTGGAAGAGCATACTGCTTATGTCGACCCCTGAAAAGGTCATATAGGAATATGTGCACCTCGGATGACCTTGGCTTGCCTCATGTTCTATAATGCGCTGGCAAATATGTCTCCAGTTTTTCATCCCAAGGATTGGACCACTTTCTCCACCTTTAGTAAATGCCGAACAGACTGTGCAAAAAAGGGCCTTTTGTATTTCAGAGTAACTTAACCAATGCTGTTTACTCCCATCTTTCCTCCAAAATGCTAACTCTGCTTTAATTTGTTATTGTTTGGAAGGTTGAATTGGATGGTGCTGGAAGCAATGGGACAGTTGATCTGATTTTGGATGTTTAAACAAATAGTCTGCCACCTGGGGATCATCTTTCTTTGGCCTGTGCTCCACACCCCAGTTCCCCGAGTCTGTATGTAGTAAAGCAGATGAAGATTCTTCTCAATCACTAGTACCTGGCACTTCCTCTCGGGGGAAGATGACGATGTCTCCAGACAGACTACTTTATGCCACTTCCTCCTTGGGGGCATCTTCAATTGATTGTGACATCCTGATGGTACCAATTCCTGCCAGTTCCTCTAGGGGGATGCCCTCTACTATTTCCGACAGATTGATGCCCTCTACTGCCTCCCTGGTGGCATCTGTAATTGTTTGTGATGGAATGGTACCACCACTGGCTGCAACTTTCCTCTGGGGGGTATATCCTTAATTCTATCTGACAGGCCAACTGCTACCATTGTCGGTGCATCAATAATTAGTTGTAACTGACTGGTATCACTGCATCCCTCTTCTGGGGGGATGTCCTAATTTCTTTCTGACATACAAGTTTCTGCCACCTCCTCTGTGGTGCGGGCATCATACAATATATCTGACAGACTGATACTACTTGCTGCCACTTCCTCTGGCGGGATGCTCCCAGTTCTTTTGAACAGACTGGTTTCCACTCCTGTCTCTATAGGGGGATCTTCAATTATTTCTGACAGTCTAGTTGCTGCTACAACTACCTCTATGGGAATGTCCTCAATCATGTCAGAGGCTCTGGCTTCACTAACTTCCGACATCTAGAACCCTTGCTGATAATTCCAGGGAGGAACCAGGTTGAACACTTGTGTTTTAAGAAGATGCAAAGTCACCTTCCACTGTTGCCTCAGCACTGCCGGGTGGCTTTTTGATGGCCTGAATTGGAAACATATATTCAATATTTTTGTTTTCTCTGACTTCTTCCTCCAATACGCTTTTTCTTCTTGTCTCGTAGTGTAAGGAAGGCATGGTAGCAACAGTAAAACGGATACAAGTGACCACAGTTCAAGGGTGTTTATTGAACTTCAACAAGGGTGTGATGAATGCCTATCTAGTCCTAAATCTACACATGGGAGCAAGCTATGACCATCACATAATAATAATGCAGTCCTAGCAGAGTGTTTGTGAAAATAAAAAGGCCTATACTAAAATAAAATATTGCCAATCCTTACTGCTAAATATACATAGTGGGGGGTAGTGTTCGTGAAAAAGAAAGAAGTGTTCACAAAAATATGTCAGGATGTTCAGGCTGTGGGCCTCCCTTCCCCACGTTTTCAGCACAGGCCAAGGCAGTTCACTCAAGCAAAGCACACACTCTGGCCTCTTTGGCACGAGGATACAGTTCCATTACCAGCATTAGGGCCTTCTGTGGCGCAAGTCTCTTTACTTCTCAATCTTGATTCAGAGGGCCTGTGACTCACCCTGGACCACCCTCAGCCGGGCTCAGATCCTTTGTATATGACTGTCGTTCGTGTGGATCCCTCTCTTCGGGGCTCAGATCCCCTTTTTACAATGTTCAGAAAATATTCTTTCTCGGGTGACTCACGGTTCACCCCTGATCCTCCTCAGCCAGGTTCAGATCCTTCCTCCTATAATATTAGTCTCCCGCAGCTGGGTTTGGACCAATTGCAGTTGGCATTAAACTATCAAAGACTTTCGAATGTGCACATGATTTAGCTTGACCCATTGCAGGATCACTACAATCTCAAAATTCCCTTTTCAACAGTTGCCAATCAGTTGGATACCTAACCAAGACCTTCGAATGAGCACCTGGGTGGTGCCGGACAACTCTGTCTACGGTATCTTGCTTGGCCTCCCAAAGTTCAATCACCCCTCTGGTTTTCAATTCTATTCGCGTTGCTCGTCACATACGTTTCACACACTGTTCTCTTTAGATTTCTTCATACAATGTTGCCGCTTGCAACCTTGGTTCTAACAAAGGCTGGTTTGGTATCAGCCTCTTCGACTCACCGGCTGTGCTGTCTTTACTGGCACTGCTTTGTTATAGGAGCCAAGGACAGTACCACAGCAGCAAACACTCATACCCACTGTGGTTATCGACGTTGTTCAGCTTTAGTTCAGCTTAGGTTTCTTACATTCCAAGATCAACAAAAGTAAAGGTCTGAAAAGGTCAAGGGCACTTCCCTCCTTGCAACCCTCTCTGGTCTTGCCGTTTTTCTCCTTGTATTAAACTGCCATCTTGGAACTACTGTTTCCTTGTGCC
The DNA here is from genome assembly GCF_040938575.1 of Ambystoma mexicanum. Lineage (NCBI taxonomy): Eukaryota > Metazoa > Chordata > Amphibia > Caudata > Ambystomatidae > Ambystoma > Ambystoma mexicanum. The sequence continues at coordinate 661,397,741 of NC_090928.1, read as the reverse complement.
TTGCTCAGAGTGTGCTTCCGTGCTCTGCCTTTTATCTGTGTGGGCAAGCGTGATGGAAGTCGGATGTGTGTACTGATCAGTAATTGCTTGACCTTGCCTGACCATTGTATTGGGACATGTCAGGTATACAGCTCTGGTGTTAGCCCGTTTTCGCTCACGGTGAGCTGTCCGTGAGAAAGTTTTCGTGTTGGAAAAGGGGGAGGGGTTGAGTGCCTAGGTATCCTACCTGGTAGGGGGAGAAGGTGTTAGAGGGAAGGGGATACCGTGTCTCACCATCCAATGTCCCACTTCCACTCCATGAAGACCCCTCATCCAAGTGATCCTCCCACACTGGGTCCACCCCCAGGAACTGAATCGAAAAGCGATGGCCGTGACCTGGCCACCTGGATGACAGATCCCCGGGGACCAGCGGGTAAGACACCTTCAGGTTTCTCACAGTAGCTTTTCAGCTCCTTCTTTTCTTTTTTTTTTTTTATTCATTTCTGCCAAAAGATAACATTTCCTTAATGGGATTCTTGCCTATGTCACAGTCAGTCAGTCCAAGCAACTTGGTCATAAAAGAAACTGAGCCTGGCGGTTGGACACCAGTATGTCCTAGAGATAGAACAGACAACTATCCCACCTATCTGCCATCACAACTACCAATACAATAAGAAAAAACAAGTGTGTTAAGGGATATGATTGATCTCTTAGGTCACAGTATCAGTCTAGCTGTATGCCCCTGACAATGCCATTAAAGCAGATGTCCCATAAAAAGCAAATACGTTTCTCTGTGACTGTGTAACCAAACCAGGTCACTCAGCAAACAGCAAACCACACCAAATACATATAATGAACTGATGTCCCAGCAAAACAAAAAGAGGGAGGGGACTGGCCAGTAAGTAACTTCCCTCCTCCAAAAAGGAAACGATGCCTATTTGGGTCGATAACATGCTGAGTGTTACAGAAATCAACTCGTGCACAATGATGGCTCAAGAGAAGTGGGTGCATTTATGCTATTTCTCCTGCTGGCCTGTGCATTGTGTTATGGTCTGAAGTGAAGTCTAAGGAAAAAGGTTACCTAAGAAGAAAAAGCAGTATTATGTTGTGTACACATAACATTTGATCAAATTGACAAAATGCAAAGAATGACATGCAATATTGCATACATTTATAGCAAGTGTATTCCTGTTGCATGTACACAAAGGTGACATTTGTGCAAACATTCTAGTACCCCTTGCTGCTTTTGTCTCCCCTTTTGTGCCCTGCAGCAGTAAAAACACAACTTGACCTGATTGAAAAAGGTGGGCGATTGATTGCCCAACTCTAATCTAGGCACAGAAGATCAGGATAGGAATTCTGCCTGGTCACAGGTGCAAATACACACCCCTGGGGCAACAGCAGGTGGGCAGAGAGGCCACCAACATGGTAGAAGTGTGCCAGACAGGACCACCTTACACCACACTGCATTACAGGTACACAGGTAACTACAAGAGGTTACTTACCCACCTCAGTTCTGGGCATCTCTGGTTGTTGGTGGCTGGAGTGTATAATTGAGGTATTGTCTGGCTGAGAAAAACATAAAAAAGTATAAAAACACGGTAACACTTGCAGTGTGTGTATGTATGTATATATATATATATATATATATATATATATATATATATATATATATATATATATGAGTAAATCAATTTAGCTAAAAGATGGCGCTCTATCTCCTTAAGTGGCTGGTGCTGGAGTGACGAATTTAGCCAAATTCGTAAATATGAGAAAAACACACAAGCCCCTGCGCGGTTGTAACACTGCAAAAAATCACCCAGTGGGCATGCGTAGAAAATACTCCAGCACACAAGACCTAGCTATTTAGAATATCATATTTATTGTTGCTTAATACAGCACAAAAAACAGAGGTGAAATCATTCCCTGTGATATATATGTAAAACAAAGTTGTGTTTGTTTGTAGGTTTGTATGTGGTGCAGGTGAAATGTAACTCCTCATGAATGATGAGGTCTTGCATCATGAATTTTGCATGTAATATTCTTTATTTCATTGCCGATTTTACACAACTATTTCCAGCTCAATAGGTCATCCCGTTCCTGAGATAATTATTTTTTTTGTTTTTCGGCATTACGTTTTGTGGTGTTCCGCCGCCATCTACAGGTGATTTGTAGAAAGTGCTCATCATCGTGCTATCTGTGCTGAATTGGTCTTGCTTTTTTTGTTTTCTTATTTTTTTAGAAGAGAGTGAGTGTCTCATTTTAATTGATTTGTTTTGCAATAAACTCGATACATGTTAGTTTCACTAACGAATTAAAAACCACATTTTTATTTTCCTCTGATTTAAATTCTTACATGAATATCTAATTATTTGCAGTGTGTGTTTAGCAGTGAAAATGGCCACCACTGCTAACACTGTAAATAATCAGAGTAATCATACAAATATGACATTCATGTGTGAAGTTAAATAAATCAGAGATAAATAAAAATGTTATTAATTAGTGAAATTTACATGTATCTTGTTTTTCCTTTGTGGCAAACAACAATATTTGTCAATCTTTTTCGGTGGAATATGAAAAAAATCTGAGAATGGACCTCCTGGGCGAAGCTGGGTACTTAAGCTAGTAGATATGATAAGCAGGAGGTAAAAGAAGCCCCTGGATATCAGGCATCATCCAAAAACCAGGTACTATCCCTGCGGCTGCAGAGTGAAGAGCTACTAGTTCACAACATAACATGCAAGAAATCTGCACAACATGTAAACTATAACTATTCCACAATTGAATGAGGCTTGATACTTCAGCATTCCTACAGGGCAGCAAAAAAACCAACACAGCAAGCAGAATGCATACATCTGACCACACCACACAGCTTCATTCAGGCTCCCACTTCCACCCATCATATAATGTGCATTCTTATATAGTGTTAAGTGCTGTAATAGCAGGTGCTATTATTCCAATGAATAGTGGCCAGTGTATGAACTACCTCAGAAAGATGAAAGGCAGAATGGGCTCGTGCAGGATTCGAACTTGTGAAGTGCAGGCTGGCTCCACCGTGCGCGGCAACAGCAGGTGAGTACTTAATTTGTGAGTGACCCACCCAGGTACTCCAGGCAGTAGCCATGGCCCTCCCTGGCATTTGATAATGATTTGCTATTTATATAGCACTTTTGCCAAAGTACTGTACATAGAACATACTAGCACACCCTCTGCTTCACTCATGCATGATCTACACACTCTCAACCATGCTATATGAACACTCACCCATGAGCATACCAATTCTGGGCACCCTGAACCAACCGAACACCATTAGCCGGGCCCTGCACTCCTTCATCCATAGGCACAAAACGTTTTCCCCAGGCATTTTTTAAGTGACTGGGTCAGGACAGCCCTAGCTAGCCCCCAATCTTGCCCAAAACTCTTACCATGCAATACTCCCCCAAAACCCCATGTGACCCACAAAAGAGTAGGGGGAGCATCCCCGCGCTTTGAAGACGTAGAGGTTCGCCAGTCTCTGCCAACCCATATGAGTGAAAGAGCAGCACAGCAGTGCCGGCAGCACCTGGAGACCATGCAAACGTATAGCGAATTAATTTCTTCTACATGGGCTATTACTACGGGGCAACCAATAGAGCAAGTACAGGACTCAAGTTGCTCGTCTACCAGACAGGATGCTCATTGTTCAAAACCAAGGAAGAGATAGCAATGACTACATTTGGTCCAGCCCCTGAGAGAAAGGTAGGAGTAGGCAGAGGTGGAACGCAGTACTAGTTCTTTTAATTGTTACAGACCATCCCATTAGTTCAAAGGCAAATGCCTGTCTTTCTCCTGAGCCAAATATAGAATTTTCCCAGGCTGGAAATTCAAGCAATGCCAGTTAACTAAGTCACAGCGAGTCAGACATGCACACAGTGTCAGTGGCTCTGCAGGTCATTAAGGTGCTCAGGTTGCAAATGCATTTCTTTTATAAGTGGCACTGGCATAGCCTTTCATATGCATGAACATGTCCAACTCAAATAGCTCACAAAACCCCAGTTACCCACTTAACATGCAAATCTGCGCCAGTTAGTGTGCAACACAAAGCGCCCATTGAAATATTTGCTATATCCATGATGTCTACTCTCTTGATATGCAAAACAATAAAGTTGCTTTAAGTAACTAATCAAATGTTTTCAACATCATGAATAACAACGAGCTGGAAGTTTGTGACAAATAATCTGTACTTCTATCTTTGTCTGTTACACAAGTAAACAACTTCATTTATTGAATGTCTTAAATCACTGAAAGTACCATGAGATAACTGTCCGTCCTCGGACCGGAGACTTGAATACAGGGGCACGCCATGTATCCTAGCGCACCCCCTCCTGTGAATCTACCTAGTGGCCTTGCTCGCTTTACTGAATGAAGTGCATGTTGAAAATGAAGACTATTTGTATTTGAGAGGGCAGGGCTTCTATGGGTCAGTGTTTTGAAGCAGCCCGAGTAGGCCATTAAGCACTATATGGGAAGCCATAAATACATAGAGAGGAGGCCTATGTAAACATATTGATACAGCTCAGGTCAAAAGACAAAGAACTAACCTGTTTGTCTAAATCCTATTTCATGAAGGATGGTGCATACGAAAGGCCGTGGGGCAGCAGGGGAAAAATCAGTCACATCACCAGTGGAAGTACGCTCGCAGTACTTTATGGACTCTTTACCAAAACACGTTTAAATAGGGGCATCATCAGAAATGTGGGGTACCTTCGGGTGCTGACAGTTTTACTTTTCGACCCACTGACCTTTTTATCCAGCACACAATGAATTGCTGCTATGTGATCCAGCAAAGTGGTACTCGGCTTGCAATATTCAGAAGGACGAAACATTCAGCTGACAGTGCTGGGGTTTGAATTTGTGACCTTCACTTACATACAGATCTCTGCAGCAGAGACTCAACCTCACAAACCTATTCCCAACCGACCACTTCTGTTATTTTAAGAGTGTGCGCTACTTTGCTCTAGTGTTTTTGGCGTGGGCTGTGTATCCTGAGAGAACCACCAGCGCACATCTCTATGGTTGCTATCTTGGGGCTAAGGGCTTCCCTGGCCACCACATGCCATGACGAGGCAACCGCCAATCCGTCAGGAAGAGAGGCCCCGGGCCCTCGCTTTGTGGGCTGGTTAATATAGGCACAACATGATGATGTGCAAGCAAACAGAGATGCTTCGAGGAGGTGATACCACCATGCACCTACCCTCACCAAGGACACCACGCAGCAACCCACCCTGGCACCCGGATGCAGGCAGAGGAGGCCCACCCAGCCCCAGATTGTGCAGGTTCTGGACACTTCCCCGCTGCCCGTTACCCGTAGGGAGATCCAGCCAGGACAGGACGTGGAGAGAAGGCCAGGGGGACCTTCCTGCAATCACTGGAGTCCTCCCTGCAAAGAAGCACACAGAGGTTGAAACTGCACCTCCAGCAAAGGGAGAGGCTGAACAGCTCCAGCTCCTTCCAGCATATACTCGAGGGACTCGGACTGTGCTCTGTCGAGCTGGACTCTAGGGGATGCCTGGAGTCTAATAGACCCCCACCCTCTTCACCACACCTATCTGACCAACTCTAGGAGAAAGAACTGTTGGGAGACAGGAGGACACTGGCATGACTCATCCTTTACTTGGTTTGGTGGGCCGGCTGCTGGCCCCATGACCCGGCCGTCACCGCGTCACGCAGCAATCTCAGCCCAACTCTGCCACAAGACAGGGGGCCTCTGCGGGTTGGATCTCAGGGTCCATGATACAGTTGCCAGTTCCATACACACACACAAGTCGTTCATCATCCTGGATTCCCATTTCCCGGTCCCCTCCTCCCAGCCCTCACCAGGGATCTTACTGCCTCGGCACGCCAGGTGCTTGAAAAATAATACAAAGATGCCAGCAGGTTTGAATTGTATTTTGCCAAAGGAATAATAGCCTTGTACAATCACCATCTGAAGTTAATGGGTTTCGGTCACATGGTATGAATGATAATGAACTTGGTTATTTATGAACAATATATGTATCATGTGGAAATACGTCATGTCTGACGATGGACGATCGCATGTCAAAAGTGGTGTACCTTATGAAAGTATCCAATGGGAATTTTAGAGTTAGGGGGATTAGGTTGCTTTGTATTAGTGTTAGACAATGGAGGGTTGGGGATGACTTTGTAACAACATATGTGTGATTATGTATGTTTAAACTGTACATAAACTGCTATGTTGTATTGCTTGGAGAACTGGGTTAATTTTTCAGCTCTAAGGAAGTGTCTAGCTGCTCCTGATCGTAAGCATGCAATAAACCTGTTTTTGGACAAAAGTGCATTAGTTTCTTCATGGAAGCTGTACTTTTGCATTTGAAGTGTTCAGGCGTGTCCCAACACTCGCAGCATACATATGCCTGAACCTCTAATCTTAACTGCCAATACATACTCAAACTCTTGCCAAATTCTCCAGTTGCTGAACAAAATCATTGCAACATCATTGAAAAGGCAGACCACTTCAAATCTTGTACATTTCCTATGACTAGTGCCAAATCATGACAGTACTTTAGAATCTTCACTCTCCGATCCCGTTACGTAAACATAAACAGCACCTTACTCTGCACCTTGACAACACTATGCTGATTGCCTCCCTTCAGATATAACTACAGTACCCTTGCTCTCCACTCTTGCCGCCACAAATGTTAAGCAGTACCTTTAAATCCATTATGTGCCCTCACTGTGTTGCTGCGGCAAAACAAACTCGCTGTGTTTGCCTTGCTTCAAGTCCTCCACAATTTCATCTGAGATGACACACACAGCAATCGTTATCCCACTGAGCACTGCAGCCGGCAAACTGAAAACTCTCTCAGAATGCGCCCTTTCTATTGCCTGCAGCATCCCTGCGGCGTTGGGCGATCCTGCACCCTTACACCAGGACAAATACTGCAAGGTATTTCACCATAGTTCCACCAATGCCAGCAGCACATCAAGGTCCCTGCGAGGTAATGTCTGGCTCAAACCCTGGTTGAAACTTTCTTGATGCAACACTATGAGAACCCTCCTGAATGTGCTCCAATGGCACCGACCTACCGCGCGGACCAAGCTGGTTCCAGCCCCTTTGCTGTGGGGAAATCCTTCAGTGGGCAGTGTCTGTTGCCTGCTGCACTGCCCTCCCCCTCGGCACCTTCCATCCCTAAACCAGCCATGAAACTTGTTGCCAATGTTACAAGATGCCATTGAAGTACTGATGAGGCAGGATCCAGGTAAGTGATATCTTACATTGTGCTTTATTGTCCTCTAGTCTATCACACATGTAGGGTTGATACAGGTAGGTAAGGTAGGCACACAAGACACGCCGTAACAGACACTGGTCCCCCACACCCTTCTCTATAACTGACTCCCAACCGTCCTTATATGAACCTTGGGGAAAAATAACATTCCACGACGCAACAAACCTCTGACATTACACCCACCTAACACAGACACCAAGATATATCACTTCTCCCCTCATTAGTACAAAACACAAAAACAGGACAAATACCACTGTGACCCACACTGCTAAACCATTAGGCCCCATGCACGACACACACCCCAAAACGTCCCACAAAGTGGCCAACATGGTAGGAAACGCCAGGGCCACAGGAATAAAACAAAAGGTAGATCAAACCTCAGACCGGAACCCAGGCTTAACAAAATGCCAAAACACAAACAGAACCGAGAGAGTGATGACAATCAGACGGAAAATACCCCTCCACCCCTACACAGAACAAGAATACCACCAGTGGGCATCCCTGAAATCCACACCAGATCACAAAATACACTCCACTCCTTCCTAACCCATTCCAAATACAGGACAACCACATGATGCCCACCGACATGGACAAAGGACCCTAATACCCACTGCGTCACACCACCCATAAAATGCACACCTGCTTCTGCTCTGGGCTGACCCGCAGAGCCTCAGGGCTGCCACACCTGAGCACTGTCCAGCTCACCTGCGAGCAAACTGCACAAACAACCACGAATCCCATATGTGTCACTCAATGAACCCCCAACCAAAACACCAACTAGAAAACTAACCAACTAAACTGCCCACATACACACTCCACTCATTCCGCCGCCAACATGCCCAACAACAGAAGCATAATGAAAACGCTGATAAGCACAACCAGTATTTGCACCCACGAAAACCAAAGCTTCAGTATAACGCCCAAAACCAAACTGCAAAGCCTAAATCAATTGCCCAAAAGCAGAATAAACACCAGGACCAAAGATGGACGCCCTCACAACTGCACCCACCAACATCATGGTGTACCTTAGCACCACAAACACTCACATTGGCCCAAAATATCGCCAAAAACGACCAAAGAAAATGGCACATCCCCACGCCATCGCTAAACACAGTGAAACCTGAACTCCACTCAACCAGAACTCCAATCTCACCAACTCAGCCAAAACAGCCAAAATTATGGCACGTTTTAGCACCATGGCTAATCCCTAACCAACATGTAAACAAACAGATAGTGCAAAACATATACCCAAACTACACCACCACCCCGCACCTGCATATCCTTTGACCTCAAATGCAAGCACATAACTTCCAACATCGCACCCGCATACGATTAGCCAAGCATATAAACCACCGATGTGTGAGAAGGCCTGATGGAATGTAGAATGAAAGGGCCTGGAAGTTCTCTGGGTGACAGTTTCTGGGACTTCAGCAATGGGAGACGACAGGCAGGAACCACGCTGAGCCGATAAGTACCAAAAGAAAGATGTACTTTATTTCTTCAAGTTACAGGTGAAGGTCGGGTAAGAGCAAAGAGAGAACACATCCTTCATGTCCAAGCTCCCATGCTGATGTCCCAGAAAATGTCATCCAGAGAACCTTCAGCCCCTTTCATTTTACATTCCATCAGGTATTCACATAGCATCTCCCAGCACACATGTATGCAAGATACCACACACTTCTTTCCCTAACAGAACACAAGAAACAACCACAACACTCACACTAAACAACCACTCAGAACCAAACCTTACTGAAAACAATGCACAACATGATCACTTGCTTTACAAAGTAAAACAAATACTCCCTTATGCTTTGGCCTGGCGACACCAGTGCCTTGGGTCTGCCACATCCAAGCACGAACTACCCACATGTGGGTATAAACCGCTACAAATCAGCAGCAACCATATCTCCACTTACAACCATCAAAACAAAACGCAACCCAATGTCTCTTGTGGTGGTGTGGGTGAACTTCCCCTACCCAGATCCAAACAAGGGGTTTCTGCACAAAAAAGGGAAAAACCAAGGAAACCTGATTTAACACATTAACACAAAGTTCAAAACAGTTCTTAAGTTCTTATACTCAAATTCACAAAGTTCCACTGCTTCAATAAAATGCCTTGAAAAAGAAGTATTAAGCTCTCACTCCTCCTGAAACAAGAACGGTCTTGCATCTGTGGACAAAAAATAGTTTGATCATGATTGTTCTCCACAATTTTAACTGCAGAAAGAATTGTAACTTTTCTTCAACCAGCTTTCACAATTCTTCCCCAAATGTCACAACTCAACATGCTGTTTTCTATCAGTACGACTCTTTAGCACTTGCAACTTCTACAACCTGGCTTATTCTTTCACCAAGTTTCTTCTGGGCAATCACTTCTGCCATTTACTTCTTCAACACCAGAACAGAAAAGTACTTCAATGGAACTTTCTAATTAGAATAACAAAAACTTCAATAGTCTTCTCTGGTATCAAAAATGTTAGTATCTTTCAGGGAACAGAACATTCACATTGGTTAATAATCAGGATTTGTGTACAAACGATGCTCATCTCCCTCTGGAAAGCTTCTTCCAGAAGGGCAGCCTGTTTGCCACCTTCTTTCCCTTTCTACATCAACAACGAAACCGTGGCATGTATAAGGTTTTACTTTGCCTCTCTCTTGGCTTTGGCAATGTGTGTCTGTATCTACCACAATGATACATCTCCCAAATAGAGGGTGCTAGAGTGCCGACCGCGATGGCTGCTCCTCTGTGAGCGCTCCTGCGGCTCCCGAATGAATCCTGACACCCACACGTTCCCCCTGTGAACATTCGAATATATGCCGGCAGAGGAGACTGTCGGGACCCACAGGAACAGCGGTGAGGAGCTGGGGGCAAACAGACACCCCCAAACGAGGGAGATTGAGCTCGTCCTGCGGTGAGGCTGCCCTGCTCCCGCGGCCCAACGTCATCTTGCTGCCGGAAAGGGAGAGGTTGGCGATCACGGCCCAAGGACCTGGAGGGTGGGGGGGCGGCCGCTCGATACTCGGAAGCGGGGCCCCGCCTACCCGGAAACACCCCCCTGTGTCCCACAGACAAGCACGCTGCTGGAGACCCGAAGCCGGGCGCCCGGATACACAGATCGCTCCCCCCTCCCCCTGGGAGCGCGGAGGGAGGAGAGCGGTGCTCCCGTGGCAGACCCAGCGACGATGGAGGCCAAGAAACAGCCACAACACAGACACGGGCAGTGATCCAGGGGCGCCATGGCGGACGCCCCCATCTAATCGAGGGGCGCACATGAGAAGAGGCGAAGACTCACTGCGCCAAGACACGGGACCGGGCCGAAGCAGCAGGTGAGTGTGTGGGCCTCCCTGCCCTGCGGCGAAGGCCTTTCCCCACCGGGCCTGAGGCGGCGCTGGGAGTTGGCAGCTGGGGCTCTGTGGGGAACACCAGCGAGGCAGGGCAGTCTGAGCCCACTGCCAGAGGTAACTCCCCCACCCATCTCCTACAGAGAGCCCCCCCAAAGGCCATAACGCACGAAATCTATACAATCTACCACCCACACCCTCGGGGGGGCCCGGATCCGGGGTCCACTACATCCCGCACCTCCCGCCGCCAACAAGATAACACCACAAACGACACAAAAAAGACCTCTGTGCACACCACTGGACCTGATCCCATGGGGTAGCTATCCCCCCCACCCACCTCACACCAGACCCACTAGGGGCAAAAGGGAAACACAGTGAGAGGGAACGAAGAACAGTGCCAGCAACACAGCCTGGCTCAGAAGACCAGAGCCGGACCTGCCGAATGGGGCATCCAAGAAATAGAGCAGTTGGACCAATCCCCGTTTTACACACCGGATTACGGGCAGAGGAGACAATTAACTTCCAAGACATTACATGGACCCTTCACCAGTTATACCAAGGCAGCTAAGCACCCTTGAAACAGCTCACAAGGACACAGTACCAAAAGACTGAACCAACAGGGCGCGCAGTCTCCTGGCCTAAACATAGATACGCAACGACTCATCCTCCAAAAGCGACAGGGGGTGCTCCTCGGGAAGTGCTCTGGACCCCCCCGGTTGTGAATAGAACTCCTACACCAGAGCGTTGGAGCTCTCCAAGGCACACAAACCAAAAGCACTACACCAAGGTGCCCGTTGGAGTCCCCTCACATGGACACCCATCCACACTGTGACCGGACGGGCCCAGGACTGCACCACTGACCCAGAACAACCCCTGTGTAGATTGCCTGCCTGCAGCAAAATAAAACAATAACCTCCCCCTGAAGACAGCGGGCCGCGGGTCGCCACTCTCCTGCTCCCTGGGGGTTGTGGAGCGCCGCGCCGGAAGGCACCAATACCAGAAGGAATACAGATCCTCAATCACCCTGCTCAGAACAGCAGAAAAGATAGACCTCCACCGGCGCCCGGCCCGGAGCAACTAGCAGCAAAGTACAACCACGTAGTAAAGGTCCATAAATCAACTCACGTCAGACCTTGGACCAGCCCACGAACTCCCCTAAAAAAACACTGCAGCACACGGTCCTCTGCCCAGGCGCAGATGCAGCGGATTACCTCCAACAGCTTGAACCCTCCTTGCATACCGAACCGGAAACACGACCAAGAAGAGATGGGGGGAAAACAGACAAGTCTCAAAGGAAGCTGAACTTTGATTCAGGTACAACGAAAAAATCCTGAATAACAACTGATCAAAACGACTCCCCAACTATGGAGGAAGGACAAGAAGAGGAATCCCCTCCAGCACCTATAGATATCAGGGAAATCTTACTCGATTTAAAAGCAGGAATCTGCAATCTTGACTCCAAACTTGACACACTATCGTCCAAGGTGGACCTCCTACAACACTGCCTTGACAAGCACAGAGATATGCTAGACACAGCCGAACAACGGGTATCAGACTTTGAAGACGGCGCAACCTCACTCGCAGCAAGGGTTTCATTATTGCAAACCCAGATGAAGGCAGTCATAGCTAAGAACGAAGACCTCGAAGGCCGCTCACGCCGCAACAATATCAGACTGGTCAGAATAAGAGAAAGACAATTCACTGAGAAGATGGAAGAATTTGTGGAGAAGCTACGCATAGAAATCTTTGGAACCACAGCCCTATCTCAACTCTGTGTAGTGGAAAGGACCCACAGAATACCCTCCGGCCGGCCGATCCCAGGTGCAACTCCACATCCAATCATAGCTCGACTCCTCAATTACAAAGATAGAGACACTATACTGCGACTGGCAAGAGAAAAGGGAGACTTACATTTTGACAGAGACGGCATCCAGATCTATCCCGACTTCTCCCTGCTGTGCAGACACTGAGAAGATCCTTTGCAGGGGTCAAACACTGTCTACAAGCCAATCATATGACCTACTCCATGCTGTACCCGGTGAAGCTGCAAATTCAACGAGATGGGAAAACGCAATTCTTCAACTCGCCGGACGAGGCAAACTCCTTCCCCGATGGACTGGGCTGCAGGCAACCAGAAAACCTACAGAAATCACCAAGAAGGGACCAAGCCAGAAGAAATCCGCCGTGACTCGTAGATATCCTCGCCCACCGCAATTCTCCTGAAAAAAAGATTTCACACAGGAACACAGCAACAGAAGTAACTTAAATGGGAGCCGTTGCTCTTGGTCCGGTACTAGCGCCCCAAGCACAGCACTCGACCTTAACATGATTAAATGGGTGGGGTATACCTACGGGCGAGTTGGGGTTGCCCGTGTGAGGGTGGGAAGCTACATACAGTTATGGGGAAGCACAGGAAGCAAGTCCACCACTGGCCCTCCGGCTCTACCCTCGTCCACCACCTCAGGCCACATGAATCCACCACTCCAAGCTCCGCAAGCATAACCGTCCACCACCTCCCAGCAGACAGTGGAGGGAAAAGACCAGAACAACCAAAACCTCCAGGAACCCGGAACAAATCCGAAAGAGTAAGGCCATCACACACCTATGGTTAACTTAGCCACATGGAATATTAGAGGGGGCAACCAACCAGCTAAAACACGAAAAATATCCCAATACCTCCGGAGACACCTGATAGATGTGGCCATGATACAAGAAACTCACCTCCTCCCCAGCTCTGAAAACAACTGGGCCCGTGACTGGGGATGTCAAGGTACTTTTCGTCATACTCCTCATTTGCGAGAGGAGTTGCCATCTTAATAAGCAAGAAAGTAAAATTCAGATTCATATCCTCAGAAAAAGACTCAGAGGGCAGAGCACTCCTCGTACGAGGAATTCTGGAAGGTAAAGAAATTGTCCTCGTGAACTCCTATGGGCCGAATTCCGATAGTGCCAATAATTGTGACTGGGTGATGACGCACTTGGACACCACCCGGTCGGCCACAATCATTTGGGGCGGTGACCTAAACACCCCGCTCGACCCCCCACAAAGACAAATCACAGAGCATCAGGACCTTGCCGTCGTAGGCCAGCCTCCAAATTCGAGAAATTTGCAACGCCTACAATCTAATAGATATCTGGAGACACACCCACTGGAAAACCCGGGATTACTCCTTCCATTCATGGGTGCACAATACGGACTCACGTCTGGATTAGTTCCTGGTACCAACTCAGGCCCAATTCCAATGGGGACACTGCCAAATCCTTCCAAGGACTTTTTCAGACCACTCTACCGCCACCCTCGAATGCAACTAAGAAACACAGACCACAATGGAGGTTTAAACCTGGATCCTTGCAAGATCAAGTCTTCGCGGACGAACTGCGCAAAGAAATGACCTCCTTCTTGGAGATAAACCAACCATCAGGCACGTCCCCCGGCACACTCTGGGAGACAATGAAATGCTACATCAGGGGGATATGCTGTGCGGAAGAACAGGGCATACTGAAGCTCATCAGAAGGGAATTAGCCTCCAGCAAAGCCAAATTGAAAGAATGGGTGCGAAAACACACCCAATCGAAAGACCCCAGCTCTCTGGCCGCTCTAAAGGCGGAACTTGATAACTTCAGGTCGATAGCAGAAAGAGAAATAAAGTTCATATCTTGTGGTCACAAAATCCACCAATATGGCGAAAGCCAGAAACTTGGTGCCCTGCTAGAATGACCAATTGCAGCAGAGAGGAAACCCACCCTTGTGGAATGGATACAAAACCAACGTGGGCACAGAGGTGGAAATCGTCGAAACATTCTGCACATACTAGCAAGAACTTTATAGTACCAAATACACAGCAAACCCTGCAGAACTCTCCCAATACCTAGACAACATTGAACTATATTGGACAGACAATGAGTTGAGAGAACCATTAAATGCCCCCATCAGTCTCCAAGAAATCCTCATGGCGATCAAAGGTCTCCCCAACACTAAGGCCCAGGGCCCGATGGCTTGATTGGGGAATTTTACCAGGCCCACGCCCAACTGCTGGCCCCGCTCCTACTTCAAGTGTTTGAAGAAGCAATGGAATCTGGAACATTACCTTCAACTCTCCGTCAAGCGAACATGATCTACCTTCACAAAACAGGAAAGACTGCGCCTCATACAGGCCAATTTCCCTAATAAACTTAGACAACAAAATACTCACGAAAATCCTAACCACCAGACTCCTCCTGCTCCTCCCGCTCATGCCGGGCCTCGTCATAGCTGATCAGGCGGGCTTCATACCCATACGCAACACCTCCTTTGGAATCAGAAGAATGTTTGGAGCAATGTCGGCAATCGATCCCGAAACTCAGGCAATAGCAGCGCTGTTGGACGCCAAAAAAGCTTTCGACTCGGTCGAATGGCCCTTCCTGTTTGAAGTTCTATGCTGCATGGGATTGGACAAATACTACCTCAAGCTAGTGGCCCTTTTGTATAAAGACCGACCTCTACCATCACCATGGGAAGCACCAAATCTTCAGAAATACGACTACAAAGAGGGACCAGACAGGGATGACCATTGTCAGCAGTCCTATTTGCGTTAGTGATGGAACCCCTGGCATCTGATCTTCGAGCACGTCACCTTCAAAGAGGTCTTTCCATCGGACCCCACAAATTTGTAATTTCCCTCTACACGGATGACATAGCTCTCTTTATACACAATCCGATGGAAAACCTAAACCCAATCATGCGAGAAGTCATGAAATTCGGGTTTGAAGCTCAACCATTCGAAATCCCTTATATTCCACCTAACCAAAACAACAACATTTGCGGACGATTTCGGATTCAGCTGACAATTATCGAAAGTAAGATACCTCGGGATCTATCTATCCAGATCACAATCAGACATTATGGAAGACAACTACGGAACAATCATCGAGACACTACGAAACAAAATAAACAGATGGAAACTCCTTCCACTCACCCTATGGGGCTGGATCTCCCTAGTCAAGATTCTCCCCAAGCTCCTATATCTCTTTACGAATATTCCCATACTGCTATCACAACAATTCCTGCAACGCATCTGCAGCCTGATTCTCGACCTGGTGTGGGCAGGAAAGGTGGCGAGAGTGGCATACTCTACACTTATCCAACCCGTAAAAAAAGGAGGCCTGGCACTCCCAAATCCAGAAAAATACTACTGGGCCGCCAAAGCCCAAATCATAGGGCATTGGTACGCCACCGACTTCATCAGACCTCATGTCCAAATCGAACAAGCTCTAGCATCCCCCTTCTTACTCAGAACAACAATTCTAGGGAACCTCCACGTACCCCATACCACACTTAACATTGTCCAGGTCACATATACAGTCTGGAAAAATATTGCGCTAAGAAGCAACATCCAAACTAGGTTCTCCCCCCCTCCTAGTTCCAGCAAGATTCAGAACAGGATTCCCCCTAACTACCGAGAAGACCTACTTAAAATGGACAGACAAGCTGCAAATAAAGTCACTTGAAGACCTTCGTCAACGGCACATTCATCACCTCATCACCCCACAACAAGCCAGAGAAAAGGGAGGAGACAACGCACTGGACTTATTTATTTACTTCAGACTACGCCACACACTACAAAGCACCCTATACACATTCCCCCAACAACCGCAAACGTGGCGACTGTTCCACAGAGTAATCCAATCGCAAGGCAATGGAAGACTAGTCTCGGAAATGTATAAGTCGCTCCTAGACGACACAGCACCCACTCCCCAAACACCAAAAAAAAGATGGGAAAGAACCCTACAAACCTCAATAACAGATGAAGACCGGTCGTACATCATTCATCAAACGCAAAAAGTCTCGCTAAACACACGCTACAAACAAATCCATTTCAACTTCATCCACCAAATCTACTGTACGCCAGCAAAACTCCAGTCGTAAATGACCAGTAACTCCAGCAATGTGTGAGAGATGCAAGGCACCAATGGCGGATTTCCTACATCTGGCGTGGACATGCCCAAGCATAGCACGATCCTGGGATCTAGTACTAGAGAAAATCTCAGCAATAAATGGAACCCGGATAGATACAGATCCAATCCTAGCACTTCTGGGGCTAACCAGACACCTTCCGCCCTTTGGCCCCAAACTGGCTGACCTACTACTGGTCCTAGCAAGGAAAAGAGTTGCAATGACGTGGGGCCGGGGGCCGCCCCCCAACTTACAAAACTGGCTGAAAGATGTGACTTATAGCCAGGATAAAGAAACAAACTTTATAAAGACTCTTCCGCTTCACGCATGGCCACCAGACATTTGGGGACCATACATCGCATATCTGATGTCTCCTACTGACTCAATCTCATCGCAGAACTCATCCCCAGAGCCAGCTCCTCGAGATGGTGATACCACCACAACCACTGTCTGCGGAACATGAACTGAATCGGTCCCTGACGGATCTAACAGCTGCAGGGCCAGGGAATGTGGACTGGGGGGGGGGGAGGCGTTTTTGGGGATTGTAACCTGTGCAATGTTACTAATAAGTTTCTGTTACAAAAAAAAACAAAAAAGAAAGTTTAAAAAAAATTATACATCTCCCAAAGGATGAACAGCCAACTATAGAACCTTTGGGCCTCATGTCGTTATCCACTGGCTGCTGGCAATAGTTGATAGATTGATATTGCCTGTTCCAACTGTTTTGGCTTGGGTACTGTTTGTGCCTTTCTAAGTTCAAAGAGGTTTCCCCACCAAGTAGGTGGAGTTTCAAAGACCTTACAGGCTCAGGGTTGGAGCCTTTTAAGTTTACAGCATGCCACTTGAAATGGTTTTTGACAGTTGGGCACTCATAAAGCTTATCTGCACGTCTTTCACTTATATGCTAGTGAAACGTTCTGCGCAGCATGTGCGGTCAGCACCGGAGCGCCCCAAAGTCACTTGCTTGCCTCAGACTAATCGGGTAAGTCGTTTCTCTGTGCACTGCTTGGTATTTTACAGAACCTCGACACTCGTGGCTTCTTCCGACTAGGTGCCAGACCTTTCTTAGGTTGCCTTTGCTTCTGCCATGCCAGATTAGAGCTGCCTTCACCTCTGAGCCTCCCTGGTGCAATCCAGCCAGCGGGGACGTCTCGGCTGCTCTCACCACTTCTGCCTTTCGCTGCACAAGCTCTGCACAATGTACTTTCTAGGGTGAAGCGTTCTTCTCTCACGCTTCCAGCTGCGCAACCTCTGAAAGGGGGTTAACGAGAGACACAGACCCTCACAGGACCTACAGTGGTCCCAGCATCTCCTTGTTTCTCCACCCCGCCTCAAACCGCAACGGTTCGCACAGCATGCACTACTGCTTCTCTGGCTTCTCTACAGCTTGCACCTGAGGGGGCCATTTATCCCTCTGTCTCCCTCAGGTGAGGGTCATTTAGGCTAATGAGCTTACCACTACAGTTTTGTTCCTCTGCATCCCTCACCTCAGTACTGAGGAAATTATGGGACTTGAAGTCCCAAATAACAAAATTAGTTTTTTTTAACTCTTTCTACTTTACAATAAGCCATCAAAAGACTACGGTTTCGGGGGGAGTTAAAAAGGGGAATTTCCCCTTCCTCCTAACCTGTTTCCTCCCCCATGTGATCTGCCCGTAGAACACCAGCCACAGGATCGGGATCAGGAAGCGCCTGCCTTTGTCTGGCCACATGAGGAAGGTCCCATGCTGAGGTTTTGGGGGTAATCACTACTGATCCATCACACACCCTTGAGCGCATTCCCGCTCAACTACACAGAGCAACACGCTACACAAACCAAAATTCTGTCATGCCACCAACCACCTACAAAACGTCCTGAGAACCCACCCACAAGCACCACAAGCCCAAAAAGAAAGATGTACTTGATTTCTTCAAGTTACAGATGAAGGTCAGGTAAGAGGAAAGGGAGAACACATCTTTCATGTCCACGCTCCCATGCTGAAGTCCCAGTAACTGTCACCCGGAGAAACTCCAGCCCTTTTCATTCTACATTCCATCAGGCATTCTCCCAGCATCTCCCAGAACAAATGCATGCAGGATATCACAAACCCATTGCCCCCCCACCCCGTCTGAGTGGCTCTTTTAAGAGCCGGACTGGGATATTTGGCAGCGGGACACCTCTTCTGTTCTGATCCCTCATTGAGAATGAGGGTACCGAATGGGAAAGGTGTCCCGTTGGCAGGACAAGGTCCCGAAATGACAGGTCGGTCCGGTTACCCCCTCGGTAGAATGGCAAAAGTCCTGCTTTTGCTTCAGGCTGCCTGTGAGGGGGTCTGCAGGACACGGGACTCACCCTGTTGTTTGACCCTCTGATGGCCAGCTCCGGCCTCAGCGTCTTTTCCTCCCTCCTGCTCAGCACAGCATCCTTCCAGCTGGTTCCTCTCCAGCCTGATCCGCTTCTGCAAGCCACATCCTTCTCTCCAGGATGGTTTCTCCTGTTACATGTGATTTAAACAAATGAAATAATAACAAATCTATTCATTTCTAAACATTTCTAAAAAATAATAATTTGGGGGGTTCCCGCCAAGCACCCATTTCCCTTCATTTATAATCCCACCCCAACCCCTTTGAAATCCGTTTTAACCCCTTAGCCCAACCCCATATATATATATATTTTAAAAAATGTGGTATAAATCTTTAGACATTAATGTTATTCGTTATTTTCTATTTGTTTAAATTACTGCATACCGTTTCTCCTCCCTGCTGGGCGGGCTCCCATTTTATACATCTGTGGCTTGTTAACTGGTTGCAGGTGCAAGTCCTTCACTTCAATTGCCTGGCCATAGTTAAGTCTAGTAGCCTGAAATGCCTGGCTACTACAATGGTACTCCTCCCAAGCCCTCTTCCTCGGCTCAGTACCAAAGTGGTGTGAATGAATGGAAGTGAGCAACACTCCTAGTTGGTTCTTCCTCATGTTGCTATTGATCTGATATTTCTCTGTATTAACAAGGGGAGGATGATGTGGGGTTATCCTGTCTAAATGAGGTTTCCTCCTAGTTGATCTTTTCCTTGTCCCAGTATAATAATGGAATTTCTGAGGGTCATTTTGAAAGGAAGGAAAGGGAAAGGGTTGACAGTAACCTACAAAGGCTGCTGGGACTGAAGGTTCATTGTGAAAAGGGAACGGGGGATACCATGTCTTACCCAAGGACAGCCTCTCCCTACTCCTCAACTCTCCTCCATCCAGGTGATCTTCCCTCGTATATCCACCCTCAGGGTCAGGATCCAAAAGTGACGGCTTTTCCCTGGCCACCCGAGCAGAAGATGTCAAGGCAAAGGAAGTGAGGACGCCCTCAGGTTCCTCACAGTCCCCAACCTTCTTTAGGAAACTTGTATTCCCTTTGGTTTTGGTAATGTGGGTTACAATATTCCCCTCTTCGACATTCATCATTAGCTAGCTAGCATTCACTTTGAGTAATTATTGCCCCCTTTTGGTTTTGGCAATGCGGGTTGCAATATTCACTTATACAACCTTTCTCACTAGGAGAGTTATGCCCAACTTGATTTGATTTAAAAGTTCAGTATTCAAAATGAACTTTCTAACACAGCGGTCTACTTCGGAGCACCCGAGGCCACGTAGATCAGGGAAACTCACCGGTATGTGCTGGCATCTCGTTCTGACTCGCTGCCTCTGCTTCTGTGCTCGTTGGGACTTCCTTTTTGTTTGACAGCTCTGTTCAGCTTCCTGTTGTTCACGCGGTATGTCAATGGAGCTTACTCTGCTCCACACATGCTCCGGTGAAAGGCTTACGTGGTTGCGATATGCAGGACACAGAGAGCTTTTCTCTCCCTCAAGACAGCTGGGCTCCTCACTGCTTCCCGCTGCGTGTCGTCTGCATTTTATAAGGATTCAGACCTATGCCACCATTTCAGTATGGCGTCCGGCTCTCAGCAAAGCAGCGTGTAAGGAAGGCATGGTATCAAGAGTAAGACAGACACAAGTGACCACAGTTCAAGGGTGTTTATTGAACTTTCACAAGGGTGTGATAAACGCCTATCTAAACCTAAATCTACAGATCGGAGCAAGCTACGACCATCAAATAATAATAATGCAGTCCTAGTGGAGTCTTGTCAAAATAAAAGGGCCTATACTAAAAAGAAAACTATTGTCAAAAAGAAAGAAGTGTTCACAAAATGATATGTCAGGGTGTTCGGGCCGTTGGCCTCCCTTACCCTTGTTTTCAGCACAGGGCAAGGCGGTTCACTTGAGCAAAGCACACACACTGGCTTCTTCGACACGAGGATACAGTTCTATTTTCAGCATCAGGGCCTTCTGGGCCCAAGTCTCTTTTCTCATCAAAGTCTCTTGATTCAAAGGGCATGATGTACAAAAAAAATAAGATGCACAATTATTTTCTTCTTACAAGTATTCAATTTGCGTGCTTCACCCCGGATCCCCTTCAGCTGGGCTCAGATCCCTGTTATTTTATGATGGACACTTCGGATCCCCCTCTTCCAGGCTCAGATCCTATTTTTTACAAAGTTCAGAGAATATCCGTTTTCTCAGTGACACACGGTTCACCCGGATGCTGTTATGCTTCATTTATGCTTGATCCAAAATGGCGTGGGTGCGCAATGCATTATGGGAGTGCTCGGAGCCATGTTGGATATTTACTTCATACCGTAGTGAAACGCTGCACACATTTTGCTGAGTGTTAGATTCACAGTGCTGAGACAAACATGCTTTTCCAAGCCTGGTATGCGGTCAAGGCCATTTCTGCTGGGAAAGCTAACGTTGTTATGGCTTGCTACTGTTCTCTGTGGAGCGTGTTTTTAGAGAAGGGAGGCACTGCGCTTCTTGGGGGAAGCTCTCGATTGACCCAGCTGGCAACAGACGGCTGTTCCTCAACTGCGCAAGTGCAATTTCCAGAATGTTCGAGAATTAACTCCCCTTTGTGGAGTGTGTATATATGTGGAAACCCAGAGGTGGTCAGGTGAGACTTCAGCTGGAGAAGGACGCTTACGTCGGCCTTCCTGTGAGCTGTGGTGCTCTCGGCCTGGCTGTTCCCGGGGTCTTCCAGCCGCTTCTGGACGAGATGAGGAATCCTGTTACGCTCACAGTGATGTATTTCTTTTTGACTTCTTTACTTCTTCTGTGATCTATGTCCTTATTATTTTTATGAGTTATTTCTATGTACTTTTAATCTTTGAATAAATAGCCGTTAAGAGCTGATTATCTTCTAAAGAGTGCGTGGCTGTGAGTCATTGTGTCTGTCTGTTTATGGTTCAAAGTATTTGCTCTATAATTGCATTGGTGATTTATGGTTGTTCCGTGCACTTTTCGGGGAAGAGCAATACATTTTTGGCGTCACGAACAGGATGCTTGTGATGAGTTGTTCCGAGTGTCCAAGAATCTGTTGAAACATGGATAGGATTTGGTTGTCGTGTGAGTGAAGTTTTTGAATAGTGAAGTTTTTTTTTTTGTTCTCTCCTTTGTACGTGCCTGTGGGAGTGATTGCAGTGTGGAAAAGAAAATATATAGGTTCAACAAGGTTTTCTTTTGTTTGAGATAATGAGTAGTTTGTTCAAGAAGAAGAACGTTACCGCTGGTGGTGACTTTTCTGATGTTGTTATCCAAGGTTGGACTAAGAGTCCATATGATAAGTTGGCTCAGGCATGGGCATGTGGTGCCAGTTTAAGTGAAACTTGGGATCAAGGATTGGGAGATGCCGATCCGACTGATCTAATTGCATGCTTGCAACAAGTTCCGGTAGAACGTGGCGAAGAATGTGCGGCATTAGGTAAGCGAGGTTGGGTTCTTTTGCATGCTTATAGGAAAATACATCAAATGAAGGTGGAAATGAAAATGAGGTTTTGCGATTAGAGAGAGCGCTAGCTGCAGAACGGCAGACTGCGTTAATGCAGCAGATTCTAATGAAACTGTTTAAAGATAAGGCCGACACATATCAGGCGGTGGCCGAGAGGGCAGCAGTTCGAGTAGCCCGGTATAAGTATAGGAAAAGACGGGAGGGGTCAACAAAAGAAAGGTGGCAACTGTAATCGCTACCGCTGGCGTAGACTGGGATCCGGACAAGTGGGATGGTGATATTTCTGATTCGACCAGTCTAGAAAGTAGTTCCGCAGATGAGTCTGACCCCAAACCAGAGGCGAAACAGAAAAAAGTGGCGACGAAGCCTGTTAGAAGACGGCGAGCCGGACCACACCTGCAGATTCCTGGTGGTGGTATGGTGGATTTAACCACTTTTGAGGATTACACACAACAAGAGGTTGGAGAAATTATTACCCGTTTGAGGCAAAAATCAGGGGAAGCTTTATTGACATGGATGGTGAGATTGCTAGATGGTGGTGCTGCAGGGTTGTTGATAGATTCTACTGATTCACTGCGTTTTTTACCCCTGTCAATTGACACTAATTTACAGGAGGTTTTAAGAACAGGACCGCCCCCTGATGCAAATGGTCAAGATTCGCAGGTGTCTTTGTTGCACCTGGTAGCCCAAGCATGTAACCGTAAATACCCTATTACCACAGATTGGCCCAGTGAAAAAACGAAGTGATATACGTTGAGAGAAGCAATTAAAAAAGTCAGAGAGCATGCTATGAAAGAGGCGATTGAAATAGATGCGCCTGATCACATGGGAGCCGCGCCGCTCTCAGTTTCAACTCGAAACATGGTGATTAGAACTGCGCCACCCGCATACAAAAGTGTCATTATGACTTTACTCGTAGGTATGAAGGGCAAGGCTACTGATGAGGTAGCAGATGCCATTCGGCAACTTGCAGATTTGGGAGAGTGGGATAAGAGCGATAACAAGCCACGAGAGAGAGAGAGGGGCGTAGTGAGAGAAGAACTGAAGGCAGGCGGCAAGATTGCAAAGACTCCCGAGTGTCCCGAAAAGACATGTTTTTGGCTTTGTTAAAAGATGGCGTGCCACACGAAGAAATTGATGGCATTGAAACCAGAGTAATGTATGAATTATACAAAAAACGAGGACTTGCAGCCAAAGAGCGCTATAAACAGGTTAAGAAACAAGTAGTCACGGGGGGCGCTGTTGAGCAGCCAAGGAAGATGGCTGCCTAGTCTGGGAGCTCCGTTCTTGCCCACCAGATTCTCCGCTGCATCAGCGCTAATCCTCATCATTCCCCAAAGCTGGTCCCGCGATTCTGCTGCTGGGGCTCTCCTCTATCTGTGGCCGAAATTTGGAGCGAAATTGTAACCTGCAGCCCGTGTATTGGACGCCTGGGCCTATGGCGGCGCCTGCCTCCCTGCGGGACCGCTCTCGCCGCGGGTGCTCCCCCGCCCGGAGGCGCTGCCGTGCTGGTATCCCGGGCGCTGCCACCTGCGCTCTGCCTGCGGCACTCCGTGTCTTGTGGGCGCCCTCCTTGATTGCGCCGGCTGGGGCGTGAGCCTGGGTCACCCGGCGCCTTGGCCACGGACGTGCCCCTGGCCTGCCCGGTGCTGCTGGCCGGCGGCCGACTGGCTGTGCGGGGCGGAGAACTGATCCGACGAACGGGAGCCGGGCTGAAGCACCTGCGCCCATGTACACATGTACTCGGCCCCCCCGCCTGTGAAATCAGGGGCTGCCTGGACGGTGTTCCATGGCTGCGGCTGACTCTCTCACCGGCCTGTGGGCCTGCGGGCGCCGGTGGGCTGGATTTCCCTGCCTGACGGACTTACCATCTGAAGATTGATAGCGGCCGCGGGACACGGAGTTGCCCCCCCACGGCCGCTTGTGGGATTGGAATTGGGCTCTCTGGCCCGCTGGGGCCCGGCTGACTCTGCCCCCCGGGGGCTCCTGTATTGGGCTGAGGGATACTGAATCGAAGAGGGGCCCTCATATGTGGAGAGGGTGACGCCGACCTGCGGATGCCGCGGCCTCCAGTCGTCGCGGGGCTTGGAGCAAGACCGGATTCCGGTGGATGCACCATTGCTCTCTGCATGTGCTGATTTGTGCTAGGAGTACACGGATTAGCCACCCAAAAGGCTGTGAGGTGGGTGCTGCAAGCTGGAACATAACACCCTGCCTCATCCTGCTGGAGGCCTCTTCCCTCCCCTCTACTTGTCTATACCCAGGGAGACTGCCTGCATATAAGCCCGCTTTTCCTCCCCCCCAACTCTCTTTACCCGCGGGGGCTGTGAAGCCTGCGCTTTACGCGCTGGAACTAGATTAACTGTCACTCCTTGGCTCCATATACTCGCGTGCGGGGGGTCTCGCACCACGCACCTGGAACACTCAGGGTGCTAAAGAAAGGGGAGGCACCTTACTTTCTCAACGCATGCAGAGAACCTGCCCCACTAAAGGTTCCGGCTTCTGTCCAACACCTACCTCACCGAGTCAGTTGCGGTTCCCATCCATAGCAATGTCCAACAGAGCGCGTGGCGCTGGCAAGGTGGGTGCCATGGACAAGTTTACCAGGGCGACGCCTAAGGGAGACCAGGCGTCGTCCACTGCAGCACAGGAGGAGGGCGACCTCCTGCCGGACCCCCCGCAGCCGGACTTGGCTGCAATGATGGAATCCATGGCCAAAAACTTTGCAGCCTTTCATGAAAAACTGGATGACATCAACGCGAATGTGGCTTCATTAAGGGCTAAGCTTGACCAACACGGGGCCAGGATTACCAAAGTGGAGCAGAGGACGGGTACCAATGAGGACAATGTGCACACCCTACAAAACACAGTGTCAGAGCTTGTCCGAGACATGAAACAGGTCAAAGCTAAATGCGACGACCTTGAATCGAAGTTGCGAAGAAATAACAATCGCAAAATTGGGGTTCTCGAATCTGCACTTAAAGGGCGCATGGAACTGGCGGTCGAAAACCTCATGAAAGACCTCCTAGATGACTCTGATCTCTCGCCATTCTTCACGGTTGAAAGAGCTCATCGCTCATTGGCACCTCGACCTAAGCTAGGGGACTTCCCCAGACCAATAATAGCAAAACTGCTCAGCTATAAGGACATCACATACTCCGATTGGCCATGGAGAAAGGGGGATTAAGGCTGGATTTGCAAATAATCAGGATCTTCCCTGAATTTTTGGTAGGGGTGCAGATGGAGAGACGCCGATTCAGTGGGGTGAAGAAAATGCTAAGAGATAGGAAGATCGAGTATGCAATGCTTTTCCCTGCCCGCCTAAAATTCACCCATCGCAACAAACTCTACTTCTTCACGGTCCCGGACGAGGCTTTTAAGTTCATCGAGGCGCAGATCCCACTGGCAGATCCCCCCGAGGAACCGATGGACAACGACTAGTACCGGACGCATGCTCTCCTCTTGGGAATATGACCTTGATACCCTTGAATATATGCATCCTCGCTTTGTAACCTTACTTTCATCAGCCGATCTTCAGATTTATGTTGTTTTATCGAAACTTGTATTACTACTGGTGGGCGGAGCGGCAGCGGCAGCCCCCACTGCAGCTGCAATTCCTTTTGAGTCTAAATGTTTGTGCTTTAGCCCTGGTTGGGCGTTTTCCCAAGCGTTGCCGAGTTGGGGTTGGCACGCAGTTGTTCACTCTAAGGGTGGGTATCTACACACTGCTGGCTGGGACAGGGCGGTGAAGGAGGAGGGTGAAGAAGTTGGGGTAGGTTATATTCAAAATTGCGGGAAGATTGAGGCCGGTTCTAAAAGGAGGCACTCTTTTGCTAGGGCAGCACTCACGGCGTTTATCAGAGGCGGATCCTTTGCTTGGGACGTCCCCTAAGTTGTTGATATGGTGATCAAAATGATGACATGGAATGTTCGGGGCCTGACAAATCTCACGAAGTCTCGTAGGATCGCGGCTTACGCACAAAGGCATGGGGTTAAGGTCCTCCTATTACAGGAGACACACGCCCTTAAACACCTATCGTCTAACATAGCACAGACCTGGGGTCTCAATAGATACTATACCCAATATTCCACCCAAGCTAGGGGAGTCCTGACCCTTATCCATAAGTCGGTACACTTCATACTCCGCACATCCCACATCGACACGGAAGGCAGATATGTGATTCTACACTGCACTTTGGCTCACGAAGAATGCTTACTGGTCAACTTATACCCGCCCAATACTGACTCCCCCGACCGCCATTCTCATGAGATATATAGACGTCCCTATAATATGGGGGGGGGACATGAATCTGATACTTGACAATTTACTAGACTGAACAACGACCACTCGCAGAGCCACAACGTGAGCGGCCAAGCGGCTCCTCATACACATGGACTCTCTGAATTTACACGATATATGGAGAACGCTCCACCCCCATGAAAGGGACTATACTTTCTATTCAACGGTACATGACCGTTCCTCAAGAATAGATTCGTTCCTCTTGTCTGGCAAATTTGTGGGTAGGGTCTCAGATGTCACGATCCTCGCGCGCACGCTATCTCACCATTCCCCCGTGCTCCTACAGATCCAACTCGGCGACACAAAGGCATCGCGACCCGCCTGGCGCTTTAAATTCACCGCCCTATCTGACATTGTCTTCAAAGCTGAGATCCTAGCGGACATAACCACATTCTTTGAAAATAACAGGGCATCTGACACACCCGAAGGGATCAGGTGGGAGGCATTTAAGGTTTAGATCAGAGGGATGTGCATCTCTAGGGAAGCTGGAGTTCTGAAGGTTATAAGGCAAGCCCTAACGAATTCTGAAACTAAGCTTAACGCCCTGGAACAGGAGTATCTCTCCACTCCGACCCCAGCAACCCTAGCTGCGATCAGATCAGAGCTGGAACAGTTTGAGTCATATGCCATGAGAGAGGTGCAATACTATGCTCGCCCTGTTGCTGCCGGTAAATATGGGGAGGGGGACAGACCGGGTAGAACCCTGGCCAGGCTGGTGCGTGCGGAGGGTGGTAAGACCCGCATTGATAGCATTATAGATGAGAATGGGCTGAGGCACTGGTCAGACCAGTCCATACTAGACACATTTGCCAGCTTTTATGCCATTCTATATGGTCCCCAGCCTGAACACTCAGCCCAGGACCTGGACGACCTGCTGGAAAGCATTCCTATGACTCTTATCTCCCAGGACACCAGGGAGAGACTGGACGCTTCGTTCACGTTGGATGAGATTGTTCAGGTGATATCAGACCTTCCCAAAAACAAGGTGCCTGGCCCGGATGGGCTCACCTCTGAGTTCTACCAGGAGCACGTGGCTATATTGGCACCTGTTCTACACGGGGTCTGGGCCGAATCACTTCGATTAAACATCCTCCCCCCTTCCTTAAGGGAAGCCTTAATAACAGTCCTCCCCAAACCTGGAAAGCCCCCGGATGAATGTGGGTCCTACAGGCCCCTATCCCTTATTAACACTGACACGAAAATCTATGCTAAGATAATCGCAAACAGGTTTCTCCCTTTCATGTCCCACATGGTCCATGCAGACCAGAGTGGTTTCATTCCCGGTCGATCCATGGAACTCAACATCCGCCGCCTGTTTAATGTGATGTCCAGAATTGACCCGAACGCTGATGCTGTGGCGGTAACACTAGATGGCCAAAAGGCTTTTGATATGGTCTCATGGCAATATCTGTGGGCTGTGCTAGAGAAAATGGGAGTGGGGCCAAATATGATCTCTTACATAAAACTCTTATGCACGGGTGCACTAGCTAGGGTCTTTGTAAACTCTGTTTTCTCCTCTCCTTTCACGCTACACCGGGGTACTCGCCAGGGATGCCCATTCTCACCCCTCCTTTTTGCACTCGCTATCAAACCCATGGCTGACCATGTAAGAGGGCGTCACATCAATAAAGGCATTCGGTTACTGGACACACCGGAAATCATCTCACTTTACGCGGATGACGTGCTCTTGTATGTCAGAAACCCCTCCACATATCTGGACCCGATCATCCGTGACATCACCAAGATAGGCACGTACTCAGGTTTCACAATCAACTATTCTAAATCTGAAATTTTCCCTCTCACTGTAGCAACTCAACAACCGGCATGTGAGTACCCCCTACGCTGGTCCCCGGGTGGAGGTGGGTATCTCGGGGTACAGGTGTCGTTAACCAAATCCTCCCTATTGACAGACAATTACGAGGCCATGGCTCAGCTCGTCGTCTCCAAGTTCTCCAAATGGCGCAATCTACCGCTATCCGTGGCGGGCAGACTCTCTCTAATAAAGATGATTGTGGTCCCCAAGCGCCTGTACGTCTTGACTAACGTACCAGTCTGGCCCGGGATGCAATACTTTAAGAGGCTCCACTCGGAGTGTGCACAATTTCTCTGGCATCCAGCTTCGGTCCGCAAGAAGTGGCAACATATGACGTTACCCTATGATAAAGGGGGGTTCACAGCCCCAGACCTCCGTCTGTACTGGAACGCGGCACAGGCCCAACACTCTCATTGGTACACGTTCCAGAATCCGCCCCTGCATGTAAAACATGAGAAACTGGCGGGGGGTGGGACTAATATCATGACCCTGCTACTGCACTGCACATTCCAAACAGACGCCCAGGCAGACCCGGTGGCCACCCCGATCAGGGCTTGGAAGGGTATCCTGGGCTCTGAGCAGGAGCAACACCCATACTATAAGTGGCTTCCCTTGTGGCAATTTCCCGGACTCCCCCCCCCCACACACGACCAACACCTCGTACGACACTGGGAAAATCTGGGCTATCGAGCCCTTGCTGACCTCTTCCCTGATGGTACGTTTGTCACCCCTCAAACATGGCGCCCGGAACATTCCAATTCTTCGCTTGAGATGCTGCAGTATTACAGGCTTAGAGCAGCAGTACGAGATATGTGGCCCTCATACCCAAACGAACCCCCAGACTCATCCGAAATACAATATATAGCAAACTCCGGAGGCGCCAAGGGTATAATATCCAATTTGTACAAAATGCAGCTAGAGAAAACACTGGATAAGTCTCTCAAACCACGTGAAGCCTGGGCTAGGGAGCTTGGAACGGAAATGACAGACGATGTATGGGGCAAAATGTGCACACACGCGCAAGGTCTCCCTTAGCGCCAGATTCCACTGCATACAATTCAAGCTCCTCAACAGGCTCTATTATACACCGTACAGAGTGGCGACATTTACACGTACCCCGACTCATGTATGCCCTAAATGCAAATCCTGTGAAGCAGATCACATACACATGTTCTGGTCCTGCGCCACACGTTCTGGGTGGCTGTGACGGAGGCACTCTCCGAAATAATTGGTTCCCCGGTGAATATGGACCAACTAGCCCTGTTTGGTATCTGGGAGGGGGAGAATGTAAGGAAAATGTAAAAATTCTTAAATGTGAGTGCCATTGTGGCCAAAAGATGTATATTGCAATGCTGGAAGCGCCATAATCCCCCCACCCTTATGATGTGGATGAAAGCCCTTACCTGGATACAAATGTGCGAAGAAGAATACATTGGATCCCTGCCAATCTCATAACGCCCCAAAAACGTTTGGTCAGAATTCTGTAGCTACCTGAACAATAGAGACGAAGTGGAATGGAGGTCTACTCCCCCACCAGTACAGCCCGACACGCCATGTGAAGTGTAACTCTCCCTATTTTTTTTCTAATTGGCGCTTCTCTGAGACATCAACCGTCCTTAACCTGAGATGTTTAATTTAGTCATGTTGTGCTACCGTTTGTGCGGAAATGTTGTTAGCTTATTGCTATGTAATTTGTGCTGTACCTGTCTTAACCTTCTGCCAATAAACCCCACCTTCTGCTCCCCCTGCGGAAGAACAAGACGAAGGGTCTATGGGGACGCCTTCCCCGTACCAGCCGACATACGCTGATTTGAGAAAGGTGGTGAGTGCGATGTTAGAGGCGGAGTCGAATCACACCCATTCAAAGTTTGACTAGGGCTTCGGCCAAGCTCCGGCAGCGTCTGCCCGCATAAAAGTGGATAGGCGGCCTCATGTTGTAGTTAAGATTTTTTGGGGGCCAGGAAATATACAAGGGGTGCGAGCATTGATAGACACCGGGGCAGAGGCCTCTTTGATTCATGGTAATCTGACATGATTTAAAGGCAAACAGTTTACGATTACAGGTTTAGGGGGAAAGAAGACCCCCGCAGTGTAAACACGAGTGGAAATGAAAATAGGTAATTTAAAGAGGCAGAAATACCAAGTGTTGATTGTCCCGATACCTGAATATATAATTGGCTTTGACATTTTGGAAGGGCTAACCTTGGGACTTGGCGGTAAAACGTATCAGTTTGGGGTGAGTGCATTGATTTGTACACCATTACCGTAGGCAAATTGAAGATGCCCCCAGTGCAAGGGCCAGTGGCAACCAGGCGGGTAGCCATGAAACAATACCGCATTCCTGGGGGGCACAAGGAAATCTCAGACACCATTAAAGAGTACGTGGAGGCGGGTGTATTATGCCCTATTACCACCTCATGGAACAATCCGCTCTGGCTTATTAAAAAGGGAGATGGGTCGTGGAGGATGACGGTGGATTACAGGGAGTTGAATAAACATACTCCTCCCTTAGTGCCCGCAGTCCCAGATGCTATTACCTTGATTGAAAATGTCCAAAAGTTTGAGGGGACTTGGTATGCAGTGATCGATTTAGTTAATGCATTTTTCTCCGTGCCAATTGCTGAGGAGTGTCAAGAACAGTTTGCATTTACGTGGGGTGGACGTCAGTACACTTTCACAAGACTACCCATGGGGTACATGCACAGCCCGACTATCTGTCACTGGCTGGTGGCAGAGCACTTAGACAAGATATCGTGTAAACCTGACATACAAATCTCTTATTACATTGATGATATTTTGGTCCAAGGCAAGGATGAACACAGTGTGCAAAGTCAGCTAGATGTCCTTATGTAAGGATTAAAAAAGGAAGGGTGGGAGATTAATCTGAGTAAAATTCAAGGTCCTGCTGAAACAATGATATTTCTAGGGATTCAGTGGCATCATGGGCATCGAGAAATGGTGCCAAAAACTCGACAGAAAATACTTGAATTCACCACTCCAACGAACAAAAAGCAAGCTCAGCAGTTTATAGGACTGTTTGGCTTTGGGAGACAGCACATTCAGCATTTAGGGCAGATATTGGCCCCCCTCTACAAGGTGACACGAAATAAATATGAGTTTCAGTGGGGGGAAGAGCAGCAGAAAGCCTTTGAGATGGCGAAAGACACGGTGCAGCAGGTGCTTGATTTATGGCCCTTGAAGGAAGGCGAAGTGGAATTAAATGTGTCTGTGTAAGACAATTATGCTGTAGTGTGTGGCAGAATCAAGACAGGAAACGTGTGCCATTAGGGTTTTGGAGTCGTAAGTTGCCCGATGCTGGTAACTCATATACTCCGTTTGAGAAGCAATTGCTGGCATGTTATTGGGCTCTGGTTGATACCGAGCAGATGACGGTGGGTCAGGATGTATTTATGAGACCTGAAATACCAATCATGCAGTGGGTACTGAGCTATCCTAAAACGCATCGTATAGGACATGCTCAAGAAGCCAGCATAATTAAGTGGAAATGGTATATTCAAGACAGAGCCAAATCAGGAAAGGGTGGATTAGCAAAACTACATGAGCAAGTAGCCAACATACCGCCCTCAGATTACATACCACCGGAGGTGCCTGAAAAACGTGAGTCTCCCGTGAAATGGGGAGTAACTTACAGCGATTTGACCGTGGAGCAAACATAGCATGCTTGGTTCACGGATGGTTCAGCCTGATACGTGGGAACTGAGCGGTACTGGAAAGCAGTGTCGTACAATCCCAAAACAAAGAAGATGTTGACGATGACAGGGAAAGGGAAGAGCAGTCAGTTCGCAGAACTTTACGCGGTTTACCAAGTGTTGAAACAAGAGACCCTGGTCAATGTTATGTGTACACAGATTCATGGTCAGTGGGGAATGGATTGGCAGTGTGGTTGCCAACTTGGCAAAAGAATGGATGGAAGATTCATTCAAAAGAGTTGTGGGGAAAGGAACTGTGGCAGGATATTGCAGAAATGTTGTTACAAAGTGAAGTCACTGTATATCATGTGGACGCGCATTGTGCCACAGATTCATTAGAACGTTGGTTTAATTCTGTTGCAGATGAACACACCAAGATTTCCTCAGTGGATGCAGAGGCTCGGGAAGACGATGTGGAGGGTTTGGCCAAATGGGCCCATCAGAAATGTGGACACCTTGGAGAAAAGGCTACTATCAGGTGGGCACAAGCTCGAGGCATCAGTCTTCCTTTAGAAGTAGTGAAAACCATTATTTGTAATGTCCCGTGTGCCAACACCAATTACATAGACCGATACCTCAAATTGTTCGAGGCCCATTGAGAAGAGGAAAATTACCAGGTCAAATTTGGCAGATTGATTATATCTGTCCTAAGCCAATCAGCAGAGGTTGTCAGTATGCATGCACTATTGTGGATACCTACTCGGGATATTTGATGGTTTTGCCGTGCAAACGTGCAACCCAATTGAACACCATCAGGTTGTTAGATCAGATCATATTACATTATGGAGTGCCTTTGCAGATTCAAAGTGACAATGGGTCACATTTCAAAGGCAAATTAATCCAAGAATTTTGTCAGGAAAAGAGCATTGAGTGGATCTATCACGTGCGTGCCCTACCATTCAGCTGCGGCAGGGCTAATTGAACGAATTAATGGGTTACTGAAAGAACAGTTACACAAATCTGGAGACGGCAGTTTGGCAGGCTGGCGTGATCGTGTTTTTGATGCGGTGCAAGTGTTAAACAATAGCCCTGTGTATGAACATGAAACTCCTTTGATGAGACTAATGACTCGTACTTTACAGGTTCAACCCAATTCAGTCAAAGAAACATTATTATACTGGGAAATTACTCCAGGTTCTTTAGCTCCCTATTGAGCAACTCCAGAGTCAGCCGGGGTAGACCTGCATTCTAATGAAGAAATAAGATTAGATCCAAGAGGAGTAGTTGTAATTGAAACGGGGATTGAAGTACAAATTCCCCCAGAGCATATGGGATGGATTGCCCCTAGATCTGGCCTAGCATTGAAGGGAGTTCAAGTGTTGGGAGGGGTAATTGATGCTGATTACCAAGGCGAGATTAAAGTCATCCTAATGAATAGTGGGGATCAATTGTTATCAATACACAAGGGTGATCGAGTGGCCCAGTTGATAGTCATTCCCATTAAATTGTCCATGATTAAGAAAGGGGAGCTTCTTGAGGTGTTAACTACCCGTGGGGATCGCGGTTTTGGCTCTTTAGACAGTATGGTACCGGGTGCAAAGGTGTCGGTGGGAAAGCCAAGTGGCCCACCAGTGCCCGCAGATGTCATTGCATCAGGCAAAGATCAAGTTGTTTTAGTTATAGAGCCTGGTAGAAAGAAATGGCAATATGTAGCCGCAGACAAATGTTACCTGAGAGAGTGATGTGCAACACTGATATCTCTTTTCTGGGTTTGCTTTGTAGATCCTGGGTCTGGTTTGTGTAACTGTGGCACTAAATGGACTCCATTTGGGCGAGTTAAACAGTCTGATGTTACCAATGAAAAATGTCACATCTGTGCCAGTGATCAAGGGGATACTGATAGTGATTAATAATGTTGTCCCCAAGCAGCCCTATGCCAGTGCCGAAAAGCCTGCGAGACTGAAGACATGGATTTGTGAAATGCGACAAACACATCAGGAGCAAGTGAAAACAACCTTGATGCCAGCTGTGCAAGAGTCGTTTGTAAGAAGACGGAAACACTCTCCTATGATTACCCAAGAGGAGAATATGTGGATATATCTGGCACAGCAAGTACTGAACATATCACACTTTGTCTTACTGATGTGCCCAATGCTGAAGCTTTATTTTCTACGTGTTTAGTGGCGGTGCCGACGCCTGTTCCAGTTTTAAAGCATATCTTCATGCGTCACTCATAATGATTCTTTAGTTCAAGACTCAGACATTAGACAATCTTTTTCAGTTTACGAATACTGTCGGTTCTGCCAAGAGACTGACAGAAAATGGAGAAATTTGACACGTGTTATTACTTACAATATAACTCAAGACATTATGACGTGCAAAGCACAAGAAATTGGCAAATGCCGACAAATAGAGTTGACCAACCAGTACAATAATACCATGTTCGAGAGGCGACTATGTTCGCGAATGTCACGCAAATGCACCAGTGTAAATAATACTATGTCCTGCAATCATACAGTGATAAACTAATGATGTTTCCTTTACACTCAGCGATAACTCGAGGTAAAGGGTCAACTTTCGAATCTGTAGGGCTATCTCCTGACTGTGATTCACATGTACATTTGTTATCAGAAGCTGAGGTTCTAGCATTAACCCTTTCATTAGTGGGTGTTTGGGGTTTAGCTGCTGGAGGTTACAAATCTTTGATGAAATTAGCGTGTTTAGTAGTGAACAGTCTTAATCATACTTCGCAGGCTTTAGAAGAATTACTCCTTGATAGTCAAGTTATTAGAAAAGCAACTTTGCAGAACAGAGCTGCTGTTGATTGCCTATTGCTAAAACATAATTTAGGGTGTAATGCCTTTGAAGATATGTGTTGTTTCAATTTAAGTGACCACTCACGATCTATTGAAAGTCATATTCGAGGTTTGAGGGATCTCATTTCTCAAGTGTCTCAAGATCATAATAGAAATTGGTGGGATTGGTTATTTTCATGGATACCTGATATTGGGGGTACACTACGTTACATTTTTGCTTGCATTTTTATTATATTGTCTATTATAATTGCTTGTTGTTGTTGCATTCAATGTATTCCCAATTTAGTCTTAACATTTCGTAGGTTTCAGAGACCGGTTCCTGTGCCACCGGGATATGGAAGATAAATATCCAAAGGCTGGAATTGTTATGCTTGATTTATGCTTGATCCAAAATGGCGCGGGTGCGCAATGCATTCTGGGAGTGCTCAGAGCCATGTTGGATATTTACTTCATACCGCAGTGAAACGCTGCACACATTTTGCTGAGTGTTAGATTCACAGTGCTGAGACAAACATGCTTTTCCAAGCCTGGTATGCGGTCAAGGCCATTTCTGCTGGGAAAGCTAACGTTGTTATGGCTTGCTACTGTTCTCTGTGGAGCGTGTTTTTAGAGAAGGGAGGC
This sequence comes from Ambystoma mexicanum, assembly GCF_040938575.1. Classification (NCBI taxonomy): domain Eukaryota; kingdom Metazoa; phylum Chordata; class Amphibia; order Caudata; family Ambystomatidae; genus Ambystoma; species Ambystoma mexicanum. The sequence goes on along the minus strand of NC_090928.1, from coordinate 661,362,195 downwards.
ACTGCGCTTCTTGGGGGAAGCTCTCGATTGACCCAGCTGGCAACTGCGCAAGTGCAATTTCCAGAATGTTCGAGAATTAACTCCCCTTTGTGGAGTGTGTATATATGCGGAAACCCAGAGGTGGTCAGGTGAGACTTCAGCTGGAGAAGAACGCTTACGTCCGGCCTTCCTGTGAGCTGTGGTGCTCTCGGCCTGGCTGTTCCCGGGGTCTTCCAGCCGCTTCTGGACGAGATGAGGAATCCTGTTACGCTCACAGTGATGTATCTCTTTTTGACTTCTTTACTTCTTCTGTGATCTATGTCCTTATTATTTTTATGAGTTATTTCTATGTACTTGTAATCTTTGAATAAATAGCCGTAAAGAGCTGATTATCTTCTAAAGAGTGCGTGGCTGTGAGTCATTGTGTCTGTCTGTTTATGTCATGATCTCTGCTTCCAAAAGATCAGGACTTGCCCGACTCCCTTGGAAGCAGACCCATAACCCCGGTTCCGAGTGCCAGCCAGTCCCAATTGGGACCTTTTGGACCCTGTCCTGGTGCCAGTGGCACCAGGCTCATAAAGATGCCCAGTCCCAGCGCTGGAAGCGCCGGGCTCATAATGCTTGGGTGGACTTACCTGCAGCAGACCATGCTGCTTACTTACCTGCCAGTTGAACCCCTGATCCTCTTCTGTTTGGGACTACGTTTCCTGTTGGGTGGGACAGGAGCCACTCCCTAGGTTCAGAACACTGGAACTCTTCTGGAAAGCAGGAACTCTTTTCTTACCTAGGCGTGGCTGTGGAAGGAGACACCTAAGCACTACAGGAGGCTATTTAAACCACACCCGATGGATGAATCTTGCTTTGTGTTATTCTGCATTCTCTGCAGCAGAACGCTCATCGTGTCTTCTGCTTCTGATCCTGGGCCTAAGGGAACAAAGGCTTACCATCCTGGAATCCAGTCTTCAGCAGCACCTGTAAAGACAAAGAAAGAACAGGTTAGCACTACGGTCTTCAGTGGCAGCGCATCTCTTACCTGGTCCATCGGCTGTCACCAACGCCTCGCGCTGCATTCTGGCATCTGAAAGACAAAGGCTTACCTACTCTTCGCATGCTCCGGAGGTCTTCGCACTGCATTCCGGCATCTGAAAAACAAACGCTTACCAGCTCTTCGCACGCTCCGGAGGCCTTCGGCGCTGCATCCCACATCTGAAAGACAAAAGAAGGTGCGTTTAAAGACATTGGGAAACTTTATTACTCACGTGCCATTACTCCTTCCCACGCCGAATCCAGTGGGTATTCCAGCACCCTTCAGCTTCTCTAAAGCTCCGAACTTGTACCTGCAAGATAAAAGGGACAGTTAGTGCGCATCGTGAAGCAGGCTACAAGCGCTTACTTACGTGCTTCCAGGCGCTTCTATTCCTCACGCGGGTTCGATCCTCAACTCTCATCAGCCCGCCATCCGCCATCGCCGGAACCCTGCAAAACAAGAGATATCATTACAAAAGACTTTTAAGACATTTGAAGTGCCCAGAACTTACCGTTCGTGCAGTTAACGACGGACAGCAGTCCTCTGAGGTCAAGAGGCCTGCACCCTTATCCAGTGAAAAAACTGGTTACGGCACCCTGCCCCGAGGCAGATGGAGAGCTCGGCGTTCACTTACCTAAGGTGAGGGCGTTAACCTTTGGGGTTCTACAGGAGAAGAGAAAGGGAAGAGGAGAGAGGCACCCAATAACCCCAGTTCATTAATCCCATATTTTCTATCTGCAGACATCTTACTCTTCGAGTCAGACATACAGTGCACAGAGGTCCAGCCCAAAGAGCCAACCGTGTGTTACACATCACCTTTGAAGATACGGCATTCACCCAGTCAAGACCGGCGCCTCTGCGGGAATCAGGTGAGCGTTACAGTTTATGGTTCAAAGTATTTGCTCTATAATTGCATTGGTGATTTATGGTTGTTCCGTGCACTTTTCGGGGGAAGAGCAATACAGATGCCCCTCAGCCGGGCTCAGATCCTTTCCCCTTTTCCAATAAGTCTCCCTCAGCCAGGCTCGGACCAATTGTAGTTCACCTTGGTTTATCGAAGAATTTCAAATGTGCACAGGACTTAGCTTGTCTTGTTGCAGGACCACTTTGATACAAACTTCTGTTTTACAATACAGTTGCCACTCAGTTGGATACTTAACAGAGACATTCGAATGAGCACCCACGTTGCGCCAGACCCCTCTGTATACGGTATCTTACTTGGCCTCCCGAAGTTCATTCACTCCTTTGGTTTCCAATTATTTTCATGTCACTCATCAAATCCTTTTCACACACTGTTCTCTTTGGATTCCTTCATACAATGTTGCCGCTTGCAACCTTGGTTCAAACACAAGCAGGTTTGGTATCAGTCTCTCTGACTCACTGGCTGTGCTGTTTTTAATGGCACTGCTTTGTTGTAGGAGCCAAGGACAGTACCACGGCAGAAATCGCTCGTCCCTGCCTTGGTATCGACTCAGGAGAGCCCCGGGTACCTTCGATGCACATTGTAGGTTTGTTCAGCTTTAGTTCCTGGTTTTAGGCTTCTTACTTTCCAAGGTTTGCGAAAGTAACAGTCTTTAAAGGTCAAGGGCACTTCCTTCCTTGCAACCCTCTCTGGTCTCGCCGTCTATCTCCTTGTATTAAACTGCAATCTTGGAACTGCTGTTTTTTATGCTCCGCCTTTTATCCGTGTGGGGAAGTGTGATGTGAGTCAGGTGTGTGTAATGATCAGTAATTGACTGACCTTGCCTGACCAATGTATTGGAACGTCAGGTATACGGCTCTGTTGTTAGTCCATTGTCGCTCATGGTGAACTGTCTGTGAGAAAGTGTTCATGTCAGGAAAGGGGGGGGGTTGAGTTCCTAGGTATCCTACCTGGTAGGATGGGGAAAAGGTGTTCGAGGGAAGAGGATACCACATCCCACCATCCAGGGCCCCACTTCCACCGCCCAAAGACCCCTCATCCAGGTGATCCTCCCACACTGGTCCACCCCCAGGAACTGGACCCAAAAGCGATGGCCGTGTCCTGGCCACCTGGATGACAGATCCCAGGTGAGACACCTTCAGGTTTCTCACATACTCTTCCCCTATGCGAGGTGGATATGACTGGTCTTTGTCCAGGTTCTTTATTGTTAAGACCTTGAAAAGAACAGGGATGAGATATATCCAGGGACTTTCACATATTCCACGGATTTATTTTTGACTGTAGAGGTAGAGGTGAGGTGGTTTTATCGGTCTCTTGAAAATAACCAACAAACTGGTCTCTACGGTTTGACTCTAGTTTTATGGGTTCTATATATCTTGTGTGGGGGGGGGGTTCATGGGATTCCGTCTTTTCCAGGTCCTATTTTGGAGAGTTTTGGGAATGGAAATTAGAGTGGCAGCAGTCCTGGTGTGAAAACTCTCTATATGGCGGTGGGGGATCCTGCAAAAGAGTGGAAAATGTAGGGGAATCCCGACCGACAATGCTTCCTCATGGAGTCCAGGAATGACGGCTGAAGATATTAAACAAGACTATCCTTGATGTTAATGTACATAGGTATTTTGGGGTATACTTCATTGTCCCCGTGTTCACAGGTTACTCTGACTAGGGTAGAATTCTCGAGGTCCATTGTTGTTACCAAGTCAGCTCTTATGGCGTTTTGATTGCTGTCTGAGTCAATTGACGCCTTCACTTGCTTCCCATTCACCAAGCCTTTTTAAATGTGAAGTCAGCATAGGACTGACATAAACATATGCTGAAAGTCTCTAGATCTTCTTTGGGTTCTTCCCACTCTTCTCCCTTTAAACAGCCTATTTTCGTAGGCTCGTCTTTTAAATTTTGCGGACAGTGCCTGGCCAAATGTCCAGTTTCCCTACATGAAAGCAGATAAAGGGGGGGGGGGGGTGGTCTGCTTCTTTAGGTTCCTCCCTTTTACTTTCGTCTTTACTTTTAGGGTCAGATCTTTTGGTTTCTATTCTTTCCTTTTGGTATCCATTCCTTGCTTTTATATGGCCTTCCTTGTTTGTCTACTCCCTAAGGTTGAGGCCGGTGGGTAGGTTTGTAATCTTTCCATTTCTCACCTCGATGGACCGAGTGGAAGTGTGTGGCTGCATCTGAGTAGTTTTGTGCAGTTTCAATGGCCATGGCTACGGTAGGTTGACTTAATTGTAATACAGCCTTCCTTTTGCAAAAAAGGGTGAAAGGAATTGCTGAATTGTTCTAATGTAATAATTTCTATTAATTCTTCTAGGGATTTGTTATGGATCCAAAGGGCTACAGTGTTTCTGATACGTTCACCCATTTCAAGGGGGGTTTCTCCAAGATTTAATCTAATAGCCCTCAATTTCTGCTGATAGAAATTACAAGTTTGACCCACTCTCTTCAATAGCCCCTCTTTGATGGATACAAAGGTGGCTCCATGGGCAGGATTGAGTAGTTGGTAGGCGTTCTGTAGTTTACCTTTCAATAGGGGCCCCAAAGAGCATCTTTTTAGGTTTTCTTCCCATCCTAACTGTTCGGCTAACCATAAAAAATGCAGAAAGAGGTTCTCTAGATCTCCACATTCTAGGTATGGTTGAAGTACCCCCTGTGGTAGTAGGGGTCTGGCTTGCAACTCAACCAATTTTGACAAGTTTTCTTGAAGCCTAGCTTCGGCCTGCATTTGATGGGCTGCCAACTGGGCTATGACAGCTACTAGGTCGGCCATTTCTTGTGATGGGGTAAGGGTTCCTTCTGTTTTTTTTTTAATTGGTAAAAAAGCAGGTTTCGACGCCTACGGATAAAGTTTCAAAGTCATCTGATCCTTCTGAGTCTAAATACGCCGAAGGGAATGATTTTGGTAGGTTGGTCTCCAACCTTGATGGCCCTGCAACTGCCGGTAATTGAGTACCAAATAAAACAAGGTTCATGAGCAGGGGAGGCAATTGGAGGGGGGGTTTAGGGCTTTAGGTCTAATTAAAGTAAAGGCTGGTCAGATTTTAAATATTATTCGATCCCACTGTGGGATATTATAATGACAGAGTGGGAGGTTATCTAATAGTATTTGAGTTTTAAAAAACAGGTCTTGTTGACCAGTTGGGATATGTAGTTGAGAGAGCAAAACCTCTTTCTGAGTGTAAACACAGTCAAAGTCAAGGAGTTCAACAAGTGTATTTTCCCCTTCTGGTTGTACGACAATTATCAGCATGGATTTTCAATTGTTATTAATTGAATCAGATCCCACATCTGACACCATATGTAAGGAAGGCATGATATCAACAGTAAGACAGACACAAGTAACCACAGTTCAAGGGTGTTTATTGAACTTTCACAAGGGAGTGATAAACGCCCCTCTAAACCTAAATCTACAGATGGGAGCAAGCTATGACCATCAAATTATATTAATCCAGTCCTAGTGGAGGCTTGTCAAAATAAAAGGGCCTATACTAAAAAAAAACTATTGCCAATCCTTACAGCTAATTTACAAATAGTGTAGGGTAATGCTCATGTAAAAGAAAGAAGTGTTCACAAAATGATATGTCAGGATGTTCGGGCCATTGGCCTCCCTTCCCTGTGTTTTCAGCACAGCGCAAGGTGGATCACTCGACCAAAGCACACACTCTGGCTTCTTTGACACAAGGATACAGTTCTATTTCAGCATCAGGGCCTTCTGTGCCCAAGTCTCTTTTCACATCAAAGTCTCTTGATTCAGAGGGCCTGACGTACAAAAAAATAATATACACAGTTCTTTTCTTCTTAAAAGTATTCAACTCGGGTGTTTCAGCCCAGATCCCCCTCAGCCGGGTTCAGATCCCTGTTATTGTACAATCGACACTGCGAATCCTGCCTTGGTTATCAACACGGGAAAGCCGCGGGTACCTTCGGTGCACAGTGTAGGTTTGTTCAGCTTTAGTTCCCAGTCTCAGGCTTCTTACTTTCCACGGTTCACAAAAGTAATAGGGCCTCATTCGGACCCTTGCGTTAACCATGGCGCTATTAGCGCCATGGTTGACGCCGGTATTTTTCCAACTCCGCCATGGTGAATGGCGGAATTACCGCCCCATTCCAAGGTTGGCGGGACGGTAATTCCCCATTCACCATGGGCCCTTCCCCATTCCCATTTTTGCCCCCATAGGGCTCAATGGGAATGGGGAAGGAGGTAATTACGGTACCGTAAATTGCGGTACCGTAATTACCTCCAAGGTCCCTTTGCGGGTTCGTTTTTTAACGCCTGCAAAAAGCAGGCGTTAAGTACCAACCCGCAAAGGGAACTCGGAATAGGGCGGTAAGGGTTTAACGGCACCGGTCCCGTTACCGGTGACCATTAACCCTTACCGCCCTACTCGGAATGACCCCCATAGTCTTTAAAGACCAAGGGCACTTTCCTCCTTGCAGCCCTCTCTGGTCTTGCAGTCTTTCTCCTTGTATTAAATTGCCATCTTGGAACTGCTGTTTCCTTTTGTACTTTTCCTCATTCAGAGTGTGCTTTTATGTTCCGCCTTTTATCCATGTGGGGAAGTGTGATGGGAGTCCGGTGTGTGTAATGATCAGCAATTGCCTGACCTTGTCGCTCCCGGTGTACTGTCCGTAAGAAAGTGTTTGTGTCAGGAATGGGGGTGGAGGGGTTGTGTTCCTAGGTATCCTACCTGGTACGAAGGGGCAAATGTGTTACAGGGAATGGGATACTGCATCTCACCATCCGGTGCCCCACTTCCACTCCCTGCAGACCCCTCATCCAATTGATCCTCCCTCACTGGCCCACTCCCAGGAACTGGATCCAAAAGTCATGGCCGTGTCCTGGCCACCTGGATGACAGATCCCTGGGGACTAGTGGGTGAGACACCTTCAGGTTTTTCATAGGGGGCACCGGCTTCTGCATCCTCCTGCTGCTTCTGCTGCTCTCTAATGGCCCGCACCTGAACGGCCCTTAAATGTTTAAAGGTCCCGCTCAGGTGTGGGTCATTACAACCACTAGACCGCTCATGCTTGTTTAGTAACTCTGTGCTCCTCTTCCTCATTTCAGTACTAAGAGCATTATGGGGCTTGAAGTGCACAATGGTCTTAGTAATTTTTTCTTTAGTTAATCCACTCTGTTTGAACGATTGATAGGATGTACTTCTAAGGGAAGGTTTTAATGGAAGTAATAGTTTTCTTTTGCATTTGTAACCCAAACCCACTGTAGAATCATAATGACTAGAAGTAGTTATGTTAACTCCTTGTCCCTTATAATAATAATTTTCAGTTTCACAAAAGGAATCTCATACTTGATATTTTGGGTAAGTCTGGGAGGGGAGGCCCTACTGTAATAGCATGCCATTAAACAGTCGGGCATTAGGCAAACCTCATACTGCATCCCTCCTGACAGAGTCACCACATTCCCTTGTAAGCCTTCGCCTGCCACATGATCCTCACGCATAGGGTCAGGTAGTGGCTGCCTTTCTCTGGCCATATGGGAGGAGACTTTAGGCTGGGATTCTGTGATGACTCTGCGGGATTCATCATAGAGACTTCAACCCATTCTGGTCTCCTCTAAAGACAGATCATCTAAACCCCATGTAGGTGGGGGTTCATAGCCAAAAGACTTAAAGCCAAGTTTATACAATAAGGATTAGATGACATATGGAGACTGCAACATAATGATAGATCTTACTCCAATGTTCATCATTCTTATACAAGAACAGACATGATGTTTGTGTCTACTCCACTGACATATATCAGCGTCTCAAACCATACAGCAGTAACTGTCGCCATATGCCAATAAAATAGGCCTCATCACCCCCTAAACTGGTATTTCAGCCCCAAACTTATAAGGGACCCTCTTTTGAAATAAGAGTTAATGGAACTCATCAAGGGGTTCTTCCAAGACAGCCGCCCACAAGAAACATCTGAGGCTAATAATTGGGATGCTTTGAAAGTGGTAATACGTGGTGAAGTTATTTCCTTTCTAGGTAAGAGGAAAAATGTAATGGGGTGATCAGAGGAGACTAAGAAAGCTGAAATAAAGACTCTAGGGGACCTTCACAAAAGCAACACCCCTCAGAAAACTTAACACAACGTAAGGCCAGTAAAGTGCCAATTAAACTCCCTGCATATTAAAAAGGCATAGAAATTACTCAAAGAACTTAGACAAAAATACTATGAGCAGTCAAATAAAGCCAGTAAATTACTATCAGCTCAACCCCATTACAAACAATCATCACAATATGTAGGACAATTAAACTACCCCCTGGGCCAGGCCTGCACCTCAGAGGCACTAGAAATTGGAAGCATTTACACTTTCACTATGAAACACACTACAACTCTGACTGAAATTGCAAAAAGAGCAGGATGAATACATAATGGGTGCCTTCCTTCAAACACTGACAAGATCCCAGGCCATTGAGTTGGAAGCTGAAATCACAATCCCAGAAGTAGAGGCAGCCATATAATCAATAAAGTCTCACATGGCCCCAGGACCTTATGGCTTGATGGGAGCATTTTACAAAACGTCCTGCATGCTCCTAACCCCGGAGCGGACTATGCTCTTAAACTCGTTTTTAAACACCGGGTCCATCACACCGTCTATGAACGAGGATAAAATTGTGGTCCTACCAAAACAAGGCAAAGATCTGACTGACTGTGGATCATACTGCTCAATAACCCTGATGAACCTAGATGCTAAAATATATTTGAAAATACTGGCCAACCACTTGAAAGGCACCTGCCATATTTGGGGGACACAGACCAAGCACATTTATCAGAGATAGAAAAATCTTTGATAACAACAGAAGGATTCTACACTTTTCTCAAAAAGGCACAACATAGAAAGATCCCAGCAGTTTTGATGCCACTCGATGCCGGAAAGGTCTTTGATAGAGTAGACTGAAACCTTCTGTATGAGACCTGTGAGAAACCTGATGGTATTCTCCCACCTACTCCCTGGGATCTTCCATTCAGCTGGCTTGGGAAGGGCCATCGCTTTTGGATCCCGACCCTGGTGGTGGACAAGCGAGGGAGGATCACCTAACTGGAGGGTCACTGGGGATTGGGAGACGAATACCCAAGCGTGAGACATGGTATTCCCCCTTTCCCAATTATACATCAACCCACTCTCCCTCAGCCCTAATGGGGTATTTTCAATCACACTGCATCTCCCCCGCCCCATTTCCAACAGGTACTGGGAAGAGGAAGAGGAGACTGAGAATAATGAAGATTACCCATAGCAACAACATAGTGATACAAATTGAGACCTATCATCTAACACCTTTGAATTGTCCCACTAATAGAGTCAGGCAAGGTCAGGCACTTTTCTCCAACTGTGCACACCTGACTCCAATTGACTCTCACCTGCAGTATATAAAGGATGATTCTGCCAGGGTCATTGAGCTGGCATTGCTGGATTGAACCAGGAAGCCAAGGAGCAGAAGGCTGCAAGGCGAGGAGCCCAAAAGGACCAGTGGAGCACGAGACGCTGAGACGCTGGCCTGGTGCATGTGAAGGACTGCAGCGTGGTGAGGGAGCCGTGTCTCCAGGGAGCCGGGACGGAAGGCAGTTTATTGGTCTTGATTAGGCCAGTGCTCGTCCGCCTGGGATGTGTGCGGGTCACAGTAGTGTCTGAGGGGCAAGTGGTGAGACCCTCACCTTAACCCAAACCCATTTGAACTGATTTTACCTTTTCTAGCCACGCTGCGCTACTGTTGATGAGTTTCGTGAAGCAGGGAGAAACTCAGTAGCGTGCAGGTGGCTGGAGCGGGAGCAGGTGTGCTGTGAACGGAAGAGCCCGATGAGCAAAAGCGGGAAGAAACCAAAGTAGAGCAAAAAAAGATCAAGGCAAAGCAAAAGCTGGAAAGGGACAAGAGATAACGAAAGGAGAATGTTAGAAAAGGTGTGCTCGAGACACAGAAGTAAAAAAAAAACAGAGCAAGTGTGCTGGTGGCAGGAAAGCAGCTAAGTGGGGGTGCAAGTGACCCAAAAATATTCAGAGGGGCTAAAGCGACCCAAAACTGAGAGAGACGGCAAAGAGAAAGAGAGGGTCAAAGTAAACCGAACATGGGAAAAGGGTGCCAGTGAGCCACAGGAAACATAGAGGGTGCAAGAGAGCACAGTGAGAAAAAATAAGGTGCAAGAGAGCACAGTGAAAAGTAAGGAGAAGTGTGCAAGAGGCACTGAAAGGTGGAAAGAAGGTGTAAGTGTGCATGACAGGAAAAGAAGGTGTGCAGGGCGCACAACAAAGTAAAGAAAGGACAGAGTGAAAGATGAACAGAAGAAGAAAAGGTGCCAGAGAATAAGTAGAGGTGTTAGAGGTCAGAGTGGTCATGCTTGGGAGGAGCCAAGAACCCAGCATTCTCGGAAGTCTCTGATACTACCCCCATGAAAGAACTGTGCGGTGAAAGGTACATCCTTACAAGAGGTACTTTTTGTTTGTGTGAAACCTTAGGGGCCTAGGCTTGGGGAAGGCAACCCCAATAGGCTGTGATGAGAGGCCTAGACTTGGTGAAGGGAGCCCCGAGAGGCCTAACAGGAACTGTGCCTTTTGTTTGTTTGGAACTGGAAGGATCGAAGTGTGGGGAAGGAAACCCCAAGAGACCCAGAGACCTTGTGAACGTTATTGATTTGCAGCAATAGCCCTACGTGGAAGGCTCCACCGGCAACCCTTTTGATTTGAGCTATTTTGAACTGGTAGAACTACACCTATTGGTAAGACTACCTGAAACCAACTGTGGCTTACATTTTCTTTTGAATCACAATTTTTCCTTTAGGAAGACCCCATATCACATGTGGTTTAAGAGTGAGGACAAGCATAGGTTTGGACACAGATGAACTTTGATTTTGGACTTACGGACATCGACTTCCCTTAGAAACATCAGTTTATGGAACAACCCCCTTAGAGTTAGGGCCAGATAGGCTTCGCACCAAACCTACAAAGTTTGATAATAAAGGTTTTCAAACTGTTACTTTTGAGTCTGTGTCTCTCTTGATACCATGCCTGCCTCACATATGGTGTTAGGGGTGGGATGCAACTCAAATGAAACAGGTTGGCAGACCCTAAAATATGAGAAGTTATGTAGTAGAGCCTCCAAACCCACAATGGCCACTAAAGGTTCCATTGGGTTTGATCTTTGTAGTAGCAGGTCAGAAAACATCCTGCCAAAAGAAAAACATCTCATCCCTACTGATCTTGTCCTTATTTCACCTCCCGGAAACCTACATCAGGTTGGCACCCGAATCAGGATTTGCTTGGAAGTTTGGCATCGATGTCCTGGCAGGTGTAATCGACCCCGATTTTAGGTGGGATGTGAAAGTATTACTCCACAATCATGGGTAAGATGCCGTTCAGATCCAAGCCGGGGATCAAATAGGTCTGTGGTTACATTCAGTCACATATTTTAATGTTGCCCTTTGTGCAACCCAACAACTTGCCTGTTTGTTTCCTCACATCAAGGGTGGAGTACCTCTGCCCAGAGGAAATCAAGTGGATTAGCACTATTTGTATAAGAGATACTTTGGAATTGCTATACTCAAGCTGTTTTTCATACCTTAGATGTGGAAAAGTTCAAAGTAGTGTTTCTAGACTTAATGTGGGGTCGCCAAACAGGGACAATTAAAAGAGAGACTATTTACCTGTATGGCCTCGTATGAACACCATATGGTTGATTTCTCAATGCCCATAGGAGTGCATATATTTTATAATATTGGTATTTGATAAACCATCTTGTTGCCTGTATATATTAGGGCAAGCCTCTTTTACCTGTCCCCTAACCCTAGATAAGTGGCATGCTAGTGTGAGCTAGGGCTATATACAATACGAGGGACTAGATAGAATGGTTGGACGGCAAGTTGTTAGGTTGCACAAAGGGCAACATTAAAATATGTGACTGAATGTAACCACAGACCGGTTGTGTGTGTGAAAAATGTTAGGGTATACCAGCAGGTCCTTTGCCCTCTAGTAGTCCCGTAGTGTGTTTGTTGTAGGGGATCAAATAGCTCAGGGGATACTTGAGAGGATGATGCTACCTGTCCTCGAAGAAGAGGCTGAGAAAGAGACCACAGAGAGATGCTTTAGGCTTTGGCAAAGCTGCTTCTCAACCTAGTTCTATCCAACCTCCACCCATTGGTTACGATAGCTCTGACATACTTCCCAATTTGGCATTTGCTCAGTGAAATGATCCCTTCCTCGCAGAAGCCCTCCCACAAGTTGTACCAGAGTCTGTGGGCCAAAAAGGAGGGGGGCCATTTTTATTTTTTAAGAAATGACTCCTGTACAGAGGGGCTATTACTTCGGAAGGGATACCAAAAACCCAGCTAGTTTGGTTCCCCAAATTCACAAACAGATAGTGCTTGATATTGCACACTCACATCTTACAGGAGGACATCCGGGCCAGGCCAAAACTCAGGCTCACCTAGCCAGCAAATTCTACTGGCCAGGGATACATGCCGACACAAACAATTTCATCCAGATTTGTGAAATATGCCAGCATACCAGCACTCACTTACCACCACCAACCCCTTTAAATCCATTACCCATCACTGAAGTACCATTCTCGAGGATTGGGATGGATATTATTGGACCCCTTGAAAAATCTACGTTAGGGAACAAATACGTGCTAGTAATACTTTACTATTCCACCCGGTACCCGAGCATTCCGCCTGCACAGAAATATCACCCAGCAGATACTAAAACATTTACTTCCCATCTTCTCTCGGGTGGGATTCCCCCTAAAGAAATCCTAACAGACCAGGGTACCACCTTTATGAGTAAGCTCATTGGGGAGGTAAAAGAGCTACTTTGTATAACCACCTTTAGGACGTCGGTTTACCATCCCCAAACGGACGCGTTAGTTGGACGGTTTAACAATACCCTTAAGACCATTCTTAGGAAACTAGTTGATAAGGACGGAACCAACTGGGATCAGATGATTCTGTGGGCCTTGTTTCCCATTAAAAAAACACCTCAAGCCTCCACTGGTTTCTCACCCTTCGAGTTACTGTATGGGCGAGAAACATGGGAGGAAAGGGAAGAAGCTCCAATAAGACTCTCCCAGACAGCCTCTCGGTTAAATATATTAAAGCTTCTCGAAAACCCCAAAGCCCAATTGACGCCATTCACACCGTCCAATGAAGACTGTACTAGAATACAGAGTGCCTTCCAAGAAAAAATTCTTACGGCGAGGGACAAAATTCAAAACCAGATTATTACACGCCTGAACTCACCCAGTATACCCCCTCAGACTATTCCTGCCCCTTCCCCTTTATCCCTGGCGCTCTTGGAAGATTGCACATCCTTTTAGCTTTGCCCAAGTGTCTAGCCTAGAGCTGTTGTCCACTCTATGCTAGAACCGTTGTCCCGTCGACCGGGCCAGATAATGAAATCCCCCCAAAAATGATCCTAGACAATAAGGATATCTTCTCCCCATTTCTGGCAAGATTTATCAATGCCTCCTTCCGTACGCATTCAGTCCCTGACTGCATTACAAATGTTACTGATACTCCCCTCCTAGAAAAACAGGACTGGACCCCAACGACACAGCAAACCTAAGACTTATCACGAACTGCAACTTTTTCTTGAAGGTCTTAGATAAAGAAGCTACTCGTCAGATTCAGACACATATCGAATCCATTAATATGCTACATCCAAGATAATCCGGTTTCCGCCCTGCTCATAGTACAGAGATGGCCCTTATTGATCTCCAGAGCCACATGCTGAGCATTATGGACAGAGGAAAGTCTGGCCTTCTAGTTTTACTAGATGTATCGGCCGCGTTCGATTTACTAGACCATGAGTGATTCCTACACATCTTATAGGACACTTGCCATTGCTCTGAAATAACTTGCAAATTGATACACTCCTTCCTGACCGGCAGGCTGTCTAGAGTCTGCTAGGGGTATGCCACTGCGGACCCCACTCCTTCCTCCTGCGGGGTGCCGCAAAGAGCATGCATATCCCCGATATTGTTCAACCTATACATTCTATCTCTATGCAGCCTTTTAGAGGAATCTGGAGTATTTTGGACCAATTAATTTATTATTATTAGATGATACTTAACTGGTCCTAGAGATCTCGGGGGATTACCCAGCTGATAGCCTGCTCCTCCGAAACATCTACAATCAAGTGGATGTCTGGAGGGTGGACAACTGGATGTGCCTCAACAAGGGCAAAACTGAGCTCCTTGTTTTTGGCTCCCCCCACAATAGGGCTAAAGTGCCTAATTGCTACCAATCCTTCTCCATCCAGGACTGTAGCATTCAATTAAAGAAGAAAATTAAAACACTCAGTGTGCAAACCGACTGTGCCGTAAGCGCAGAGTCCCATGTGAACTTGGTTGTCAAAAACTGTTCGGACCACCAGAAAATGCTTAGGAATATTCGCCCATATCTTAATGAAGACAACTCTGCCTCAGTCGGCAGGGCAATGATCCTATCAAGAATAGATTATTGTAGTGCGCCTTGGTGGCTGCCGATAAAAAAAAGTATCTAGCGTCTACAAACTGTCAAGAATGACGCAGTCCAGATCGCAAAAAAAATCGCAAGAAAATGTCACATCTCGACTCACCAACAGGGCCTACATTGACTGCCTGTCACGGCCAGGTGTCAATTCAAAGCGCCAACCTTACTTTATAAGTGCCTCTACAGGAAATCCCCTAGTTACCTGAAGTCAACTACTTCATGGTATGAATCTTTACCATCTTTAAGATCTACAAACACCAAACGTGTTGCTCGCCCCCCCTTTAAGAAATCAAAGGGGCTGGGCAGATCTTTTGCAAATTGCTCATCCAGAATCTGGAATGGCCTCCCTACATCCTTGTGATTGGGCGCGAACATGAGAATTTTCAAAAAAACATTGAAAACGTTCCTCTTCGAGTAGATCTGACCTGATCCTCATCTTCCCCTTCCCCCTATCGTCCTGTGCCTGCTGTTATCTTGCGTGTATTTGTGCACCTTTATGCCCTCCGGCTCGGGCGCGTCATAAATAAACAAATAAATAAAATACATGATGAAATGGGAAGTGGTGGTGTGGTGTAGCATACAATCCTAATCCAGGGAAAGAATTAACCTAATTGGGTACATCAATGCAAATGAAAGAAACAGCTTACAAAGTAATGACATGCTGGTATCTGATCCTGTAAGAAACCATATCTTGTATTTTCCTTTTTCTTTTCCTCTTTCTTTATTGTTCTTTCACTTTGAGTACTTATGATGCTGTTTGTTTCACTTGGGTGTACGTAGGCTTCCCTGTTTTCAGTGAAATCTGATAAACATCAGAAAAACACCTCCAGGAGAAAAAGGGCCTGCTGGGTTTAAACTGAAAATCACTGTTTCCCCTATCACAGTGGTGCCTTAGTATGAGCAGGGGTGGGAGGAGGTTTGGGGGCTGAAGGAGTGGCCGGAGAGGGGGCTTGGCAGACAATAGTAAAGGTGCCCTACTCGCCCCATACATGCCTGTTTGCTTTCTTCCATTGCTTTCGCTCCTGTCGCCTGACCTTATTGAAAAACACTGCACATTCAAGGTTTTCTTTGTAAAAAATAAACATATATAGATATATTCGTCAGTGGTCAGAACTATTTTGAGGAATTGTAGACTAATTTTAGCCATTTTTGTGGTTGCTGATTGATGTCTAAAATGGGTTAAAATTCCCCAAAATAGACCATGAACATTGACAAATATTTGTATTTACAGAAGATGTACAAGGAATGATGGTGCAAAACCATTGCATGGCCTCACGGGAATAAGAATGATGTGGCTAGATTACATTGAAACCAGTGCACACTATGATACTTATAGCGCACTGAGTGGACAGTAATATACATTGATTTGAATGTACAGCATCACTTGAATTATTGTATATATTGTGAATCTTGGATGATTCTCCCTTGATTTAAGACAATGAGAACGCGTTGGGCAAGTGACACATCATAATGCACAAGAAATGATGGTGTTAAACCCTTTTGATGGCCTCTTTTAAACGCGGTTCATGTGGCATGCAACTGCCTAATATGAAATGATATGTGCTGCTTATAGTCTTTAACCCCTGAACTGCTGAGCTTTAAACAGGTATATGGAAAAAGGACGAGCAAAATCGACCTTAGCACTTATTACACCATTCAAGTGTAAACAAACACGTGCAATATATGCAGCGCGACCGTGACGTCACCGCGCGCATGTGCTCGTGACATCACGGCAAATGCGACATTACATTACTGCAGAGGCCACACTTTATGCACGGCCTCGCGTTCTGGGATTGTGTGTTTTTTGGAGTCTTTGTGAAACCCTAAGGTAGTGGAGATTAGATTATACTATTGGGCACAGCACCATTTATGTTAAAGTTATGAAGGGCCTTGTGTAGAATCAATATCCCTGCATACACATATCTATTTCTTTCTTCCTTTAAATAAAAAAACCGCTGCAGAGAAGCATGTTTATTTTACAGATGCCTGGACAAAAGCAGCACAGGTAATACACAATTACTCGAACCACACATTTTTTGCTTTTTTTCTAATGAGCAATTTTGATGAAATCTGCTTGTTCCACGTATATTCTTACACAACTTTTCATGTGTTTTTTGCATCCTTAGTTTTATATGGAGAGTGTGTATACACAGGTAATAGGGTACCGTCACAGAAGCGGAAGGTATGCAAACTAATTACATTTGAGCATGACATTAATATATGCTTGTGTGTTGATTCTTTTGTCCTTATTTTGATTGTTTATTATTTAATTGCATTTTACTTTATGATGACACTGCACTTGTTTATACCGAAGATAATAATAGTGTTCAGCCCTGAGGATCTAGTCTGAAATGCTTTGGCTAAACAGAAAGTCTTTATGAACACTGCCTCAGAAAAAGGGTTACAAAAATGTGATGCGTAGTGTTGTTCTTGAATTGATTTGTCTTCACTCAAGTAATTGAAGACACATGTTAATTGAAACAAACTAAATATAAATTCAACGAAAATTGGTATAAACTATTATAAAGACAAGAAAGAGCACATGCTTATTCCATAGGCAACCCTGGAATTTTCGTGTAGACCTCTTATACTTTGCCAGCATATTTATTGGAACATTTCTTCTCTCAGGTTATTTTTATGGTGTTCATTACTTTTTTAAAAGTCTGATGCTCTTTTGTCTTGCACACTTTCTTCTAAGGAGAAGGTCAATTGAACTACATTTGGATATTTCACTTGAAGATATATTCACTTACTGTGCGTATATTCATGGGTGCCAGCTTTTGATTTTCGCTATGGTGACAACTTTTCCCTCACAGAATGAAGCGAAAGAGCTGTGCTCCTCCCCCAGTCAAAACAACACATTTTACAGCACATGTTGCAGCGGGAGTAGGAAAAAGCCACATCATTTACAGGAAGGTATAAACATATAACATCTCAGGAACAATCACCTAACCTGCTGATTTGCCTTTGCAACATTCTGCTATAGGATCCCCCGATATCCCTGCACCCGGCAAACAGTTTTGGACTGCCCAACCCCTTACAATCAAGGCTCTGGGGGTACATTAATGAGACACCCTTCTCATTTTGTAGTAAGCAGCACTTGATAAACATAGTTATTATCTGCTTGAAGTTTATTTCTTTTAACAGTCAAAATAATCCTCATCTCAACCAAAGTGAGTGCTTGTGGGGAAATCCTTTTATCACACTATGCCCTAGCTTCTAAAATTAGAAGTCTCTATAATGTGGAAAGGTTGTTTTCGCAAATCAAAGTCTTCATGGGAAGAAAAGAAAGGGCAAGGATGGGCAAAGCATCCCTGAAAAAGTATTTAATGATTTACTACAACAATTTTGACGAACACATTCATCATTGTTCTCCGGAAAGTGTTCATAACATCTTGCTGTGAGAGATATTACCCTACTTATGTAAGCAATGAATCGATAAATTAATATTTGAATATTTAAACTGTTATGTGTCATTTCTTTTGTTTTGAAGGTGCCAAATTGGAAAACACAGATAAGCATAGATACTGAAGTTGTGAAAACACAGGAAAAACACCACTGTAAGTAAAAAAAAAAAAACCCACTGAAAACAGGAAACCCTAGGTATACTTCACAATGTGGACATGTTTAATTTATATGTTTATCCTTATTTTCATGCTATTTTCATCATGCCCTGATGACACACTGGGTGCAAAATGCATTGGCAGGCCTGTAATATTCTACTTCTGCCCTCCTTCTAGGAGATAAAAGATGTGACCACGTATGCTATTCACGAATGATGTCTGTGAAACTGTATTGAAATACATTTTTGCATGTTGCGAGATCATTTATAGTACTAGAATGCCCAAACCTCACTGAGCGCACTGAAGGAGCACGTGGTTTTCTGGAATTAGGTTTCTAGGATATTGACTTGGCATTAATTACCTTACGTGCCTAGAGTTTTACTGTACTGCACTTAATACTTTGTCAAGTTTTTTAATAAATTGCTCGACTAGCTATTGTTGCCCACCTTCTCTTGTTTCCTGTTTTAAAATTTTAACCATTCCCACCAAACAATTTTCAATGCTTTCATTATTTTTGCGCTCAGCATGAAGTGAATGCAATCACATTACAACTTAAACTATTAGAGAAAATAAATACAGTCAAAATAAATTCATTTTAGCTTCATTTTTCAGGAATAGCAGGGACACTTCACTTCAGAATGAAGATTTCTGTAACACATGTCATGTTCCATTGCGGCAGTCACAGTTCTCCATGAATACAGAGCGTGGTTTTACCATGGAGCTTTCCAGCATTTCGGCCTGTCAATTTAAGGTTATTCAAACTCAGTCTTTGGGCAAAATATACTTAAGACCCAATATTGCTCATGAGTGTTTAGTTTGTGTCTCTCTCCATACGATGTGCTGAGTGCTGTCTCTCAGGTGCACATACACCCCCAGGTTCACCTGATTCATAGCAATAGAAGAAACATGATACAAGTGAAGCAGTAAAAGGCACAGAATTTATGCAGTGTTCATTTGCCTTTGAATCTCCCCACAGGAGCACCAAAGTGGTGCATGCTAAACCAAAAAGCATCCTACAGTATAGATATAATTTTTTTTAGTTTGTTACAAACTTTTAAAATATTACAACTTTTTAGTACATTCAAATTTTCCTTCCTCTTATTCTCAGTTCTAATATAGTCACGTTTTCTTTTGCTCTTTTTATTCATTTTTCAAACTTTTTGGTCATCTGTTCCAAGAAATGGGTGAGAGCAAATGTCAACTTGTTGTTCCGTCCTTCAAAAATCGTGCACCACCAGTCTTCACCATTCCAAGTTAGTCTTTTCTCAATCTCTGTCCCAAAGTATTTTGTTCTTTCTATTTGTAAACCAGGGCAATATATCACCAAGTGCTTCAGATGTTCTACTTCTTTTTCACACAGTCGGCACCTCTCATCTATTGTGTGTTTCCCTTTTCTTTGTGTTTCAATCTCTTTTGTCTCGAATAAGTTTAGTCTGAACTTTAGAAACTGATGTTTTATTCCTTTTGAAGGGAACTTTTCGAGGTATTTAGGCAGTTCGATATAAGCCCTGGCTTCCGGTGGTACTAGGATCATGCTTCTATGATTCTGTCTTCGCTCAGAAGTTCTATTCCAGTCTAGTCTCCATAGTTTGCGTTTCACTGCGTTCAGGTTTTTAGATAGCAGTATTGATATAATTCAAATCGCATAATAAACACAGTGATTTGCTTACTATTCTCTGTTCATCGAATTTGGTGATTTGTACAAAGGTCCAGTATAGTAAACAAATCTGCATCATTCTCTCAAACGTATCGAAATTGCACTCCTTTTAAGCCTGATATTTTCAACTCCATGCTTCATCACAATCTTGTGTGTATCCCCTCAAACAGCTGATTTTCTTGTTAAACACTTCGGTTCAGGAATCATCTTCTCTTAATATCTGCCCTGCAGGATTAGTTTTGTTTGGGTTCAGTTTGATTCCTAATGCTGCTTGATCCTTCCATCGCAATACTTGCACAACCTTTTTTGCTATGTATATTTTGACCACAACTACTCTAAACATTCCAAGCATGGTGATGCCTGATCCTTCATAACTGCCAGGGTCCCTTATGTTTGATTTTCTTTACATTTCTATTTGACCTTCATTCATAGATTGATTGTTTATTTGTGCCACCATTTTAATAGTATAGCTCGCTGTTAATGAATATTGTAGTTTCCTTAACGCTGCTCACAATGTATTTTAGCTTTAGTAATAATATTTTAATTAACTGAACTTTTAATTAACTGAACTTGTAATCGAAATTCAGCGCAGAATATTTTAGCCTGTGTGTCTTAATTTGTTTTTGCTGTTAAACTGCTCCACGTGGTCTCTTGCTTATACGCTTGCTCCAAGGCCCTCGTCAGAGTTAGAGACTTTTAGAAAACTACAAATCCCAGCAGGTTTGTAGTCCTAGGCTCCATTTAACATCACGGCAGGCGCGAAAGCGCCGGCGCATAGGGGCCGGTTTGTTCCTGTTCGTTGCGGGAGGCAGCAGGTAGCCGAGATTATCTACATCCTCGGGTAAGCACATAATATGTGCTTAAAAGAGGTCATGCAGGGGTTCCAAGATGGCCACCGGCAGTGGAAGTCGTGTGTAAACCACGCTGCCGCCAGGCCGACAACAATAAAGCACTTTTTCTGCACAAAAACCGAGCGTTCCTGCACCAGACTCATACCCGCAACTTCCTAGCAGCAGCGGACACGGTATCGACCAGAGTCTGCCCCAGCAACACCCCCCGCGGGAGTTAACCCACCGAGAGGAGCGTCTGCCCCTCCCCCACCGAGGGAGACCTCGCTAGCCCTCTGGAGGAGATTGCGCCAGTGCCGAGATGGAGCCCGGAATAAAGAGCGCTCGGAGACTCGGGGGGAGAGCTACATGCAGCCGACATTAGAGAGGCTGAAGCCGCTCCGGTGCCGGGGAGGACGCGCACCGCATGGGGTGCGCAGTGTGGGGACTGCTGCAGGAGCGGAGGGGCATCGCCCGGGCGGAGTGAGGGCGTCCCTCCCACCACGGCCTGGCTGAGAGGAAGCAAAGCAGAGAGGGGCAAGGGGTCAAGCGGGCCCGTGCAGATCCCCACCGGGACTCGCAGCTCGAGGACACCGGCAAGAGCAGGAAGACCGGCGGTCGAGGCCGAAGCAGTGCAGGCTGCATCAGCGAGGCATGTAAGGCCCCGTATCATCAGGGGAGGCATACGCTGGGAGGAGGCTCCACCCGCGGAATCGACACGGCGAGAGCAGACTGTGGAGGAGGGGAGGCAAGGATTCTGAGGTGAGACCGCTGACGACCCCCCCCGTGTCTCCCCAGTACTCGGGGCCCAAGATGGGCATACATAATCACTTGAGTACGGCGCGGATCCAGAATTAGAGGAGCGCCCCCACCCCCCCTCCCATATCTACATATCAATATAAAACAAACAAGATTGAGGGGGGCTGTGGCCACAAGGGTGAGGGAACAAGATCCCACCACAACGTTGGGCATCCATCATACCCAGGGTGGACTCAGTGGAACCCTCAACGCTCTTCCTAAGAACCAAACAGACCCACGCTCAGTCCAGGGGCAAGATGGCCACGGGGGCAGGTGCACAATGAGAAGGTGTAACTTCAGCCGGTGCATCGGGGACCAATCTAAGCCGCCCCACCATAGACCATAGCCACCCCGAGAGACATACAGGAAGGCACAGGACCCCCTCAAACAAGGAAGATGTCACGGGCGAAGGGGAAAGGGGGCCCCTCACAACCTGCACCGCAGTCCGAAGGCAGGACACAAATCTACTGCAAATGTGGTCCTCAGACGCACCAGTGATTTCAAAAGACAGGGCAGGTGAAGAACCCACAATGGACACTAACCCACCAAACCAGAGCACTCTTCCACGACTAGGGACGATATGCGGGCCTGGTTCACGGAGCTCCAGGACAAATTCATGTCCACGGTGCAGGACCTCAATGAGGACCGAGATGAAGCAGGCGGTACAAGAGCTGAAAATAGATGTGGCCAAGCTGGAGGAAAGGACAGACACCGTAGAGAGAATCATACAAAATATAGAAGAGGAAACTAAACAGTACAGTGAAACACAAGAACATCTGGTCCGGCTAACCCACAATCTAGAAATTCAATGTGAAGATCTGGAGAACCGCTCCCGCAGATCTAATATCTGCATCAAGTACATGCCCGAATCGGTGACGGACAAAGACCTCAAGAGCGCGGTACAAGAAGTATTCAGAGATATAATTGAGGCACAAGAAAAAGAGAACATAGGGATGGACCGAGTCCATAGGGTGGGTCCGAAAAGAACTGGCGCCCCAGGGGAAAGACCAAGGGACATAATAGCGGTACTCACATCTTACCCACAAAAGGAAATGATCCTAAGGAAAGCGAGGCAGCTTGACCACATATGGATGAATGGAGTGGAAATACAGCTGTACCAAGATCTGGCTTCGGCGACACTCCTAAAAAGAAGGGAGATGGCCCCACTGGTGAGGGAATTGGTTGTGAAGGAAATCAGATACAAATGGACGTTCCCATTCGGCTTACTTTTCGAGTGGGAGGGCAAGCACAGAAGAGTGACCTCCAGTGAGGAAGGCCTCCAAATAATGGGCAGGCAAATGGATGAGACAGACGTGAGAGATCTCAGGACGAAAGGGGACCTGCACAAAAGGCCCAGAGGATGGGAAGTAGTACGACAAAAGAAGAAACCAAATGGCTGGGGGAAAGCAGGGAAGCCAGCAGGGGACCAATAAAGGAATACAATCAGGTCAGACAGCTCATCCCCCTGAATGGAGAGGGCGGAGGAAGAATAACCAGATGAACCTCGGAATATCACGTAGCATGAGGCCCGGCGGGGGATCCGGAAGGGACACTGCCCAGGTCTGAGGATGAAGCAGGGCTTAGGACTCCCCGCACAGTTAATCCCGTGTCACATGAGGGCAAGGAGCGATAGGCGCAACGCCGTAGCAACCATAGGTGCCTGGGCCCTCCACGGGATCAAAGTTGATTTTTTATTCACAGTGGGGGGAGTTGGCAAGTTTGGGGGGGGAAGCAGGGTGGGGGATACTCCAGAAGAATGATGGGATCACTGCAAGCGGGTCCAATGGCTAAAGTAGCAGAATAAACGGGATGGTGAAGCTCAGAATTTTTTCACTGAATGTAAGGGGGCTGAATTCGCTGGTGAAAAGGAAGAAAATAGAGGCTCTGGTTAGAAGGGAAAAGGCAGACATACTGCTCCTCCAGAAGACACATATTAAGGCACAGGACAGAAAATAAGTACACCTTAGAGGGTATACGATATGGGCGCAGGGGAATGCAGGGGAAAAAAGAGCAGGAGTGATGATTGCAGTAAAAGTGGGACTGGGGGCAAACCTCTTAGACACTCGGGTAGACAAGGAGGGGAGGTTCGCATTTGCTAATTTCTCAATAGAGGGATACAGGCTTACCCTAGCGGCAATACTCACACTCACCGAACTCGGGGCAGGATAGATTCCTCCGAGACACCTTGGGGAAACTAGAGGAATTTGCAAAGGGAGAGAGAATTCTGGGAGTAGATCTGAACTTGGCATGGCAGCCACGACTGGATAGGAGTGCGGGGGGAACGCATGATCATGGGACCCCATACAAACAACTTAGGCAAAGGATGGAGCAGTTGGCATTACGAGATGTTTGGAGGGAAATAAAGGGACAGGATAGCGGGTTCACTTACTACTCGCATGTGCATAACACAATGTCGAGGATAGACTATTTTTGGGTATCGGTGGGACTGGTTGGAAGGATCAAGGATATTGAAAAGGGAGCGATAGCGTTATCAGATCATGCCCCGCTCTGGCTCGATATACAGACCACCCGACATCTTAACGGACCCAGTGATGGGGGAGGAAGTAGGGGACAAAATTAAAGAATTCTTTGAACTAAATAACAATTGAGAGGTTCCACTGGGGACAGTATAGGAAGCCTTCAAAAACGAGCAGCGGTATGAATGGGAAAGGATGCTAGAGAAGAAACTATCAGATATCCATGGGGAACTAGCAGTACATCACAAGAAGCCTCCAGAAGGCATTGAAACACGTGCATGGACAACTAGAAATGCTAAGAAATAAAGCAGAGAAATCCCTCCTCTACCTAAAACAACGCTACTACATTAGGGCCAACAAGGCTGACAGGTATCTAGTGAGACAACTCCGAGAAAAACAGAAATCAATGACGATCTTGAATGTCAAGGACGCTCACGGGAAGTCACAAACAAACACAATGGACATAGGGGAGGCCTTCAAGGCTTTCTATCTGGATCTCTATGCGACTGAGCATCCGGACGAAGAGAAACAAGACAGAGAAACAAGACAGGTTCGTACAATCCATCTGCATACCGACAATATCCGAGGAGGATAAACTGGTCTTGGAATCTTGGATTTCAGAAGAAGAGGTCCGCAAGGCAATAGCGGGCCTCCCCATATCAAAGGCACCAGGCCCAGATGGCTTTACGGCCCTGTTTTACAAAAAATATGCGGATACACTAGCTCCAGTCCTGACAAGGCTATTAAACACATTCAAAGACACTGGAAACGTAACTCCATCCATAAACGAGGCAAAAGTCCTGGTGTTCCACAAAATAGACAAAGATCCCACTCTCCCGAGCTCATATCGCCCAATAGCCCTAATAAACTTGGATGCCAAAATCTACACCAAGGTACTGGCCTCCAGGCTATCGCCCCTCCTCCTGACACTAATAAACACTGATCAATCAGGCTTTATCCCCGGCAGACAAACTCATGACAACTTAAGAAGAGTAACCCATTTGATAGAAAAAATAGGCATTACCCACACACCAGCAATATTACTCTCACTAGACGCCAAAAAGGCCTTTGACCGTGTAGAATGGTCCATTCTTTTCAAAACGCTAAAGCACATGGGATTTGGAGAACAATTTATGAACATGGTTAAAGCCAATTACAACTCCCCTTCTATAAGAATAGCAATAAACTGGGAAGTCATAGACAGGGTGGAAATCTCTAGGGGCACGAAGCAGGGATGCCCCCTCTCCCCTCTGATATACGCCGTTTTCCTGGAGCCCCTTCTAATTAAGTTAAGGGAATCAGAGGGGGTAAGGGGGATCGAGATGGTGGGCAGGCAACATAAAGTTATTGCCTACGCAGACGATATGCACTTGGCCTTGGAGGATCCTGGGAATGCACTACCACGATCCATAGAAAAACTGGAGGGATTTGGGGGGATTTCAGGCCTAAAGATCAATAAGAAAAAATCAGAGATCATGCTTCTAACGAGAGACAAGGAATCACTAGAAACAGTGGCAGACACGCCGCGTCTAAAAATAGTAGAGGAGGGCATCAAATACGTGGAGGTGACACTTACCCACAGGGTGGATGAGATCTACAAGAGTAAATACACACACCTCCTGGCTAGAGTGAAGAAGGACCTTGAAAGATGGTGCCCGCTTAGGCTTTCATGGTGGGGCAGAATTCAATCAGTAAAAATGAACATACTCCCTAAGGTGCTCTACTACTTTTACGCCCTCCCAGTAACAGTCCCTAACTCCTTTTTTAAAGCATTGTCCAAAGCAATATCACAGTTCGTGTGGAACAGGAAACCCCCGAGGGTTGCCAGAGCCGTCCTCCTGGCACCAATTAAGGCAGGTGGAATGTCCCTCCCACCCTTTAGGAAATATTACCAGGCAGCACAACTCTGGGTCCTGAAGGAATGGTTGGGGGACGACCAACAGACAACTTGGGTAACACAAGATAGGGCGGTCGCCAGGACCCCCCTGGAGGACCTCCTGTGGAAACACAAACAACAGACACCTGAACCTTTGGGTTAGTGAGGTCATGAGAACCACTCTCAACGCCTGGGACGACCAAACCAGGAGGGGAATCATGACCACCCCACTGGCCCCCTTCACGCCTATTTGCCGGAACCCACAGTTCCATCCGGGACTGGAAACAGGTGGCTTTGAAAAATGGGAAGCAGCGGGATGCAGGAAAACGGGGAAATGATTCAGAACAAAGAAAAGAACTTTCACGGACTGTTATAAAATGTGGAATCTAACAGAAGTGGATAGATATAAATACGAGCAAATAAAACATTGCCTTAATACACCAGAGGTCTTCCAGGCGGCCACGAGGGACCTCACACCATTTGAAAATTACATAATAACCAACCCAGGCGACAAGAAACTGGTGTCAACGCTATATAACTTCATTAGTACACAAGAAGAAGATATCAAATGGACATACATGAGGAGATGGGAAAGCACGCTGAGGGAAGAAATAACCAGGCAGCAATGGGAGGAACTGTGGGCAGTCATCCCTAAACTCACCAGAGCAGTCCAAACCAGAGAAATGTGGCTGAAAATAATCACTCAATGGCACTATACCCCAGAGAGGCTTAAATCAATGTATCAGGGTTCGTCGGATCGTTGCTGGAGGGGATGCCCTGACTCAGGTACTTGGAGGCATATCTGGTGGGACTGTCAGGGAGTGAAGGGCTTCTGGAGAGAAGTGCAAACGGAAATGACAATAATATTCCCTGAGGAAGACCAAATGGGGGTGAGGGTGTGGTTGTGCGGATTTAAAGACCCACAGGCCAAAAGACTCCACAAAGCACAATGGAGGAGCTTTATGGGCTTAGTCATTGCGGCATGGGCAACGATAGCTCGAAATTGGAAAAAACGAGACCCACCACTGGTATTCAACTGGCTGCAAAAGGTGTGGTCCCTAATTATCATGGAAAAGATAACGCACTAGCTTCAAGACCAAAAAAACTCTTTCATGAAGGAATGGGGCATGGTGTTGGAATATTTGAAATCGGACTACATGGAACAATGGTGCCCGCACAACATCAAAATCTCAGACTTATACAGCACGTAAACGCTCCCGCAGTGGAAAACTGATGAAGATTCAAATTCTTCCGGGGGGGAGAGGGAGAGGGGAGAGTTGGGATGAATATATGTGTTGATGTTTTATTTCTGTGTAAGAAAATAATAAAAATACAGTTAAAAAAAAGAGTTCATGCAGGCTATTCAATTGGCCAGAGAAAGGCTTGATGTCCTAACGTAGCAACCCGCTCATAAGGGGTTGAGGGATTATGTTCCCATCTCATCAGATATCGCATCTGATTTGATCTCGGCCACTGTCCCTGCTCCCAGAAGCAGAGCCCTTTCCATATCATCCAATTCCCCATTGCTGAGTAGCAGGACACTGGTGCTGGAGGGCATTACTGATTCAGGGACAAGTGCCCCTGAAGTACCTCCGATTACCAATGTAGAAGCTTTAAAGGGATCCAGGTCAGGTATAGTTACTCCACATACATTGTTGGGAAGCCTACAGCATGCATTATGGTACCTTCCCATCAGGCTGTGCCAAACACTGTCACAGCTAATCAGTCAGTATGTACTTTGAAATGCATGTTGCTGAACACCAGATCGCTGCTTAAACATGCAACCAAGGTTGCATCTACTATCCAGGAGCAAGAGCTGGATTTATATGCTATCATTGAGACCTGGGCCCATGAGGCAGCAGATCCAGTGTTGGAGTTAGCTATTTGAGAGGGCTATTACATTATAAGACAGGACAGAATCACTAATGGGGGTGGGGGGTGTTGCCCTTATTATAAAATCCCACTTTAAAACCTGGGATGCCAAGATTGATACCATTCAAGGTACTGAATCACTTCTCATTAAACTTGTGGTTAGTGCAGAAACCACTCTTAATTTTCTTCTATTATACAGAGCCCCTACAGCAGATACCACCTTCCCAGCCACTCTGAATGGCCTTCTTTTATCTATTTTAAAACCCAAATACCAAAATTATTATTTTGGATGATCTTAATTTGTGGCTTGGGTGTGCTACAGATGCTTCAGCTAAAGCCTTGGAGAATACATTAGACTCTTTAGGCTTCTCGCATCATGTTAGAGTCCCAACTCATATCAAGGGACATACCTTGGATTGGGTCTCTTCTTTGAATATGATTCTTTCGAATCTAGAAGTTAATGCCTGTCCTTGGTCTGACCATTTCTTTATACGTTTTCTTATTCAGACCATCTATTTTCCCAAAAAAGTAGCGCCGCCGAGGTTTACCATAAAAGTGAGAAATCGTAAAATGTTGACCTCTACACACCTAGCTGAGTGGGCTATCCCCCTCAATAATAAGATATGCAATATTGCCAATGTGGAAGACATTTCTAATGTACTTATGAAGTCCTTGGATTCCGTCACTGAGAAACTTGCTCCTATTAAAAATAAAACTCTTCCACCAGCGACACGTAACCCCTGGTTTAATGATGATCTTAAAGCTCTCAAATCTGAGAAGAATAAATCTTTCTACGCATGGCGTCATTCTAAAGACTCACTTAGTCTTGACAGCTATAAGAAAATCGCCTCTGACTACAAATCAGCCATATACTCTGCTAAAAAAGAATCTTTTAATACGAGAATTCTGAATGCTCAGTCGAATACCAAAGAACTCTTTAAAATACTGAAGGAGCAATCACAGGCCCCGAGTCCTTCACAAGACCCTTTCCTTAAAGATGAATTAAGGTGCGAAAAAATTCAAGATGCAATGTTTAATAAGCTTATCAAAATTAGAGAAGGAATAGAAGTAAAAAAGCTTGCTATGACAGAACAAGCCCCATCTGCTAATTCACCTACTGCTAATAATAATGTTGACAACCAACCTATTTTTTGTTTCCAGCCTGTATCGGAACAAGAACTGTCTAAGGTCATTTCACAACTAAAAAGCACTGGTTGCAAAGGAGATCCTTGTTCTTCAGTCATAATCAAAGAATGCTCGCCAACTCTCATCCCGGCCCTGACGAAATTTGTCAATTCATCCTTCGCTACGAACAGTGTGCCAGATAACATTAAGAATGCCTGGATCACCCCCCTACTGACAAAACCTAATCTCTGCCCTCTGACCGCCTCGAATTATCGACCCATTATTAACACCACCTTTTTACTTAAGATCTTGGATAGAGTGGCATATAACCAGATCTCCTCCTTTGTGGAGCAAAATCAAATCTATCATGATTTTCAGTCAGGTTGCTGTATAAATCACGGAACTGAGACTGCCCTCTTGGCTCTCAAGTCCCATCTCCATCATAGGATGGGCAGTGGTCATTTCTCGCTCCTTATGATCCTCGATTTGTCAGCAGCTTTCGACCTGGTGGATCATTCCATCTTGTCCACCAGGTTAAAGAACAATGCTAATATCTCTCAAGCGGCTGTGGATTGGACCACTTTCTTTTTGAAGGGTAGACAAGTCAGAGAGGCCAGCGATAGTGCTGAAGCTAAACCTTTTTCACCTACAATTGGTGTCCCACAGGGGGCCTGTGTGTCTCCCTGTTTTTATAACATCTTCATGATTCCTTTCTTCCAGATGTTGGCAGAGGAAGGGATAATTTTTGCAAACTATGCAGATGACACACAGTGGGTTATACCGATAACAGGGGTCCATGCGGAGGATGAGTTATTAATTAATTCCATATATCAAAAAATCCAAGATTGGATGGTGACGAATGGCCTTGCGATTAATTGTGCTAAAACTGAGCTCTTACTAGTGGGGTCAGAAAACAAACTTGCGAAGCTGGGTTCCGGCTATAAGAACTTCATTATCGACAATTGTACAATAGAAATTCTGAGTAAAGTAAAACCGTTGGGGATCTATTTGGACAAAAATCTTAGTATGAAGGCTCAGGTCAATAGTTTAGTCTCCTCGGCCTCTTATTACATTAAGCTCTTCCGTTGCCTTAGACCATTTGTGTCGGAAAAGAATTCTGAAACCATGGCAAGATCGACTACTGTTGTAGTCTCCTGGTGGGTTTACCCCTATATGATTTCCATCGTCTCCAGGGGATCCATAATGGGGCAGTTCGAGTGTTAATGCCTTGCTAAACGAGACCATGTTTCAGAGGCGCGTAGAAGCCTGCATTGGCTCCCTTTTCAAGCAAGGGTTTCTTTCAGACTGCTTCTCATCACTCATAAATGTGTGCATGGCACCATGCCGGCCTACCTGAAAGATCTCATTATCCCCAAGCAAAACATCCGAAATCTTAGATCCAATGAGTCCTATACCCTTCTGGTTCCTCGTCTTAAGCTGAAGAAATCAAGAGATGCTGCATTTGTATCTGCAGCACCTCAGTCTCGGAACTCTCTTACTCCCATGCTAGGAGCCACAATTTCGACTGAAGTTTTTAAGAAGGGACTAAAAACGGCCCTGTTCTCTTAATTTTACATTGTCACCTTCCTTACTTCCTGGCCTCCTGTCTCCTCCGGATCTGTGCCATCATCTTCCCTGTCGTGTCTTTGAATGTGTTTGTCTCTTTTTTGTTTCAGCGCCCTTAAGCCCTAGGGTACCTGGCACGCTTTACAAATTAAATAACATACCATTATATTCACCATCGTGTCCCATCTACTTTTCAATATGATGGAGGGTTGCCAGACATTTGGTCGAAAAAAATTGGTCGACCAGACAAATGGTCGAACCAATTTGGTCGAAAACCAAATGGTCGAAATTTTTTTATTTTTTATTTTAACCCTTTTTTTTTATTTTTTTGGGGGGGTCCCCCCCCCAACCCCCTTTTTTTCTCTAAAAACCCCTTTTTTAACTAAACGAAAACCCGAAAAATAAATATATAAATAAAAAAAAAAAAATTGACCATTTGGTTTTCAACCAAATTGCGTCGACCAAATTGCAGTCGACCAGTTTTTTTTCGACGAATTGACTGGACACCTGATGGAGTATGGTGAACAACTGTCCACCTTCACTTTTTGCGGCTGTTCCTTCCACTCCTACAGTGCAACTGGGGCTTTTCAGGTCATGCTGACTCCTTGCATTGCTTTGCCTCAACAGGACATGCTCTTCATCTGAACCTTCTGCATCTTTCACACAATACACTTTTCTTCTATGGCGGCATATTGTCGTGAAATAGGCCTTGATTTCACAAACCGCCCATTTCTAATATAATGTTGGACATTAACCTTGTATGTGTTATGCACGGGCCATGGCAACGAGTGATGGTAAATGTGTGAGGGGCCCCAGATATAATAAGAAAGATTTATTTGAATTCATGGGTGAGAAAGCTCGCCAGGTAGATCATTTTGATTGCCTAGGAGTGAAATTGATGGCAAATGGCTCTAGAATAACCAAATAAAGCATGACTGTATTTTGCGACAAAGGACTCTGCTTTTTTGGTTTTGTATTAATTTGAGGGTCTAGGTTACTCACCTGTGAAGCAAACAAACAGCACAGCTTTAGATCCCGTTTGTGAAATCGCAGTATCTGCGACCCTCGTGAAGAGAGGTAATTATCAGAATCTTTATTTCACACCTCAATCATCTGAGCTTAAAGCTCAGAGATCTCTGGGGTGTTTAATCCTATCTGCACTAGTGGCACTGTGGGTGTGGCTTACATGTTTTCATGTTCCCTCCTTAGGGAATCATTCTGTCATCCCTAATTCGGTTTCTGTCCGCCCCTTTGGGAGGGAGAGCCCACATTATGCCTGAGCCTCTGATCTCCCCGCTAGAGGCTCAGTCGGTTTCTTCGGAGACATGCACATATAGTCAAGGCAATCCTGTCCTCAGCTTTCTGGCATGCGGACAGGTGAATGGAACCCTAGAGGGAGTCCTCAAGGGGGGAGCCCCTCTCTAGGTTGATGTGCATTGTCCCTCGCCGCTGCCGAGGGAGAGCCCACAATATGCCAGAGCCTCTGATCTCCCCGCTAGAGGCTCAGGGCCTCATTACACGGACGGCGGTAAGGGTTTACCGGTACTGGTAAGGGCACCGGTACCGGTAAACCCTTACCGCCTTACTACGAGGTCCGTTTGCGGGTAGGTACTTTAACGCCTGCTGTTTAGCAGGCGTTAAAAACCAACCCGCAAAGGGACCAGGGAGCTAATTACGGTACCGCAATTTGCGGCACCGTAATTAGCGCCTTCCCCATTCCCATTATGCCCTATGGGGCAAAAATGGGAATGGGGAAGGGCAATGGGGGAAGGGGGAATTACCGCCCCGCCAACCTTGGAATAGGGCGGTAATTCCCCTTTCCACCAAGGCAGTGCCGGTATTTTACCGGCATGGACCAAGGTGCTAATAGCACCTTGGTCCTCCGCCTACCGTGTAATGAGGCCCTCAGTCTGTTTCTTCGGAGGCATGCACATATAGTCAAGGCAATCCTGTCCTCAGCTTTTTGGCGTGCGGACAGGTGAATGGAACCCTAGAGGGAGTCCTCAAGGGGGGAGCCCCTCTCTAGGTTGATTTGCATTGTTCCTCGCCGCTGCCGAGGGAGAGCCCACATTATGCCTGAGCCTCTGACCTCCCCGCTAGAGGCTCAGTCTGTTTCTTCGGAGGCATGCACATATAGTCAAGGCAATCCTGTCCTCAGCTTTCTGGCGTGCGGACAGGTGAATGGAACCCTAGAGGGAGTCCTCAAGGGGGGAGCCCCTCTCTAGGTTGATGTGCATTGTCCCTCTCTGCTGCCACCATGAGGAAAATCTGCAGTACCTCTGCACGCTTACTAGAACTAAACGCCCAACGTCTCAAACCTTCGGCTGGGCTGGTACATTTGACCTCCTCCCTCTTTCCACATGAGGTAACTCATTTCCCAGGACAACCAGCGCCACGCTGCCAAGGTCCCACAGGCCTGCCACTTTGTGCTCTCACTGTGAGGGCCTGGAGTACAGGCCACCTTCAGGCAGGACCTGCTTACTGCAGCTTGGAGAGTTAACGTTTGAGCAGACAGCAGACCCCTGGTACTGAATTCGTGCTGCACAATGTTCTTCACAGCTCAAGGGGCAGAGAAAACACTTGCCAACCACCAGCTGATTTAATATATGTGTTACATTGGCAAGTGGGATCCACAGGTGACATGGATTTTAACATGAAACCAATAAACCCAAACATCAATTTTGGCGTCTTCTTTCAGGACCGATGTTATTGATTGCCGCAATGAAATTATAAGGGCTGTACACGTGCAGCGAACACGGACATATCAGTGTCCATGTCGAATGAAATTGCCTTATTGCGTTTTCAAGTTTGCTTTATGACTCTTTTTCATTCAAATTGTCTTCCTATAAAATAATGACTTCTCACCTGGATGTGGCAGCAACCCAAATGTATTTTGTTCTTTCTGGAGAATGGGTACAAATATTATTCCATTAGACCAGCTGTGCCATACAGCCATCCCCCTCGCCCCCAAAAATGTTATAATTGTTGCAACCATGTGACTTTTCATCTTCATTGCCATCATGACAAGAGACCCCAGAGCCAAATAAATTGGCTGCGTGATCGAAATGTTTGGGAAAAGATTTGTTGCTTAAAGAAGACCGTTTTAATCAAAGGGGTCAGGAAGCACCCTTGACAACACAGCGGCACAAGTACATTTGATATGCATGCACAATTTAATTCAATACATAAGCCGCGTAATCCCCAGAGAGACAATACCCAATAACCCTAAGGAAAGCCAATTGCTAATATACAGCCGGG
This sequence comes from Ambystoma mexicanum, assembly GCF_040938575.1. Taxonomy (NCBI): domain Eukaryota; kingdom Metazoa; phylum Chordata; class Amphibia; order Caudata; family Ambystomatidae; genus Ambystoma; species Ambystoma mexicanum. Next base: position 661,328,789 of record NC_090928.1, on the reverse strand, counting down.
TCACCTTGGCAACCAAGAGCTCTTTGCAATAATCGTATTAAAACATTCAACGGCATACATTCATGGGGGCTGTAGTGTTTTTTATTGAAAATATCTTAAATATTTTCACTGTTTCTTTGGCGCCATCAATTCAGGCCAAATCAGTTTTAAAGTATTTAAATTGAATACAGCAGAGTATGTGTACAAATCTCACGACAGTGTTTTTTTTGTTTTTTTTTTAAATAAAGGTGGTGTCATGGTAGTCTCGAGTGCAGTCGCAGCATCCCAGAAGTCTTTTAGAAGGTAAGTGGCTTTGAAACAAGAGTGGCGTTTTAAGGATCATTTACATTTCAACAACATTAGAGCGTAAAGTCATTTCACAGAACCCAGAACATGCTCTGACTGTAGACGCCTGTTGCGGTGCAATGGAGATGAGCGGCCCTTTAGTGCCCTCGTTCCTCATTCCAATTACTGCACGACGTTATGGGATTGTTTGTTAAAAGAGATGTGCAAAGGGATTAGGCACATGCAAAATTAAATTGACATCAATACAAATTAGATTGAAGGGAAGGCCGAGTCAGCAGTGCGGCGCATCACGTGCATTGTTTTCTGGCCGAGTGCCTGCTGCCCGTCTCCTAGGAAGCATAACACCAGGTTTGCACCGATTGTTCTGGGCCCGAGTGTATTTGGTTTGCTTTTGCTGATCCCCCTGTGGTTTTGGGGTGCTCGATATCCCTAAACACCACAGCAAGTGCAGGTGTGCGTGTTCCCTCTCTTTCCGCGAGTATCTGTGTCTCTTCTGCATGAAGAGCGACTCCCCCACCTCCCCCCCAGTCATGTTGCACTGCCTCACTGTGAAGGTCACCTGCCTTTATATGATTGTGGCAGAAGAAAGTCTAGCAGGAACGCCTTGCAGTATGTCCACATCCAGACTAGGTGAAAGAATGTGCCACCACCCATTATGTTTTCAAACTTATAGTCGTCGACATTTGTAATATGTTTATTATGTTTATATAGCACTTTACACCAAAGCACTTTGCATTATAACAACAAGAATACATTGAAAATAAAAACAGTAGAAGCAAATTACAAAACATGAATCAAACCAGTAAAACAGTGAGTGGAACAATTTGCCAATGAGGAAAAAACGAGAAAGGAGGGGTGAAGAAGGGGAAAGAAGAGAGAGAAAGAAGAGGAATCGAAGCTGTGAGATGAGGGGAGCAAACCTTAGAGGAGACGGAGCAGGAAGATAAAGGTAAGGAGGGGAGGGCATGAGGGAAGAGAGAGGAAGGTGATGGAGGGGATAGGAGTGTCAGGGTGGGGAGTGGAGAAGAAGGGATTTCAAGGAAGTACGGAAGGAGCAACAGGTAGGGATGGAGCAGATAGAGAGGTGTATTTGCCATGTGTATTTCTATGTTTTTGTGATTGTGGACTCTGAAGTACACCACTTCAGTAGCCCCCTTCTTTTTGTGCGTCACACAGCACCCTCAGTGCCGTGGCACAGGGTTGTCTTCAAGACTTCCTCCGACTCCATCTCTGAGGTTGACTACAGTCCCCCAGAAAAGGGTAAAGTTGCCATTAACTTTACTTAGTCAATCTACCACAGATCCAGTACACCCCATCTTCCATGGAGTACTGGAAAGGGTTAATTCGTATCCCTTTTTATCTGTACCTCCTAGAGCATTTTTTCGCTCTTTTAACATTTAGACTTGGCTGGTGGCAGTGGTATCTACCCTAACATTTCTACCGTGATTATATTAGATAAACGTGGTCTTGTTCTTGGCTATTATATTAGCCTCGAACATAAACCCGCTTGACCAAATCGTCTTTCTTTTGGCTCCGGTTGGGTTTATTTGCCATTTCTTTTTGTTAAAGTCCTTCTTGTGTTTTACTTTGCGCTGCAATCTAGGTTCGCCTTCTTTGTTCACCGTCTTTTGGCGGGCTTCTGCTCAGAAGCCCTCCACCAGGCGCCTGGGTGTCTAGGTGGGCTGAATGTGAGGGAGGGATGTAGTCACCCCCTGCACAGGGTATCCTAGGAAACCCAAGTCGCACTTTGCCATGATTGGCGGAGGTGGTTGTCCAGGCTGGACAACCCCCCTGCTGGGTGATTGACAGCCAGGCTGTTTGAATGGGGGTTTTGCGCATAAAAAGCAGGTCTCTTGGGGTAGAAGTCAGAGAGTCGCCACTGGAACTACAAGGAACCGAAGAGAAGCGGAGAGAACGACGGCTGCTGCAACTACCCCGTCCCGGTAAAGCCCTGCTGCAGTCCTGAGCTATCTACCCTTCGACGACTAAGAGAAGATCCAGTCCGGAGTCTTCTTCCCTTGAGCCTGGTGGGGATAACCAGCTCATCTTCTTCAGCCAGAGGTCGCCTTCGTGGTTGAAATCGCTGTGCGCTGCTGTAGTGGTCCGGATAGCCACCTGAAGAGCCTCTCCTGTTTTTAAGGAGCACACCTTTTATTCCTTGTCGCTGCTGCCGGCTTCATCCCTGTGTGGTGCAGACCCCCTTCAGACGTCCTCCTTCACAACGAAGCTCCAGGAATCATGGGTCTGAGGGAAACCATCAGGAACGGGACCAACTGCACCATTGGAAGAAGGTACTGTGTTCTGCTTGAGGAAACTGGGTGAACCCCTTTTCTTCGTCTTCAAGGCTTGCCCATGTCTTCCCTCCTTCTTATAACTTTTGCTTCCGAACATTGACAATATCGAAGTACTTTTGGCTACGTTGAATCGTGAACTGTCTGACTGTGTGATCTTCGACAACAGGCCCCCGGTGCCACTTGACCCTGGCTCCGGCCCTTTGACTTTTGAACTCCTGTTTCTGAGTGTTTCTCGATTCTGTCTGCCTGACCAAAACATTGCCTGTGATTTTTGCCTCCAACTCCCTCTGGGTATCTCAGGTGCTAAGTGTGTTTTTGCCCCGGTAGCATTTCATGTCACGGATACGCGTTTATTTAGTAGACCAAACTGTCAAAAAGTGATTGCAATCGTATTCGTGGTAACGTGTTTTGTTCATAACACCGGTTCATTCAAACACAGGGTACTTACCTTAAGACATACTGTACAAAGTGAATTGGTTAATTGTAGTATATTTGACGTGTGGTTTTTGTTTAAGTTTAATAGAAGTGTTGTGTTTATAACAAATGGTTTAAAAATAAATGTACTTATACATTTCTACCTGAAACCTTGAGTCAGTGTTTGCTTGAGTAACAGTAATTGTGGTCCCTTTGTGTAATCTCTGCAACTGCTTATATACTCTTGATATAAGCCTGGCTGCTCCGCCACTGCTACCACTCTGACATAGTAGTACAGGTTTGTACCAAAGGTAAAACTTGTATTGCCACCTGCAGTCTTAATTGTGTGTAGTGGTCCCCAATGGCACTGCACCGGATTCTGCCTAACACTGGTGTACAGCGGTGAGGATTTGGAAGTAGAGTGATTACACTCAGAGTACTGCTATTGCTTGGGTTCAACTAACCACAGGGCTAACACCACCAATTCTATTTAACTAAGAAATCCTGTCTAATACGGAAAGCTACACTGAAGAGAGTCTTTTACTCTATACTGCTGAGGTTCTGAGAACCATGTGTAGGGATAAGAATCTCTCTGGTAAAGGAAAGAAATCTGAACTGGTTGCAAAGTTAATGAGAAAAAGTCTGGAGAGTGGGTCAGAAGGGCCTACCACTCCAGCAAATGTGGATTTTGATGTTTCTGATTCTGAGAGTGTTAATTGTGAAGAAATAGATGAGTCCTTGCTAGGAAACCCTACAACTCCTTTGCCTGCTCAGAATGCACAACCTCTGTCCACAGGGACCCCCACAGGTCCTACACTTACTCCTGAGTTTATTGCACTTGAGAAAATGAGACTTGAATTAGAAGTGAAACGTATTGATGCACAAACTGCCATGAAACATCAAGAGTTAAGGCCCAGAGAAATGGAGCTGAACCATGAACTAGAAATGAAGAAACTGTCTCTAGAAAATGCTTCCCTAAGAGACCCCGTATGTCAAAGGAAATGATTGGTATGTATGAGACTAAACTTGATATTTCGGATTGGTTAGCAATGTTTGAGTACAATCATGGGATTCAAGGTATCTCAGGGAATCAGTTGATTCCTTGGCTTTTCTCTAGGCTCCCCCCTGTTGCAAGTGATGCTGTAATGGAGTTGGGGGAGGAGGATAAACAGGATTATGAGTGTGTGAAACTAGCATTAATAGCTAGATTTGGGAAGACCCCTTCGCAGTATTTTAAGAGGTTTAGAACCCTCAAAAAGCATGATGGTACCCCTTGGGCTACCTGGGTGTGTGAATGTTTGAAAACGTAGATGGTTGGGTTAAGGGTTACAAAGTGAACACTTATGAAGGTTTGGGGAATCTTGTAATATTGGAGTCTATTTTTGATGCCTGCTCTCCTGAGCTTAGACAGCACTTGGCTGATTCAAAGGAGATAGATCCTAAGACGCTATCTAAGGCTGCTGAGTTGTGGGTTGCCAACAGGGTTACTCACAAGGATTCTGGGGCTGCTCAGAAGAAGGATGAGGGGAAGCAGCCAAAGAAAGACAACAAAGAGAATTCCAATAATTCCAATCCAAAAGAGGGCCCCAAACATAACCAGGGTAAGCCACAAGGTAAACCGAATCAGGCTAGTGTACCACCTGGTTCCACACCAGATGGAGGTCAGAGCAAACCCCCATTCCAGCGAGCATTTGGGAAATGCTTTGTGGGTTACCTGGCCATGTGAAAGGAGATCCCAAGTGTAAGGGTAAACCTTCATTGATAAACACTGTCTCCTTAGCCTTCTCCCAGGTGGATGAAGTACCTATGACCAGTGGAAACTTTCAGTTACTAGCTGTTGAGCCCATGAGAGTCACAGCTAGTGTTTCTTTAGTGTCCTTGGGTCGTTGGGAACAACAGAACTTAGATGTCTATAACTCAATCCCAGATAATACTAAAGGGTATTACAAAGATAGCAAAGATAGTGTTGTTGTGAATGGTCAGGAGACCCCTGCCATCAGAGACACTGGAGCCAGCATAACTGTGGTTGATTAATGTTTTTTCAAGGTGGAGGATGTTGCTAAGGCACCCAAACACCTAGCCAAGTTAGCTGGAGGCCCTGTGCAAATGGTTCCCCAGTTACCAGCTCTCATCCAGTGTAATGACATGACTGTCAGGATACCTGTAAGTGTGCAAAATAACGTACATGGGAGGGTCCTGTTGGGTAATGACCTTAAAACTCTTGGAGTTGTGTCTAGTACCCCCAGTTCCCCCAGCAGAAGGAAGCAGGAGCTCACAAGCTCTGCAAGGGAGAGAACCTTAAGAGGCTCTCCTGGGGACATGATAGAGGAAATTATCACCCCAAGTCCACAGGACCTACTTTCTGCCATTGCAGGACAAGAAAAGACAAAGGGGAAACCTAAGTCTGCCAGCAAGAAACCAGCAAGCACTCCTGTGCCCAGAAGGACATCTCCGAGACTGTCCAAAGTCACACCTGTGACTCCCACACCTTCTGAGGCTGAGTGAGAGGTTCAACCCTGTATGGTCAACCTAGATACTGATGAATCCAATCTAGAAGAGGATCTTACCTTGGTAGGAGATCTTGACCCTGCTGACCATCCTGAGCTGCAGTCTTTACTGGCAGAAGGTGGACCCAACAGGGAAGATTTCAGTAAGGGACAAAGAGAGTGTCCTACCTTGGAAGGTCTTCACCAACAGGCAGCTTCTCAGCTCAGTGGGACTGAGCCTGGGAAGTATAGGTTGCACTGGGAGGATGGCCTCTTCTACAGTGAACCAACTGAGTGAACCCCTAGAGACTACAAAAGACTTGTAGTACCTCTAGTGAACCAACTCCAGTTTCTGCAGTTAGCCAATGAGGTACCTTTGGCTGGTCACTTAAGCTTTAAGAAGACCAAGGAAAGGTTATCTCTGCACTTCTACTGGCCTAAGATGGGTACAGAACAGAAGTAGACAAATTCTGCAGAAGCTGCCACACTTGCCAAACCTCTGGCAAGAGTGGATCCAAGAATGTGGCACCCTTGGTGCCTCTCCCAGTGTTGGGAATCCTTTTTGAGAGGGTTGGGATTGACATTGTTGGTCCTCTTGACCTTCCCACATCTTCAGGCAACAGGTTCATCCTGGTTGTAGTGGACCATGCCACTAGATTTCCTGAAGCCATACATACAAGGACTGTTACGGCACCGGCTGTGGCTAATACCCTACTTGGTATTTTTACCAGGGTAGGTTTTCCTAAGGAGGTGATATCTGACAGGGGATCAAATTGTATGTCCCACTACATGCAAACCATGTGGAAAACCTGTGGAGTCACCTACAAGTTCTCAACTGCCTATCACCCCCAAACCAATGGACTGGTAGAAAGGTTTAACAGAACTATGAAGAGCATGATAGGTGCTTTAGAAGAACCCCTTAAAAAAAAGTGCGACCTTCTACTGCCATGCCTTCTCTTTGCATATAGAGAAGTCCCTCAGGAGGGAGTAGGATTCAGTCCCTTCGAACTTCTCTATGGCCATCCAGTTAGAGGTCGATTGGCCCTGATTAAGGAGTGGTTGGAGGGAGCTCCTTCCCCCAAGCCAGTCAGAGTGACTGACTATGTGATAGGTCTCCGGAGGAGAATGTCACATATGATGGCAGAGGCAAGTGATAACTTGAGGGCTGGTCAAGCTCTGGTCAAACATTGGCATGACCAGAAGGCTAACATGGTTGAGTTTACTCAAGACCAGCTTGTTCTCGTTGTGGTCCCAACAAGGCAGAGGGCCTTGCAGGACAAATGGATAGGACCCTTCAAGGTTGTGGGTAAACTTGGAGAGGTGAACTATCTGGTGGACTTAGGCAATCCTAAGGAGGCTCCCAGAGTCTTTCACACCAACCGTTTAAAGGCTTATGTCTCTAGACCTGTCATAGGAGCTCTGCTTCTAGCTTCACCTCAGGAGGAGGAGAGTGAACCTCTGCCTGACCTCTTCAGATGCTTACCTTTAGATGAGCAAGTGGAAGGAGTCCATCTCTCTTCCACTCTCACATCTGATCAACAGGAAGAGTGCAAGTTACTGTTAAATCAGTTTGCCTCCCTGTTCTCACTTTCACCAGGCTTGACCCCTTAAATATGTGGGGATTTATTTCCCTTTCAGTTCTGATCCAGCCAACTTTTTACTAATCCGCCCTTGTAAGTCCAGCAGAGAAACACCAATGTACCATGAGAAAAATTGAACAATGTTTTTTCTCTTTTGGTCTCTCCTCCATAGGGGTCACCCAACCGCCCTGAAGAAGGCAGCTTTCACGTGCCTCTAACCTTAGATACAAGATGGACGCCAAGGCCGCCGAAACGTCATTTTGCAAGCAAGGGGGTCCTTTGCACCAACTCAATTTGGTCAAGTGATACAATACTGTAGTCAGATTGCAACACTACAGAAAGTGGGATTCCCACTTACAATACCCCCTGCAACGTTGGCATACATCCAGTTGGAACTGTCTGAGATTCAATCAGCCGGGACAAACGTGTCCCAATATTAACTTTCAATCACTGCGAGTTATACGCAATCCACCCAGATGGACAACGCTTAGACCACTGGATCAACCTATAAATCTGTTACAATGTGAAAACTCATGAAGAGTTCAAATTGCTGATTAAGCAACAACAATTTTTCTGTTTTATGTCTTACAATTTACTGTTTTCTTTTCAGCACACTATGTTCAAGTTGTATATTTTTTCTTTATTTGAAAAAACACTATGGTTCAGTCTTTTTCACAATTAATGTTTTATGTTCCACACAAAACTGTAAATACGTGTATTTAATACAACCTATATATTTACACAAACCCCTAGTGAGTATATGGTGTTTTTTCTTCTGGACTTATCCTTTTTCTGGGCCAAATACTTCAATTATGATCCATTCCATTAGTAAAAAAAACCAGAGAAGGCTCCTTGATTTCTTAAACTAAGTCATGCTTTATTAAATGACACATAATCGAGATGAAGCCTTCCAAGTAGCAGTACTAGTTTTTGTGTATCATTGACCCCTTGGGGCCAGCATTACATACACACTGGTGACTGTTTGCCTGTCAAAAGCAGGGGGTACAGAATGTCAGACAATGTCAGATCCCACATAAGGAATGAGGTCAACAAGATGCTTGAACTCGGGGTTAAAGAGCCCTCTACTAGCCCATGGTCTAGCCCAGTTGTGCTTGTACCAAAGGCAGGATCCAAAGAGTTGAGATTCTGCGTGGACTATAGAGCTCTAAATACAGTCACGACGACTGATGCCCATCCTTTGCCTAGGACAGATGAGCTGGTGGACAAACTTGGTGCAGCCAAGTACCTCAGCACATTTGACCTAACGTCAGGCTATTGGCAAATAGCCCTGACAGACATTGTCAAGAAGAAAACTGCATTCTCCACCCCGGCTGGCCTCTACCAATTCAAGGTAATGCCTTTTGGATTAAAGAATGCACCTGCTACATTTCAGAGGATGGTCAATCAAGTTCTGAATGGGATGGAGGACTTCTGCATGGCATACTTGGATGACATTGCAGTGTTCAGCCCTACATGGAAAGACCATGTTGAAAACCTAGGATAAGTATTGCAGGCTCTTGAACAGGCCCATCCGACCATAAAGGCAAGCAAATGTCAAATTGGTCAGAGTTCAGTGGTCTACCTTGGGCATGAGGTAGGAGGAGGTGAAATAAGGCCATTGCCTAGCAAAGTACAAACTGTACAAAACTGGGCCACCCCTACTACTCAAACCCAAGTGAGAGCCTTCCTAGGTCTCACTGAGTACTATAGGAACTTCATAGAGAACTATGGGACCATAGCCTCTCCCTTAAATGTCATCTCCTCTCCCAAATTTCCTAAAAAGGTCAGGTGGAATGAGGAGTGCAATCAAGCCTTTGCAGGTCTAAAGAAAGCCCTTTTTCAAGCTCCAGTCCTAAGAGCTCCTGACCATCACCAACCCTTAATTGTACAAACTGATGCTTCTAATGTAGGTATAGGTGCAGTCCTTAGTCAACTGGATGAGAAAGGTAGGGAGCACCCCATTTGTTTCATCAGCAGGAAGTTAAAGGATCCTAAAACAAGGTGGGCAACAATAGAAAGAGAATGCTTTGCTATTGTGTGGGCACTGAAGAGGTTTAGACCATACTTATATGGATCTACGTTCAGCATTCATACTGACGACCAACCGTTGAGATGGCTGATGCAAATGAAAGGGGAAATCCCTAAGTTACTCAGATGGTCAATCTGCCTGCAAGGATTTGATTTCTCCATTGAGCACAGAGCAGGAAGTCACCACCAAAATGCTGATGGTCTCTCTAGGATGTTTGTAACCGACTAGAGGTATGAGGTCCATCCAGGAGTGGATTAAATCCTCCTGTCCCTTAGTCTGGGGAGGGGGGGACAAGTGTTAGGGAGAATTCTCATTTATGGCTAATTTCCCTCAACAAGTGAGTCCCCCAGCAGCTTTGCTGGACTTCTGGAGTTTATTTTTTTCCACTTGGTAAGAGTGTGAGCTTTTCCCTCACTCTTACCTGTGTTTTGCCATGTGTATTTCTACGTTTTTGTGATTGTGGACTCTGAAGTATACCACTTCAGTAGCCCCCTTCTTTTTGTATGTCACACAGCACCCTCAGTGCCGTGGCACAGGGTTGTCTTCGAGGCTTTCCCCGACTCCATCTCTGAGGCTGAGTACAGTCCCCCAGAAAAGGGTAAAGTTGCCATTAACTTTACTTAGTCAATCTACCACAGATCCAGTATACCCCATCTTCGATGGAGTACTGGAAAGGGTTAATTCATATCCCTTTTTATCTGTACCTCCTAGAGCATTGTTTCGCTCTTTTAACATTTAGACTTGGCTGGTGGCAGTGGTATCTACCCTAACCTTTCTACCACGATTATATTAGATAAACGTGGTATTGTTCTTGGCTATTATATTAGCCTCGAACATAAACCCGCTTGACCAAATCGTCTTTCTTTTGGCTCGGGTTGGGTTTATTCGCCACTGGAACTACAAGGAACCGAAGACAAGCGGAGAGAACGATGGCTGCTGCAACTACCCCGTCCCGGTGAAGCCTTGCTGCAGTCCTGAGCTATCTACCCTTCGGCGACTAAGAGAAGATCCAGTCCGGAGTCTTCTTCCCTTGAGCCTGGTGGGGATAACCAGCTCATCTTATTCAGCCTGTCACAGGTTTCCCCCCTTCTCACCTTTTGCTGTTGTTTACTGGAGCTCCTTGAAGGAGTTTTCTTGCGTACAGTCTGGGTCTTGTACAGCCCCGTGCAGGCTTCTTCGGGTTCCAGCGTGTAATCGCGCTTCGACTCCTGGAACGTTCAGTATGTCCGGGAAATCCAGGAAATGATTATGTGTACTCGAGACAGGTACACGGGGGTCCAGGATACAGGAGGTAAGGAAAGGAAGGGACTGAAGGAGGAAGAACAAAGGTTCCAGGAGCCCGGAACAGGTAGTCAGCGAGAGCGAACTACGGCAACGCACGTCTAGCCACGTCAAGGGGTAGCGTTAAGACGCGCAGGCCCGCGGGGGCGTGGCTTCTTTATAGAGTGTGCTATGTCCAATGTGGAAGCTGGTAAATAACGTTCCCTGTCTGCCAGCCATGATGGTAGTACTGCTGAGTGCAGGCCTCGATGTGTCAGGGACCAGGAAGTCCAAAAGGGACACATCCGACGGTTCATGACAGCATGCCTCCTCCGAAGACCTGTCCCTCCGGGCTTGCCTGGATGTATGAGATGATACCTTCTGAGTAATCTGGGAGCATTTAAATTTGAGATTGGTTCCCAGGTGCGTTCACTAGGAGGGTACCCTTTCCACTCAACCAGGTATTGCAGCTGACCACGTTTGTACCTGGAGTCACATATCCTGGACACTTCGTATTCCAGCTGGTCATTGATGATTACAGGATTAGGCCTGGGGGCAGTCCGGGAGGATTGAATGTATGGCTTCATTAAAGACGTATGGAACACTGGGTGGATCTTCTTCCAAGAGTCTGGTAGTTTGAGCCGGAAGGCCACTGGATTAATGATTTCCTTTATGAAAAAGGGCCATAGTACCGGGGAGCCAGTTTATTAGGTCGTAGATGGCGAGGCAGTAGTTTTGAGGATAGCCAAACCTTATCACCCACTGCGTAGGATGGTCCTGGGTCTTCTTTTGGAATCCGCATACTGCTTTGTGTGATTTCGGGCCTTTTCTAGGTGTTCCTTGGCCTCCTTGTGTACATTGATGAGAGTTTCGATCCAGGTGTCGAGTGTGGGTACTGGTGTAGGATGTGGAAGAACGGAAGGTAGGACTGAAGGATGGAATCCTTGGCTGCAGAAAAAAGGGCTGGTCTTGACAGCTGAGTGGTCCGAATTGTTGTAGGCGAATTCAGCCAAGGGTATTAGGAGTGACCAATCGTCATGTACCTTAGTACTGAAGCAACGGAGATACTGTTCTAGAGTTTGGTTCACCTGTTCCGTAGCTCCGTTGGTCTGTGGATGATAACCAGAGGAGAGAAATGTATTGGGGCCCTCTGAAATAATCTTGGAGGGGAGTCCATGAAGTCGGAATATGTGTTTCAGGAAGATTCCAGCAAGTTCTGATGAAGATGGTAGTTTAACAGTGGAGTAAAATGGGCCATGTGAGTGAATAAATCAATGGTGACCATGATAGTCGTGTATCCCCTGGAAGGGGGTAATTCTACTATGAAATCCATAGCAATGACTTCCCAAGGTCTTGTCGGTAACGAAGGTTGAAGTTGGAGACCCGCCGGCTTCTTATCATGTTTATATTGATTGCAGACTGCACAGGCTTGGATATACAGCTGAACATCAGTCTTCATTCTTGGCCACCAGAATTGTCTCTGTATCAGACGGAGGGTTTTGGTGACGCCGCGATGTCCTGAGTGAAGGGTATCGTGGCAGAGATTTATGATCCTTTGTTGTAGTTTGTGTGTGGGGATGACCAGGTTGTTATCCTTAAACAGATACCTGTCCTTAGTTTTTACACTCCAGCGATTCTTCCCTGTAAATTCCTTCCAGAAGTCAGAGGACTGGGTTTGTATCCGAACATCTTCCAGGAGGCCGATTGCTTGGGCTACAAAAATTGTGTTGGGAAACATCTTTGGGAAGGACCGACCCTCAAGAGTTTCATAGTCGGGATGCCGGGATAAGGCGTCAGCAATTATGTTGTGTGTTCTAGGGACATGGTGGATCTGGAACTGATACTGGGCAAAGACGAAGGCCCAGCGAACCTGACGGCCGTTTCTACATTCCAGTGACTGTAAAACTTGAAGATTCCAATTGTCCGTACGGACTTGTACAGGATGTTTTGCTCCTAGAAGTAGATGACGCCACTCTGTGAAGGCTTGACGGATGGCTAACAATTCCATTTCCAAAACGGAATAGTGGGTTTCGCTGGGAGTTAGAGTTCGTGAAAGGTAAGCAATGGGATGTTCTAATTTATACTCGAATTCCTGCTTTAGAACAGCTCCAGTGGCGTAGTTAGAGGCATCCGTTTCCACTAGGAATGGTCAATTGCTGTCAGGTTGAGCCAGGATGGGGGCTTGTGTAAACTCTGTCTTTAACCGTTGGAATGCCTCCTCTTGGGATGTGGTCCAGCGAAAAGGAGTATCTTTCTTCAACAATGTAATGATCGGTTGGACTATCTCGGAAAAAAGGAGGGCATGAATTTCCGGTAGAAATTGGCAAGCCCCAGGAAGAATTGGATCTGCTTCACAGTAGTCGGAACAGGCCAGGACAGTATAGCCTTTACCTTTGATTGGTCCATTCTGATTCCTTCTGGGCTAAGGACGAATCCTAGATAGTGAACAGTAGAGACGTGAAAAAGTCATTTCTCGGGTTTAGCCAGGAGCTTGTGTTCACGTAACTGCTGTAATACTGCCTTAACATGCCCTTCATGCTGAAGATGGTCCTTAGAAAATATTAGGATATCGTTCAGGTACACTATAATGAAGATGAACAGCATATCAGAGTACACCCGATCCATGAAACGTTGGAAGACCGCTGGAGCATTGACGAGCCCAAAGGGCATGACCAGGTACTCAAAGTGACCAAAGGGCGTTCTAAAGGCTGTTTTCCATTCATCTCCTTCCTAATACGGATCAGATGATAGGCACCTCAGAGATCCAGTTTCGTAAAGACTACAGCTCCTCTCACTGCTTCCAGGATGTCTGAGATTAAGGGCAAAGGGTAGCGGTCCTTCAGGGTGCACTGATTTAACTCGTGATAATCGAGACAAGGCCTAAACTGCTTGGTGTCTTTTTTAGGAACGAAAAACAACGAAGCTCCTGCTGGTGATTTGGAGGGTTGTATAGTGCCATTTTCAAGGTTGGTATCCAAGTATTCACGGAGGACCCTCTTTTCCGGTTCGGATAAAATGAACATTCTTCCAAAAGGAATAACGGCGGAGGGTTCTGTGTCAATAGCACAATCTTCAGGTCTGTGAGGTGGTAGGGCCTGAACTATAGCAGTTGAAAACACATTGGTGTAGTCCTGATAGGCCCTAGGAACCTGGATGATATTGGAGACCGTGAATGGCCCTTGCTGGGTGTCCAGACATTTGGTCGACCGAAAACTGGTCGAAAGACATTTGGTCGACTCAATTTCGTCGAAAACCAAATGGTCGAATTTTTGTTTTAATTATATATTTTTTTTTCGGGTTTTCATTTTTTTTAAAAAAAAGGTTTTTTTTAGAAAAAAAAGGGGTTTAGGGGGACACCCCCCAAAAAAGGGTGAAAATAAAGGGTGAAAATAAAAAATAAATTAAAAAAAATCGACCATTTGGTTTTCGACCAAATTGGTTCGACCATTTGTCTGGTCGACCAATTTTTTTCGACCAAATGTCTGGCAACCCCCTTGCTGGTCTGACGGTGTACCTCCAGAAGATGTCGGCGAGGAATCCAGGGATAGACAATGAGACATACAATGCTCTGAACCCAGGAACAAGGAACCTGCTGCCCAGTTGATGTATGGGTTGTGATTTTGTTACCAGGGCATACCCAGCACCATTGGGTAGTGAGCAGACTGAATGATGTCAAACTTGATCGACTCTCGATGGTGATTTATCGAGAGTTGCAACTCCTGGGTTTGTAGAGTTATGGGTCCAGAAGAAAGGGGTCTTCCGTCAATCGCCTCTTCAGGTTGCGTTATGCGTCGAGTTTCATAAGGAATGTGGTGGGCAGTGACCCAATCTTGATCTATAAATATCCCCATGGCTCCACAATCCACCAATGCCAAAATGGGGTAGGTTTCGTTCTTGGATGGCGATAGAAAGGCCTGTAAAACCACAAGATTATTTTGTCCAGGAGAGTTCAAGGATGGAATAGATGTGGAGAAAACATCTCTCTCCCGAAGCTGCGCTCCATCTAGGATCAGGAGCTGGCATTTCCCGAACGCCGTGGAGGGGCTGATGGACACTCTCTCACTAGGTGTTTATCTGAGGCACAATACATACAAAGCCCGGTATGAATCCGTCGCATTCTTTCTTGCGGCGATATGGGTCAGCGAAAGGCTCCGAGTTGCATGGGTTGAGGTTCATTAGCAGGGGTAGGAGCGTGCTTAGCCTTCGAGGAAGTTTCCATGGAGGTCTTTTGGAAGGACATTCTGGTCTTCTTCTTCTCTGCCTTCCATTCCTGGATACGGAAGTCTATCTGTTAAGAGAGATCCATGAGAGCCTGGAATGTGCCTGGACGAGCCACTCTGGCTAGCTCATCTTTTACCTCTTCATTTAGTCCTCTTCGAAAAAGGGTAAAGCAGGTTTCTGAGGACAAATCCGCTTCTTTGGCCAATTGCTTAAAGCGTGTCACATATGTCAGCATTTCTTGAGAACCTTGTTGGAAATCTAGTAGGCGCTCCTGGGCACTATAGACCTGTTCTGGGTGGTCAAACATGGTCTTTAGAGACTGTACGAATCCATCGTAGTCATCCAGGAGGGCATCCCCAGAATTAACTAAGGGCGTGGCCCAAGTCAAAGCATTCCCAGAGAGATGCGAAATCATGAAGCCCACCTTTGCCCTGGGGGTGGAGAAGTAGTAGGGCTTGAAGGTGAAATGGACTAAACACTAGTCAAGGAATCCGCGAAGGGTTTTTGAAGAACCGTCGTATTTATCAACTACTCCGCCCAACAATACACTTTCCTTGGTCGTGGAATCCCGGGACAAGACTAATTGTTTTAGCGCGGCGTTCTCAGCCTTAAGATTCTGCACTTCCGTTGTTAACTCCTGCATGCCGCGCGTAAGATCTTGAAGCGCCGCCTCCATGTCTGTGTCTATTTTGGTTCGTTGGCGTCTCAATCTGTCACAGGTTTCCCCCCTTCTCACCTGTTGCTGTTGTTTACTGGAGCTCCTTGAAGGAGTTTTCTTGCGTACAGTCTGGGTCTTGTACAGCCCCGTGCGGGCTTCTTCGGGTTCCAGCGTGTGATCGGCGCTTCGACTCCTGCAACGTTCAGTATGTCCGGGAAATCCAGGAAATGATGATGTGTACTCGAGACGGGTACACGGGGGTCCAGGATACAGGAGGTAAGGAAAGGAAGGGACTGAAGGAGGAAGAACAAAGGGTCCAGGAACCGGGAACAGGTAGTCAGCGAGAGCGAACTACGGCAACGCACGTCTAGCCATGGCAAGCGGTAGCATTGAGCCGCGGGGGCGTGGCTTCTTTATAGAGTGTGCTACGTCTGACGCGGAAGCTGGTAAACAACGTTCCGTGTCTGTCGGCCATGATGGTAGTACTGCTGAGTGCAGGCCTCGATGTGTCAGGGACCATGAAGTCCAAAAGGGATGAATCCGACGGTTCATGACACAGCCAGAGGTCACTTTTGTGGTTGAAATCACTGCACGCTGCTGTAGTGCTCCGAATAGCCACCTGAAGAGCCTCTCCTGTTTTTAAGGAGCGCACCTTTTATTCCTTGTCGCTGCTGCCGGCTTCATCCCTGTTTGGTGCAGACCCCCTTCAGACGTCCTCTTTCAAAACGAAGCTCCAGGAATCGTGGGTCTGCGGGAAACCATCAGGAACAACTGCCAGGGCACCAGCCGCACTATTGGAAGAAGGTACTGTGTTCTGCTTGAGGAAACTGGGTGAACCCCTTTTCTTCATCTTCAAGGCTTGCCCTCGTCTTCCCTCCTTCTTATAACTTTTGCTTCCGAACATTGACAATTTCGAAGTACTTTTGGCTACGTTGAATCGTGAACTGTCTGACTGTGTGATCTTCGGCAACAGGCCCCCGGTGCACTTGACACTGGCTCCGGCCCTTTGACTTTTGAACTCCTGTTTCTGAGTGTTTCTCGATTCTGTCTGCCTGACCAAAATATTGCCTGTGATTTTTGCCTCCAACTCCCTCTGGGTATCTCAGGTGCTAAGTGTGTTTTTGCCCCGGTAGCATTTCATGTCACGGATACGCGTTTATTTAGTAGACCGAACTGTCAAAAAGTGATTGCAATCGTATTCGCGGTAACATGTTTGTTCATAACACTGGTTCATTCAAACACAGCGTACTTACCTTGAGACATACTGTACAAAGTGAATTGGTTAGTTGTAGTATATATAATGTGTGGTTTTTGTTTAAGTTTAATAGAATTGTTGTATTTATAACAAATGGTTTAAAAATAAATGTACTTATATTTTTCTACCTGAAACCTTGAGTCAGTGTTTGCTTAAGTCACAGTAATTGTCGTCCCTTTGTGTAATCTCTGCTACTGCTCATATACTTGTGAGATAAGCCTGGCTGGTCCGCCACTGCTACCACTCTGACATAGTAGTACAGGCTTGTACCAAAGGTAAAACTTGTATTGCCACCTGTAGTCTTAATTGTGTGTAGTGGTCCCTAAGGGCACTGCACCGGATTCTGCCTAACACGAACAGAGTAGGAAGAGAGCGGCAGATCGGAGAGAGCAGGTGGGAGTGTAGAATGCAAGGAGAGAGGAGAGATAAGGGGGAGCAAGGTCATGAAGAGATTTAAAGAAATAAGTTGGGAGTGAAAGGAGAGCCAACCAAGGTAAGAAAGCGAGGAGGAGATGGAGTTGTGAGGAGAGAGAAGGCGGAGGGTACGGATGGCAGAGTGGTAGAGGGATTTGAGAGGGCAAGATGGGAAGCAGGGAGTCCAAAGGGAAGAACTGTAGAAAAGACGAAAGAAGATGAGGGAGGAGATTAAAAGTTTAGTAGCGTGGAAGGTGAGGGAGGAGCAGACTTTACGGATATTGAAAAGGTGGTGGTGACATGCGTGAGAGGTAATATAAATATGGTGGGTAGAGGAGTCAAAGTAAATACCTAGGTTACGAGTATGGGCAGAAAAAGGAAGATTCAAGGGGGTAAGTAAATAAAAGGAGGGGGAAAGTGAGGGGGAAGAGTGTTGGAGGGAAAGAATAGGACTTCAGTCTTATCAGTGTTGAGAGAGAGAAAGCGGGATGACATCTAGTCTTTAATAGCAGTAAGGCAGGAAGAGAGATTAAGGTGGAGATCAGGAGTGAAGTAAGAGAAGGAAAGGAAAAGCTGGGTGTCATCGGCATAGAAATGGTGAGAGATTCCAAAGGAAGAGATAATGGGGGCGAGAAGGGAGGTGTAAAGAGAGAATAGGAAAGGGCCAAGAACAGAGCCTTGGGGTACACTGTAGTCGAAGGGGAGAGTAGAGGAGGTACGACCACCCCAGGAGACAGCAGAAGAGCGGTAGGAACTGAAAAAATGGAAGAGTCCCCCTGTGTGTGTGTCATGAAGGTGGCGTGAGCAGAGCACCATTGAGTGCGTGACCGTTTGCCCGACGGTCACAATGGAATGTTGAGCCAGTATTCGGCTCACTGCCAAATAAATACCTGGTTGATCCTGCCCTGTTAATTGTCAAGGTGCCCCTGTTGCCAGGACGGGCCCTGTGCCTTCCTTCACTGCTGCAGTCCGTGCTTCATTCTACGGAACCCCATTGACTGGAGGGGGGCCGCTGTGAAGTTCACTGCCACAGCCCAGCTTATTGATTGGTGCTCCCCTTGGTGGCCCTCTGGCTGCTCCTGACATACGCATCGCTCCTCTAGAGAAGGAGGGGGGCACTATGTGATTGGTGCTTGGCTGGCCCCTGCCAAGGCAGGCCCTCAAAGTCTTCCCGGACTACTGATGGCAGTGATAGACAGACAGGACTAGGGACCCATGCTGCTGGGATTAACGCTGGTCAGTCCTTGGCATACGCAGCCTGCCCCGGACATCTTAAAGGGACCCCTCTTGCTGCTGCTACTACTACTACTACTAGTATGCCAGGCTGCCCCAGGCATACATAGCCCTGTTTAAAGGAACTTTGGGGCACCTACACACTATTTGCTGCCCTGCCTGCCCGCAATAAGGCCAAGGAGCTGCAGAAAGGCACCTGCAGCAGCAGAAAAGACCTTGGGACAGCCCTGGTCAGGCCTTCTACCTAGTAAGGATTTTCTTTTACATAGTTTGAGAATATAAAGTGCACTTTACAGGGATTTTCTTATGTCTGACTTTCCTTCTGGGGTATTTTTTATTTTATTGCTTAAAGCGCGTACCTATCTTGAGAGCAGCGGAGCGCTGTACAGAGTGTGCGCAGCCAGCATTTGGGCTGGCATCTTTTAACAGTAGCGCAGCACTGTGAGGTCTGTGCCTCGGTATGTGCGTCCATTGGAATTAGTCCTTGGTCAGGTGTTGTTGAAAGAGCCATGTTTTAAGATATTTATTTTTTTGGTATATATTTAGGATCTATGTGGTTACTGCGACCCACAGAAGTCCGACGGCTGAAAAATTCTTTCCTCCTCATTTATTTTGCAACCCCCTTTACACCACATACGTATGCGGGGGAGACCCCCGTATCCCACATACTTGTATTATATCCCATACCCCCCAAATATAATGTGGTGTAAGGGAGGGTAAAAAAATAAAGTCAGAATTTTCAGCAGTCGGAATTTTCGAGGCGAAATTTTGGTATATTTTCTATATTTATCACAACCTCATGTTTCTGCCTAGGGGATTTGGGGAATCCTGGAACCTTTCCTGCCCACATCCCTTTCCTACAGTGGCACACTCCAGGGTGATCCAGACAAACAGTTAAGAAGCGATGACGGAGACAGGTAAGAGGCAGATTTAATATTTAATAAGTAGGGAAAAGTGTATTGTTGTGCCCGCCTAAACTGGTCTCCCTCCAAGAACATTAGATCCACCCCCCTACTACATATTTACTGACACTCCATGCACCCTTTGCTGCATCTCAACGAGAAACTTTCTATAACATTTTTTTTCCCCATTGCTGATAGGCCTTAAAGCAAACTAACTGCTCTGCTCTAGTCTCGACACAGTGTGATACTAGATGCTAACAGCCCTGCCCATGTTTAAGGTTTTAACCCTATCCACAAAGTCGCATTTCCTGCTGCCCTGCAGTGTGGGCACCGCCATCCCTAAGAAGGCATGAAGTACATAGTGATGTACCATGCTGAGATTTAGCTTAGATATGCTTGCACGTACTTCATAAGCACAGCATTGGTTGTTCAGAGGTTTGAATAGTTGTAAAAGGGGGCAGGAATAGGTTTTGAGTACGAACGTATAGGTCAATACTTTTTTTAATTGGGAAACGTTATGGTCTAAATCAGCCTATAAAGGCCTACAATTACAACAATATAGTAATGACATTTGTGAAAATAAGTATTTTACTTCCTAATATAGGAATGCTCAACTATTAATTTTGTAAAATTTTGTACTGACGCTCTACAATGGCCTAAAGTAAAAAAAAAAAATGCTAGATCGAAATGTGCACTACTGTTTGTAAACAAGTTGGCTGAGTACAAAATAAATCAAAACACATAATTAAGCAATAAGCCCCTCGCTGCAGGGGCATTACAGAGTGCGGTAAAACCCCTGGGCCCATAGTTACAGGCCTTGCAAGACGGGGGTACTAATAGCATTGTTTTTATGTTCCGAAATGCTCCAGCATTTCAGAACTGAAAAACAAAAAAAAAAGTTTAAACAAATGGCCACCGGGGAAGGGAAAACAGAGTCTATTTTCCCTTTCCATGGCGGCCATTTAAAGTGTATTGAAAAAGGTAAACAAATAAAATGACCGCCATGGAAAGGGAGAAGAGACTACAAGTAGTCGAAAACAATAGAAAAAAGTTAACAAAAAATGGCCGCTATGGAAAGGAGAGAAGGGACTACGTATAGTCCCTTCTTCATTTCCATGACGACCTGTCACGGATCGGGAGTGGACGCGTGTTCCCAGCTCGTCCACTCCTGAAAAGGACCAAAAAGAAGGTAAGTGGGGTTGGGAGGGCAGGGAAGGGATTGTTTGGATTGGAGGCTGGAGGTAGGGGGAGGGAAAACACTTACCTGGCTCCCCGTCGGGGGAGGATGGCAGCCTCCATCCGTGTGGTGGCTCGGAGCAGGGATTACCCCATTCCAAGCCTCCTCATTGGCTGAGGGGCTGCCACACCCACCGCCCCCCGCACCCCAGGGACAAAGGAAAAGAACATTGGGAGAGGGATTCCCAGTCGGGTAAAGCCCCGGCGAGGGCCAATCAGATTGCATGTTGCATGTTACAATCTGATTGTCCCTCGCCGGGTACTA
The DNA here is from genome assembly GCF_040938575.1 of Ambystoma mexicanum. Classification (NCBI taxonomy): domain Eukaryota; kingdom Metazoa; phylum Chordata; class Amphibia; order Caudata; family Ambystomatidae; genus Ambystoma; species Ambystoma mexicanum. The sequence continues at coordinate 661,308,257 of NC_090928.1, read as the reverse complement.
TTTTACCATAGCAGGCAGATTCTACAGTGGAGTAAAAAAAAATGTGGGGACCAGTGTTTTGATCATCACTGCCCCACTGCCTCATGGCTGGCGAGCATTGATTTTTACAGAGGACACCTATTGTTCAACATCTGCCCCTCTCCCACAGCAACTGATCCACAATTAAAATGCCCTTGAAATTAAGAATTAAGAAAAAAAAAGCCTCTGCTTTGAGCAGTGATTAAGCAAGATCGCCATCCAACAGTGTCATGCTGTGGGATTTCACCTTGAAGGTGTGTATCACCTCCTCCCAGAGGAGCGAGCGCCCTGCAAAACAGGTGGCAGGAATGAAATCAGAAATAAAATGAAGAGGTTGGCAGAGTGCAGTAGAGAAGCTGTTAAATACCTGAATGTTTTCATTTCAACCATTCAATTTTGTTTTATTTGTTTCCTGTTTATTGTGATTGTTCCCTATGGGAGTTTTGTTTCGGTTACAATAGTAATTAAAACTCATTGTTGGGGTGGATATTACTCACAGACTCACGACTATAGGTCCCAGAATGCATTTGGTGGGGAAATGAAAGCCCAGACTACGGTACAACTTGTGTGGTGAAATTGGCAGTAGCTAGCCACACCGGTCTACTTGCAAACTATTTGTTTATACAGACTCAGCTGACCACAGTGAACAACTAATTGACATGCATTTTTGAGGCAGAACTGGTAAGTTGACCAGAAAAAATATGTCTGGTTGTTTATTTATGTCATAAATAAAAATAAATATCCTGTCTGTAAAGGTTATACTGAGAAACAACGTTCGACTGCCTATATACGTAAAGTAGTGTTTGTACTGAGAAAAAGCGTTTGTGGAGAGAGGATCGAACCCACAGCACCTGTTGATTTCCTAGATGGGCCTCTAAATTCTGGTCCACCAATGCACTGGCAATGATGCGTGCCTGAACAGTTATATGCCCGATTCATCCTCAGGTTAGGACTGCCCTCACTTGCAGATGCTAAGAGAATTTCAGGGCTTTCACTGTAGGTTTTAAGGTTGCTAATTAGCAACATATTCCAAATTTAAATGCAAATGCAGAGAACATGGCCTTGGAGAGAGGACAGATGATCAGCTAGCCACACATTAAGTGGGACTGCTCACACATGAGAACGTTTTGGGATTTCGGTGAACCATTAAATATTGTCGCCATCTGCTGGAGAAGTTAGTGCAAAATTGTTTTTTGTCATCATCAGTAACTTTATTTAGGCAATCAAGTACATCATGGCTGTTAGGACTGATTTTGTATACCCTGTCCTGGTGGACAGATGTATAGAAGGCCAACCTATATTGTGACAGGGACAACTCTGAAGCTGTAGCCAAACCAGCTTAGGTAGCAGTGACAGGCGGTCTAGGCTAAGTTCTTTAGAGGTGTTGAGCTTGTAAGGGGTCCACAATGAAGTCACACAATGTGATTCATAGATACGCTTAGACAGGATGTATAAAAATAAAGTTAATTATTGATGGCCAAAACACACTATAGAAAAATGACTACTCGCAGGTAGACTTATCACAAAACACTATCAAACTAAATACATATATACATTCACTTTGGTTTAGGGCATAATGCACTTCAGAAACTCCTGCAAAGGAAAGGTTAGACAGGTATTATGTACTTAGGGTCCACAGAGATGATCCCTAACTAAAATTGTCCAGCCCTAAATTGCCTGGGGCCTTTTGCCCAATTGTTCAGGTTACAGTTCCACAGAGGTTAGGATGCAGGAAAGAAATGCAGGTAGGGTCTCTGGAGTCCAGTGAAGGATTCTTAGGGTTGTTTGACTTGTAATGTGAGTATAGGGGTGGGTTAGAAGCTCTGTAATTTAACCCCCTTACTCTGATTCTTCCCCAGACTTGCCAAAACAAAGGAAGAGTGTCCGACGTTGCTTTTCCCATAAAAAATCACAGTCCTCCATTCACAGGGGTTGCAAGTTCGAGCTGATCTCCGGTTGGTGTTTTTACTGCTGCAAGGACTCTCGATCGAAGAATGCAGAAAAACTCAATGCAGCACCCCTCTCAGGACTGGACTCAGATCAGGTAAGCTATTTCCACAGCAGGGCAACGCAAAAGGACTCAATAGCTAATATCGGACTTTCCCTCCTATCCTATCCCAGTTCCCCTTGATGCTAGCATGCTGTAATTTCGCAGGAGGGAGTCTTGTAGGGCCAGCTGAGGATCCACCAAGTTCCAGGCCAAAACCCGATACGGTGACACTGGCAGCACAATAGCCCAAAAACAAAGCTGGTCAGTCACAGGACAGTTCCAGGGCACTTCCGAAGGCTTCCTTTGACAGGGCACCGAGCAGACATTGAGATTGGATGGTCCCTCCACTCTAAGGGTCATAGCTCCTTTGCAGGACTACTAAACATCACAAGCAAGACATGGCTCCTCCAGGTCAGCAGCAGAAGTTGGTTTCCAGGCTTCCTTCCGTCAGGTCTCAGGTTTCATTGCGGGTCTCACATCTGGACAGTATACTTGGCTCCTTCAGGTTTCTCCAGGCTCTCTGAAGAATGGGTGCAGGGGTCCTCTTCTTATCCTAAAAGCCAGGTAAGAGCTACTGCCCTCTCTAGCCTATAGCAGGACTAACCCCCACACACACAGACACACCCCAGCAGTGGTCCAATCAGAACCACTGCCAGGAACATTCATGCATACCACTCAGACACACCAAAACCAGTTTGTGGATTGGGGTCAGACAGACCCAGCCCACATCCTGCCAGCAAACAAACACAGCCCTCCAGTAGCCCGCTAAAAGCTTCTGCTTTCCCGGGCACTGGAAGTCCTTATAAGGATTTTCCTGGCCGTTAAAGGCCAGGAAGAAGGCTAAAGAACAAGATGGCAAAAGAACAGATGAAAAATCTCGTGGCCTGGCCATGTTTGACAAGTAGTCACAGTAGCCAAACGTGGTAAATGCAGTAAAGCCAAAACGAAAACACCCCCAAAGTGGTGAAAAGTCACTGCTGCCACCAGCCTATACTTTTAACACAGCAAGAGTAACAATAAATCCTCTGAGTGTTAGTCTAGGGCAAACCAAAAATGCACCCTATTGTACTGCAATGTAAGCTCCTATGCACAATGATAAAAGGTAACCACAAGTGATACATAGAAGTGATGTCATATATCTGTAATGTATACATGTTACTCTGTCAATTTGTTTAATGTACTGCCTTCCTCTGTAAAGCTTAGCGCCCAGATGCCTCTGGGTTTAGACGGGCTATATAAATTGCTAAATAAATACAAAATTAACCAAAAGTAGTAACATAGTAACACGACTAAGGGAAACAATGTTTCTCAGTACTGACAGCCTGAAGAAAATATCAGTTTCCCCATAACATATGAGCAAAGGTCAATGCAGTGAAGCTTAAGGCTTCACTGCAAAAAGTGCAGGTCAGATTCAAAAATAAAAGCAACAAGTATGGGGGTTCCAGAAACATGGAAGGAAAGGTGCAGTAAAGAGAAATCTTTCCTCACAACGGCAAATAAAACATCATAAATACCTTAATGGCGATGCGTAAAATCAAGCTGAATCCTCTGACTCCGGCATATCACATTTTTGCACATAGCCCAGGTTGCGGGAGGTCAGGTCTCTTGGATGAATGGCGACAGCTGCTGGAAGCATCTTTAGCTAATGCTGACTTAAACCTAGTCGACCTGATATCACAACCCCAACGTGTAAAAAGGAAGTTCGAGTCCTGGTGTTGGATTCAGAATGATGATCTGGGATAAATGATGGCAACGACCCTGAAATCAGGCTTCGGAGCTCATGAATTGAATGTTCAGTGTCGCTATTTAACAAACTGCCCATCACAACACCATTGTGTGCAATTTTTTAGGCTATGTCTAAATGCATTGAAGACTAGGGAGATGCAACTGCTTCGTCATATCAATGAAGCGAATGGCAATCTTTGTCGATTCTGTCATTTCGAAATCGAAATATCTGAACATTTACTTACTGGATGCTCTGTGATAACTACACAGCGGATGCGCCACTTACGGGGATTCCTACCTGCTGAAACGGACAATCAAAATTGGTGGTCATATGCCTCTGCGGGTCATAACGTCAAACTGAGCTGTGCTGTCGTGGACTTTATGGACTCATTACAGTTAAAACGAGAATGCTGCATCATAATGAATTTCTCTTTTTATTCTTTTATGAAGGAAATGTTGTTGTAACCATTACAGCGGAGGCCTGTGCTACCTTGGGTTTCTTTATTGATTGATCGGGAAAATTGGAAAATTATTAATGGTTTTGTTGTAACAAATGTTCGGTGTCCTGACAATTCGATTTCAGGGCACGTTGACCTGAAGTTTTATAATAAAAAAAAATACCTTAATCATTACACATTCTCTCCATAATAAAGTTACATTTAAGTTGATTTAAATGCAAAATCCTTGGGACCTTGTGCTATCCCAGGCAATGCTCAGTCGATGCCATAGAGCTTCACAACCTAGGATAGAGCAAAGCGCTTGTCCGTCAAGACATAATTTACTACAGGGGTTTTGTACAGGTAAAGTAATTCAGTGTCCTTTTGCCCAAGGGGACTGCATTTGCTACTAAGAGCAGAGGCCACTGTGCAGGGTTTCCCGGGTTTTGTCGATGTTTGCCCAGGAGGTGAGCGCTGAGTTAGATTACACTATTCACTGGATGATATGATATATGTAATTTATAACGGGCTTGTATACAATGTATACAAGTGTTTCTAGGCGTGACACTTCAGTGTGCCCTTTGCCACACCTGGCAAATCCTAACAGAGTCATATAGATAGCCAGCCTGGTAGCATATTCTAATACAGCTTACAATAGGTTCCTGGGTGACAAATAAACATCCCCTTGCTCCCCGGAGCCAGTGTGTGCATTTGTTTAAGAGTGCATCTCTAGGTTCCTGCTGATTAGGGGCCAGTTGTGAGACTTTGAGTAAGTATAATGACCCCCTGCATGGGCCCCTGGCACCTTACTTCTTTTGGCAGTGGGTGTGAGTGGATCAACGTCGGTCCCACTTGCCACCCTACCAGTTAACGCTGGTACCCTGGATGCACCCTCTGCCCTCAGGCGGCAGGACTGCAATGGTGCGGAGGGGACTGGGAGTTGGTTACTCAAGATAGATTTACGGCCATTTACATCTCTTTGAGGCGTTATCCCTTTGCCAGCCGGGGCTTGTGTGATTTGAGTACTTACTCCATTTACGCCAATGTGCCCCCTCCTGCCCTGTATGGGTCTTGGAATAATGGGTGCAGCTGTCACTGTTGAATTTAAGGCCCTCTTTTCGTCAACTAAGTTGATTGGTGGTTCCCCCTTAACAACTCGCTTCCCGATTACTTCAGGCAGGGATAAAACCAAGTTCTTAAGCATCAGGATTTCAGATAGACTAGTGCTACATCCATATCTACATTCCATGGTCACTGGGCCCCCTCCCCGATCTCGTCGGATATTGACTTGGCATCTTACTTGGGTGAAGTGACAAGCAGGGTTTGCTACCCCGCCGTGGACTACTGATTGACCCTGTTGGTATGTCCTCCGTTCACAAAGACGCCTTTCCCCGGATTTCCATATGGCAATGGCCCTATCCCATCTGTATTACATCATGACCCTGCTGTGTGGGAATTAGCTTGATGACCTGGAAAGTATCGGCAATGGAAGCTGTCCTTAGTTCAGTTATACTCATTCCCTTACTTAGGGGCACAGTCTCAGTTATTGTGGAAATGAGAATGGTCCCACAAGAAAGCTCTGGGAGGTGGGGCAGTCAAAGCTACCAAACGGACAGAGATGACTGCGGTTGTTTCATTTTCATGGTTCTTCGGGCTCCCAGTAGCCGCACACGTAGAAATCCCAAAAATGTTCTGTGGCAAGGTGTTATCGGCCCCTCCAGGAATTAATGGGTTGACGGAAATCTTGCTCCAGTCATCAGGTGCCCAGGATGCCGGAATGCTTACCGCACCAGTACCTTTGTGCGGTGGACATAAGGGCCTGATGTCACCACTATCAGCCATGGGGTCTGGTAGACAGTTGTATCCTACTTGAATAAGGACACACCAGCCGAGTATGGGGAAATACATCTTTCTTTATTTGAAACTTAACACAAAGTCTCGCCCACTCCCCTTTACTCCTCCCTCCTATTTCACGACCACGTGACCTGTCCTCGTGCCTTTCTTAAAAGGCACCATGCACCGTAACACCACCCCTGGACAAATGTCCTTACTTGGGCTTAATAGGAACTGGAACTAACTTGTAGTCTCAACATTCTTCAACAAGTTTTGGCGGCCTTCTAATAGTTCGTTGGGGATGTCCCTGTGACTCTTGGGAAGAGTTGCTATCAAGTATGTCAGATCTCTCCGCTTCATGCAGAGCCAATGGCTCTGGGGGAATCCACACCTCATCTTGTTCATTATAATATTCAGGGTCCGGTTCTAGGAGTGCTGGCCTCTCATTTTCTCTTCTGTTGGTGAGTTTAAACAGAGAGCTATTTCTCGTAACCTCTTTTTCCTCATTGGCATGTTATCTTTGACCCTTTTATGGCAACTACTTAGAGGCTTTGGGGCGAACTGTGAGTCTGTTTTCTTGGTTACCTTTTGTTGGACCCGCACTTCATCTCCTTTCTGGAGTTCTTTTGGACGCGCTCCTCTTCTTTCATCCATTTCCACTCTCGTCTTCTCTTTCCGTTCTCCGTCTCTCCTTATGACGTCTTGGTCTGCCTCGGGCCGGTTTGCTGTGTTTCTCACGACTCTTGTGTGGACTCCATATTTCACCATCAACTCTGCTGGGGTTTTGTTTGTGATTTCATGTGGTGTGTTCCGGTAGTCCCTTAGCATGCAGCAAAGTGCTTGTTGTGGATCTGTTGCCTCAACTCGGGCTCTTTGCAGTGTCTTTTTCAATTGAGGCCATGAATCTTTCAGCCATCCCATTTGCTTGAGGCCAGCGCGGTGTAATCTTTTGATGATTAAAAAAAAGTTAGCAGGCGCTCCTCTCCAGAATGAACATGGCATGATAACCTGTTCTGAGATGAGAGTTTGCAGCACACACTTTTTGCTCACTGTACCTTTCACAGATGGGAAATATCCATTTGCATATCAGTCTTTGTCCCGCCCACATGGGTAGTCCAGCACTGAAATGCTATGGCAATTCCTCTCTGAACAAGAGTAGCAACAGCAACCCCATACACGTGTTTCAGCCTTGTTGGACCTCATCAGTGAGGTGAAGCCGCGCCTCTCTAAGCACAGTGAGCAGGGAGTCCATGTCTGGTTGCCCCCAGGTAACTCAGGGTGACCAACCCCAAGTTCCTTACAAATATTTTAAAAAAAGGTAGCAGGCGCTCCTCTCCAGAATGAACATGCAATGATAACCTGTTCTGAGATGAGAGTTTGCAGCACACGCTATTTGCTCACTGTACCTTTCACAGATGGGAAATAACCATTTGCATATAAGTCTTTGTCCCGCCCACATGGGCAGTCCAGCAATGAAATGCTATGGCAATTCCTCTCTGAACAAGAGTAACAACAGCAACCGCATACATGTGTTTCAGCCTTGTTGGGGGGCAACCAGACGTGGTCTCCTTGCTCACTGTGCTCAGAGAGGCACAGCTTCACCTCACTGATGAGGCCCAACAAGGCTGAAACACGTGTATGGGGTTGCTGTCGGTACTCTTGTTCAGAGAGGAATTGCCATAGCATTTCGGTGCTGGACTGCCCATGTGGGCGGGACAAAGACTGATAGGCAAATGGATATTTCCCATCTGTGAAAGGTACAGTGAGCAAAAAGCGTGTGCTGCAAACTCTCACCTCAGAACAGGTTATCATGCCATGTTCTCTCTGGAGAGGAGCGCCTGCTACCTTTTGTGAAGTAATCTTGATGATTGAACCCCATGTGTCTTGCAAACACACCAAATTCCTGACTGCTGAATGGTGGACCATTGACGGACTTGATGGTATCTGGAATCCCCCATTCACTGATGACCTCATCAAAGACCGCTGCTACATGTACAAATGCTGTGGACTTTACCTTCTTTACAATCGGAAACCTGGAATGTTCGTCTATGAAAAGCAACATATATTCCCCTGTCTCGAGGGGCCCATAGAAGTCTACTGCAACCTTCTCCAACAGGTGTTCTGGTATCTGCGTGCGTCCGAGTGGTATCGGATGCCCAGCTCGCGCTATGCACTGGCATGCTACACATTGTTTGCCCCACCGATCTACCATGTCATCCAGGAAGGGGAACCAGACATGACACCTCAGTTGGCGTTTGGTGTTCTCAGCTCCTCTGTGGCCTTCGTGAGCCATTTTGATGACTTCAGAACTGAGTGCTGCCGGAATTACTAATCGGCACCCTTGCAGTAGTATTGTGTTGCCTTGCACAGCCAGCTCCGTATGTATTTTGGCGAGCCTTTCCAATTCGTCTTTGCTGGCGCCAGGGTGGTTGAGCACGGCACAACGGAAGTCTCTCCATTTGTTGTTTTTTGTGAGGCTAATGGCTAGGGCCATCGAGGGGTCGGCAGCTGACGCAGACGCTACCATCCCAAGGAAAATGGCAGGGGGCAGTGAGTTGGATGTGACATAGTTAATGTATTTAGTGTCTCCTGGTCTGGGGTCTGGCTCACCAGATGGATGTCTCGACAGGTAGTCCCCCGGGTTGTTCTCCCCAGTTGGGCAATGGATGATTTGTAAATTGTATTCTTGGAGGCGGATACCCCAGCATTCTATCCTTGGGGGCATCTTCGTCCTTGGGTTCCTGAAGAGCGACAACAGAGCCTAGTGGTCCGTGATAAGGGTGAACCTTTTCCCTATTATAAAGTTGTGGAAATGTTCACAGGCCCAGACGGCTGCTAGGCTCTCCTTTTCCGCTTGCGAGTATGCAGACTCAGGTGGGGCAAGTGCTCTGCTTGCGTATGCCTCTATGTCTCGGGTTAGTGTCTGTTCCGTTTGTTTGTGCCAATATGGCAACTAGCCCCACCGGGCTCGTATCGACTACGACCTCGGTGTGCCAGTGTGGGTCAAAGTAGGCGAGGCACCTGGCTTCCGCAAGTGCTTGCTTGATGGTATCGAAAGCGGACTGGCACTCCTCAGACCATGTGAAAGGGACATCTTTCTGCAGTAGTTTCCTCAACGGTGTTGTGATCGTGGCGAAATGTGGTATGTATCTTGCACAATAGCCAGCCATGCCAAGAAATGACCTTACATCTGCTACTTGACTGGGTTCCTGCAGTTTGAATATCGTAGAGACTTTGTCCTGATCGGGTGTCATCCCGTCGGCCGAGATGTACCCGAAGAACTTGAGCTTGGACTTGCTGAATCGGCACTTGTGCAAGTTGAGGGTTAGACTTGCTTCTTGTATAGCAGCGCAGGTAGCGCAGAGGGCGATGTCATGTTCCTCACGTGACTTTCCGAAAACGAGGATATCATCGCTGTAATTTAGTGTTCCATTAATGGGCCGAAGGACCTGCCGGATGGCCTCATGGAAAATCTCAGCAGCAGAGGAGATTCCGAAATGTAAACGTTTATAACGGAAGAGTTCGTCATGCGTGGCAAATGTAATTCCTCTGGAGTCGGGGTGGAGTACCATTTGATGGTATCCTTGATTAAGATCAAGTTTTGAGAATAGGACAGCTTTATTGAGTTGTACAATCATGTCTTCTATTTTGGGGCCTGGATGTTGCTCCCACTGGATAGCAGTATTGGCCACTCGCATGTCGAAACATTACCTTAGTAGTTTGCCGTCTTTTGGTACTATAACTAACGGGGAAACCCAAGGGGTTGGGCCCGTGGCTGTCTCAATGATGTCATCTTTCAGGAGTTGGTTAAGTTCATGGGACACGGCTGCTTGAAGGTGAAAGCCAACCATGCGTGGATGTTGTGGTACCGGGCGGATGGATGTGTCGATATGGAGTTTGACGGGAGGGCCCTTCATTTTGCCTAGTCCCCGACATATGAGTGGAAATTCTTCTAGGATTGAGTCTTTTGTGATGTTTCAATTTGGCATGGCAGTGTGCCTCACATTGCAGACGTGTCCCTGCGATGTCGGTGCAGGGGCTGCGGAGCGTATCATGTTGCCTTCTTGGACGTGGACGTCGATAAGGCCAAAGCAAGATGCCGTCTTGTAGCTCAAAAGGCACTTGCCTTTTGTGGGACTCCTGATTACATGAAACATTGTCGTCGTGGCTTGATTTTGGTGAGTGAGTCTCCTTTTTCCTTTTGAATGATCCCACACTGTAGTGGTACGGCAGCGCCGCACTGGAAGATTCTGGAAAGCGTCTGTGTGAGGGCCGGTTTGATCTGGAGTTGTAGATATTCTTTCTCCCCCATGATGTTCACGGTGGCCCCCGAGTCGATTAGGAAACAAAACCTTTTGTCTCAAATCTCCACTGAAATTCAGGGTGCTTCTTGTGCCTCAGCATCATCCATGATGAGGTTCACGAATCCGTCCTGTGAGTATAGGTCATATTGGTCATTTTCATATTCTGGGGTGTAGGGCTGCAGGATGTAGTGATTCTGGCGAGTGCTTGGTGGTCCGTCGTATTCATTGCGAATACGAGTGTCCTGTGACTCGTGTTCCTGCAGGTCATCTTCAGGATATAGATATTCCACCACCCTCACGTATCTCCTGGGCCCTTGTTGGTGGGGGCGCATTTGGTAAGTTGGATTCTGTGGTGTCCTCTGGTAGGGCCTGTATTGTGGCGTTGAGGGTGGCCGCGGAGTGGGGAACGGTCTGCCCTCTCTGCAAACCGACTGGAAATGTCCATCCCTTCCACAATTTGCACATTTTTGAGTGAGAGCGGGGTATGTGCCTGCGTGTGGGAAAGCCATTCTGCATCTCTAGCATTGATGTTGCATTTTGGGATTCTGTGCAAAGTTGGGTCCTGTGTTTCTTTCATTTCCGTGTGTTGTGCCTGTTTGAACTGCCGCAATCGATTCACTTCTGTCCTGTTTGGGTGCAGAGGTGCTGGTCATTTGCATTGCTTGTCTGTCCACCCTTTTGAGGATCCTGGCCATTTCGCTAACTTCTTCGATGATACAGGGCTTTTTGAGGAGTTGTTTCTTCAGTGTTGGTGAGAGGCACCCTTCAATGACACGTAGGCGGATGGCCTGCTCGAGGGAGAATGCGTGGAACTGGCAGTGTGCCCCTTTTATTTGCAGTCTGGTTATGAACTCATCTACAGTTATCAATCCTCTGGGTGCATTGGTTAAACATGTATCTCTCATAGTCCCTATTGGGTTCTATTACTAGACGTTTGTTGAGAGCTGTAATTAACGACAGGAAGTCTGTGTGTTCTGCTGCTGGGATGGTTTTCATCAGTGTTTTGACCTCTGTGTCAGCTGTATTTATGAACATGCTGTGCAATCTTGGTGACGCTTCCTCGCCCGCTGCGATAAAATTGTTGAAATCTTCAAGCCATTCTACCCACATGGGCCCTTTATCTGCTTGAGGGGTCATCAAAAATGGCAGAGGCATGCACCATGCTGTGGCCGTTGACCTGGCCACTAGAACGGGTGGTGGGGGAGCTTGAGCACCCTGATCTGGCAATGAGCTCATGGCAATGTGAAGGTCTCGAAGGAGAGACAGGCATTATGTGGAACCTCTGGGCAGCAGTGCCTGGGTTGTTTGCCAAGGGGAAAGGGGTTGTTTGCCAAGGGGAAAGGGCTTAGTGCCTTTCCAGCTTTGGGTGATGCTGCACGTGGTATGTGGACGTTGTGGGGCCAGCTCCTGATCAGGTGTGGAGCTTGTTGACCACTATGCAGGTCTTTTGTGTAAAGTCACTCGGGCCCCTGTAGGGTGGTATGATCAAACGCTGGTGTGTGGTTTAAACATTGTGCCAGTGTTTGTGGATGGCCCAATTGCATGTGCAGGCAGTGCAGGTGTTTGTTTGGAAGTTGGGTGTGCACCTACTTGCAATGCGGCAGCGTTTTCTTTGTTAATCTCCTTGGATTGATGGAGGTTGGCACAGCGTGAGGGTAGAATTGCTTTTGCGGTGTGTAATGTTGTGCGCCTCATCACGTTGCAGCTCGTCTAGCTCCCGCTGGGAGGAATGTCATCAACGGGTGGAGGTGGGGCCTGGGATCAGGCTCGCAGTGTGCAGGTGGGGCCTGGGATCAGGGTCGTGGGTAGGCAGTTGAATGCCCGGGATTGGGTCCGCTTGCAGTAAGCCGATGCCTGCGCCGTGGAAGTGCGGCAGGACTGCCCGCTTGGAGGGAGGATGCCGGAGCTCGCTTGGAGGAGCCTTCTTGACCAGTATGGCGTGGCGGGATTGCCCGCGTTGAAGGAGGAGGATGCTGGTGTCCTTGTATAGTCCTCATCGCCAAATGTTAGACCATTGTGGCCTACTTGAATAAGGACACACCAGCCGAGTATGGGAAATACGTCTTTCTTTATTTGAAACTTAACACGGAGTCTCGCCCACTCCCCTTTACTCCGTGCTCCTACATCACGACCATGTGACCAGTCCTCACACCTTTCTTAAAAACACCATGCACCGTAACAGGGTCCTTTGCCTCTTGCATGTTCTTTTTACTCCCCCAGGGGTCCACACTTTGATTAATTTCACTAATAAAGATATGTGCCTCCCCCAGAGGTCTTACAGTGTTAATAAGGTTGACGGAGTGTAAGTGGCTGTTGCTGGGGTGCTGGTGGCATTTCCCTTTTTACAGCAAGTATTTTCCTTTTTGGTGGGGGGCAGGCATTGGCATAGCAGCTATTCTGATTGCAAGGGAGGATGCATAAATGCTCCTTCATGCTTAGAAGCCACTGAATCAGTTCAATTCAGTTTTTTTTCCAGTTGTTTAGTTAGTTCAGTTTTAGCATGCCCACTAGGGTGGCAATGGGCTTAAACAATTAGGAAATTAGGGGTTGTAGCACCTTCCCGCTCTCACCTGCTCAGTTGCTCAGTGGGTAGGCGCAGTCTCCGCTAGCCTTGGTTACTATGTATCCACCATTCCACCATGCAATCTTCCAGAATTCCCTGCCTAGTTCTTTTAACGTTTCCCGGGCGATGCCGCAGCTCCCTGGACTAGCACAGTCTGTGCATCTATGGGTGTCCGCTGCTTCCAGGAGCGGAACACCCGGTGGGAGCAAAACACCTGTGCACTTGATCCCGCTGGCTTTTACCCTGCGGGTTAGGGCCGGGAGACATGCAGTGCGGTTGGCATGGCTTGTCACAGTAGAGGGAACGGAGGCCCTCCTGGGCCAGAAGACATCAGTGGCTTGATGCAGAACTCCCGCACCCTTGATCCCGCTGGCTTTTTCGTGTATATAACCTCCTACTTGAAATACACTTGCAGGTGACACAGTGGAAGCATTGTATCAGGACCTGAAAAATAAAAAACACATCAAGGATCATTATATGACCCGACAGTGTGACCTGCCAGTAGCATGTCCAGATGACACTTTTCTGCCTGTGCTCTGCAGAAAACACCAAAGATCCAATCAAGTGTTTTGGTGGAGTTACTACTGTAGATGGATCAATGCTTTTTTAGGTGAACACTTAGGACCTAAGATGCCCTAGATCAGGTGTCTGTAACCTGCAACACTTACTGTATGAACCTCGTAAAATGTCTGATGCACAGTAGAAGATACATTTCTATAAAGCAATTTGTATATTTTTTGTGATGTCTGGGAATGCAAGAGATACAGAGTGGGGTTACCGACAGATGAGCAGCGGCTAGTTACACATTAAGGGAGAGTACTTACATACAGTAACATTGCAGGAGTTGAGTGCACCATAAAATAAATCTGTGTGCACATATTTTTTTTAGAATAAAGTTAATGTCCTTTTGTTAAATGGCTGACATGCAGATTTAAATAAACAAATAAAACGAGAGCATCAGTGATTAGGCTCAAACACATCCATCTTGGCTCCTTGTTTACCCCCGAACAAGCGTTTTAAACTTTAAACTACCAATGCGCGGACTATGACTTGCTCCAGAATGCATATGTACCTGAGCATGTGTGCACGTTTGCATCGTGGCAAGGGAATGCACGCGCAGGTGCTTTGGACACTTTTGAATGACAAAGAGACACTTTGTGGCAAAATGATACATGTTTCGCACAGCAGAATCAGCTATGTATCAGATATATCTTGGGGCAAAACGCTGGAGAGATATGTCCATGAAATGGCCATTTGGGCAATCAAATAGAGGCATATGTCCAAAAGTTAATCTCAAGTACAGTAGAACATAGGTTGCAAGCTTCACTGGGGACTTCTACAGTTTCATGTTGTAGTTACAACAAATAGGACTGCAGTAAACCGAGCAACAGTAGAGACAATATTTGTCAGCCAACTTGAAGTAACCCTAATCTCTTCTCTAAATTGTCAGGTCCATGTGACTAACTCTTGTGGAGCATCTTGTTGTGGAGGCTCATGTATAAAAGAACGATTGTGCATCTGGCATATAAATGAATACAGAAACCCACTGAAAGCAGACCTAGATCCAAGAGAAGCGGGACTGCAGAGGAGATGTCAAGAGACATGGGTGAAGCTTGTATAGGTACAGCGGGTGCTGCAGCTCTGGAGGCTGGTTTATAGAATGCCCAGAGGCCCTTGCGTGACTTATTATGCAGGCTGCGTAGGAATGGAGTCGCCTTAACATCAAGATCAAATGTATTAGGAAGTTGAGTGATGCTCCTCAAGTGCCTTGTGCAATGCAGGTGTGCCTCCAGATTCTCATGACAAATTAAATATAGAAGATTCTCTTTACAAATTAAAAAAATTAAAATAAAATAAATGTAATAAAATAAATAAATATGCCAATCACCATTCCCAAATAACATGAGGCAGGACGAATTTGAGAGCTTGGTTCACATGTTACACAGAAGTGTTGCTGAGGACCACCAGACTGATAGTATTTTGTATTTTGAGTTTTATAAATTGCTTTACACCAAAGTGCTGTACATAGAATCAAGCGGTACAATAAATGAGAAATAACAAAAAATAAACTGCCATATTAACCAGAGTGAAGTAAGTAGGACTTGAGAGTGTCACGGAACAAAGAAGGCACTGTGATAGAGCGAAGGGAAAGGGGAAGAGCATCCCAATACAGGGGGGCCAACAAAGAAAAAGAACGGAAACGTGATTGCGCGCAGAGGTGACGGAAGGTGACAAGGCGAAATTGAGAGCAAGAACGAAGTGTGTCAGTGGGTGTGTAGAATGAAACCAGAGAAGAGAGAGAACCTGACACGAGGCCAAAGAGATTTAAAAACTAGACATAAAAAGTAACATTTGAGACAGACTTGAAAGAAAGCCAGCTAAGTGTAGGAAGTGAAGAAGAAATAGAGTTGCGGGGGGATAGAATAAAAATAAGCCAATAGAGGCATTGAAAAAAGATTTAAGAGATGCAAGATGGGTAAGAGGGAGGCCAAAAAGAGCAGAGGAACAGGTAAAAAAGGCGATGAAAGATTAAAGAACGTGTGAAGAAATCAGTGGATATCAAAAGTTAGAAATAGACAAGCCTTTCGGATATTATATAGATGAAAATGTCAAGCATGTGCATATAGAGAAATGTGATGCTTAAAGGACAGCTCAGAGTCGAAATGAAGTCTTAGGTTGCGAGCTGTAAGAGAAATAGATAATTGGAAAAGAGGAAATGAAACAAAGGAAGGAGTGAGAGGAGACTGAATAGTGTTAACAGGGAGGAAAAGTACCTCTGTTTTGGCGGCATTAAGAGCCAGAAAATGAGCCGACATCCAAGATTGGATGGCCAGGATACCCGTGGAAAGTTTAGTGTGAATATCAATAGAGAAGAAGAAAAGGAAATAAAGAGCTGGGTGTCATCAGCGTAAGAGTGGTGGGAGAGACCAGAAGAGGAAATAACTGAAGCCAAGTGGGAAGTCTAGAGAGAGAAAGGGAAGGGGCCAAGGACTGAGCCTTGAGGGACACCGTAAATAAGTCGGAACGTATCAGAGGAAGACCCCGACCAAGAAAATGAAAATGTCCTTTGGGATAGGTATTTATTTATTTATTGCATTTGTTACACGCCCAGACCCTCAGGTATCACGGCAAGATTACATAAAACATTGTTTACGAGTGCATACATAATAATAACATGGCTACACAGAAGGCTTGAGCTAATTTTTTCTAGGCATTCTTTCACATAGTATGGCTAGCACAACAAGCATAATTACAAAATTATACATGAGAGAAGGTTGCAGTTATATTTACAGTCACTCAGGGTTATTGGTCTTCATATTATTTGAAAAGCCATGTTTTGAGTGATTTTTTGAAGCCTGAAAGGGAACCCTCGTCTTTAATGCTATTGGGAAGGGAGTTCCAATGTTTGGTATGATTTAAACCAGGAAAGAACCGACCCAGTGAAACCAAAGGAAGAAAGGGAAGATAGCAGCAGAGAGTGGTCAACAGTGTGGAAAGCAGCAGATAAATTGAGAAAATCAAGAAGAGATGAGTGTTTACAGTAGTGAGAAGATAAAAGAATCTAGAATGGAAAGGTGGTCAGTTTCAGTAGAATGAAAAGGGCGAAATCCAGACTGAAAGTAGGGAAGAACAGCGTTGTCATAAACGAAAGAAACTTGAGGGTAAACAATATGCTCAAGTATTTTAGATAGATAAGGAAATAAAGAAATAGGCCGAAAATTAGAGGTCAAAGAAGGGTCAGCAGAACGTATCTTCAAGATGGGAATGACTGAGGCATGCTTAAATGAGGATGAAAAAGTAGAGGATTGAAGACAGATATTAAGGAAAATTCTAAAATAAGAGACAAGAGAGGAATAGATTTTAGGAATAAGTGCTGAGGGAATAAGATCAGAAGGGGAAGAAGTAGGACGGGCTCGGGCCAACAGAAGAGAAGTGTCCTCGTTGATAATCGAAATAAAACAGGAAATAGTTTCTTTAGGTGGCTAGGGAGAAGAGGACTAAATGACTGAGTGGAGAGAGGCCACCTTTGAAGAAAAGAATAGTGCAAAATCAGTAGCTGATAGTGTAGAATTGAGTGATTAGGGGGAGAGAGAAGGCGAGAGAAAGTTTGGAAAAGATGCCTAGAATGAGTTGATTGTGTAAACAGCAGATCAGAAAAGTAAGAATACTTAGTAGAAAGAAGGGAATCATCATGAAGAGCACGATAAGAAGAGTATAAATTATAATTCCCCTCAGTCTTAGACTTGAGCCAACCCCACTCAAGGCGACGGAGAGCACGACGCATGGCACAAAGAAGAGAGGGAAACCAAGATTGCAGATGTTTAGGGGAGGTCTGAAAAGCAGAAGCCGGATAAGATTGTCAAGTGAGGAAGAAAGAAGATGAAAGAGCAGACGGAAAGAGTACTCAGTGACTTAAGGTCACTAGCACCAGTCTCTTACATTGTGTGACTATGAACACTTGGGGTAGTCTTCAGTGCACCTTCCATCTGGTAAGAACCAAGCATGCACTGACTTTTCCCTGATGGTGTCCTTAAGGGTGGCCTCATCCTGCAATGTCCACTATAGCTTATCTGACACTCTTACTATAGACAGGAGGAAGAACAGAGTCGATTGGAGTCTAACTCATGAATCACATTTTTCATGATCTCGAAGCCATTTTTGAAGTATTTGGTATTTCTGCCAGGAAGTGCGGTGGTCCTGAGGATTTGGGGCTCCACTGCCTGGGTGGTGCTGCTAATGGGGCTGTAACATCTGGGTTTACTTGAGGACCGTGGGTCTGGCAGTACCAGGGACAAGTACTGGTGAGGGTGAGGGATTTAGGCAGGAAGGCGGAGTAAGTGTATGGATGACAAGGTCTGTAACTCATGAATCACATTTTTCATGATCTCGAAGCCATTTTTGAAGTATTTGGTATTTCTGCCAGGAAGTGCGGTGGTCCTGAGGATTTGGGGCTCCACTGCCTGGGTGGTGCTGCTAATGGGGCTGTAACATCTGGGTTTACTTGAGGACCGTGGGTCTGGCAGTACCAGGGACAAGTACTGGTGAGGGTGAGGGATTTAGGCAGGAAGGCGGAGTAAGTGTATGGATGACAAGGTCTGTAACTCATGAGTCACATTTTTCATGATCTCAAAGCCATTATTTAAGTATTTGGTATTTCTGCCAGGAAGTGTGGTGGTCCTGAGGATTTGGGGCTCCACTGCCTGGCTGGTGCTGCTAATGGGGCTGGAACATCTGGGTTTACTTGAGGACCCTGGATCTGGCAGTACCAGGGACAAGTACTGGTGGGGGTGAGGGGTTTAGGCAGGAAAGCGGAGTAAGTGTATGGATGACAAGGGGGTATCAAGCTTCGGCTGGGTGACTGCAAGAGTAGAACTGCGAAGAGCCTACCCCTCGACTCCCGGCTCACTGCCCTTCCAGCCATGCTCTATGGCAGCGAAGCTAGGGCTGTATTGTTATGGAGGGGTCTGCTGCAGCCTTCATGAACATTCTGAAGGAGGAGGTTGGGGAATCAGAAGCACGCTGTGATGGAGGGTTACAAAAAAAGGGGCTTTGTGAGGGATGGCGCAGAGAGTCAATGTGAAGTTAAGTCTGGCTACAAGAGTGACTGAATGGCGAGCAGGAGGGGTACTGGAACACGTGAGGGCAGTCGCTGTGAAGGAGAGGAGTATTGGCATGGCGCTTTCAGGGATATGATTGCTGAAGATGGGAATTGTGAAAGGGGAGAGGGATGCCAGGGAAATGAGATGCCGGGCTGTAAAGGGAACTAGCACAAATAAAATGAATCCTAGGACCTGGAAATATGCTGATTTTTAAAAAAATGTATTGGACTATCATTAATTTGGAGACTCAATGTCGCAAACTCAGCATAAACTGGTGTTTATTACAAATATACGTGAAATGGCGGTAGTAACCTCTTAACCAGTGTAGTATTAAGTCAAGCTTTAAGGATCTCTACAGAGGGACTGGCTTTGAACATGATAGGCAGTAGTTTCCAATAGACTGGGGTGAAAAGGGAGGAAGACTGGAATAGAGACGAGGCACAGGGGTAGCATGGAACAAGTGAGGTTGAGTACAGAGGATGAGCAGAGGGATCACAATGGTGAGCAGATAAATCAACCAGATACTAAGGAGCAAGACATTGATCGTTTTGTAGACTAGGAGAAGGAACTTGAAAAGGGAGCTGTTGTGCACGGCGAGCCAACCAGCATGGTGTCAGTAGGTAGAAGTGGGGGTGGATCTGGGTATGTCGTAGAAAGACAGAGGATCTTGGCCTGCACTATCTCGTGGAGGCCCTACTTAACAGTGTGAGGTGTAACACAGCCTCCATGATCAGCCTAGTCCCATCAATGAGCCTAAAATATAGGGCGATTTACTGTGATGTGTTTTTATTTGAAAAAATCACCGCCATGTTTTCAGCCTGTGCTTGCAGCTTGGCATAGCTGTCAAGCGCACAAACAATGGCTTGGGGAATATGGCAAAATGGGAACACAATTTATTGGGGTATAGAGTAAAATGTGAGTCTTCTCTTGGTCAATATCCGGGCACATCCCCCTACTGCTATATCAATCCTTTGTGTTCTATCAACATTGGCTTGAGTTTGCTGAAAGATTGGAGCAATGACGGTAGCAGGGTACTCCCAAGCCTGGGCTTGGACTGACACTGCAAAGCATGGGACTGCAGTATAGAGCCCTCATTAACACAGACTCCTCTGACCCTGTAAAGTCTCTGACTGGACTGTAGTAGGCCTCTCATTAGCTTAGATTCTTCCCACTCTGCCCAGTTTGTAATTGTAGTAGACCTCTAATTTGCTCAGCTTCCTCTGTGCCAAGAGATCAGGGACGGAAAGAAAGAGAGGGGGAAAAGTAAAGAAACCCCAAAATAGGAATTCTAGCTTGACTACACCCATGCAAGGTTTCTGTAATGTCACCCATTAATAAATGTAACAAGCCACAATATGAATTCATGGAACTGTATGCAGTTGGCAGGCCCTTTACAGTTAACCAGTAATGTACTGTCACATAAAGTGTGCCAGTGAATGATTCATCTTGAGGGCTATGAATTGTGTGAGGAAACGACCACAGGATATGAATTAAAAAAGTGAGTTTGAGGTAATAATTGAAAGTAAGAATTTTGCTTAAGGTTCTTTGGTGTATTAGATGGGGAAACTATCTCCAATAGCTTGAGACTGCAGTGAGGTGGGTTTTTACTTGTTGTATCTGTCCATTCATTCTGGCCTATTAGATACAAAGGTGATTGGAAGTTTCTTTTTTTTTAACTTTATTTATATTTTTCAAACAACAATAACAGATCAACACAGAGAGCATCTGTAAAAGCAAATATCAAAATAGCAATGAATTAGCATAGTCAAACATAGAGACAATATAAAATTCATCAACATGCAAACAATATCCTAACCAATTTACTGTGAAATAACAAAAAATCAATAGAAGCAACACATTATATACAAAAAACCAAGACAAACATTTAATCCCACCCATAAATGAACTGCTCCAATACCGAATCAAAGCAAAAGAAAACCTATTATGACAAGTCATGTATAAAACTCATTGAATATGCCCCATTGTTCTTCATAAAGATCCTTCCTATTTAAAACATCAAGCTTGACCCTTTCAAAACTTTAAAGTAACTGTAACTGAACTATCCATTTCTCAACACATGTTTTTTTTTCTAGTCTTCCAAAGGCGCAGAATTTGCCGTGTCGCCACCAAGAGGACTTTATTAACCCAGCATAACATCACAAAACTCAGATGACGTGTACCAATCGAAGATTTCAAAATCACAGCCAATGATGTTCTTGGGAAAACTATATTCCAAACCAAGTCAACCCTATCCAAAACATCACTCCAGAAACTCTTAACCCTTACACAATCCAACATATAAAGCATAGTTCCCTTCTCCTTAGAGCAACTCCAACATATATCATCGTTCTTCAACCCTAATCTATGCATCTTATCTGGGGTTAAAAAAGAACGACCCAAGATCCGCTGCTGAACATAACGCAGGTTCAAATCAATTTTCATCCTAACCGGAACCCTCCATAAACATTCACAACTTTTCATCGTAATCTCCACACCTAATTCCTCAGACCACGCCATCTGTAAACCATCCCTTGAAGCTTTAACGTTTTCTACTATTGGGAAGAGTTTCAAATAACTTGACACCACTTGAGCAGATGAGAGGAAATTAAACCACTCCGGTCTCCCCGACAAAGGTTGAGCAATCATCATTAGCCGCTCCTCAATTAAATCCTTCAATAAATTATATCTCCTCAGCTCACGATTGTTCAGGGTATATTTCCTTTTTAAAAACTCAAAAGGTAACATTCCCTCCTCACACCAGACATCTCTCAATAGTAGTATACCTTTATTGATCCAACTTTTCCAGCATAACATATTATCTATCTGCAATCCTGGATTCTGCCAGATGGAAGCCTTCTCATACAAACAAATTTCCTGTCCACACCCCACTACCAGTGAAGAGATTGTATCCTTGGTGGCAAGCACTGTTTTCAATTTAGATACTGATCTAGGTAGTTTACCCAATGAGTATAGGTGTTTAATTCTAAATGGTCTAATTTTATAGTCTTCTATCTGGGCCCATAGTGGAGACCTTTGATCATCCATAGAAGAATAAAGAACTGATTTTTTAATTAAAAAAAACTCATAGTAGTTTCCAAGAATAAGATAACCAAAACCCCTATCGCTCACACTCCGAGTCATTAAATACAGAGGAATTCTAGGCCTTTTCCATGGACCCCATAAGAAATCCTGAAAGACACGGTCAACCTGACCCAAAGCTTTTCTTGTGATTTTCAAAGGAATTGACTGAGGTATGTACAAAACTTTGGGTAAGAGTACCATCTTAATAGCGTTAACTTTAGCCCAAATAGTTAATGACAATCTGCTCTATTTACTCCATTTACTAATATTATTCTTCAAAGCCTCTATAACTTTAACAATATTAAGCTCAACCATTTCTTTCACATCTCAATTCCAACACAAAAATCGCCTACACAGCGGGGTATCCCGAGCTGGGAACAAAACTGATTTTTCCCAATTAATTTTGTAACCCGAGAGTTTACCCACCTCATCAATCATATTCTTCAAGATGACGTCCTCAATTTCAGGATTATTTACAATAAGCACAACATCATCCACATAAGCCAACAAATTCACTGTTCTCCCCATCTAAATGCAAGAGACATGACATATATATATATGAATAAAATAAATAAACAAACATATGCCAAGGGGACATTAGTGGCAGTATATTATAGATTTCAGGTTTAAGTCATCCCCTTTCCTTTTTCACAGTAGCGCACTGGGCTGCGGCTTCAGCACTCTCAGCTGCCCAAAAAAGGCAGGCTTACAATAAAGGCAGTACAACTATGAAGGAACAACCAGGATAGTCTTCCTTGTGTTCTGTATTTAACCATACAAATATAATATGGGAAGGGAGTAAATCGAGCATAATAAATAGGATCACTCTGATCTATCAATAATAAAATCATACCAAAATGTATTATCCAAAGCACAGTAGAAATAAATGTTTACAAATGATTAAAAGTGGCCAATCTCTAGTTAACCATTAAATATATTCAATTCATCAAACTTTATTAGAGGTGTAGAGAAAACAGTATTATACAACAAACATGGGAAATCAATTCTGAATAAAAAATGAGTTCTTCACACTAGTGCAGACAGAAACATAACATTCCTGAATATTAAACACACCCTTCATATGTGTGCATTTTTTTTTTACATATAAACTCTTTTCACTTATTCACTGCCTTAAATAATGGCACTTCTGGAAAGTGTGCTATTATTTATTCAGTGAATAATTAGAGATGGCTCTCTCTTCAGATGGTACTCTTCAGATGAGTGCCACTGAAAGTTTAGCCCTTTGTTCAATGTTTCTCTTTCTCGTAATCCTTTTCCTTTCTCACAGTACTTCGTCCTACTCCTTCTCTTTCTGTCATCCTTCATCATAATCCTTCATTGTAGTCCATATACTTCTTCGTAATTCTTCATCAGTCATTCTCTTATAACATAATCTTTTGTCCTAGTCCTTTGCCTTCATCATAATCCTTCATCATAACCATTTTCCTTATTCATAGTCCTTTTTTCACCATAGTTATTCAGCCAAGCCCTCCTTCATCATAACACTTCATCCTAGCCATTCTCAATCACAATCCTGCATGATGGTCTTTTATTGTAGCCTTTCTGTTGTGTAGTCTAGTCAAACAGTTGTCATTTTTGCACAATAGTATGTAAGTAGTAAAATGCATTTGAAATGCACTAATGCATTGAGCACATATCAACAATTATGAAAAGTCTTTACCATATACTGTGCAAGTCTGGGCTTCGAGCCAAGCTTATCAGTTGTTTTGGAACACAGGGACATTGTGAGTGGTGTAGCTTCTGGGCTGTAATCCAAAGGTGCGGGCTGCGTTCTAATGGCTGTTTTGTTCATGCAAATAGAACTCAGTGTTCTAGTAAACAATAACTAAGCCCTAATGGACCACAATGGGCCACAAGGGAAGAATGACATGGTTTCCAGGCTAGGCTGGATGCAAGGAAGACTGTTAACTGATGAGCCTGGAGCACTTCCAAGATAAATAATCCTTCAGAGCCTATGAAGCCAGAATTCTCCAACGAATGTAGAAAAAAACATTGGGCCTTATTACAACATTGCTGGTCCAGAAACGACAGTGCCGGTAAGCTTACCAGCAGCATTGTTTCTGGACTGGCATAGTACAAGTCTACCTTTCATGGAAGCACCAGAACCATTATCAACGGTGCTTCTGTTGTCCCCACTCCCATAGAGTCCTATACAATGCTATGGGAATGGAGCACAACATGTTACCAGCGCCTGACTTCCCGGACCGGAGGGGTTGGAATCCTCCAGTGTTACCGGAAAGCCAGGTGCCGGTAAAATGTTTTACCGGCACTGTTACCGCCAGACTTGTAATGAGGCCCATTGTCATAGTTTACCAGAATCGTATGGATTCTGGTAAACAAATGAGCTAGAAGCTATAACAAGCATGTTTTTGGTAGGGGAAGTCAATACTGGTCACTGATGCTGGAGAAACGCTGTCAGGCTGGAGAGCTGAGCTGGAGGGCCAGAAGCAGGTGGGAAATACTCTCTCGATTATTACCTATTGAGAAGGTGGGGCTGATTCTTGCTCCTTTTTTCTGCTTGGATTTTAAAGCTTTGGAATGGCATTTTTGTACTCAAGAGGCTCAGGATGCTTTTTGTTTTTGGGAGAACTACTCTTTTTGATTAAGCTGAATAGGGAAGCATTCCTACCTATAAAGGTCATACCCAGGGAACCATTTCATTCAGATTTGACTTATGCTTGCATTATGGTAAATTTCAATTGACACTGGATCTTTTAAGGGTTTTTGTTTCCTTTTTTCCTGTTTGCTAAGAGACCATTATGATTTTGATAGGTGGTTTTTCCCATTGGATTTGATATTTTGGGATTTTTGTTTGGATTGTGCAACTGTGAGCCACGCCACCATGCTCACAACACCTGAAGAGGACATGGGGCTACCCTTAGGGTGAAGCCCGCAGGTCAAGGACGCGGGGTGTTGTGCTCCCACTGAGGCTTTTGTGAGGCATTTCCTGATCCTGCTGGCCATGCCCACCATGCCTGAAGAGGACCCAGGGCTGCCCATGGGCCAAGTGCATGTGGTGTTGTGCTGCCGCTGAGGCTTTTGCGAGGCACTTCCTGATACTGCTGTCCATGCCCACCATGCTCACAACACCTAAAGAGGACCCAGGGCTGCCCACGGGTCAAGGGCGAAGGGTGTTGCACACCTGCTGGGGCTTTTGCAAGCCACTTACTGATTCTGCTGGCCATGCCCAGCACACTCACAATGCGTTCAGAGGACCCGGGGCTACCTGGGGCTACCCGCAGAGTGAAGCCTGCGGGTCAAGTGCGCAGGGTGTTGTGCTCTCTCTGGGGCGTTAGGCGCCCGCATGTGGAGGGTGCTGTCCATTTCTGCCAACTTTTAATCCACCCGATAAGAGCAGGGATAGGACCCAGAAGAAAAAGGTCGATTTGTGATGGGGTAAAAGGGGCATATTTGAGTACTTTAACATTTTGAACACCTTGAACAGCTGGCAATATTTGAACTGCTTTTCGTTTAAGTGGCAACTACTGGACTGACGGTCCCTGGCACCCCACCAATCCTCTTAACCAGGCCCGGCTCCAGCAGGAGGCTCAGGCCCCCCCCTAGAAAGGAGGTCATGTCAGTGGTGTTATACACCACTGGTAACTGAGGGAGTGGGTGGATGTCACTCTAGACATTCAGCAGCAACCTCAGAGACATCATTCTGAGAGGCTGATTTGCAGGAGGCCCAGCCAGGATTTGTTTTCTTGCCCTGGACAATGATTTATGCCCCACAGCCATGAAAGTACAAATGACCAGGGAGATGATGGGCCATTCACACCTCTAAGTGAGGTAGCACACTTGTTCAAGTAGGCTGCCTACAGCTATTTTCTCAAACCTAAAATCACAATTTCGGTTTCTGAAATTTAAAGTATGTTTGTTATTTGTGGGAATATAATGGTTTTTCACATCAAGCTTAATAAAATGGTTAACTATATCGGACAATAAATGACAGGTAAAGTTGCTTGAACATAGATTTCTGCAGAATGTGCGTCAACTGACTGGGGGCCCTTACAAATTACATTCAAAGTATGTATTCTGCTGCACTACCTACTTGAGAATAAGTGAAAAGATGAGGTTGGTAGTAACAAAAATTTAATTCTGGAGGGGAGAGTGTAGTAAAATCAAAACACGATAGATGCAAGGCAATGAGTTAAACATTACCACTACTGTTGCTCTGTGCAACATTCCATAACACAATTCAGTAGTATGTCTGTGCAATTAGAGAAGAGGACAAGCTATAAGCAAATTACTTTTGGTGCTGCCACCAAAAGGTGCAGTTCAATCTCAGTTGCTAGGCCATGTTCCATTTGCACTGGAACACAAGCAACATGGCTTTTTAGGGCCTGTGGGTTAGCAGTTTGGGAAGGGCTTCTGACATTAGTGAAAGGGCCAAGGCTGATATGCAAACACTGGTATGGAAGGCTGGCCAGAGCAATGACAGTGGTTCTAATTGTTAAGAGACTTTTTACCTATTAGGTACAACTAGAAAACATGATGTGGAACACAGATAGGATGGCAATAAAATGTGAAAAGAAACACACATCCTATGGGTGTGTCTGGTCATTTACCACCTAATGACTAGCCATGGCTATGTTAATGCCACACCACCAAAACCTAACCTTTCTAGAACTCTTTGAGCAAGCTCTATCACAAAGTAACACCAAACGTGTTGCTGTATAGGGCCTAACAAAGAAAAGCCAATATGCCTAATTGCGCTTTCCGAATAGTCTCTTGACGCACTAGTGTTGTGCTAAAAGGCACATGCTCCACCACTTTGGCTTTGGCATGTGTTGGCTGCCCCCCAGATGAAGATAAACATTAATTTTATTGGATTTTCTCTGGGTAGGCAGGTGCAGATACAAGTTGGTTAAAATTGTGAAGAGTTTTCTTCAACGACAGTCTCTCTTGAGGTAGGTCACCTCGGATTGAGAAGGGGTCCCTGAATGCTTTTAGCAGGGTAGCCTCAGATTGAACGAACTAGACCTGCGCGATACGTGTTATGCACTAGGTTAGAGTCGTTCTCTTAGCCTTAGCGGGCTAAGAGAACGACTCTAACCTAGTGCATAACACGTATCGCGCAGGTCTAGTTCGTTCAATCTGAGGCTACCCTGCTAAAAGCATTCAGGGACCCCTTCTCAATCCGAGGTGACCTACCTCAAGAGAGACTGTCGTTGAAGAAAACTCTTCACAATTTTAACCAACTTGTATCTGCACCTGCCTACCCAGAGAAAATCCAATAAAATTAATGTTTATCTTCATCTGGGGGGCAGCCAACACATGCCAAAGCCAAAGTGGTGGAGCATGTGCCTTTTAGCACAACACTAGTGCGTCAAGAGACTATTCGGAAAGCGCAATTAGGCATATTGGCTTTTCTTTGTCAAACCCTCTACAATCGTTAGGACTGTGTTGTTATTATTAGTGTGAAAACGAAACTGGGCAACACACAGGTGTATTACCCTAAAAATAGTCCTCCTTTTGATTTGGTTTAATGCTGTATAGGGCCTGCCAGTGTTGTATCTAAGCATTCTTTTGAGTGTTTAATTATTTAATTGCCTCTGTAAATGAGCTCCTGGTGTAGTAACATTCTTTTAATGTGCGTCTTCAGCCAGTTGATTTTATAAGCAATATATTTGTCAATGACCCTGTGACCTGCACTGGAGTCCTGTCTTAAACAAGCAATCACAAAGCCAGCAGTGTTGACTTGCATAAAGGTATTGGCAGACATTTGCCAGACAATGCCAGCATATGCCCAGTTACTGGCACCATTTTCCAGCTGTGCCGATCTTATTGCCAGGTGGTACCCTTATAGCAGTGCCTAGCAAATGCCTATCCATGCCTAATCAAAAGCCCAAGCTGTTGTCTTTGCCAAGGCATGCTTCCATTTGTCTCCCTAAGTGAATGTGTATATGCCCAGATGTGGGTGTCTTGCTTGCTACGCCTAGGGAAACAAGCTGCACCTCACTGAGCTGGTCCAAGAAGGTCCTACCTGAAAATGATAAGGCTAGGTTGGCAAGTATTGACCGGTTTCAGATCTTCTCATGCACACTTACCAGTGGGGCTCCGACATAAATAGAATGCATCTTTGTTTGTAAGCCCAGTCTACTCTTCCAGAACGTTTCATGATTCATACTAAGTGCTGACTTGATAACCTCATTCTGGTTGATTAACTTTACAGAGTTTGCATGCAAGCAGAATATGTCATTTGTGTTGTGGGATATGTTTGGAAAGTATGATGTAAATGATGGGTGTTTAGGCAGTGCCGGAAATGAAACATGAACACCCGTAAAATAACAAAAAAGAAGAGTGTTTTCTATAATGTTGCGGGCAAAGAATAAAAGGTGTACATCTTTTTTTTTTAACTAGTAAGCAGTATTTCAATATTTTCTAAAGCATGCAATCGGAGGTGGATTTAACATTTGGACAAGGGACAAATGCCAATGCCCCCCTGCTGTATTCTCTCCCCTCAAATACAAACAGCCAGGGCTGAACAGGCCCTACCAGTGAGGTCTTACCTTTTTAGCGTGTCTCAGAGGCAGATTATTTACAAGAGGAAGTGATTAGAGGAAGTGATTATAGATGAGAAAAACTAAAAAGGCAGTGACCATTGCTGTGGCACTTTTCTTGTTGGGTAGTCATTTAAGCGATTCAGAACAAGCTGTGTGAAACAACCTTGTCATGCATTTCATTTAATTTGTGTCTGTATGAGATTTATTTGCAAGTTCTCATTAATTGCTATGATGGAGCTTGCAGTCTTCCAATCAGGATGGGGAAAATAAAGTGACAGTCATAGGGGATCATTTTCCAAATCAAGCGGAGTGGAAGAAATGGCACTAATTAATGCGTTTAGCTCAATTTTTTATGAGCTGCAGGATTCTATATGATTTGACAGGCGAAGCTGGAGAGCAGATCGGACTTAAACAGGACCCCTGCCAAATCCGATTGGTATTCCACCAGCATGTATTTTTACATTTGCGGAAAACCAATGGATTCCTATGGGATCTGCCTGACATTTACACCTGGTAAAAGTGGGCAGAGTCCAAAGGAATCCATTGTGGATGGTTCCCACAATCATTAATTGTGGAAGTGATTTACACTATTCCAGACATGTTGTGCTAAAGTAAATAGCACAGGCAATTTTCTCCTGTGTTTTCCAGTACTTAGTGGAAACAATTAAAATGAATGAATGTCCCCTTTTGCAAAAAAGTGCAAACAGGAAAATTCCACTCTGTGCAATTTAGGAATCAAAACAAAATGCCCCCCTTAATCTTTCTTTTCATCAACATGTTTCTCATGAATACATTGTCAGGTTGGTTAATCATGTGATTTGTGCATTTTTAAAGTAATCTGTATAAAATGTAGTATTATTTTAGATATTCAAAGCCAAACTTCAACACATGTGTACCAACTTGAGCTCGGAATATGTGTGGTCAAGTATCTAGATTTCAGGCTAGGCTCAAATGATGGCTTTACCACTTGACCAAAGTGTGTGATCCAGGGAATCATTTTTTATTTCACTATGCCTTACCTGTTAAAATTAGGTGCCCCAGGAAGTGAGTAAGTTTGCATCATAAGCATTTCTGAAAAGCCTCACTCATGGTTTGAGCAGCACAGGCATTAGGACACACACACACCTCATTTTGAAAATATCCGGGCCACATTTATTGAAAAAAATGGTGTTATTCAATAGCAAATTAAAGTAAACATATGAAACAAATAGTGATCATGGATAATTGCATATTATAATCAGTACATAAACAGTATGTACCAGACAATGATGTACAGGGGCACGCCCCACCAGGAGCGATACCAGGAGGCTTCAACCCCCTCAACTAGCACGGTCTGTCTCCTGATGCAGCCCTTACAGCCCTAGCACTCAACTCAATTAAAATGTGCTGCAAATATTCAACAAAAAATAACTTTTTGTGTTTAAAATGTCATTTTGGACATGAACCATTGATGGGAGACTGTGGAGGTTCAGTTGGAAAGGAGGGGGAGTTTGGAATGGGTGTGTGAAGGGAGGATTGTATGCATGTTTATGTTATTGGAGTATATGTTGTTGTGAGTATATGTTGTATGTAAGATCAACAAGACCACCTGTATTGATTGGACATGGTATGTTCTGTTCTTGAAAATAAAAAGTTTGAAAAAAATGCAACTTTGTAGGCAAAAAAATCTCCTATTCCTTGCTTCAGTATTCTGGGGTGGGGGTACATCCAGGGGTGGACTGGGAACCAAAAGAGGTCCTGAAAATAATTTTCCAAGTGGCCCCATATTACACATTTTGAGAAATCCTTACCCTTTTCCTATGAGAAAATGTGAAAATAAAATACAAAAGAGGCCTAAGGTGCAGAGGCCCACCAAGAAATCTCCTGAGTTCCCTGTAGGCCAGTCCAACCCTGGGTTTATCTTTCAAAACAAGATGGAGGGAGCACAAACATCTCCTCCGGGGCCTGCTGGGAGTAGCCACAGTGCTCAGGAAGGTATTGTTGGGCGGACACCATCTGAGATGGTACAAAGACTGGGGGCCTCACTGCTCAACATACTCGGAGGAGGAGGCATCACCCTCAATTCTCCCAAGCCAGGCCAGGCAAGGCATGCTGTGTGCTGGTGTGAATAGGTGGGAGGGCAAGTAAATAGGAACGGTGGTTAGGGCAGCAGAAGGAAGCTTACTGGACGGTGAAAGGTGAAGGAGGATCAGATATAACAGAAAGAGGAGAACAGATGGGAAGGGAAGAAAGGTAGATTGATGTTGCAACACTATTTCCCTTGCTTCTCTTTTGCTATGTACTGTTTTTCATAGAGGGGTGCAAATGTATTTTTGCATATCTGTGATGACATTGTTTGCTTGATGACGGATCTAGGAAATCTGGATCAACGCCAGCACTTTGTTTAGGGTACTCCTAGACCCACACCCAATGGAATGTGTGCCCCCCCTAATTACAACCCTGGCCCACCCAGATGAAAATTCCTGGAGCCGGGCCTGCTCTTAACTAACCCTGCAACTAATCCTCCATGGCACCGTGACTGCAATGGCTCTGGTAGTGGGCTCCTCTCCCCACACCAACCACGTGGACAACTTGATAGAACTCGTGCTACCCAAACTCTGCCAGTCAAATGAGTCATCATCCCCGGCTGGCGCAATACACCGTGCAGGCAAAGTACAACTGACAGTGAATGTTCACTTGCCATGCACAACTAAACCAATGAACTCATGCACATTTCAGTGTATCCCAACAGGCACTCAGGACACCCAAGAGGCATCCGTTCAGCCCGGACCATCCACCACACCAACACCATCAGGTGCACCTGGACCAGCTGGACAGGATAGGGCATGGAGCAGCAGCATGCCACCCAAAAAAGGCTCCCTGCCATTGCGCCACCTACAGCTACGTCAGCTGCAGCAAAGGACACAGGCAAAAGGCCTCAGCAGGCCACAAATGTGCAGGCAGACACACTGGCAACAGGGCAAACCACCACAGCTATGGAGTCTGCCGACCCACACATAGGCATGAGTGCGGACGACAGCCTGCAAGACCAACTGTCCATGGCTGCCGCATCAGAAGCGCAGATAGAGTCAACAGCCAAACCATCAGTCCAGGCTCATTCACCGGTCTGTCAGTTCTCACCTGAGTTCTTACCCCTTGGCACTCCACACAACTCCTTCACCACGCTCATCCCGCCATGCACTGGTGTACCAACAGGACACGTCCTCAGACGAACAGGACAATCTAATCCTTCTTCCAGCATGGGATTTACTACATGGCCATGCACATTCCCCGGAGCCTGTTCCAGCCCCCACAATGCAGGCCACCTGGGACCAACTGAACTGCATTGAGCAGGGGCAGGCACAGATGCGCGCAATTGCTCAAGAACAATTAGCGCATTCAGAGGCATTGTGGGATGTGATTCAGGGGTCGGCAAGATGGGTGTCTCGGGTCATGGACCGACTGTGTAGGAGCACCGCGAACACTAATGCGAGCCAAATCCTTGTGAGCCAGGGGGTGATGGAGTTGGCTGAGCAGCTATCGGCCTTTAACGTGACAATGTCCCAAGCCATCAGCCTCACTATGGAACACCTCAGGAGCAGTGTTCAGGGAGTTCTGTGTCCACCACCCCTACTGAGGGGTCAGCGGCAGACACTCCACTCGCCAGGCATTCGCAGTGCCTCACGTCTCATGCTCCCCATCCCAAAGACAAAGGGGACAAGAGGAAACAGGGGTGGGAGTTGGTGTTCGGGCTGGAGGTGGGGAGTGGGTGTTGGGAGTTGGTGTTGGGGCTGGGAGTTCCTTGTTCACAAAAATAAAGACTGTTTAAACCTGATCAACCAGTATATTTTTATTCAATGCAATTTGGGACTTATGCATTCATTGCATGTATGGGCTGCATGCGTCCCAAGTCATGTGAAATTGTCCTTTGAGGTTCTGGCAGACCATTCATCCTTTCCTCACATCTCCACGTGTGCCCTGTGGTGCCCTGTTCACACCTTCATAGTCTTCCTCATCTGAGCTAGGGGTCCTCATCTGCAGGCATTTCAATGTTCCTATGTTTGCACAAGTTGTGCTGCATTGCATGGCAGGATGCCCTGTGTCATCACATGGTTAATGTCTGTGTCCTGGGGTGGGTCAGTCAGGGTTCTGGGCCTGTTCTGTGCATTTCTGTTCATGCATCATGGGACCTGTAGTTGTTTTAATCTCCTAATGCTTACGTACCCCAGGTGTGTGTCAGTGATTTCTGTGATCAGGTCTGAGGGCCACTTACCCACAAGCCAGGTGCGCTGTCCTCTGTGCCTCTCCATGTACCAGGTAGGGTGCTTTTCCCCAGTATCATCGAGTCATGTGTGGCCCCAGGGTATCAGGCTTACCAGTGGCTGATTGTGTGGTCAGCATCGCAGGCCTTTGCACATTCATGGAATGGTACCGTTTCCTGTTCCGGTATGCCTGTTCTGTTGCATGTGGCAGGTACCAATGGCACATGTGTGCAATCCAATTCCGCTATACTATTGGGGTAACGGGCAATGTTGTTAAGATGTCCCTTTGATGCATGCACCTGCGCTTGGGTGGTTTGCATGGGGATGTGCAGATGGGCATGCCTCATGGGCGCATCCAGGACTTGGTCCTGCACTTTGGAGAAGGTGGTCTGTGACATACCATGCAGTGTCCCAACTGAGTATTTGTATCCATCCGTGCCACAGAAGTGAGGGACTGCCACAAGCTTCAGCAGGGGGGGATGGCAGTTCTGATGGCAATGGCACTCTGCAGTTCTGCCTGTCAGGGGGAGCAGTTTGGTGATGGTGGGACGGTCCAATCGTTACAGGGTCATTGATTAGCTGTCCATCAGTGTCCATGGGGATTGGGCGGACACGTGGTATGGGTGCACTCTGCAGCATATGTCTCTGGTGCATTTGGTGTGCCTGTCTCCTTACCTGCTGTGGTCCAGCATGCTGCTGTAGCTGGATGTAGGGTAGCAGGTTGTGGAGCCCATGTTAGACATCTGCTTGTGTCTGCACGTTACTTGGCTGTGTGTTTGGGGTATGTGTGGCCCTTTTATTTTCCTCCTGAGTGGTTCTGGTGCACCTGTGCCTTGATTTGTAACACCTGTATGCATTTACCTCCACCTTTTTGGTGGAGATAACTGTGCTGTGTTTTTGGCGGAATTAGGTTTTCTTTTTTGGAGGTAAGTCCGTGGGTGGAATTAGCTCCGGTGCTAAGTACTCTGATTATTGAGGTAGTCACAATTTGGCATAGTGGGAAAGTTGGCGGTAACGGAATTACCGCCACTTTGACCACTTACCGCCATACTTGTATTGAAGCCCTGTATATAGTCTTACTGTATATGGTGCAGGTTTCACTTAAGGAAGGGGTTGGTAGATGGTTGAACAGTAGATCCACAATAAAATACATTACATTAGAAAATCAGTCCTGCGTCGATGAGTGAGCGTGGCTAACCCACTGCAGGGGTTGATACATAGGGACAGGTATATGCTTTTCTCTACCTCTATCCCTACCACAGCCCCTACTGGGGGGGGGGGCAGAGCAGGCTAGCACACTCCCGTTGGGATCCTGTATCCCTATCCTTCATCACACCCCTTTCCCCCTTTCTGTTTCTTCATAGTCCTTCAATCGAGTTTTTCTCCTTCATTCTAGCCCTTCTGCATTGTAATAGTCCTTTGTACTAATACTTCTCCTTCTCCTATCAATTCTTCTTTGCACCACTTATATAATATATAACTAGCATGTTTATGTGAAGGTTGGCGCACTCTTGCATGGGTATGGGTAAACTGATTCTGTATCTTGGTCCAGCACAATATTCTCATCTTGCTGAAAACTCATATCAGGTAGGTCTGTATTCTATCTTAGAGTGGCCCAGTGCTACGTTTTGGCCCTGTAGTGAAGGGATTGTTTGGGTTTACACCATGTTCTTGTTGTTATGGTCTTGGGTGGGTAATAGGGGCTTAAAGGTGCATTTTAACAATATTGGTGGCAGGGATGTAATGTCACCAAAATTGCAGGGGTAGCGAAGTGACATCACGCGACCCTTGACCCCTGATGACATCACAGGAAGTGATGTCATTTGACCCCACCCCAAAGTGATATCGCGGGAAGCGATTTAACACAACCTTTCACCCGTTGAAAAAACAGGAAGTGGCATCGCATAGCATTGTACACTATGAGAAATATGGTTACGATATCACTATAATGTGATGTACATTTTATACAAGAATGGATCGCCATATGTATCGTTAAGATCAGTGTGTATAGGCCCATATTACCAAATTACTGTGAATGCAAGCAGACGTCGATGACCAAATGATAATGATGTGTTATTATATAGCACTTACACTTAAGCGCTTTATATAGAAAACATATACACCCAATATCACCCAACCTGTGTTGTTACTCATTTATAGACCTCAGAAGGATAAAAGGCTGAGTTGAGGCATTTAAGAACAGACTAAATCAGTGACTCACCCCCCCTGGAGTGTGCCTGAAATAAACCTTTAATGAATCTAACAATTATAGTATAGAATTCCAGAAAGACACATTATTTGGTATTCCTATTCTTTATTCTTTCTTATTTAGGGTCAGTGCTGAAAGTGTTAGACTTGTGGCACTCCTGTTATTTTTCTTTTTTAAGCCTAAAAAAAAAAGACTGCCACTCCAGAATTAAAGAACCACGTGGTGCTGGCCACAGCCCAGGAGCTTGCATTACAAAAAATAATATATATATATTTTTTTTTTTAGGAGGTCGCAAGGGAGTCCATAGAGGTCGCAACCAGAGGCGACCTCCGGCGACCCCTAAATGATGTCCCTGATTGGTGGTGCCATGCTGGGTAATAGAGATCAAAGCCATTTTACGGGCCTCCTCAGCAGGGTGTGTATGCTACAGGCTTCATGGCTGAACTGCCGATTTAAAATGTTAGACGTATTTAATCAGCCAGTTTAGGCTCCCATCTCATGTAATAGTCACGTGATGAATGGCACTTCATCTTGCATGTTCTTTGAGAGGGGCCTTTTCTTAATGGGGCCAACACAAATTTCTGCCTAAAACCATAAAATTCAACGTCATTATTAACGGACACCTGCAAAGTCAAAATATATTGGCTTTGCCAATGCTTCTTATAAAAGCTAGTGGCACTTGCAGAGATTCTGATTCGGGATGCTGGGAATGACACCATTTATATGTGTTTTCTCAAAATCTACTGTACCAAAAGTTAGTGTAACATGAGCATTCCTTATAACTGCATATTGGTTATATAAGGTAATAACCATATCAAGCAACAACTACCAAACGTGTTAAGTTCAAACCAGGATATAGCACATGGCATATTGTTACCACAGGCACATTTGTTACTAAGAGGTACAAGTCACATGTATACACTCAGCGCCTGTGTAGAGCTTAAGTATGTTTTTAGCATTCTAGTTGAGCTGCCATGGACGGCCTTCGTGCCAGCCATAGCCCTACCCACTCGTTCTACCACTTTCTTTGTAGGGGCACTGAAGTAGCATGCGATTTGGTAGAGAATCAGCATTCTTGCCTGGATGCAGGTGAGAAGCAGGATACAGGAGCAGCACGATCAGAACGTGTAATGAGGCGGATCCTTCTGGATCCCATTCTAGGTCAGCTGTGATGAAATGACTAAGTGCCACATACAGCTCCGCCCAGTCTTGCCACCTGTTAATTCCATGGCCACAATGGAGCTGTGTGGTTTGGTCTGTCAATCAATGAGCTTGCATGGATGCTGATATTGCTGCTGAAGAGTGGAGGGACAAGCACAAAGCAGGTGACCACAGGTCTGGAGGCCTTGTTGACTACGGTATCACTTCCCCACACCCCACCGTCTCTCCCTTGCTATTTACATTTAAATATATGGTCATTTACGAGAATGTGATTTGGTGAAACAAACAACAAACTTGTGCTTACACTGATGGTTGTGCAGATTCACAAAAACCATAGGTATAGGGGTAGTGACCACACACAGCCTTTAACCCCAAGATGGCCGCATACGTAGTGATAACACAGGAAGCGATAGACAGAAATTACATGATTTGACCATTGACCCAGGTGAATGGAAGCAGCTGTTAGCGTACTGAGAGCTCTATGCAGTGCGGCTTGACACGGACGCTGTTGAGTCTGTGCACCTGGTGCTTTCCTCTAACGCTGTAAGAGGAAGTTGATCTGAAGCTTGTCGGAGTGCTGTAGGTGAACAGTGGGGCTAAAAACTTGTCAGCCCGATAGCCGAGGTTCGTGCTGGTCGCCGAGCCACTTACTGAGCTGCTTGCCACCCTGAAGTGGATTGGGTGGAGAAGGTAAACTCTCATACAGGTGGTAAGCAGTCAGTAAGCACGGACAATAAGCAGAGGGGTAAATGCCGTGCCAATAGGTCAGCAGGCACAGTGATCCCTGCCGGGGGGACCTCTGGCGACACTGCTCCCCTCAGACTCACTAGACCCAATACCTACTGTGCCAGTGCAGCGAGTGCAAATGGCACCCCGCGTTGTGGCAAGGTGGGAGCAGGCATTTAGTGAAAAGACTCTTGCTTTTCTTTTTTTCCAGCTGTGGACACTTGGAAATGTTGGGATCGATCACTATATCACCAGCAATTGAGAGTGCACTCGCATTTCGTCAATTAGGTGAAGAGGATGGTTATACCCCTTTCTATACAGCTTTTTTGTCAGAAGCGGTTACTTCCTGTGGCTCCCCCCTGCAGCTACTTCCTGTGGCTACCTCCTGCTACTACTCATTGGGAGTAGGCCAGTGTAGGGGAGCAGAATCAAGAGCACCCCCAACTTCAATTTAAAGAAAGCCCCCGCTGAGGAAGTGACCAGTTGCCTGAATACTAAACTCAAATCCCCGATCCCGTGAAGCTAACAAACCCGGTCTTCCTGCCGTGCTCCATGGTGATCATGAAGACACAGACCCAGGTTAAATGGTCCTGTTGTAATGCCATGGTGGCTAGAAAAAGGGCTCACAGCCTGGTGGAGAGGAGAGGAAAGGTACAATTAAGGGAGCACCACGGCGAAAAAGGGGGCAAGAGACACCAATGTCCTTGTGAACGGCATGACTCAACCCAAAATCTCTTGCTTCTTAAATGCCCCCCTGTAACCCCCAATTCCTGTGGAAGAAGTAGCAATGGCACCAAATGTTATAGACTTACCAATGTCTGCATGCGCAAATGTCGAACAAGTCTACAACTTCGACCTTTCTAATATTGACAACTTTGGAGCATTGGATAACAATAGATTGCTGCTGAAACTTTGCCATCAGTTAAAAAGGAATTCAATTTGTCCCGTATTCACCACGGCCAACATAGAAAAGGGTCAAAACCTCTCTGCTACGCCCAACTTGGAGGCTTCGGTATCCAGTTCGGAGAACACAACAGTGTCTGAGAAGGGGATAGTTGACGATCCATGCCACACATCACAGGCATCGTTAATGAGTAGGAGCGACATATCATCTCTCCTGCCCTCTCTGATAATTCGAGTGGACACTATCACGGCACTGTGTACCAAAATGTCACGGGATCAATCGGCCATCAAGGATTTAGTTTCCAAAGTAGCAGACGTTATTGTGGAAACTCTGTTAAAAGCCCCAAGTAGAGCTACCCAGGTCCACGACATGCCAGGGAAGGTGGCTGCCCATGGTGGGGAAAAGTCGCTTCCAACCTTGTATGCCACAAATAGGGACCTAGGCATGGTGGTCACTGAAGAAGATCATTCCTCGATGCACAAAGCAGCATCAATTGATTCTGCAAAATAACGATTCATGGCGTATAACTGCTGAAAACGAGGAAGGTGCATTAGAGGCACGCTGTAATGAAATGCCTTTACTGAACAGCTCCCCTAAGAACTCTACGTCTGGCAGAAGGCGCTCCCTGACAAAATTCCCTACACCTCCTTTTGCGCCGGGTGGAAACCATTAGGAGCCCGATGGATAAAATGAGACCTGATACTAGGAACAGCTTACGCAGACTTAAGGGGCCACACACAGTTACCTTTTCAAATACCTTGAGGGATGGTACGCATAGAAAGGTGGATCTGAGGCCCCCTCAAGACAATTGGGTCCTTTTCCAGCACGTCCCTAAGCACCTAAATCAGTCATACATCGAATGCTACACGGTAGAGGTGACCCAAACTAAAAATAGGCCTCAAAGGGAGCACCCTTCTGCCGCAGTTGGAGTGCAATGCAAGTGCGGTGACATCAGAGGGCATTTCCCTCAGAGGACAAAAGCAAGCAAGCTGCCGCTTGACCATACATCCGCGGCAAGCAGGGAGAAATCTTGGTGCCCGGCCTGCAGAGTGAGTTCTACCACTAAGAGGGTGTACACAAGCAAAGCAAGGAGGTCTTCCTCTGCCAGCTTGGGTCCGATGGTTAAGATCGAAGAACTCCATCCTAGGCCGGACAACCCTTTTTTGAAGAGGACATGCTTACTGGACTTATAGGGAAAAATTCCTGGTCTGGCATCCATCACAGCGAAAGGCATTTGTGGCCTTGAACTTCCAAGGTGGGGCAGTTTGGCCAATTGGGTTATAAAATTTAATTCACCAGCGATAGCATAATTACTTCACATGTGTTCTAAAGCCCTGGCCGATATAGATTTGAACCTAACAGTTTGTCTGAGCTCTGAAACGAATGATGGTCTGAGATCTGTCCAGCCCCGTCAAAAAGCACAAGGGCATAAAGTCAATGAGCTGTGTGGTTCTAGTGGGGCTCAGGAGGTTTCCATGGAATATGATTGATACATGTGTACAATGAAGTGGATTGTAATGGCATGCTGCAATATAGGTCCTCCTTCGCCCAACCTTGGGATATTGAAATTATTCGCATTTCCGATTTATTCCTTTTGCAAGAGTCCTGGTTGCTCGAGGACCTCTTAATGGATAGATACTCAATCCTATAGTCACATGCAGTAGGAGGAAAGCAAGGGCGTCCTTCATGTGGGATGTGTATTGGGGCACAGAGTTATATGAACCTGACGCATTTTATGCCCGAGATCACGTCCCATTCAGTGGCGACCGCAACGGTGGGACTAAGCTCTTCCAACCTACTGTTACTGATTGTTAATATTTTCTTGACCACAGAGACAGAGGGTTATAAAGATGACATTTTTATAGTGCAATGCTTATTAAATACTTGGTAAGAGAACTACCCGTCTGGCAGAGTAATAGTAGCTGGTGATCTAAACTCCCCGCGATTAATCGATGAATGTCTGTTCATTAATGAGGAAGCAGTGAGCACCCCCTGCCCCCTCCTCCTGGTCTGGGAGGGAGGGCTCTGGGTCAGGGTGTTCTACGTGAATGACCTTTGTTGCCTCAACAGGACTGCGCAGGGAGAAGGCACTGTACTAAATACATTGAGAAATGGAACCAGCAGGTCATGTCTTGACTACATCTTCACTGACAGGAAAACTAAAGACAAATGTACTAAGTTTAGGATTAATCCTACCTCCCCGAGTGATCACAGAGCCATTGAAAATAACCCTGACTATTCTGTATGGGGATAAAAAGCTTTTTAACCTGTACTGGAGAGATTTGGAAGAGGATCTAAAAAGAATCTGCGCCTTTCCACCCAAGATAGGTCATATGCACCTACAGTTCATGGTCTTTACTGATGACATAATATTGTAAGACTACACTCACATTGACTTACAAAGGCTGCTTGGCTGCATTGTAAATTATCTAGCAAACAATTTGATATTACAAGCGACAGAAATTGACATTTTGTCTTTAAATCCTACAAGGAAAATGTACACAATTTCCTGACTTGTCAAGCAGGTAAACCTGCAGATATAAAGCCAAATTTAATATCTGGGCCTAATATCTTGAGCAGGAAGAACCCCCTTGTTTTAAAGAAGGGACTCACCCCACTTCAAGCACGAATGAAAAAAAGTAAGGCAACATTTTGTGGATTCTCATTGCTTCCTCTTCGAAATTTCTATGTACAGAAAGCTGTCCCTTCTATAATTTATGGACTATAAGTAGGTAATTGATTGTGTGAGAAGGATACAACTACGATGGAAGGGCTCCTATGGAGAATAAAAACTCTATCTACCATTAAGCGTAACCAAGGTCGCTATAATACTTGAATTTGGGTTACAAACGTATGCTACTGCATAAAATTCTAGATTATTCTACGTAACCTGCTGTATGAGACGTTGGGAGACGTACTGGTTGTAGATTCCTCACTTGTCCTCCATGAATTTCATAAGTAGTGCAGGGATTACACATGGGAAATAGGTTCTGAATTGGAGTTACTGGTATCTAACCCAGCAAAAACCAAACTAAGAAAACCAGAGTATGACTGGGTGAGGCAAGTGGAAAACGTAAATAAGTATGTATTATAAGCGAATATACTAAAACTATTAGATCTTGTAATAGCCCGACTAGGTACCTAGACAGTTTCCCTGACCACCTTTGTCGTACAGTCTTTACAAGATTTAGATTGAATCAATTAGGCACCTTGGATGTCTGGGATCCGGGGATGAGAACTGAAAAGCTAAAAAGAATATGCCGGTTCGGCAATGACGAGAAATAAAAACAGAATTGGAAACATTCGGTGCAAGAATGTGACAAAGTGAAGGAATTGCGCTACCGACGA
Source organism: Ambystoma mexicanum (assembly GCF_040938575.1). Taxonomy (NCBI): domain Eukaryota; kingdom Metazoa; phylum Chordata; class Amphibia; order Caudata; family Ambystomatidae; genus Ambystoma; species Ambystoma mexicanum. Next base: position 661,267,590 of record NC_090928.1, on the reverse strand, counting down.
TTTAGGCCATTTGGGTCCGATCTTACAATTATAAACAGAGGATTTTTGGTGTTGATTGTTAAATGACTACCAAGCAAAAATAACATCTGCACAAGTGCACCTTATCAAAACTTGCTATCGACTATTAGGGGAAAACTGGTTGATTTGTAAAATAGGGATTGTTTTGGATCGTGGATCAAATTTGTTGAACAATTTTAATATAAGAATTGGGTATCTGCGATGTTACGTGAGATCGAAATGAATCGGTGCATTGAAATTGTTCGTTTCGAGGCTATCGTTTTAATATGATGTATATATGAAGGTATGTGTATAAAGGTTTGTAACAAACACAAAATAAAAGAATACAACTAATAGGTTACCACATGAACAAAACCCAGGGAACACAGGAGCATTTTGCAATGCATTTTCATGATGCCTATGCCCACACCCGAAGCCTACATTGTCACTATAAAACACACTTCATGCCACCTGTGGCCACAGTCTATACCAGCACTACCAAGCACATGTTCATTATGCATGTGTCTGCCAGCACTGCCACTGTACAATAATGTTAGGATGCTGTCACTTTGCTTGTTATCTTTAACAGTCCAATAGCAAACCATCAGGTTCTCATATTTACAAGTTGAAACAGCACAATCCTTTTGTTTCATTTCCATTTACACATTTGGCCTGGTTGGGCGTTTGCATGCTAAGTGTATACACTGAAACATGACTCAATGTTTACATTTTGAAGTCACATAGTGAAAGAGGGTTTTAATGTCTTAGTGTTTAGTTTGCCCCACTAGTTGCTGCATTTTAGAAAAATGGCGCTCATGTTGTTTAGAAGTTGGGAACAGAATGTTGCACAAGGCATTTCCATTGTATTCTCTCTCTGGCCCATCTTATTGGAGAAATTAAACAGTGCACGCTAATGCCTAGCCATTCAAATCCGCTTGCAACATCAATTCTTCCCATGCACACAGCATACCATTGTTTACTCGCCAGGAATCAATTATCACTAGCTAGTGGCACGTGCACATTTTGAGCCCTGCAATACAACATATTTGTTGGCATGACAAGTTAAATAGTGCCCAAGTAAATACATGAGACACATAGATGTTGCATTCTCTTCAGTTGTGATCATTTTGGTTTTCAGTTTTTCTCTGAAGTCCATATTGCTTTATGCTCCCAGTCGTCTCTGATGGCATGCGTGCACATAGTGTGCTGTTCTCTGATAATTCTGGCATATGTCCAAGGGTGAAGCAAGGCTACTCACGTCCAGTTTTGCTTGCAAAGACTTCCTGATTCTCGCAAAATGTGAGGAAATAAGTTTCTCAAATGTCTTTGTATGCAGAACAGTCTAGGAGAAAGTGTCTAATTTTCTACTTTTCCTCATTCACATTGCTGACAGATTCTGTTGCCCCAGAGCTTCTTGTTTGATCTATGTCAGCCAGCCTCTATTTCCAGACTGTGGCCACTCAGTCTGTATTTAGTGAGTGTTTGCCTGCACTCTTGATTTAATAAATAAAATAATCGGTAATCTGAAACTTTACTCCAATGACCCGTAGCCAATGCTTAATTTGTGGGGGTGTTTGCGAGGGCTCAGCCCTGGCACTTATTTTTGAGCCCCAGCACGTATTGTCTCAGACTCATATTGATTATATGAGGCACTTTGTAACTGTATATTCTTATTGTATAAGTCCCTAACGAGCAAACAAATAAAAATAAATAAAATAAAGTGATGATAGCCAGAGCATCCATAAACCTCAAGCTGTAGTTTAACCACAAATGTGTGGACATCTTGGCGAGCAGCTGTGGGTAGTGGCAGCAATGGTGGGGAACTGCCCGCCTGGTGGGGAACTGCCCGCCTGCAGTGTCACAAGTGTTCTAGAACATATTTGGACCTGGCACTTAATGTCTTACAAATGAAGCACTGCCTGTAGCATTCTAGCTCATTGTGCAGTCGTAGTTCTGCTCCCAAGTACATTGTGTATTGCTTCTGTTCTAATTCCTTAGGCAGTTTCCCCTCCTATCTTTGGTTTCCTAGGCTGTCGAATTGTGGGACACTGCTGCAAAATGGCCACAGTTCTGTGATGTATTGGTCAATGGATGGTTTCAAGGATTTTGCTTTTGGTCATGCAGTGCCTTGTAGTGGAGGGAGTTTGGGTTACTGCTCTAAATATGTCCCCAAAATCAAAAAATGCACTTTTGGATGTAGAGCAGCAGGGGGAGTCTCCCCGGGTCTGCTCTGCGCTCTTGGGTTGGGCAGTTACTTTGCAGATCTGGAGCTGCAGAATTTCTGTGGGAGCTTTGTGGCCTTTAGCTAGTGTTGCACCCGACTCCTCACTCCCGTCAAGTAGGATTTGGTTGATGGTGCTGTCAAAAACCTTTCCCATTCATTTTATTTGGAGTATGATAGTTGCTTTTTGATGGCGTAGAATGCGCTGGGGGCTTTTTCTGTAAGTGTTTTCATTGCCAGTTTATAACTTCCAGTCACACTTATCCTGAGAGCGGGGTAAGTGTGGTCTGTTCTTCTGTGCCATTAAGGAATAGTTTGTTACTGCTGTTCTTTGCTTTATTGTGGAATGCTATGATTTTGGTCTTTTTTAGGTTCACCTCTAGCTCTCAAGTATTGCATTATCTTCCGGGAAGTTAAGATTGTATTGAAGTCTTTATTTTCTGGGTGTCAGTATTGCTGGGTCATTTGCATATGGCAGGCATTTTATTTCGGACCTATTCTTTCTCAGAACCGGCGCCTGGAATGCACCTCTACGTAAGGAGGTAATTTGCAAAGAGATTGAACAGTTTGAGCTGAGGTTGCACCCTTGTATAAAAGGCCCAGATCTCTAATCACTCGGCACCCGATTCTTATGTTGGTGCAGTGAGCGTGCTAAACAGCACACTTTACTGCGCCAAATCTGGATGCCCTGGCCCCACCACTGTTCTAAGTGGGTCCGGGAATCCTCGGAGCGCACAACAGTGCACCACCCGCATTCCGCCTGTTTGTGGAGAGAACGGGCGGAATAGAAAATCTCGGAAACACTTTAATTGAATAACAAGAAAAATCGTTATTTTACAAAAGTGCTGCCGACATCACGGCGGCACCTGCATCGGAAGCACGGACAACTTTAGTATTTGTATCCTTTTTTTCTTTATTGGGAAACCCAATATATCCTGTCATGTTATTCCCATCATTCCTATTGTGCATGGTAAATCTATTGAACGATAGTGACTACTTGTGTGTTCTCTTGTTCCCTTCATCACATATAGCTATGAAATGCTACTTAATTAAACTATTTCTTATTGCCTTCTTTCATTGACATATGCCTCTTGCCAGGTTAGGCTACCTCAAGACCATGTCCGTGTTTCTTTCCTTACAGACTGCTGGTCCCATTCTGCCTTAGAGGTTCTGTCGAGGAAGTGTTATGGCACTTTGGAAATCCATGTCTTCCAGATGTAAAGAAAGATCTCACTGTTAACTATTCATGTGGTAAGAACATTCTTCGATCTGAGTCCATTCTTTTGTCCGCGCTATTTACCCACCCACCTACCTGCCTGGAACGAGCGGCTTCCTGTGGCACTCCTCCACAAAACAGGCACAAAAGTGGTACCATATATGTGTGCCCCTTTAAGGCACATTCTAAAGTAGAGGAGTGCCACAAGAATAGCCATGTTAAATGGGAGTTACCGAATGTGGCGGTTGCTAGGTTGGTTTCCCGGCCATCGTAGCAACCGCCACATATATTCCGTAAGTGACGCATTCATTCAGACTTCAGAAGAATGGGCCCCCTTCAAAATAGGTCTTAAGTACTTCTCCAACCTTTTCGGTACTTAAAACCCACTTCAGAATCGAACCCTCAGTGCCCGATTTTTAACAAGGTGCAGTGAGCATGCTAAACAGCTGCTTCACTGCACCTTTTCCTGACACCCAGGCACCACGCTTATTCTCAAGTGGGCCTGGATGTCAGCGCAGCGCACGACACAGAAGTGTCATGAAGTGTCTGCCATATGCCTGTTTTTGTAGAAAACGGGTGGATTGCAATCTCAGCAGCAGTTTCGGTAAATAGTGAGGTAATCGCAAATTTAACGAAAGTGCTGCTGAGTACTATACATATATATATATATATTCAATGAAAAAAACTTTGTTAAAAGGGACGTTATGGTTACAAATAAAACCGAAAAACCTCAAAAATGTGCGAGTTATGGTAAGCTAATCAACCATAACGCACGCCACCACTGTGCACTGCTAAGACTAACACCACGGACATCAAAGATGACATCACAAATGTCACTGATGACATCACATGTGAAATTAATTTTGATGAAAAGTCCCTACAAGGGGTTGTGTTTATTATGTTGGTAACAAGATGTCAGGGGTGATCGGGAGACCTATCATGAACTACTTAATTGACTAAAGAATGTACTCATCTATACAACATTGTACTTGAGTGTTGTTAATACAGGAACCTAATCATATATAAACATAGGCAATGGCTGCAGCATGCATCATAGAAGTACAAGATTTATAATCTTGTAATTTTGGAAAGTACAATAATGAATGCTACCTCCTCAGCCATTTTCCTCAGCGCCGGTCAAGTGACACAGCGAGTAGAGCGCTCGCTTTGACATCCGTGCAGAGCCTGCTAACGCAGGTTAGAATCCTGGCGGGGCCAAACTCCTTTCGAGGTCGATAAATGAGGTGGACATGGCCACTTTAACACCATTTTACGTCCGCAACAGGGGATAACAGCCCGGCAGCCCAAGTTATCGGCCCAAGCAAAGTGTGTCTGTGTGCGTCCTGTCGTCTGCGGGCTTTAGCATGTTATAAATAAATGAGGACTCCGGACCATTATCTACCATTGCAGCCCCTGCAATGGGGGGATAAAGGCCATTAGCAACCCTGGTTCCCAAAGCAGGAAGCTGGGGTGCTAAAAAACAGATTTTCCTTCCTACAGCGGGACGCCTGCGGTGTCCCGCTGCAGGAAGGACAATCCTTTTCCAAGATGGCCACCATGGAAAGATAAGGCGGAGCTCCATACAGAGACCCTGTTCCCTTTCTATGGCAGCCTGCAGAACCCTATGACCATATTACCACAAGCACATTTTCTTCCCTTTCAAACATATCCTACTTTCGAATAACTTTAACACACAGCCGGTCCCAGGTTGACATGGCCACTTTAACACCATTTTACGTCCCTCGCGGTCATGTCCAGACGCCAGATTATCTGCGTCATGACCTTATGCCATGACCCAGACAATCTAGCTACTGCCCACGGCCACAGGCTATACCTCAGTCATCAAAGGTATAGGACTATTTTTTGTACCTACATTATGACACTGGTCAAAAAATAACACTGGCACATTTGCAAAACCATTCTTTAATGTCCTTGCTAATGCTCCTCACGAGTTTGCTCGAAATCCACCCATGTTTTATTTTTTCAAAAGTGTCAAAATGTATGTACATACAATAGTCATATAACTTAGCCCCCACTTTACACAATCCATTAAGTCTTTACACAAACATTGAAGGTTGGGTATATAATCTTTCTCAAAACGTTTGTCCACATTCATCAAATAGCAAAGTTATAAACCATCTAAAAATGTTGAGATCCCCCTCTAATTTCGCCCCCTCTTGACAAAATCCCACCAAACTTTAGAAAACCATTTATATCTAGACCAAAAATCGTTTTGCCAAATGTGCAGATTTGTCAAATGACACCACATTTATATGCCTTTACAATATTTTGGGACCCCCACCTCTAATTTTGCCCCCTCTTGACAGATTCCCACCACAAAACCTTGCAAAACCATTCAGGATTTGGTCTAGAACAAAATTGCAAAATGACATGCAGTTTCATTGAGCGGCGCTAAAGTTATAAGCCATCCAAAAACTGCTTTTCCTCAACCCTGTAAGGCAGAAATAGGTACAGATGTCCTAGAACATCTGAAGTGTCCGCGGACACTACAGGACTGCCCAAGGACATCTGGAGTGTTCGCGGACTGTCAGGGATGAAACAACCAGTTTTTTGGCTTCTTAAGGCCATATCCCATCCCATCCTCATCCCCACCCCACCTCCCAGAGATTGGTTGTTGAGTTTGACAAGTGCAATGTTGCTTATTTTTATAATGTTTCCGTTGCGCTGTCCGCGGGATTGCAAAAAAGTCTGTGAATCCAACATGGCAGGCGTTTCGCGGAAACAGACGCATTTCACGTTTTCTCACCACCCAATCAGCGGCTGCGTCCAGTGCTTAATTTGTGACGGTGTTTGCCGGTGGCCAACACCGGCACCCTATTTTGGGCACCGGAACTGATTGATGCAGTGGGCTGCTGGCGCACGTGTAATTGTTTTGTTTGAGTTCCACACTTCGATCATAAATCATTGTGATTTGTGATCTTTATCGCACTCTGCTCTCAGTTGCAGGTTGCAGGCCATTGCTGACTGGCCCTGGGATTACAACAGCAATAGCAATGAAACAACAAACAGCCAATGAAAACTAGCATTCTGTATAGTAACACAGAATGTAGAGTTTTCATTGGCTGTTCTTCTGAGCCAGTGAAATGTGGGAGTGGGTCACGTGGGTGTTGTTGTGGACATAGGCAGCACAGCGCCATCTTCACTTCACAAGATACTGAGGCATGGCTTTGTGTTGTGAGAGAGCCTGCCTGCCCACGTGGGGATCTACTTTGCATGCACAGAAAATTGCCATTGTACATATGGATTCAAACGCAAGCTGCGCGTTCAGTGCTTGTCAAAGCACCAAATATAATAAACCAACTAAAATGGACAAACGTGGTAAAGTGCTTTGTAAGGTGGTATTTGCATGGAAATATAGACATAGAGGCAATGGCTAACATATAGAATCGTGCACACAGCATTTTTGTTCAAAGGACTTGGAAAAACAATACAATACGCTTCCATGCTTTTAATAGAAAGACACATGTAATCGCTAGATCATGCAAAGTAAGGCACCACAGTAAAGTGATACAAAATAAAGCTCACTGCTTTATTTTGCATGAAAGTTAACATCGATATAATTGCTCCATGTTGTGAACGGCTGCTGCTTTGCTAAGCAGCACACTTCTTTTCCGTGAAATTTTGCAAGGATTGCAAACACACCGCCAGGGGCCCAATGCACACATCGTGTAAGGTTTAGTTAAGAGCTTGGCAAAAACGCACAACTGGTACGTAAACAACCCTAGGTTCAAGGTCCAGCTCCTGCAAACTCGTGCAACCCCCAACTCTTTAGTGAAGCATCTGGCAATAAACCCAATTTACAAGCCAAACGTATTGACTCTAACACTCTTGCAAGTGTAAGCTATTTTGTAAAAAAGTGTAAGTGTTTCCTCTGCATGCACAAGCAGACTGAGCAGCAGCTTACAAGAGTCAGCCTATTTTGTAAAGGATGGTGTACATTTCTAAAATATTTTTCTAAAACATCAGAGGGTTGCACTGCCTTTTGAGTTTGCATGCAAATGTCTGCTCGTATGAACTCTTGCATGCTGCAACTCCTCTGCAAAGCACTTCAGAACGGTAAAATAGTGTACACAATTCAGCCACATACGAAGCGCACCGCCTGCAAAGTATTGCAAGCTGGAGAACAGGTCTTGATGTGAAAACACAACTACTTAGTCGAATGCAAACTTAACGACCTTGCTGCTGCTTTGATATTGCACTATTGTTCCTGGCTCTGATTTTGCATTTCCTGAAACAATGCGACGAAGTATAATCCTAAAAAAAAAACATGTTCCCTGCTTTATATATCCGTCCGGGCTGCGCAGGCAGGGCTCGGTGATTATTGGAAAGGAATGCACTGAGGTCAGTCCAGGAGCCCTGCGGCGGGAGCTGACCCCGAGCTAGTGGAGGCTCCGGGAGCTGGAGCGAGTCTGTCGGTGCAGAGTGCATGCCGTTCACCCATGCACTAAAGAGGTCGTGCAGTGGTCGTTGCATATTTCTTGTTTGCTTACCTCAGCTCCGCCTGCTCCTCTCTGCTGCTAGACGCACACACCCGCCTATCCATAGCTATTCAGGCCTTCTTTTCACCATCCCTATGTTATTAAGGGAGAGTTTCCAAAGCATTGTTCTGAGAAATGGGACGCACAGCACTCAACCAGCCACCCTCTCACCCTCAAACCTGCTGATCTGCAGAGTAGAGAGGGAGGACTGGCTTTGAAGACAAATTCTGCCCCTAAACTCACTGAGGCTTCCAGATTTCACAATCTGCGTTCTGATGTGCAAAGGGGCCCTTGTTCCCTCCCAGGACAATAGGACAGTCATCAGCAGTGTGCCAGCCCCAGTGGCTGGGAGGAATGACTCAGAGCAGCCAGAGACTCTGGATGTAGTGACAGGAATATGTGGCTATAAAAGAGCACCACATCCGCATGCACTTGCTGAGCTGCAAAATATAATCTCTCGGGCATCTGCAATAACGTAGGTGATGCCAGGCCCAGCTGTACGGGGGCCCATTTCCCACCTAAATATGTAAACCAGAAATGCTCATTGATGGGGTGTAGCCTAAGGTTTTCAGTGGAAAAGGGCAGTGGAAAACCAGCCTATAGGATGATCAATTGGTGCTGTTGTGCTTGTGCATCCGTGAAGCATTTTTCTGATCATGCAATATATAATAAGGAATAGGAATAATTATTGGTGGGAAAAAATGATTGCTCCTCACACATCACAACTTTTTTTAAAAACTCCTTTCGTTGTAGGATTACAGGTTTCTTAGATCAGTATAATTCAGTATAATTCTAATATGGTTTCCTTAGGAACTATGTGTAATCCCACAGTCACAATGTGTGCCACGCTGATAATCAGGATTCACAACCAGCTCCCCAGGCCAGCTCCCGCTCCCCAGATGCTGTTTGGTTAACCCAAGAATGTAGTGAAACCGCTCCATTCCCTGCCACAAAACGAAACACTTGATTTGTTTTAATCAATGCCTTCCCCGCGCACTCAGTCCAGGGCGGCTGCGAGGGATTGTGCTACTCTATATGCTCACGCGGATGTCCACCTCTGTGGGGTCACAATGTGGCAACTGCATCTGTCCTCTGGTGCTTGCTCAAAGGCTGTGTTATTCATGGAGTTTACGTCTGGGGAGATATTGTTGATGTGGCTCTCAAGAGGTCCGGTTGACGTACTTATTGACAAGTGAAGGCTGTTGATTGTCGCGATACGTAGAGTGCATGCTGGGCGTCTCAACTGTCTGCTCCCTTTCTAAACTGCTCCAACTCCCACTTTGCACCATACACTATGCACATCAACTAGGGTCCCCACACAGTGCAACTGAGAATCCCCCTTCTGGGTACAGATATCTCAACAAGACTTTCTGACACAAATCACCTAGAAAGATGCCTGCACACAGAGTCCCGGTACTACTAATAATCTGCATACACTAACACAACAGCAAAGCTATCTTGCATTTTCCCTCTATCCCACTAACCAAACCCAACCCACTTTTCTTGCATATCCCATAGCATTAGGAAACAGCAGCAGCAGTGTGATGGGCTGGTGGTGGGCCGATGTAGGCCTAGCACTGAATTGGATGGGCCGCCCGCAATGCAGGCGGTGCCCGCCAGCTACGGGGCCGGCATTAGGGGGCCAAGATTTTTTGGGCACTGGCACTTATTATTTTACAAATTAAGCACTGGCTGCGTCCCGATGTCCGCGGACCACGCAAAAGTCAGCGAATATTTCTGGGCCAATCAGAGGCCGGTCTGCGGACCGAACAGGAAAGTGAGTCCGCGGACCGGACATAGATTTCACTAATTCTTTTGCCTTATGTTTTGGTCGTTTAAAAATAAACTACTGGACGGATTTACAACAAATTAACAAAATCACACTTTAGGGACCAAGCCGCAGCACATGCCGCAGATTTGGTGAAAATCCGTCCAGCAGTTTGGGCTGTAGGCGTGAGCAAAGTTTTTTCCCATTATGTCTATGGGGGAAAAAAAAATTTGGGACCCCCCCCCCTATAACTTTGCCCCCCCTTGACCAAACCTCACTAAACTTTGCAGAGTGGGCCACATACTCTCTTTGCAAAGTTTGGTGAGGATTCGTCCAGGGGGAGCGAAGTTATAAGCAGCCCAAAAAGTGCTCTTCCTATGGGTTTAGCAACTTTACCATAACTACATGGCCGCTACCACAGGCCATGTAATATATTGATATAGTTATATAGATATATATATATATATATATGCAACAGTAAAATATATATATATATATATATATATATATATATCAAATGTGATATACATATATACATATGTATATCTCATGTGATATATAGATGTGTGCTACAAACACCATGCACCTGCACAATGGTGGGGAAAGGAGCGCAGAGCACGTTTGTTCAAAGCCCCCAGCTTTGCTGAGTGGTCCCTCAGCGAGGTTGGGGGCTTGTCGTACTACCAACCATGGCACTCCCCAACAGCAGCGACCCGAACAATACCATTTTGGTACTGTATATGGCTGCCACTTTTTTGCTTTTGCAAAAGTGGAGGAGTTCCACGAGAACGGCCTTCAAAAATGAAACATTCCGAAAGTGCAGGTTGCTAGGTTGGTTTTCTGCCCTTCCTAGCAACCGGCACACATATTCCAAAAGTGGCACTTTCATTCCGACTTTGGAAGAATGTGCCACCTTTCAAAATAGGTGTTAAGTAATGAAAAGGTTGCTAACACTTTGTGACCTTTTCGCTACTTAATACCTTGATGAGAATCAAGCCTTCAAGGCCCGATTCTTATACAGGCGCAGTGAGCGTGCTAAATAGCACGACTCGCTGTGCCATTTCTTGAAACCCAGGAACCAATGCTATTCTTATGTGGGCCTGAGCACGATATTGCTCTGCTGCCAATCCACCTGTTTCTAGTGGTAACGGGTGGATTGGCAAATCTCAGCAGCACTTTTGTTAAATAACGAGGGATTCGTTATTAACAAAACTGTTGCCGAGAGCATAACAATTGCACGTGCGCAATCGGCCTGGCAAGAGGGTGGGGAAAGCTGTAAAGTCCTGGCATTGTGGGGTAATTATAAAGTGGGTAATACCTTAAATGGGCCAGTTTTTTGGGCGTGGCAAGATCCCCTGCGGTGTCCGCTCTCCGCACATATCCTGGGGCTACCTACCACCATCCCACCATTATGGGTTGGCCACACTTCTATTTCGCTGTAGAAAATAAAATAGACAGCACTTAAAATTACTACCCCGTCACCATGAGCAGTCTCTTCTTGTGGAACTCCTCCTGTACGACACCAGTTTGGTACCGTACTTTGGCGCCAATTTTACGCACTTATGAAGTTGGAGGAGTGCGACAAGAATACCCATGCAAAATGACAGATATCTAAAGTGCCGGTTGCTAGGTCGGTTTTCAGTCCTTCCTAGCAACCGCCACCCATATTCCGAAAGTGCCGCATTCATTCTGACTTCGGAAGAATGCGCCACCTTCAGAACAGGTGTCAGTTACCGAAAATGTTGTTACCACTTTTTCGGTAATTAGCACCCATTTAAGAATCAGGCCCTACGGCCTGATTCTGATGTTGGCACAGTGAGCATGCTAAAGAGCATGAATCACTGTGCCAAGCCTGGACGCCAAGGCTCCACCACTATTCTCAAGTGGTCCTGGGCGTCCTTGTAGTACACAAGAGTGCACCGCCTTCATTGCGTCTGTTATTGGCCACAATGGAAATTCTCGGCAGCACTTTCCTTAAATAATGACATAATAGATATTTTACTAAAGTGCTGCAGAGAGAACACCTTAAAGGCATGGTCTAGTAAAAATGTTTATTGTCCCAACGGGTCGGCCACGTTTTTTTAAGCCTAAGTGGCTCGATTTTAGAAAACTTTCCTATGGACCTTACCCGAGTTTTCGTCCATTAAACGCACGCGAAAATAAGCACCAGGGAGCCGCCATTTTCTGATAATCCTATCTTTTCCCCGATCGCCCTGGCGGACCTGCTTTTGCGGCACTAAATCAATTCCCCCGCCCCTGAGCCTGTCATCAGCAGACTCGTACCGCCCATTTCCCAACGCCAAAGCACGTCTTGTGTCAACATTCGCTGCGCTTCAGCTAATGACGTGTCGCCATGGAAATGGCAGGACGCCTCTCTCCTCAATAAGTATAAACAGAACGTTTCACAACACACATCAGCAGATTTTCGATTCCATTCCTATCTCTGTGTTACTTTGAGTATTCTGGGCTCGTTTCAGTGCTCTGGTCAGCTACCTTCGCCGCTTGTAGCCCGTGTGAACAGATATCAGTACCACCGCTATAAATTATTTTAGTTTGTTTAACACACAATGGCTACAATAATGCCCTACATGTACGAGCCCGAGTATACCGAGGAGGAACTACTGGAAAGGGAAGCACGCGAAAACGATGGGGATTCGGACGGCAGTTGGCAGGACGAATCAACAGATGAAGAGCCTGGGCCTAGTCGAATGGACGGCGTCTCCACCTTGTGCACATGCAATCGGTGCGAGCTAATGCCAACTGAGGACGAGAACTGCTGCTGCCGAGAAAACTCGGGATGCCTGGCCTACATTTCGGAAGGCGAGCCACGACCGCAATGCATCACCGAGCTGCCAGACTTCAGGGCAGCCTGCCTCACACGGGCCGTGTTGAGAATAATGATGGTGCTTATGCACGAACTTCGAGCAACTGTTTGTCCTCGTAATCCGAGTAACGAGTAAGTATACTCTGCTTGTCATGCCACTCCTATTTCATGTTCTTCTACTATATCCAAAATTACATCTACATATCATTGTAACGCATGTAAGTCATTCAATAGTGTGCATTGTCTAGATAGCATTTGTCCGTGTAAAATGCCATTAGTTACAAGAATTGTCATTGACAACAAACGTTTATTAAACTTATCTGGGTCATTTAAAAACAGTTTGTTTCATTCCTTTTCACAGGTGGTACAGGCTGGTGGCCTATCGTTCCTTTACATGGTGGCTTCACGGGAGGCTTGGACACCGCGTTCGAAGAGTGATACCCGCCTGTGCCGTTCGTGCCATTAGAGAAACGTTCCCGAGTGACAGCGGTCAGTACAGGGGATTTTCTCTCACTGTGCTGCAACCTGACCTGTATAATCTTTAAAGTCTTGTATTTTTGTGTCATGAAAATAAGATACAAAATAAAACACCACATATATTTTAACGTTTGTCTCGATTTTTTAAATGAATCAAGTGTGTCTCCATTCAAGGATGGACGTCAGACACCTGTGCTCCGAATGGGTGAAGGTTTGGTCGCTGTGAAGCAGGGTGGTCACTATCTATCTAAGCTAACATAACATATTCTCGATAATGCATGCACTAAATAACACTTGTTCAAAGTCTTTCAGTAGGTTATGTCTCTATAAAAGTCACACATATATCTATACTAACAATTACCATTGGATTATACAGGCCCTAGGGTCTTGGCCACTATAATACACCGGTTGAAGTGTAGGTCTGTGCTCACAAGAATCTCCGGTATGTGGCATTTGTTATTGATAAGCAACGATATACTATTATTGATATAAAGGCGATATACTGTATATTGATATAAAGGCGGTTCGCGCTGGTGGATGCGCGCTGGCATGGGGGGCTGTGACGGGCGCAAACGGCCAAGGTGCCAAACTACATGTACACTTCAAAAGGTGTCCCACGCCAAGGGGCCATCGGTCACATGGCCTCCTCAGACCCCGTGTCTCCAGGCAGGCCTCCCCTGAGGCAGGCCGCCCACCTGCAATCCACAAAAGTGTGTCTCCATTCAGCAGTCTTCCTGTGCCTTATCTGCACGCCCCAGGGCCATCCATCCCACCCCCCTCTATCAAAGGCGGTTCACACCTGGGGATGAGCGCTGGCATGGGGGGCTGTCCGGGGCGCTAAAGGCCAAGGTGCCAAACTACATGTACACTTCAAAAGGTGTCCCACGCCAAGGGGCCATCGGTCACATGGCCTCTTCAGACCCCGTGTCTCCAGGCAGGGCTCCCCTGAGGCAGGCCGCCCCCCTGCAATCCACATAAGTGTGTCTCCATTCAGCAGTCTTCCTGTGCCTTATCTGCACGCCCCAGGGCCATCCATCCCACCCCCCTCTATCAAAGGCGGTTCACACCCGGGGATGAGCGCTGGCATGGGGGGCTGTCCGGGGCGCGAAAGGCCAAGGTGCCAAACTACATGTACACTTCAAAAGGTGTCCCACGCCAAGGGGCCATCGGTCACATGGCCTCCTCAGACCCCGTGTCTCCAGGCAGGCCTCCCCTGAGGCAGGCCGCCCCCCTAATACCATGACATACATACGTCATTCATTCACAAACACACCCCAGTTTCTAATACTTTAAAAACCACTCGATATGTCTCATGAGAACATCTTTGTGCTTTGCAAGTCAACTCTTGAACGTGCTACCTGGGAACCACTGAGATCTATGCTAATCTGCTTGTCGTCGTGCTATCCGTGAACTCTGTGACCGACCGCTTCGAGCATACCCATCAGTGCGCTACCTGTGGCCATCCACCTATTCTCCCGCAACATACTGCTCTGCTTGCTGAACCCAACTGTTTGTTGGTCAAGGTAAGGCCATGTATCCTGGTTATATTTCGCAGTACAAAATAGTGCTATGTTCATTGGTCTCATTGGTATTGACTTGAGTTTCCATTGCTATGCCATCAATAGATCTATTTATTTTCATCTGTGACTATTGTGATTGAATTGCATCCTTCGGGGGTCCAGTCAATAATGTTAGCATGTTTCCTTCTCGTGCAAGACAGAACATCCAAGGGACGAGTCACATGTTCAGATTTCAGTCACATCAATTATACATTTCTGCAACTTATGCAAATACTAAGCAGCACATAATGAACTGGTATAGTTCCTGCGACCAAAACAAACCTTGCATTGATCATTGTATGATTCATTTACTTTTGTATCAAATCTTTACTCTTGAAGATTGTATAATAATGTCGATATTTACTTTTCAGATTCATCAACAATGCCTGCCTGTTCGATTAGCGGTTGCCCTTCGAAGACCCATGCGAAATCTGAAGGAACTACAATGCATGTATTCCCGAAAACTGTTGATCGAATAAGAGAATGGGTCAGACATTGCGGATATCCACTGTATGAGCTGGAAAGTAGAGTCCAACAAGTCTTAGAGGACAAGAGGGGTGATCGATACCGCATCTGCAGCCGGCACTTTTCCTTGGACATGTACACAACTTCTTGGGTAACAAAGAAGAATAAACGGCGAACGACACGGAAATTGCGCGAAAACGCTATTCCCACTCTATTCGTTCACATTCCGCCACCGGTGAGTCAAGTGTCCGGATTTAGCTTTAGGCCTTGCGGTAGTGTGTAGCCGAATGGATTAATAGATATTGTAGGTGTTCTATCCCTTGTAATAATGTCGATATTGATATGAGTGTATACTTTTTTGAATAATGACATTTATCAATATATTCTTTTTCGATTTCATAACCCACAAACGCAATGTATATATATATGGGGACAGGGAACTGTGCTGTATTGAGCATTTTTCAAGTATTCTGTCGGCTTACATGGCTATTTTTAATATTGGCATTTCATTATCAATCATTAATTGACCTTTACAACTTCTTGACTATCCCTTGAATCTGAAGCAAGAACATTGTATATCCTTGACGTGGTCGCAGTTATCAACCACTTATAGCGCGTATCAGGTAATCTTACTAGGCTAATCCGCTACAGACTTGTTTTATGCATGTCAAGTAATAGTTTTATTCTATCGTGTAATTATTTTACAGAATGTTTGGTTACTGCTTTCCAATTAATATACACCTTAGTTGTCGTCCCCTGGTGTTTGTTTTCAGTTATAATTAGTGTTATCCATACTAATGCAAGTACTGTCTTTCAGGGAGATGCTGAAGCGTCTGCCACATCTACAACGTTTCTAGATGTTCCTAACCAGCAGGAGGTATGGATACTGACAGCTCCATCGAGCGTCATCATCAGAGCTGGAATTCTTGTTGTTTGATTGTTCTACACAATGTTTCATTCGTGGTTAGCCGTTGATATGTACCTGTGCTGTCGACCCCAGGTGTATTTTATGTTTTCGCAATTGTAATCCTCACTAATGCAAGTACTATGTTTCAGGCAGTTGATGGAGCGTCAACCCCTGCACTTGATGCAGAGCCTGACATTCAAGTATACGAATCGGCGCAACAGCTTTCGGAAGTGCGCACTACATTTGCAACATCCATAGATATTCTTCAGCAGCACGAGGTATGGATAATGACAGCTCCATCATGCGTGATCATATAACGTGATTCCATTTGCTATACTTTCTTCCCTATTAACGCAAGTGCTGTGTTTCAGGGAGACAGAGCTTCCACCACAATCACAACATCTCATTTAGATGATGCAGATGTAAAGGAATCGTTGAAATAAATCGATGAAATGTGATCATATTTGGATTTTCCTTGATTCTTTTGGACAATGCATCTTTCGCGGTTATCTCTTTATATGTACCTGTGCGTTCGACCCCAAGTGTGTGTTATGTTTCCAATATTGAAAACCATACTAATCCAAGTGCTGTGTTTCAGGGAGACGACAGGGCTTCCACCACAATCACAACATCTCATTTAGATGATGCAGATGTAAAGGAATCGTTGAAATAAGTCGATGAAATGTGATCATATTTGGATTTTCCTTGATTCTTTTGGACAATGCATCATTTGCGGTTATCTCTTTATATGTACCTGTGCCGTCGACCCCAAGTGTGTGTTGTGTTTCCAATATTGAAAAGCATACTAATGCAAGTACTGTGTTTCAGGGAGATGCGGATGCCTCCTCTCCAATACAACCATTCATGGCAGTCCATGCAGAGCCAGAGGTATGGATACTGACAGTTCCATCGAAATAGATCATCACTGGTCGAATACTTGTCCTTTGATTGTTGCACACAATGTTTAAATCTTATTTGGCTATTGAGATGTACCTGTGTGTTCGTCCTCACGTGTGTTTTATGCTAACAATATTTTGATACATAGTAATGAAAGTACTATGTTTCAGGGAGACGATGGAGCCTCATTCCGTGCTGTCTATGCGGATACAGAAAATATAGTCCTTGCAGCGCAAGAGGAAGGGAGGACATGCGGAAACGAATCGGAGCTACAGCGTGCAGATGTTGAAGGTCGAGTCAAAAAAGTTGCAAAGAAAAAAAACAAAAAAAGGTTAGTTACAAACAGTTCATAACTTTAAAAAAATGTTTGTGGTGGGGACTATTTTATGTTTTTTTCCAGTCAATTCTACTACACTCCATCTTGTGTTTAAACTGAATATCCCATTTCCAATATCTCCTCCAGTTACCCGTGGGTGTCAGAACTATACACACACACAGACAGTGAAGCGAATGAGAGATGTGGCTTGCCAGACCGTGTACACTATGGAGGAACTATTAATTGAGGCGAGGCGTGTTCAGGCTCGAGGTGCTCATGTCCAATGGCCAGAACATGAATTAACTGTGTTTGGAGACTACAGCAAAGTTGCATTGGACCATAGCTACAGTGCGACCGGACCACCACAAGAAGATGTTATTGAATGTATTGAAGATAGCTCTGAAGTAGTTGCAGATCAATTTACACAATCTACACCCGCCAAATATTTGCCACCAAAAAACCTGTCGACATTGTTGTGTTCTCCCATCAATGTTGAAGTAATAGATGTTGAAATGACAGTGAATGAACCAGCCGCAGCATCCATAGACGCATCAGAACTTGATAACAGCGATATTACTTTCCAATGTGTTGAAATCACCACAACGTCAAAGGCCGAAACAACGTTGACGCAGGATGACAGTCTAATGAAAGAGAGCAAATACATTGTATTCGACAGTTGTTTGATGGAAATTATAAGTATGCTGAAATGTGTGCGTTCCATTAGAGGGAATGTATGTGGGAAGCCATTGATTAATGTGACTCGTCAAATAAAAGGCAGTAACGTCAAAATAAATGCCGCCTGTAGATTAAATCATAGGTTCTCATGGTCTGCACAACCAATGCTGGGGAAAATGCCAGCAGGCAATCTACTGTGTGCAGCTGCATCACTTTTTAGTGGCTCCAGTTTTAGAAAGTTAGAGGCTTTCTTTCAGTTTGTGGGACTCCATTTCATTTCTAAAGCGCTGTACTACACATATCAACGTGATTATCTGTTTCCGGCCATTAGTGATGCTTGGAAAATTGAACAATTGTCTCTAGCAAGTACATTCGAAGGCAAACGATTCAGGCTAGCCGGCGATGGACAGTGCGATAGCCCTGGATTTTCTGCCAAGTATTGCACCTACCACTTTCAGGACATGGATAGTAAGAAAATTGTGAGTTCGGTGGTCGTGCAGGTAACACAATGTACATCGTCAGTGGCCATGGAGAAACTAGGATTTATAAAATCAGTGGAACATCTACAATCGAGGGGGATGCACATCGACCTCATAGCCACGGATAGACACGTTTCAATTGCCAAGACAATGAGAGAGCAGTTCCCACATATTAAACATCAATTTGACGTATGGCATCTTGCTAAATCAATCAATAAGAAAATCTCGGCTGCAGGAAAAAAAAAAGGTTTTGAAAGTATTTTGCAGTGGTCACATTCTATCACCAACCATCTTTGGTGGAGCTCAAAAACTTGTGAGGGGTCAGTGGAAATACTACTTGAAAAATGGCGGTCACTGATGCACCACTGTACCAACGTTCACCGCTGGACAGCAAATGAAGATTTCCACCAATGTGAACATGGCCCTTTGTCCCCAGAGGAGGCACGGAAGAAGCAGTGGTTGATTCCATCTTCACCGACACACAAAGCCATTGAGAAGATTGTTTTCGACAAAACTCTATCAAGAGATTTGAGAGGACTGACAGAATTCTGTCACACAGGAGATTTGGAGGTGTTCCACAATATGTGCCTAAAGTACAGGCCAAAGCGCTTGCATTTTAGCTTTCGGGGCATGAAACATCGCACTCTACTAGCGGTCTTGGCCCATAACAGCAATGTCGGACGTGAACAATCTAGGACTAGGGGTAAAGTAAGGATGCCTCGCTACACTAAGGTGTTTTCAAAACGAAGTAAGCAATGGGTGATCAAACCAGTCTATGATGAAATGCAGTTCGACTTTGTGAAAGGCCTTATTGTTGCTATGTTAGAGAAGCACAGATATGGAATTTTAGAAGTTTCTGTACAGAGCAGTGATCCATTGCCACCGAACATTGCGACTGTGCCATGCCCACCCGATGCACAGCTGATTGTGAAGTACAAATCCCGGTTTAAATAATTGCAATACGATTGTCTTTTTGTAAATAAATGTTATTGTACAGTGTACCTGTAAACCTAACCCCTAACTTCACCATCATGGGTGGCGAACAAGCTGGGTGTCATCTTTGAATTCTCTCTATTCACCTCACATATGTGTATGTATATATTTTTCTCATGTCTCATCTCATGTAAATGTAAATGCTGCGCACTGTTAACGGAGGGGAGGCTTGCGTATTGCAAATAATAAAACAAACAAACAATAAATCTCACTTTTAACTCAACTCCTGTGGTACTTTATACTTTCCCTGACCTTCCGCCAAAAATTAAATGTCTCAATTTGGGCTGCAAAGCTCGCAGACAACGGTGACAAAATCGGGGCACTTAGAACGCGCCAGCCAAGCGGGCCGTGGCATTTGGGAGAGAAACCAGTTCCCATTTGCACATTGAGGCGCACTACATAGACGGATTCCAAACTTCAAGTTCTCATAGATGCCTATACTAGGTGATGTTGCAAATAAAGAATGCGAATGACAGCGCCCAGATGAGGCCCACAAGTCGCACTGGAAGTATAAGGGTCTATTGTTTTTTGACCTTGAGACAGGGACCATGCCGAAAGAACTACATTTGAAGGGAGTGCGCAATAACGTAAGAGACGATAAGGCAGAAAATTCAGAAACTAGATCGAGTTTCAGTTTTAGGTCAGTATACGAAAAATCATTGTTAAGAGCACGGTCCGTTTTACAGACTGCATTACGAAGAGACACAATGGAAATTTCAAATATAATGTAAGTAAATCTTTACACGCTTTTATACCGGAATGAAGATTTAATGAATGGATGCATGAATAAATGAATGAATGAAGAGCTAGGAAAAGCAAGTAAAACTGTTCGTAGTGGGCACATGGGCATGCAGGTCCTCTGGTCTCACCGATCTCGCTCCATGGCCCAGCCACTTTTCCCTGCACTACGGGACTGTCTCTGTATCCTTCAGCCCCTTCTCCCGGCATTTACCTTGCACTTGCCACCAGCTGGCCCTATTATTTAATTTGTATTCAACTAACCTTGTACAGCCCATCCCCATGCGCAATTGGAAAGACACCTGGCCTAGTAGGATCGTTGTCTGTATGCCCTTGTTCCCCACCTGCCTCGTCACGCCTAGTAACACTTGAGTATAGGCGCGTTACAAATGCCATATCATATATCATATCATTCCTCACGCATGTAGACTGTCGTTTATCATTGTGTGTTGGCCTCGATTTATCTCGTTACTTTTCGCATTGATTTTAGAGACGAACATACTCCATTGAACTACCCTTGCAAGCAAATAGTTTCTGATCGGCCGTAATAAATAAAATGAGTAATATTAATGAAGTTCGGCTAGCGAGGCTAATTATCATTTTTTTGTTTTCATAACAGGTATTTGATCCCTTACTGCCACTGCCATCTGTTTGAGACACCGGCGGATGGATTCTTCAGCAGGCACCTGCAGCTTCGTGTCAACAACTGGAGCACGATCACCATATTATGGGACGATCGCCAAGGGCCCACATGCCCTTACGCTGTACTAGTGGCTAGAAGCAACATAACAACCTTTAGGCTGGACTAGTGCCTAGTTGATGGAACAGCCTTGCGGTTCACCGCGCTTCCAAAGTGATTCTTTTTACGAAAATGAACACCCTGTGTACCATAAAGGAACACCGCGTGACTCAAGATGAAACGGAACAGTTATTGCGGATACAGATAAAAGAAAATAAATGGCTTCCGGAGTTCATATGGCAATTGCTGAATATTCTCTAAACATTTAATGTCAAATAAATGTACTTTACCAAATGTACCGTGTTGCTGTTTCATTGTAAAGTACAGTTTCATATTCCGAATTGTGGCGCGCTGTGTTGTGAGTTGATCTGTGTTGGTTTCCGGGTTCTGTGTGGAGTCGCGCAGAAGAAGACTGGGCGCGTTTGCCTACGCAGCACAGTAACGTCACGGGGAGAGGCGGGGAATATGAATGTTTTGATAATGTCAGGCTCAGGGGCGGGGGAATTGATTTAGTGCCGCAAAAGCAGGTCCGCCAGGGCGATCGGGGAAAAGATAGGATTATCAGAAAATGGCCGCTCCCTGGTGCTTGTTTTCGCATGCGTTTAATGGACGAAAACTCGGGTAAGGTCCATAGGAAAGTTTTCTAAAATCGAGCCACTTAGGCTTACAAAAACATGGCCGACCCGTTGGGACAATAAAAAATTTTACTAGACCATGCCTTTAAATAACGATATATTTGTTATCCACATGCTTTAAAACAGTGTGCCAGCTGTATGCCAATATTCACAAATACCAAAATATTACATTACAAATTAACCACCCACCCATCCCTCCCCCCAACCATTAATCATTGCCCACCCACCTGCACTGCGACCAGCTTACTGTGGCACTCCTCCACAATACCGGCACCGAAATGGCACCATATATGTGCCCCACTTTAATGCACATTAAAAAGTGGAGGAGTGCCACAAGAATACCCGTCTTAAATGGCAGGCAACGCATGTAGCGGTTGCTAGGTTGGTTTCCAATCCATCCTAGCAAGCGCCACAAATATTCTGAAAATCAAGGTCGGACTGGGACAAGAAATAGGCCCGGTCACCCAAAAAAAAGTGGCCCACCCCTCACCTCAAAAAAGTGGTCCAACCCTCGCCTCTTGACCTCTCATGACATCACCGGAAGTGATGTCATTTGACCCCACCCAAAGTGACATCCCGGGAAGCAATGAAACACGACCTTTCAGCCCTTGACAAAACAGGAAGTGGCATCAAATAGCATTGTCCCCAAGTACACTAAATTACTGTGAATCCAAGCAGACGTCCAAGGCCAAATGATAATATGTTATTGTATAGCACTTACGCTTAAGCTCTTTTTTATAGAACAAATATGCATACAATATCACCCAACTTGCGTTGGTACTCATTTATCGACCTACGAAGGATGAAAGGCTTTTTGAAAAAAAGAAAAAAAAATTGAAAAATATAAATGTACAATTTATTTTTTCTTCCAAACCGGCCCAGGCATGGCGAGAAACCGGCCCACTCCCCAGGGACAATTTTGGCCCGGCCACGGGCCGAAGGCCAATCTGACACTGCCGAATATGGCGCATTCATACCGACCTCCGAAGAATGCACCACCTTCATAATAGGTTTTAAGTACCGAAAAGGTTGTTAATGCTTTTCCCGACCTTTTCGTTACTTAACACCCGCATGAGAATCGGGCCCTCAGTATTAAAACATTTAGGCGTAATGCGTCAGTTTCCTCGTAATTTAATTTAAATCGAGCATAGAAAAAGTTGAAATAGGACATACCATGACATCAAATTTTGGGGAAAGCTCGACAAAATGTAGCTTCGTTGAATTTTACTTACTTCGGATGTACTCTGATTTAAATCGGGGTATGTACCAAGAGCATTGTCAACACTGTGCAAGGTCAGCGTCAGATTCAGATGTTAATGTGGTGCTGCATTAGCATGTAAAAATAAGCTTGACAACGCTGGCCTCTGGTGGCCATTTATGATATTTATACTACAAATTCAATCATCATCTAGAGTTCTTGGTCGGGATCACGGTAGCTGGAAATATAGAGATCCAACTTTTTCTTGTGGTTTGCTTCTGGGCTGAAACACAGTCCTTCGGAAATGTGGCATTTCAGAATCTGCATCCTTTACCTGTGGACCGCTCAGTTTTCTCGGAATGAGGCAGTCACACGCCAGTAGTTCTTCATGCGCTAACAGCAGGGCACCTTCTGGACAACATTGCGCACAGGGTCAACCACTGGACTCAAGCCTGCCTGGCCCACGTTACTCCCATTTCTTGAACCATGCGCTGCATTCCCGCCACTCCAACACCAATGCACCATTGCAATTTAAGTAACGTTTTAGTGACTTGTACTGAAAAGTAAAAGCAGACAGCAGCCTAGATCATGTGGCAGACAGGAATTAATTTTCATTATTTAATGTTTATGTCAAATGAAGGACACTCTCCTAGATGTTGCTGTCACAAAATAATTTCTGCTGCATAATCGATTTTGTCAACAATTTTGCTCTCATATGAACGTGTACGTGTAGCTGGCGCTCTTCCGTTAGTGAACGCGCCTCTCGGAGCCCATTCCAAACACGAGTTTGGAAGGAGGGAAAGAAAAGCGACGTTCTAGGGTATGCTATGGTAGGGGTTTATAGTGACAATTTCGAATTACATCATTTCGAATGCCAAAATGTCGAAAACAAACATGTAAATAAAAAAATAAGACATTCGATTTTTTGTACATTTTTTTTAGGTATAATTTTGTCGACACTTGTCATTCGAAATGATTTTTTCGACATATTAACTGGATACCTATGGTAGGTTACGTTACATGCTGGTGCCAAAGAATGCTTTGAATCTACATCAGCACAGTATAGGGGATGAGAGGACAGTAGTATGGTTATGTTGCATGTGACGTGAGTACATGACCATATCTGTCCAGTGTCCGGTGTCAGTGCATGAGCCTTTCATGGCCAAACCTGGACTATGATGAGAGTACCTGAATATAGTACTTCGGCATATGATGCCAATAGCTGAATAATGGAGTGAGTGCCTGGGCATATGAAGCCAGCATCTGGCTGAAGGTGGCACCCGGATGCACACCTCGCTCGCTTCAGGAATTGGACGATGCCGTGTGATATGGGTTCAAACTCCTGGCAGGACCAACTCGGCCCTTCTAGGAAGTGTGGCTTCTAAGTGTGCAGTCAGCAGGCTGCTGGGCTGGTTGGCTGCCATCTTATGACTATCACTGACCAGCTGTGGATTGACATCATCGTGAGTACGGAGGCCCCAAGTCTTTTGTTTGCCTGCTTTGGGGGTTGTGAAAACACATTTAAATTGTGGCGAACTGTGTTACGTCCAATTTGAAACATATCAACTCAATGTTTGCGCTGAGCACGTTTCTCGTTTCAGCACAATCCTCACCTTGCCTTGGTATTGGACCCTTCATCAGAATTTCCACAGGGTGATTGCATGGGCTTGCCCCTTTGAGCCCAAAGTGTGTTTCTCCTTTAGCCCGGCCACAGCGGTTACTTGTCTTGGTGTCAAGCAGATGGAGTACTTAGAATTGCCCTGTGCCTTGTACCCTTGCACTGCCACAGTCCGAATTGATGTTACACCGGCTTTTAGGTAAGACTTCCTGTTCTTTGATTATGCAACACAGGTCCGCTCTACAAATGAAATCTGCACCTAATCACAGAACTACATTACGCAGCGCGACTGCTTTATAGCGCAAACCCAAAAAAAAAAAAGCTTGATCTGGGCGGTGGGAAAAATGTGTGCTACAGAGGAAACATCACAACCCCACAAAATCAATCAGATGAAAGCTGATATTACAGATTTCTTCCATGTAAGGAGAACAGAAGGCGATGATCAAACATCTCGGATTTTGGTTGACGATACGGCAGAGCTTTCACACTCGGACACTATAGACAACTCACTATTAAAAAAGTGCGTGGGACGGAGGTGTGCCTCTTTGGGTGGAGAAAAGGGCTGTCCTGCCCAAATATTAACATTGATGTATCAAACTTACCAGATCTAACTGTCCGAACATCGCTCTCGATCACTTCTGACATTTTTGAGACCAGCAGTGAGGGAGATGAAGAGGAGAGTGAGCCGGTCACCCCCAGAGAGGCAAATACTAAATGGCATAAATACAATAATGGCAAAGGTTGAAGCACTCTCCATGCTGATAGCTGCATTGGCAAAGGGCCAAGATGAGAGAAAAAACTCTTGCAAAGGTGACAGAATTGTCTGAAAAATCAATCTTTGCCCCCATACAATCACAAAGTATTCTAAAAAATACACCAACTACAACAACCACGGCCATGTCTGTGTTGGTACGTGATGGCCCAGCCTCTCCCTTCCTTTGCCCCATGTCCATGTATCCAATCATTGCAACCGGAGGATCTGGAAGACAATTGGGACTATGAGGAGATGTTTGTGCCACCGGCAGCTCAGCATGACCCGTCAACACAAAGACATTTGCAGTCAGTAACAGTAATCAAAGCTGTTCAAATTGTGCATACCTCCAAGGCCCCCAAAAAAGGTCAAAAACGAGTGCCCGATGATAATTAAACAACAGAGGGAAAACAGGCACCTGCAGCATTAAGGAGGTCACCCAGGGTAGACAAAGGGTGACTAATACCTCTCCGAATGGGTCGGTTCGAAAGGTAGTACTAAACGGGCTCACACAGCAAACTGTTAAACTGAAGCCAAAAACTGTCCCAAAAATTACTAAACAGAAAAATAATTCTGAGATAATAAGAACGGTTATCAAACCTTCATGATTGGAACAGAAAACCGAACAGGATATATCATAGCAGATGAAAAATTCCCTTTGGACATGAGCGCATTAAAAGACCTTGGCACATGGGCCATATTGGGGGAAATCGATCCCACAAATAAAAGCCCCTTTCTGAACCGGACTCAGCTCCTGGCGATTTTTCAACAGATACCGCGATTAAATCAGATCAGGTCTTCGGATATAAAACAAGTTTAATTATCCATCATGGGAAGCACTACCACTTCTCAAAATATATGCAGCTACTTACACACAAATGGGATGATCACTCATCCTTTGTCGGAAAAGTAAGGAGCCCATCCCTGACGAAGTGTCAAAATATGAATCTACGCAAGAAACATGGCTGCTGGCCGAACGAACATCAGAGAGAAGAGTCTTACACGCTCTCCCAACTAAGAAGGACAAGTCTGTAAATAGTAATCTGGAACACGAATCCAGGTTTCCTGAAAGAATCCTAAATGGAGCCAACTGACATCGTGCTACTAGAAAAACATTGAGATGGATATCCTGGAACACACGCGGCTATCGATCGCTCCTTCTTATTTCAGTCTGCAGGCTTAGCACAAATAATTTCAAGTGACATCTTCCTGCTACAGGAGGCTTGGTGTACCCAATCTTTTTTTTAAAGATGCTTTCCAGATAGTACAAAACCATGCTGTTCCCTCGATTAGGGATTGTGCAAGTGTCGGGCTCGGGATAGGAGCCAGGCTGGAGCACACTCTTACTGCCCTTCCTCATATTAAGAGATCCCCTTATGTATTACCAGCTGTATTACACATAACTAAAGACAAAACGAATGTGATCTTGATCATCAATGTATGCGATCCACGGGGGGGGGGGGTTGTGCGGGGGGTACACAAACCAAAGCCATAATGTCCACTATTGACGACGCCATTGTGCAGTGGCACGGGACATCACCAAGGGGCCATATTGTTATAGCTGGCGATTTAAATGTCAGAAATCTGCATATGTTAGCCTCCACTTCACTCAATAATGATTGTGTTTGGTTATGCTTCTTAGGAAGCCATGTTTTGCTTTGTTTGCCTCTAGATGCAGCACATGGTGGACCTTTGACATACACATGGTCCAACGGGAAGGTCAGTACACATATAGACTACATCTTAAGTGACTCCTCCACACGAAGGAGGTGCAGTCCTGTAGTATTACAATTTAATAGCTGAGTGAGCACGCAACCTTGAGATGGGAGCTAAACATGGACATATATATATATAAATATATATATATATGACCGAGTATATGAGTTGCCGGGTTGCTTCAAATTCTTAGGGAAATGGTCTACGTTGGACAGTAGGGAAATAAACGATGCGTTATGGGATAAGCGTCACCACGTACAAAAGGCATTACAAAAAGCTAACTGGGAATTTGCCTGCAGATAAGGCTGTCCTTAGCCTTGATCAATTGCTCTAAGTGGTGACAACATTATACATCACTATACTAAAGTTAAAAAAAACATTTCATCATTTGATAGTTGACAAAAAGAAAAATTATCGGAAAGCTAGAGTTGCAATTAAAAGTAAACTCAAAATTGAACTGGGATGAAAAGCAGAGTTGCATTAGAAATGTGGCCCCTAAATATAATAACTGGTGAAAACATCATAAGTACTCAACCAAAAATTCAAATTGGCTCCTCTTGTTTGGATGGATGAAATCATATGATAGCCATACAATTTGGTCAAATAAAAAGATGGTTACAGTTACTCTTAGACAGTGTAAATAGTTTGAGTTCACAAGAGGAGTCGATTCAATGCAATAGGTTAGGCAAAAGTCAATGGGCTAAAGTCTTGTATAGGATAAAGCAGTTCTGATAGTTAAACAGAAAAGTCTTTGCCAAAGTTTTCAGAAGCAGTTCAGAAAAGAAAGATTCATTTGTTGGGTCACAAGCTGACTAGGCCTGCAAGTTGCCAAAGTTTCAAGCATTTTCACAGTGAGAGGTAGTTCTCTCGGTCGGGTTTTCACAGTACCTTATGATGAACAAAAAGATGCAGCTTAAGACTTCTGTTCCTGGCAGTTCCTGCAGATCTCGCTGTTCCTGAGCCTCAGTCGTGGGGACAAGAGGGAGGACGTCGGGGGACTCCTGTACTGCACAGGGACTGGTCACAGAGCTGGCAAAATGGCAATTCTTCAATTTTGGTAGCTGTAGTCAAGCACACAAACTGGTGTCCCTCTCCCTGGTTATTCGGTTTCCGCAGCACTGAGGAAAATACAACCAGCTCCGAGAATGGTATCCTGGTTGCCTAGTGTCGAGTTGATTGGCCCCACCCACTCAAAGGGAGAAGTCGTCCTTGTGGGGGCTTCTCTGTCGAGATGAACATGGCGATTCGGACCTGCAGCAGGGTTTCACCGGGCATACCAATGGTCCAGTAGTTCAAGCAGCTGTCCTCTTCCAGCTCATCTTCGGTTCTTTCGTTCCAGTGGTCGACTCTGCCTTCCAAGCCAGGAGACTTGCCTTTTATTCAGTTCTCTCCATTCATTCCAGCCTAGCTGCCACTCACCCAGCAGGGTGGCTGTCCTTGCCATACAGTCAGCTAGCCAATCATGCCAGAGTGCATTTGGGTCTCCTAGGAGACTAAGCACACAGAGTTTTGGGCACCTCCCTCACTTCCTGCCCACCCCAGACACTCGGGCACCAGAGGCGGTCTTCAGTTCTGAAGCCCGCCAAAGGCGTAGGAACAAAGGGACCAAACCTGGTTTGGCACGCAGAGACAAACTCTGGAAGGACCTTTCTAAAATCAAACGGCGAAGAAAGAAGACCGGGACTTGTTTAAACAAAGGGGGCTCAGACGGCATCTTGAAAAACATGCTCCCGCGATTTTTCTTTACCAGTGTTCGAGGTCGGGAAAAATCATGGTAGTTCGTTGTAAAACCACTGCCACCAGCCATTTCAAGAAGAAAGGGTAGCATTTGACTGCTACATGAGTTTCTAGACATAGGGGATACTAGGTAACCCCTCCAGTACTCTATTGTAAGATAGGGTGTGCAGGGTCTAGGAATTTGAAAAGTCAGTCAATTTCACTTTACTTTCTCTGGGAAACAGTAGTTTATCCCAGAGAAGGTATTTAAACCTTGGGACAGCCTAAAAGGCTCCCCTTTGTCACTGCACTGAGGGTGCTGTGTGACAAGTGAAAAGATGATGCATATGGAGTTGTCTAAAACTCCATAACCCTAGAAATCAACACAGAAAACAAACAGAATTAAAACGTTCAAAGCCCCAAAGTTTAGCAAAAGAGCTGTTGGGCTCAAAGGCAGAGGGAATTAGCACATTTATGAGAATTATCCCTAAAAAGGATGCAGGCAAGTCTGCCATACTCCTCCTCTTGAACTTATCAGCTGCATTTGCCCTAGTGGACCACAACATTCTGTGTCATCACCTCATTTCCTCAGCCCACTTCTCACCCAATGTCACAGCGTGGATCCCCTAGTTCTTGCAAAGAAGAGCCATGAGCGTGTTCTCAGATAAGGTCTGTACAGCTGCCGTCAGCATCCACTGCGGAGTACCTCAGGGATCCTGTATCTCTTGCACTCTCTACAACATTTTCACTAAGCCTCTATTTGACATCCTAGACTCCATTGGCATAGGTTACACGAAATATGCTGATGACGCCCAAGTCCTACTCCCACTCTCTGGTAACTACGAAACTTACACCAAGACCCTTAACACAGCCTAGTCCACTCTTCAGGCCTGGATGTTGTGATGATCGGGGGGGCCGCCGGTGTCATGCGGGCCCCTATGGCGTACAGGCCCTGCGCGCAGCAACGCCGCGCAGGAACAGACACGGAGACGACTGCTCGTCCCGGCGCTCCGGCCCCAACTGCCGGGCGCCGCCTTTATTATCAACTACGCATGCGCGGTGTACACGCCGCGCATGCGCATACTGTGTACTACGTACACAACATCCCTCCTTTTCCCCCCAAACAACAAACCATCAAACATGGGGCCAACGTGGCTCAAACATTGTATACTTAACAGACTTTTGTTGCTCAGGTCGCTGAGTCCATAATAAAGTCTTGGAACCTTTGTGGAGGGCGGCGCCCCTCTCTGCGGGGGTACCTGGGCGGTCCCCGTTCGACATTCTCTGGCTCCGCAGGGTCTCCGGGCGTGTCGACGTCCTCTGGTGGTGCTTCTGCCGCCTGCCTTTGGCCAGGGTCCAGTTCTTCTTCAGAGGTTACTGGTCCTATGCGTTTGAAGAAGGACACATTTCTGGTCACTGTCCCACGCGCGTTCGCCGCTGTGACCATGGATCCCTTGACGTGGGTAACACCCATCGGGTGTGTTTCATATGTCATTGAGAGTTTCCCCTCTGGCCTCCTGTTTCGGACCAGGACGGTGTCTCCTACCGCTATTTCTTTTTCCGGCAGCCTCCGCCTCACTGTCTCCTTTTCGTTCCTCGCGGCCCTGTCCGCTGCCACCTGTGTGTCATCAATCACCCCCGGGCGTCGCTCTCCCGCTTCCGGTATCAGCCCTCTGGGTATGCGCTTGAATAGTGCTTCGGCGGGCGCGATTCCGGTGGACTGATGTGGGGTGGACCGGTACTCACGGAGGAATTTGATCAGATTATGGCGCAGGTCTTCCCCTCCATTGACGGAGATGCGAAAAATTTTGTTAAGGGTCCGCATGAACCGTTCAACCTCTCCATTGGCTCTTGGCCACAGTGGGGTCACTTTACGGTGTTTGATGCCTCGTTCTGCGCAGTATCTGGCGAAACGCTGCCCTTGGAATGTAGCGCCGTTGTCTGAACAGATCTCGAGCGGGAAGCCGTGGGTGGCGAAGATTTTGTCCATGGCCAGGATGGTGTGATCGCTGGCGGTGGATTTTACTAGCTCCACCTCCGGGTACC
The DNA here is from genome assembly GCF_040938575.1 of Ambystoma mexicanum. Classification (NCBI taxonomy): domain Eukaryota; kingdom Metazoa; phylum Chordata; class Amphibia; order Caudata; family Ambystomatidae; genus Ambystoma; species Ambystoma mexicanum. The sequence goes on along the minus strand of NC_090928.1, from coordinate 661,237,140 downwards.
TTGACCACTGGTCTGTTACCACTACGAAGTGTAGGCCTCTGCCGGTCGAGCCGAAGTCTGCGTGGACAGTACCCCACGGCACGTCGCTCCGTGGCATGGCTTGGATGGGCGGGCTCTTTTCAGCCGGACTCGCGGCTTGGCAAGGGATGCATGCCTTTACGAACTCGGTCACTCGGTGTTCCAGGTCGGGGAACCAGACTTTCAGCCTCAGGCGCGCCTTCATCTTGGCCATGCCTTGATGTCCTGTGTGGGCTAGCTGGAGAACCCTTGTGACCAGGGATCTGGGGATCACGATCTGGTCACCTCGTAGCAGTAGGCCATCCGTGGACACTGAGAGCTCATGTCGAGCCTTCCACAACAGTTGCAGGTCCCTCTGCGTCTCTGGGTGTCTTCTGGCGTTGTTCAGGAGGACGTCTCGCCATTCCCCTGTGGCAACCGCTCTTTTCACTCGCAAGAATGCTTCGTCAGAGTTCGAGTCATCTGCAATGTTCTCCCTCGACAGGGCCACTGGCAGGGCTGACTCGACGATGAGATGCACGGCGTCCGCCGCGTCAGAGAGCTCTACCGGATTCTGGGCGTCCCTCGTACCGGGGTGGCGGGACAGGTAGTCTGCGGGGTTGTGGGTGCCCGGGCGGTACACCAGCTTGACGCTGTATTCGATGAGCGATAGCATCCATCTTTCGATCCGGGGAGGCGGCTTTGAGGAGGTGCCTGACAGGATGGGAATCAGGGGTTTATGGTCAGTGACCACGACGACGGGTTTGCCGAGGATATATATCCTGAAGTGTTTGCATCCCCACAGGATGGCAAGGGCCTCTCTCTCGATTTGCGAGTAGCGCCTTTCCGTGTCGGTGAGGGCCTTGCTAGCGTAGGCAATGGGTCTCATCGCTCCCAGTTCGTCGGCCTGCATGAGGACTGCCCCTAGACCTACGGGGCTGGCGTCAACCACGATCTCTGATTCCCGGCTGGGGTGGAAGTAGGCCATCGTCTCCTGCTCTGACAGGGCCTCTTTGATGGCATTGAATGATCTTTGTTCTGCCGCTGTCCATTGCCACGGTACGTCATTCCTGGTGAGTGCTCTCAATGGTTCTGATAGGGAGGCTAGGTCTTTGATGAATCTGCCACAGTAATTGACCATCCCCAGGAAGCTCCGAACTTCTGCAGGAGATGTGGGCGGAGGCGCATCTCTTATGTCTTTTACCTTGCCGGGGTCAGGTGAAATGCCGTTCGCATGGAAGGTGAACCCAAAGAATTCCAGCCGATCTTTCAGGAATTCGCACTTTTCTTGGTGTAGCGTAAGACCTACCGCCTGGAGTCTCTCAAACGTGCGTTCCAGCCTTTTAAGGTGTTCGCTCTCTGACTTGGCGAAGACCAGAATGTCGTCGGACATGTTAATGACACCCCTCAGGCCGGAGAACGCTCCTCTTATTGCGTTCTGGAAGACCTCAGCCGCGGATGAGATCCCGAAGTTGAGTCTCTTGTATTGGTACAATCCTTCGTGCGTTGTGAACGTAGTGATGTACCTCGACTCGGGGTGCAGTTCCAGTTGATGGTAGCCGGATCTGAGGTCTAGTTTGGAGAAGACCTTGGCGCCTTGGAGTTCTCCAACGATATCGTCCAGGGTGGGCGTGAGGTGGCGCTCTCTTTTGATGGCAGCATTGGGTAGCCTCATGTCTACGCAGATGCGTACAGCCCCTGGTTGCTTCGGCTTCGGGGCCACTACGATGGGTGAAACCCACAGGGTGGGCCCTTCTACCCGTTCGATGATGTCTCGGTCCATTAGCTGTTGCAGTTCCGCCTCCACTTGTGCCCTCAGGTGAAATGGAATTCGGCGGTGCTTGAGGGCTGTCGGCCTTACGGATTTGTCGATGTGCAAGCGAATGGGGTCTGCGTTCAGCTTGCCGATACCCTTGAAGAGACTCGCGAACTTGTGTAGCATGCTCTTAAGATCTGCATGGTATACCCCAAATGTGAAATGCACGATGTCGAGCGCTTCTGACGCCGCACAGCTTAGCAGCGAATGGGGGCTGACGTTGGTGACGAAGAATCTTGCCTTGATGGAGTTCTGTCCATGCGATACTGGGGCAATAAATGCACCTTGGATGGGTAAGGGGGTGTCGCCACCGAATGCATATATCCTCGCTGTTGATGTCGACAGTTCTGGTGGGCCTGGCAGGGCTACGTAGTGTTTGGTGGCTAGCACGCAGACTGAAGCCCCGGTGTCGATGAGGATGGGGGTGGGAGTGCCCTTGATGTCGACGGTGCATTTGGGTTGGCGTTTTGTGCTGGAACATCTCGCGATGCTGGAGATGAAGAAGACTTCTTCCTCTTCCTCCTCTTCTTCTTCTGCGAGATCTAGGTCTTGCAGGCCTTGATCAATGGAGGAGATGCCTCTCACTCTGCGGGAACTGCTTCGCCCCACTCTCTCCGGTCCTCTCGTCGTTGTGACAGGGGCAGCCGCACGGCACGTTCTGGCAAAGTGACCCGGTATACCGCACCGGGCGCATGTCCTTGACTTGGCTGGGCAGTCACCGCTGTGGGGGAGGTCATACCCACAGTTCGAGCACGATGGGGCGGTGCTTGGAGCGGACGCGGTGTCGGGCTTTCTCGGCGCCCACCTTGACCTGTTCGCAGCCATCCTACTGCAAATGCGTCTTCGTTGTGCCCTGGTCGCGAGGCAGCGTCCATTTTCGCGCCTCTGGCCTCTGCTAGTTCGTGTGCTCTGCCCAGGTCCAGGATCTGCTGGAGGGTTAGGCCAGGCTCCCTCAACACTTGCCTCCGAAGTTTACTGGAGCTGCACCCCTGTAGTAATTGGTTGCGGACCATCTCCTCTTCGTCGGCCCATCTGCAAGAGGTCGCCAGGTGTCTCAGGCGGGCGCAGAATTTGTCCAGGGGTTCATCGTCTGTTTCTCAGCGCCCATGACGAACCTGTCAAAATCCACATTGGCCATGGGTAAGAAATGGTCTTTAAGTGCCTGCTTGACGGCGTCATAAGTGACCACGGGGATGGTCAGGGAGTCATAGATCTTGTGGACTTCTGCGCCTGCTGAATAGATCATGGTCGCAACCTTTTCATCATCGTCGTTAACCCCTGCTGCCCTGAAGAACATGTCCAGTCTTTTAACCCACAGCAGCCACCTCGGTCCTAGCTTGGAAGGGGGTCCAGTGGCATCAAACTCTGGCATGGGGGCTAGGGAGCTGCGGGCTCTGCGGGGAATCGGGGCTGCGGCACCCTCATCGTCTGCGCTGTCACCCATTTTCTTTTGCTAGGTACTCACAGGTGGTAGATGTGGCCTTGTGGTAGTGGTGGGAGCGAAATCCTCTTCTTTCTTCTTGTGTGCCACAGCCTTGCACCAGCAAGACTGTGGGTGTTCCAAAAATTGTTTTTTTTTTTTTTTTTCCCTCTCTGCTAGCGCCGTCGGCGAGTGGCGCACGAGCACCCTGTTGGGCCGCAACCACGGTCGCCGCACGTGACGGGGAGCGGATCGAAGAAAAAAAAATGGCCGCCGGTGCGTCGTTAGTCCGTGACGCGGCGGGCTTAACACAGCGTTGCAGCCGGGCACGGGAGTGGGCCGTGGCTCCTCCTCGTCGCCAGTGTGATGATCGGGGGGGCCGCCGGTGTCATGCGGGCCCCTATGGCGTACAGGCCCTGCGCGCAGCAACGCCGCGCAGGAACAGACACGGAGGCGACTGCTCGTCCCGGCGCTCCGGCCCCAACTGCCGGGCGCCGCCTTTATTATCAACTACGCATGCGCGGCGTACACGCCGCGCATGCGCATACTGTGTACTACGTACACAACAGATGTCAGCCAACCGTCTCAGCCTCAACGGCGATAAGACTGAAATTCTCCTAGTAGGTTCCAAGGAAACCCTAAATAAACGTACTAGCCAATACACCATTTTCACAATTGACAACATACAAATCCCTGTCTCCCACTTGATCAAAACCCTAGGAGTTTACCTTGATGCCACCGCTCCATGTCACGTCAAGTCAGCGCCATCGCCTCCTTAGCGGCCTACTACACTAAATTGATTAACACAGCCAAACCATTTTTATCCACTCAGAACTGCCTCTCCATCGCAGAGCCATAATAGGCTCAAGACTCGATTACTGCAACGTCCTCTTTGCTGGCACTACATCAAAATACCTAAAGAAACTCCAAATAATCCAAAAGAACGCACTTCGAGCTGCTCTCAACATTCCCAAAAGAGAACATCTATCTGCCGCCCAATGTGAAGCCCACTGGCTCCCCATCAAAGAACGCGCCCTATATAAAACTCTCGCCATCACTCACAAGTGCATCACTCACACGCACCCCCCTACCTTTCCTCGAAAGTACTGAGAACTGCCTCTTCCAGACCCACTAGAACACCATACTCGAACTGAGTCATAATCCCCAGAGTCAAACGAGCCAAAGCAGGTGCTACTAGCTTTCCTTTAATTGCTGCCAGACAATGGAATTCCCTGCCACTCACCCTCAGAAACGAACCCTTCCACCCCGCATTCCCACAAAGCACTCAAAACCTGGTTGTTTAACTAACCTTTGCAGCACCGCTTTTGTGCCTCACACCTGCGTACTCTTGTGACCTGTAACCAAATGAATTGTGTACACTTCATATGTTATGTCATGTACCACTGTAACCAATTCACCTACCGCTTTTTTTATCTTTAATACTATTTGTATGTAAGAGCTTACTTACCGCTGTAACAGCTCCACAATGCCTGCGGGCTGTTTGTGCGCTATATGAATAAAATAATTAATACATTTTAAAAAAAATATGCTGCTAACAATGCTATGGATATAAATGTAGATAAGTCGAAAATCATGTCCTTGGGCAAACAGACACTGACGAAGTGCAAACATGTGTGGTATATAAAAAATGTCCCTATGGAAAGAGTAACTGAATATATATCTGGGATTCCCTATGAAAATGAAACCTAGATTGACTTATTATGGTGCAACGGTTATTTCCAAAACTTGGAGAAAATGGCTGACCATTAAGCACTATATAGCGCTCTGTGGTGGACACAATATCGAGGGCCTTTCCGAGATTTATCACTCAAGTATGGTCTCAAGCATCCTGTATAGACTGGTAGCTTTAAAAGATAAACAAGTACTCTGTGTGGAGAAATTTGAGGGCAAACTACTGCAAACTGCGATCAATGTCCCAAACTCTGTGCTGGTTGAGGCCTTGAGATTGGAATTTGGGACAACCTCACTAATGAGAACTTGGCGGGTTCAAAGAACTTTGTCATATGCAAAATTTCTGAAGACTAGTCAAAACTCAAATGAGTTATTCTTGTTGATGGGAAGCAGTGATCATACCCTAGAGAAAAATACTTTTTTTAACAAACTAAAAAAGACAGTGGATAGGCTCATAGAAGCATTAGATTTGGAGCCAGAAATCTTAAGCACAGATCCCAACTACGAAATTAGGATAAAAAACAAATCTAGATGCTGGGGCAGGGCGATGAACGTGGATAAGCTTTCTGATAAAGTAAGGTACAACGAATATTCACGACAAAGTTTTGAATGGTATAGGCCATGTGGCTATCTGACTAAACGATGCACGATGGAATTAAAACGCTTGCTTCGTATTATGCCTGCGTCTAAACATATTACCTGCCATGGACTATATTGGCTCCTGGCAAAACATTCCTGCTGAAGCACGCCTTTGTAGATTGTGCCACAAGGTGACTGAGACTAGTCACATCTTCACTAATTGTGCGTCAATGAAAGAATGGCATAAGAAGACCTATGTCAATTTTGTGCAAAATATCGAAACCATTGCCAAGGACCAATTTTGGTCCACTTTGTTTGGGGCAAATTCGATTGTAATAGTAGCAGCTGCTTGTTATATATGAAGGAAGCAGAGAAGAAACTTTCAAATGCATAGAACCTACAGGCTGATTTCTTTATTTTAACTATCAACATTTTAAGGATTTATATATTTTATTCTATCACAAAGGAGACAATTGTGAAACTGAAGAGTACTGGATTATCGTTCTTAAATTCTGTTTTCTATAAATGTGCTTAAAACGTTTTTGTAAATAAACTAAACACACAAATAAAAAATAAACTAGCCCCTTAATTCTTCTGATGCTGCTACATTTAAGTACAGATTTCACATTATTAAAATGCCTCGTACATTGTGCGAGTTGCTGTTGACTGCTGGTAATTTGTCTACCTGGAAACGATGCAAATACCTTACTATATGATGCCAATACCAGTAATTTGATGAGTATGTGAACATCTCCTACACATGACGGTAACATGGAAATGGAATTGTAACAGTAGGTAAATCATTTGGGGACAATCTAAAACGGCTGGCTTTGTTAGTTGTTTTATTTATGTTTTCCAAACAATAGGGCAAAATCTACAAAGTTAACAACAGGGTATTGCCCTTAGTAGATGACGTTCACACAAAAAGAGTGGGCAACACACATCTGTGTTATAGGTTATAAGCAGCCGAGAAAGACCCAAGAGAGGTCCAGTTGGTGAAACCAAACCCAAAAGTATCTGTGGTGTGGACTCTGATTATTAATAAAGTGAGAAACAAGGCTGTGGCGGAAGACAGAAGGATAGAGCGAAAAAAGAGGTGTTATCCCTGCCTACTGTGCACTCTCAACTGGGTTGCGGTGTTAAAACGCCTGTCTAATAGTGACAGAATAAGAGTGAAATTACCAACTTCTATGATGTGTAATACATTCAGCCTTGTATGTCCAATACCACTCTCCAGATTAATTGAGATCGGAAGAGACTACGAGTAAAAGAAGAAGCACACCAGGGAAGGTAAAAAGGATACATTTCTTCCTTTACAGAAAACTCGTGTGGCATCTAATGGGATAGACAATCCTTTAATAACCCATTGATTGTCACACTGACCCTGGGTTGCTAGGGTTAAAATGACACAAACATACCGGAAGAGGAAAAATTCCTATTCCAACAACACAAAGACAATACAGTCACCGCTTCCCATGCAAGGCTTATTTTTACTAACGGGAAGTAGGACAGTATAAAACGGTTTGTTCAAGCTAAAAAATAGGCAATTTGGTGCCTTTTTAGATGTAACAAACACCGTCGACCGGTTTCAGTAGCCTAACTTTGATAAAGCCACATTCATCAGGACAGTCTAAGCTTCCTCAACATCTGGTATATTGCGCAAGTCGGAGACCAGTTTGTGAGAAATAAAAAACGGTAGATGGAGTAGTACGTTACCACCTTGCTGTTGGTGTCATAGGACTGGAACAGTCTGGAAAGGAGCCTGTGGGGTCAAAACAAAGTAAACCACAGTCACTAGACGGCTGCTCGATTCCATGGTGGATTATGAATTGACACTATAATACGTGTCATCCATGTAATACAGTCAGAGGTTGTCTCTAGACACCACTTCATCTTTTAATCTTAATATCTAATTCTCATCTCCTTGATAAATAGCATAACACCTGTATTCAATATACACCATACCGTATGTTAGAAGTAGGGTGTTGGATTAAAAATGTTCTATTCATCCATGCAAGATACTCATTTACGGTTCTCAGAGAACGGACTCGCCCTCAGTTTTCCTTCCCCTCAGGTTCAAAGCAGAGTATGCCTCAAAGTGTGGCACGACTTAGCTGACCAGTCCACGTGGTGTTCATCTGTAGATAAATACAGAGTTATGATCAGATTAAGGGCACTAATTTCTCAAGTGTGCCAGTGTGTGTCAGACACTGATCATAGTGCCACTACTGAATTTAGGAGTTGTGGTTCCCCAGCACTCACTTGTTGACACGCTCCAAAGACATCTCCTGGATTACAACAAAAACGCCCGACACAAGCGCGTCCGCGGCCGTGTAATGCTCTCGGTGTTATGAAGGAGAGACGGGGTGGAGTGATCCACTCTTCCGCGTCTTGTGACAAGTCCAAACAAGTCACGTGGACGCGTTTCACCATACGCGCATTCTGTCCCAGAGGGAAGCAAACTCGAGGGCTCCACGTCGGTCACCGCCGACACGCCCCCCCGTCACGTGACACACTGTGACGTGTGCACGTCCTTGCCAACGCAAGGGTTAGGCAACACCAAGCCTCGCCGGGTGCTGCACGTTATAAAATGCACCGGCGCAGTCACCAGTAATATGTAGATGGATCTAGATGCTAATAATGCATCAGGGTGTAATTATTATAGAGACGGGAAAGCTTGCATTTAAGGAGGAGGCAAAATGCGGGTGAGGTCCATCAAACAACCGGCCAATAAGTATTGCTGGCTATTGAACAGGTATATTGTGTAAGACACACAGAGGCTCATTAATTAGAGCGCATCCTGGCTTAAAAACAGGTATAACAAATGGCACACAACAGCCTGATTGTGTGGGCTAATGTGTTTACATCTGGTCTATCTAAAATGGAATCCGGATGGGTCCAGGGATATAAGAAATCTAGTTGAAATCTCTGTGGCCGTCAATTGATCAGGACAAGTACTACTGATGACACTGAAAGAATGGCTAAGGTGATCATAGCCAAAGAGTGGCAAGGTATACTTTCATTAAGACCAACCTTATCAGTTTTTAAACGGAAGACCCATTTTTGTTCGCGTTTCAGTAGGAGGTGGCTCAGGTTGGCTAGGGGGCTCCATGTCCCAGGACATATGTTCTAACCGTGGGCTTTCATGTAACATCAATGCATTCTGGGAACTGTAATCTATTTGGGTTAACATGCCAGAAATAATTATTTTGAAAAGAAACCCAAGGGGTGCCAGATGACACAAAGTGACTCATTTGACCTCAAAGCAGCATACGCGCAGGAAAATAACCCTAGTGCTCTGCCACACGCCCATTAATCCGTGCCAGTTCCCCCCTCCCTAAAGGATTATACTTTCCTTTGTCCATGTACTACTTCTGCCACTGACCCCACAGCTTCCTACACTGCCAAGCAAGTTCTGGCCCTTTGGGCTGGCCAGCAACACATGGTATTTTTTAACCCAACGCTTCATTCTGGCATGCCACAGTGTCTTTGTAGAAATGTTCTCGCAGTGTTTATTTTCACAAAGATGTGCTACATTTCAGGAGGTGAGATCCTTCTAGAAACCGCTGAGGAGAACTGTCAAGCCTTTGACTGCATCACAAGTGCTACATTGATGTGGGCGGGGCAGCCCCCGCCTCTGTTAATGTGTTTCTGATTACTGATTAGGATTGCCAGAATGCAAAGTACGCTTTCTTCTAAGTGAGTGATTTAACAGGCTGCCACTGTTGTGGCCCCCTCCCCACCTGCACTCCGGGCCATAGCCTGCTTCGCCTGCCCCAAGTAAGAGCCCTACGTAACATACGTTACCACCTCTGGAACTGTCACGTTAATACTGTGTAACCTATGTATTCGGGGTTTCTCTGGAAACCCTGGCTAATTCCTTCTACTTTGGGACACTAAACTATCATAAGCCAGAAAAGGGTTTGATCTGCCCCCCAATTCTAACCAGATTTCATAAAATCCCCGAAATCTGCTTATGTTAAATACGTGTCCCCAAATCCTGATATTTGATCCTGCCCACCCAGCTTCTAAAACACTTTAGGACATATGACATTGACCATAATATAGGGAGTACGGCGATCTACATAAACATATGTCCATGCGTTTTCAGATACTCGCACCAAACCATGTGGTATCACTTGTAAATGTTTGGGGGTCATAGATGTCTCTGCTTTGGACTACAAGGAGATGTTCCACAAACGTCTAGATGCAATCAGTGCGTCTATAAGTCTCCAGCATCAGCAGTGAGCCAAGGAACCACACACTGCAGACCACGTGTGGAAACCTGAGGCACTACCTTGAGGCACTACCTTCACCATGCTTATACGGTAACTTTAAAGGGCCCAGGCCAATCCTAGCCACCTGATCATTTCAAAACAAGTGCAACAGAAGTTGATCTAAACTTGTAAACACCTTCTGCAGGATAAACACTGGCATTCCCTGTAAACGATACAGTACTCTAGGCAGAACAATCATTTTTGCCAGTTATACTATGGCCATTAGAGACAACTGCAATATAAGCCAATAGCCCACCGATTTTTCCAAGATTTCCTGCAACTGAAGAACATGGCTATCATAAATTTCCCCTCAGGGCAGAAGGTGCAGCATGACAATCACTGTACCTGGAAAAGGATACAGGAGAGACTTGTCCCAATTCATTTGCAATCCCAAATTCCTTAATCTGACCAGCATGGGAGCAAAGGTTGGGCAAGGGTCATACAAATAAAACAGTATGTCGTCTGCATACAGTGAGATCAGTACGTCGACTGCATACAGTGAGATCACATGAGTCCGACCCAAGATGCTGAAACCAGATGCCGTAAATGTCTCTCTCATCAAACACGCTGGCGTTTCCAAAACTAATGTGAACTACAGAGGCAGCCGTGGTTACACTTGCTGAGTGCTTCTGCTGATCTGCCCTCTTGGTGAAATTATGTTATTCCTCTTAATTCCGGTAAACAGGCCTTTATAGAGTAGCGAGACCCATTTTATAAAACCAGCTCTGATGCAACATTTCTTTATCACTCAAATTGAGAGTCTACACAATCAAATGCTTTATAGGCATCTAAAGTGCTTATAATCCCATTGTTGCGACATTGTCTTCACGTTTTCCATAATTAGAAAACGATCTTCTAATGTTAGATATTGTATTCCTTTGAGGCACAAATCCTGCATGGTTTTTGTGCACCAATTTAGCGATCACCCAGAAAGCCTCCCTGCTAATATCTTGGCCAATATTTTATTGTTGTAAAGAACAACAGATGTCCACAATCTTGAGGAACACTCGCGTCCCTCGCACACCCTATAGGTGTTGAATAAACAACCAAATGTTTAAAATATTCAATAAAAGTTCTTGATACACATCTCATTACCTGTGTAGTATTGCTTTTTATATAAATGTTCAAACAGAAATTCATCAAGAACGAGGTATGTAAACAATACAGTATGCAATTTTGAAAATGTCCTTCTAAAAGTAAAAAATGTCTGAAAATATTTCATAAGCTATAAACAATTCACTTCATTGTGTAACTTCTATTCAGTATCAACAATAGGTGACATGTATTAATTCTGCTCAGCGTGTTTCGGGAACTCTTTCCCTTCTTCAGGGGCTGCTAGATCCTTTTCTATTGTGCTTCCTTCATTTCTATAGTTAGGTAAATCAAAATAATATTTTAGTGACTGAATTCATATATTTCAAAATCATCAATATATCAGTCATGTGTTAATCTGAGGTTAGTAATCACCTGGATGATGTTCCATAAATGAAGGTCTCAGTCAAGAGTAAAATACTGTTCCATGCAGTTTTGGTCTGGGCCAAATCGTTATATCTCAACCTGTAGGTAAAATAATATATTGCAATTAAAATAAGCTACACTAGAAATTTCAGGGAGTATTCTTAAATACCTATCATGAGTAGATCCATATGTGATCCTTTTCCACAATCGGTTCCACTTTCTTCAGTTTACACTGGTAGTGGGGCATCCTTTGACTGATGTAGTCATGTCTTTCCTAAACAATGGACAAACATGGTATCACTCGCTATTTAAAATGCCTTGCTGGTTATAGTTGTCACGCTCACCTGATTCCCACGGAGGCGCAGGTCTGGCTTCGAGTGCTGGTGCTTCTTCAATGGTGAAGCGCAGGACTCTGAAGATGGACAGGAAGGGCCCCTCTACTCTGGCTTTTCTGCTCGCAGGAATATTCCCCTGTGCGTGAAAAGGGAGTATTACCTACTGACGGAATAATGCTCAAGCCTCCCATTCCCTTCCAACCCTCCACGATACCCTTCCACGATTCCCCGTGAAGTCTCACCTTAGGGTCTGGAAGGATGAGTTCTCCATCCTGCTTCTGATGCAGGGGCGCGTTGAAACCCAGTTACTTCACTGGATTGAGGTTTGATGGGAGTTCAAAATAAGCTTGACTATTCAGGTGAGGCGTTGTAAGAGTTCTGTTGCAAGTTCAAAAGTTCAAGCTTAATAATAATGTTCTTTGTCTTATTGCAGCAAGCGCTAATGCTAATGTCTTTTTCCCCTTAGGGGCCGGGGTTCGGAATGCCGGAGATATGGCGCCGACCCGAAGTGAAACGTGCAGTTCCAATAAATGACAGGTAAGTTCTGGCTGAGCGTTCAGGTAATGTCTTTGCATTCGCTCATTCAATGTCCTTGTCTTTTTTCCCCATAGGTGCCGGGGTCCGGAATGCCAGGAAGCGGCAGGACCCGAAATGAAATGGGAATGACCCAACAGGTAAGTCTTAGAAGGAAACTGAGCCTTTCCTATTCCCTTCCTTCTCACCTTGTTTTCTTGTCTTTTTCTCTCTAGGCTCAGGGAAGTGGGTGCGGATCCGGATGATTGCTGCTGAAGATGGAGGCGCCCAGGAAAGGTGAGTGAAATGCAGCGCTGCAGCGATCGAAGCGAAATGCTTGTAAAATTATGTCTTCCCTTTCAGGATCGTCGGTGTGATGTCTCCGTGATGCAGCTTTAGCAGGTAAGGTCTTCTTTCTCACCAATTCTCTCTTATCTCCCTTTGCAGGCGACCCGGGATGCTGACAGGCGTGGCTGAAGTCCAGATGCAGGAGCTGACACGGTGAGCGTCCAGCTGCGAGGAGCAGAACAACGCGAAGCGTGAGTTGCTGATCGGGCGTGGTTTAAATAGCTTCGGGAGAAGTTCCAGGTATGTATCCTTCCACCGATCAGGTATGTATCCTTCCCCGACCACACCCAGGTGGAAAGTAGTCCCACAGGTAAAGTAGTTCCATTCAGGCCTCAAGAGGGCCTGGATGTAGCAGCATGGTCTGCATCAGGTAAGTGCACATTAAAACACTTGAAGACATGTCTAGCTTTCTGAGCCTGGCGCCTAAGGCGCCAGGACAGGGGTCCAACATGAGCCTGGCGCCTAAGGCGCCAGGACTGTGTCCAAAGGGCCCCAGCTTGGGCCCGCTGGCACTTTCCTGGGGGGAATGATGCCTGCCTCTGGGGTTGCTGGGTCGGACCTGGCTCCTTGGAGGTAGGCATCATGACAATGGTATGAATGTATTTCTATTCTTACCTCATATGTTAGTATGCGGTTATATCTTTAACTTCAGTGCAAGAGCCTTTGATGGTGACACCACACTGGTGTTCAGGTGATGCCTTCAAGGGTTTCCTAGAGTTAAATTAAACGTACTATGTCAGAGCGACATCTCATGGTGGCATTGTCCTACTCCAATTTCATAGTTCCTTATATATTTACCTCTTCCTGAGAGTTTGTGCCGTGTTCCAGTAACTGCTACAAAACTGCACCAATTTGCAGAATTCAAATGGCCGCTCTATAAGGCCGCGTCATTAGGCAAATGCGTGATGATGTAATCGTCAATTAACAACGTTACGTAGTGACGCTGATGCGCGATGTCATCAGCAATGTTTACATACGTCAATAAGTGGCGTTGGTGGACCGTTTTACATTCATTTAATGCATTATTGATACTGTGCTGTCAACAGGAAGGTTAATATGTGTCGTTATCGTCAGTGATTACTTTTTTTGGTTTTTCTTTAGTCCATGGTTTTTGAAAAAAAGACATTCTCTGTTAATTTGCATACAAATGTCTCTCATCAATCGGATCAGTTCTTAAAGTGATGTCAAGTATCCATTACTCAATTTATAAATATCACCATTATCCCATTTATCTTGTATCACATATATATATATCTGAATGCATCGTCTAAGTAAATACCAATCCCAGGACATGCCCACAGTCTGATGTGTGGTACTCTTAGAATGTATACAATGCTGCCACATTTTTATATTTGTATTATTTGTTCCAGTTCTTATTTAGACATCATAGAATCATCTATGTCATGATATTTCAGATCGTTCATCATTTTCCAATGTGCATTTCAAACTTACAGTACCTATACTGTTCATCTGGGAGGTGGCCACCTACCCCCTTGTTCTCAAAGATACTCAAATATCATTATTTTGCCCAATCCCAGGTATGTTTATGTTCATACATTCTCTGTGATACTCACAACCATCATCCCTAGAGTAGTTCAATGTCGGTGTTGACTAACGTACATGAGAACTTAGTTGATTCTGCAAATAGTAGTTTCCGTATATAGTATTTTCAGATGAATGGGCTAAGGCTAAACTCCTCATTCATCCCATCAGGTGTTAGACTGTACAACATCATGATTTCCTCCTCTGGGGGCCTTTTTTACAACCTCCAATATAATTACTTTCAGTTGTGCAATGGTATGCTTATTCGAGTTAAAGTGATGTGCAACTGGAGATCTTACGTTGTTGGTTCTGATTGCACTCTTGTGCTCATTCCACCTTTCTTTGGCCTTTCTGGTGGTTTGGCCTACATAGAAGATGCCACACGGGCAGCTGAGGTCGTATATCACTGATTTGGTGTCACATGTCGTAAACTCTTTAAGCTTAACTTTGTTGCCCCTTCTGGGGTTTCTCACATATCCCTCCTTTCATCACATTGTAACAGTTATTACAACTTAGGCATGGGTATGTCGCAGCCTTCTTTGTTTTCAAAGTCATTTGTTTATCCCTTGGTTGTCTTTCGGCCTTCACCAGCTGATTCTTCAAATTACGTCCTCATTTATAGGCTATTATTGGTGATTTTGGAAACAGCTGATGTAGCTGTGGGTCCAGTTCTATGAGTCGCCATTTCTTTTTGATTAACCTTGTCACACGGTGCCTCTGTCCTGAATATCTCAGAGTATATAGAAAGGGTGTTTTCTTGGGTCTATTTTTTGGTACCAATAGATCATTTCTCTCCAAGTTTGTTGATTTAATTCTGATGCTTTTTAGTGTACATGGGTCTATTTGAGGCCTTACCCCTACTTTAACTAGTATTATTGTTATCCAAGGAGTAGTCACGTTGGTTCCTACATTGATTTTGTCTTTTCTCATCTAGTGTAAGAAAAATCGGTGAAACTGGGTCGATTATTATCACTTTCATTTTAGGTTCTAGTAGCTCTGTGTTTGATAAGAGCTCAGTTGTTTTTCTCTTTTGTCTCTGGAGATCTTGTAGCTTAAATTCCGAGTCCTCTATGGTATACAAGCTTACGTCCATTAAGTCCTGAGAGCCATCTTTTTGGGATTCCTGAGGACTGGCTGCTCTAGCTCTTTCTTTATTTGTCTCCAGAGTATCAGAGTTGTGCTTCATTGAGGATGTTCCCAAATTGCTAGTACTGTGTCTTTTTTCTATTGGAGTTTTCTTCATGTTTTTAAATGATTCCTCTCTGTGCTGGTCAGTGAGCTTAGTTAGATAATCCTGCAAGTGTTTGCTTCCTTGATCTGGTTGCTTTGTGCGAGTAAATATTCCATATTGTTTAAATTTTTTGGGGCTGGTTCCACATGTAGCAATTGCCTTACTATGTTGTTTTTTCTCAGTTGTCAAAGAATTACATTTTTCTGAGGCGTTAATAGCTATGCAGCCATTATTCCTTTGTCCTTTCAGTATTTGTACCTTTTCTTTCCTTCGTTGAAGATCCTTTGTTACTAATGCGTTGATCATCCTTCTCAATTTCGTTCGGACTTGAGATCTGGGTTATAGCATTGCCATTTTGTTTTGAGACCCTGTCTAATGACTTCTGTGTCTCTAACGATGCAAAGTCTATGCCCTGGTCGCCCATAGTTTGGGTGCTCGCTCTTTGTGGAAGTTCAGTTTCTTTAGCCATCACGTAGGCCTCCAGGTAGGTCAACGTTTTATGCATTAAGGCAATTAGAGTTGTCTGGTCCTTAAAGTCGTTTAGGGCCTCATACAGCTTAGAAAAAGGTGCTAGCGTGATGGTCACTGTCGACATGATCGTCAACAGGTCTACTTTCTTTTGTGGTGTTTCTTTGGGTATGTTTTTTGTGATTTCGCTTAACCTCCAATTTGGAGTAGGGGTATGACCACTGACTTTATATATATATATATATATATATATATATATATATATAGGAGTATCTTTGTGTAGATTTATCTCCTCACAGCTCTTTTCTAATCGGAGAGGGGACTTTATTATTGACAGTGTTGCCAGCGCTCGACTCTCTAGACCCCTCAGTTGGAGTTCTCGCAGTTAGTTCGGTCTCATTTATACCTGCAACTGGCTAAACAGTTTCTTCTTCAAGAAGGTTTTTAGGGAATTCATTTAATTTATTATTTTGACTGTCTTCAGGAGGCAGAGTTCCTCATTTCCCATCTTTTCGATGTACTTCAACTGGGCAGGTATTTGATTTCACTAGTTTAGATGTTTCTCCTGCTACTTTGTTTTTTGAGGGGACTACCGGTAGCTTTCCAAAGTGCCATATAATAGGCATTTGTGGGTTTCCCATCTCGTGGTCAATCAATTTCCTTGTATCTTTAGTACTTTTCCCTTTTTCATCCATGTTCAAAGGTTCGTTTTCTTGTAGTAAAGTCTCCAAGCTTTCCAATAATTCAGCGTCCAACGGCACTTCTTGTGTTCACTCTAGGTCATCATGCCTTTTCTTAAAAAAGCTCATGAGGAGGTTTGGCCCTGGACCTTTTGAAGCCTTTAATGATCCAAGCATCTTTGCGTTTCTCCGATTTGCAAATGCTTTTCTTATATCCCGGCTGTTCTTAAGTCTCTGCGCTTTCATCGCTGAAGATGGTTTTAGTTTGATGCTCTGCTTTCCAATATTTTTCTTTTCAGTTTGCTGTGTTGGTATCATAAGGCAACCTTCAGAAATCACAGTTTCATAATCGGGTAAGTTCTCTTGCAGAAAGTCCTTGCTCAATGGGTCCTTTGAGGGTCCGTGAATTCGCACCCCTTTTCAGACCAGATTCCCGTAATTTCTTCCATCGGACTATAGAAGATTGGGTTCATGTCCCGAGAGCTTACCAAGTCTTCCCTCTCCGTTAAAATGGTGGATTTCAATCAGAATTTGTAGTTGTACTTTCTGTTGGGTACCCAAGTCATGCTTAGCCTCATTTATATGAGTTTCCGGGAGAGAGCTAGCGTTTAACCTTGGGTTTTGTGAGGCGGCCCAGAGCGCATTTTCATTTCACGGACTCGGGCCCGACTCCATAGCTGTTCTGAATCCGTCGCGCTGACCTCCGTTCTGTGTGGCGAAATTCTTGAGGCTAGTAGCTGCCTTAATTTTGGGTTTGAGTCCGCCATTAAGTCTTTGAGCATGATTTGCCCAGTTTGTGATTCTTCCACAGCCGCCCCCCCGCCAACACCCCCTCCACTCTCCCCACTGATCACGCTGGTCTAGCTGCATCTGCAGTCCAAGCGGCGTATGCTGGACAGTTGCGCGCAGTCTTCAGCCAAACCACTTAAGGTCTCTGGGGGTTGTGAACGGGGATTTAGCAAAACTTGCTCCAGGGACGGGGCGCATTTCCAAATTTTTCTCAGCAACAAAATCTTTACAGGCCTTGCCAAACATCTGCTTTCCAGATGGAGCTGCGACGATAAAGGCGGAGACGGCAGCGCGTTTAATTCCATCGTCTTGCCTGTCTCATCCTGCAGCGTTGTTGTTGCTTTTTCCAATTCAGCAGACGGTGACTGGGTGACGGTTTTGTGGACAAAATCCGCTCTTCTTGGGCGGCCGCTCCGTAACCGACTTTCTTGCTTGGGTTCCTGCGTGATCAGGCCCCCAGCTGCCCCGCCTGGCAAGACTGCCAAGACTGTAGGCAACTCGACTGCAACTCCTAAATATATAAGTTACTTGAGTAAACTTACGTTTAACTTGAGGTGTTTTAAGGTAATGGTTTGTGACTCAGGATCAAAGGGGTAAGAGCCTCCAACAGTCTCCGGAGCAGAGAAAGAGAAAAAAGCTGTATCGCTAACAGACACATTTTCTCAATTTCTCTCGATTTCTCTAAAAAGCCCACTACCTCACCTTCCGCTTCAAAGTGTATAACACATAGAATAACTCATGGTGCAGCATACATTGCGGGATAAAAGAAAGGCAGGGAGAGCGGGGATATTTCAGATATTGACGGTTCCCACGCAAACAGGGAAAACTTGTCCGTCAATATCCAGTGAGCAATCTGGGCCACAGCAGCCTCGCACCTCCCACCTCTCGCACTTTCTCACCTCTCCTGCCTCACAGAGCTCTAAGGTTGGCTATGGTGCTACTGAGCTGCCACCGGCCAGGCCCGCAAACACTTCTCGACTCACAGCTTCGCCAAGTTCACCGAGATCTGCCTTTTCCAGGTTCAAGGAAAGGACCTCACAAAAAAAATGCTCGAGCTTGAGCCGTCAAGCTGCATGGACCAGAAGGTTTGCACTTTTCCAAATCAGCCGCTTCTGACAGCAGAACTCCGCCAGTTCAAACACAATTGGGACCCACCTATTGGTTGAACCAAGCTAAAATGTTATAATTCAGTGCCTCCCTTGATTCAGGATGACTCGGGTTGGCAACATTAGAAATGATGATGTTTCTGTAATCCAAAACAAAACTCCTCAGGCTAGGGTCCATGATCCTTTAAACTACTGTATCCTGACGTACAGAAAAACATTCCCCAGGTGTTATTTCTACCCCTGCCTCATCATTTCACCTCAATCCTTTCACTACCTCCTCTGCTGCCATGCTAAGGTCCAGAGTATATTACTCCACCATCATAGACAGGTGAACTCCATCCTCCCTAAACAAATAGCTTAGTAGCTAATGTCCGGGTGCCTCAGCATGTGCACCCGCGCAAAACGTTTCCATCTCATTATTGATTTTCCTCCTCGCTCTTTCCACAGCCCCTTCCTTGATCGCTTCCCTCCACACCCTTTTCAGAAGCAACTCTGTTAGATACATCTATCACTGTTGCAGTTGAATGCCATTTCTCACCTGCAGCCCAACCAGCATTGGCAACAATTGATCCCACCTGAGCTCCCCTCCACCTGAACATCTCACCAAAACCTCCTGTAGCTGCAGCCCAACTGTGTCTCAAACTCTCCCCCTGCTTGTTTTCCTGGCCACTTCAACAACAAGTGATTCCATATCCATATCTGGAGCACACCTTTTACTTGCACCATCTCTGCGAAAGAAATAAACCATGAGACACATGCATTGTTCCACCCCTTCACCCTCTTACTTTTCTTTGCCTTTCCTCGTCCCCTCCCCTAACTCCCTAATGCAGTCCTTGTACCTCCCGGATTTCGATCACCCCAGTCTCCTAATATCTTCCTCGCCCATCTCAATTCTCTTCCCTTCAGATGCCGCCACTGTTCTAAATCAATGGGTGCCAAATGCTCTCATCCTCGTACAGCGCTGCCAAAGCTCTATGCAATACTCCCAATACCTGGTCTGCCGTCACCCCCCCTCCTCCCAGACTTGACCTCTGGCCGCACGGCTCACGTCATGCTCTCCCTACCGTAACTGTGCATAATTCTGCTTCCCATACCCAACAGAACCCATAACCCTCTGCTCTGCTGATCTGTTTTTGACCCCTTAATCCTGATATCCAGCCCTGTCTCCGATAATCACACATCTTCCCACACCAGCCCCAACACCCTTCACCACCACCAGTTCCCATAATCTAAAAAGCCCCAAAGAACAGCCACGTGAAACATACCCTGAACATTCCCACTTCCCATGCTGATCAACATACCTCCTCCAATACCTTGCATAGTCTAACCAGTAACCCAGTTGTAACTGCTAACCTCTTGACAACCCTCTGCCCCCTTCTCTCTATGACACCCCTCTAGTATCCTCCAAGCCATCTCACCGGGTTTGGCTCAAGGCCCCCAAACCACTTACTGTAAAACGCAATGCCTGATAATTTGCCCACTATCGTTAACCGTGACAAATACTTTTCGATCAACCTCATGATATAACCAACAACATCCTTCCTCCCTTGCTCCCTTACCCTGCATCTTCCTTCCCCGCCCAACTCTGTGACCTCTCAACAAATTCCAACCATGCTCTCCTGTAAGCCTCCGTCAAACTCCTCCACTAGTTCCAGTGCTCTCAATTTCCTAGCTTCTCAGGTCCATTGGAATCTGCTGCCCTTCAAGGTCTGCTCCTTGTGCCAATCCACGGAACCTTCTCCACTGAACGAGACAAGGCATCGGAAATGCCATTATCCTGCCCTGGACGTGCCACACTCTAAACAGAATAATGTTATCAAGGCAGTGCAGCACAAACACTCTTAACAGCTTATCCCTTGCAAACTGCCTCTTTACCACCTCCACCACTGCTTTGTTGTCCACATTAAAATTCACCTACTTATTTGCTAGCTCACTCCCCCTCAGCGACAGTGGGAACATTTCCCAGAAGGCTATACTCCTCCCCGCCTTTTTTCCAATGGTATGGCCATTTCTCTGCGCACAATTTCCTCCACAGAACATTCCAAACCCTACCGTACCTGATGTGTCCAAAAATATGTGAATTGCCCAACAGCGCGTCACCTGGAAGCCACACAGTCCCATTGTACCTTTCTAAGATACACAACCAGACCTTAGAATCCTCCCTAAGGGCGCCAGACACCCTTATTCTGTGGTGGGGCAGCCTGCCACGACATGGACCAAGCCATAATGTTGCAGAAAGTGTGCCCAGGGGTTATCACTTGCATGCAAACTACAGATGTCCTAGCAACTTCTGCATTTCCTTTAATTCCATCTTTCAAGCCCTTATCGTGCCCTTGAGCATCCCCCACTTTTTTTTAACCTTGTCCCCCGGCAATATGGATGACCCATTTACCAAATTGAGCACAATACCGAAAATGTTATTGGCGTAGCTGGTCTTTCAGTCTTCTCCTCCACTAGGGAAACTCCCAGCTGTTCAAATACCTTCAACATACTCCTGCACTTCTTTTCCTGCCCTGCTCCTCCCATTAAAAGAAAACCACTTAAGTAGTGCAAACCCTGCTGTGATCCAGGCAGCAACGAAAACACCATTGCAAAAAGGAGCGGACACGCTCAAATAGTGCATATGGTATTGCACATCCCATGGGTAATGCCTTGTCCACAAATATCTGATCTTGAAACAGCACACCCAGTAGCCAATAATTGTCTGGGTGCACCAGCAATAACCTAAAGGCAGATTTAATGTTGCTTTTTGCCATGAAATCCCCAGGGCCAAACTTCCTAACCAGCTCAACAGCCTGATCATCACTGGTATATGACATTGTACGGTCTTCTTCCACAATGAAGTCCCTGACCAACGTGCCCTCAGTCCAAGACAGATGTACTAATCTAAACTCCCCTTCTACTTTCTGGGGGACTACCATTGGAGACATTACCAAATCATCCCCCCCAATCTTGTAAATGGGCCTGGCACTCTCCCCACTGCAACTTCCTTGGCCAACTTCCTCTCGACTATCTCAGGTTTTCCTTTGTCAACCTCAAGTTCTCTGCCCACCTGGACACCGTTGGACCCCAATACCGTAGCCTAAACTCCTCCCGAAAACCGCCCCCAGAGCGTGCACACCTTTGCTGTCCGGATAGCTGTTCCACTAATGGGTCAAGCATAATTGGCATACAGCCCTTTCCCATAACCTCTTCCCATTCCTCTGTTGTCGGCCGCAAAACATGACTTGCATGCCGAAATTTGCAAACTGCCCTGAAACAAGCCTCTTTATTGAATCCCGTCTGGGGTGAGGAGACCAAGACAGTGACGCGAAAACAAAGGCAATCCACTAGCTGAATGCAGCACGGTGCTGGGTGAGTCAAAGCCATCCATTGCAACCATAAGTCCTCATCTATCTCAACTCCAAACAGAGCTTTGGTCTTCTAATCTTGCTCTAAACTGTTCATCTTCTCTCACCCAAGCAAAGTCCCTGAAACTCACAAATGCCTTCCTAATTACATCCATGTATTTAAAGAGCTACACTCCTCTCCTGGTACTTTTCCCAGTATACACTTGCATATATAATAAATGCTGAGGACCAATTCTCTATAGTCACTGGTACCTTGGTTCCTGAAGCAATCGCTCTTCTCCTCCTCCTCCTCCTCCGACCAGTCTTTAGCCCACCTCTCTATGCAGCAGCTTGAAGACATCCACAAACTCCCTGTTCCATATGTTATCTTTCGTTGATGCCATTAGATGTATGCCTAGCAGTTTAGTTATGCCCATATAAGGGAGATTACTTTTTCTTAACCTCTGAGTTACTCCCCCTCTTTTGCTAGTCCGACTCTTGAACCCCCTGTCTGCACCTCCATCCTGACCCACAACAGTGCTCATTCTCCCCCTGCAGATCTCCTTTCCCATCCCCCGCTCCTCTCCCTATTCTCCCTTGCGTCCCCCATCTCGCTCTCATCCTCTGCCACGCTGCCACCCATACTCTTCCCAGCAGCTCACCTCTTTGTAAGTGGGACATCCCTTTCATCCATACCATCCTGGACACACCTTCAACATCTGGTTTGACTCCCCGTCAAACCCCATTACCCACTCTCTAACAGACAACCTAGAAGCCTGCAACCTGACAGCGCATTTCTCTTCTCACACACACACTGCAGGCCACACACCTTTGAAGCGGTTTTTAGCGCCACAGACAGCATATCCATATTACCTCCATGCCCACTAACATGGACACATCACTCAGCAATCTTCTCCGTACCACTTTCAACCGGAACCCCCCTGCCCCCTCACAAGATCCAAGGCCACGGCCGGCCTCCACCTACCTCCACCCATCTCACCCCACTCTGGAACAAAGTCATTATCACCCCTAATCTAGCAAATTCGCTCGAGTCCCTCCCAGCACTGCCCCCCCCATCAAACTCTTCGATCCCTGGCTCTCCAGCACCCTCACTCCCCTCACCCCAACAAAACAGAACTCTTAGCGATCAGGCCCCACACCCAGGTGGCACACCACCAACCTAAAATCTATAAAAACCCTCAAGCATGGCCTGGAGAACAAACTCTAATGCTCAAAACAAAACCACCCTAGCAAGACTAACAAAGGCCTACAGATCGGAAATCATAAAAACCAAAAAAGCATTGTATGGGAACAGAATCTTTTCTCACAACCCAAGCAAGGAACCACAAAGAATCATCTCTGAATTCAAATTTTCAGGTGGCTCAATAACCCTCCACCCAACTCCCAATACCTATGCAATGCCTTATCAGAACATTTTCACAACATCACTATCGACAGACATTCTGCCATCATCTCAAAAATAGAAATAATGCCCCTGCCCGTTCCCCGGCCACCTCCCACTTCCCGTCCAAACTCCCTCTAGATGCAAACCTTCACCTCTTTCTCTACGATCTCACACCAGGAGTTCCTCTCGTTCCTAGCACAAAGCTGCCCGTCAAGATGCCCTGAGGACCTTTGCCCACCTGCACTCCTCAAAAACATCCTAACCAAAACCTGTGCAGGCGGTATTGCACGCTCAATCCTTAATCACACCCTAACATCAGGATACTTCCCGGAAGCCTTAAAACCCTTTTACATCAAAGCCCTCCCCAATAAACATACGCTCGACCCACTCCTTCCCCAGAAATACCGCCCATTTCCAACACCTACTTCATGGCCAAACCCATGGACCGCTCAGCCACTTCACTGAAGCCAACCACCTCCTTGACCAATCTGGCTTCAGACCCCTCCGAAGAACGGAGTCCTCCGCAGTGTCCGTTTGGGACGACCTACAAAGAACAGCAGATGCTGAAGGATGCCCTCTAATCCTTCTCCTTGACCTCTCTGCTGCCTCCGATACCATTGACCACACCATTATCCTAGAGAGGCTACATTGTTTAGGAATCAAAGGCACTGCCCTCACTTGGATCTCCTCCATCTCTAATCGCTCGCAAATCATGCTCCTCCACCCTTTCACCTCTGCATCCCGCCTAGTACTGAAAGGGGTACCACATGGAGCATCCCTATACCCCCTCCTCTTCAATTTTGAACCCGCACCCCGTACTGATCCGCTCCCCCAATCTCACCTGCTGCAACTACGCAGACGATACCCAGATCATCCTTAAAATCCTCAAATCACGGGGCTCCACCCGTGCAGATCTGTTATCATGCCTCACGGATACTGACCAATGGATGAGGACCAACCACCTCATCCTCAACCCTGAGACAACAGGAATACTAGTCTGTGGGAAAGCTGCGCTCCTTTCCCAACCTATCCCTGGCCTCACTCTCTAGGACCCCCCACTGGCAACTTCCACCTCGGTGAAAAATCTTGGATGCATGCTGGACACTGAGTTATCCCTCTCACAACACATCATTTCTGTATCCACAACCTGTTTCTTTCACCTACGCAACCTCAGGTGTATCTTCCCATACCTCACCTATCCTCACTGATTCTCTACCATCATTCCATGATCCTCTCCCGCTTAGAAAATGCAAACTGCCATTACTTAGGTGCACCGACGTTCCAGCAAAGGAAATTACAAAGAATTCAAAATGCTGTAGCACGCCTGCTCATTGCCCTCCCTCCCATAGAACACATCAGCCCTACACGAAGAGTCCTCCACTGGCTCCCCATCCATCGACAAACTACCTTTAAAGCCATGTGCATGCATCACTCACCGTGCCATCCACAACATTGGGTTGGAAATCCTACAAAACAAACTCACTTGCTATCACCCTTCCAGGACACTCCGATCTGGCACAGCATCCCTTCTAGTTGTCCCCCATTACAACTGAACCAGACTGGGCAGATCCTCCTTCTCTGTCCAAGCTCAAACCATCTGGAACTCTCTGCCCCTCCACATCCGCAACATTGACCGTCACCTTGCATACAGAAAGGCTCTCATAACCTGGCTCTTTCCTTCCTCCTCTTGAAATCTTCTCAAACTCTAGGTAGTTATTGACCCTCACACATAAGAACTGGCCCAAACCCAACACCACTCCTATCCCCACAACTCACTATGGATGCCTGCAGCATTTGCAGCAGCACACCATGATAAACACAGTCCCTCCTCCCAACCCCAGACAATCATGCATCACTCCCCTGTCCCTCCAAGCTTCCTCCCACTGCTCAGGCTCTCAATCTAAGGAGACCTCAGCTGGCGAGACCAGCCAATCGCTTTGGAGTTATGAAGAAAAATGAACGATGAACTCCATCCTAGTTTTAGGTATGTATAATTTGCACCATGTCTGTGGACACATGCTGCAGGCATGGCCAACCATCCATGCACTATAGAATGCAGCTATGACTATGCAAATCCGGTGTAGCAGCTCGCATAGCCGTCTTCACTGAAATACCCAACATGCCGAACACCTCTCCTAATAGTATACAGAGACAACCTACAAAAAATGTCGGTCTAGCTGGGTTTACATCAAGTCTCCAGCACTAACACTCTATCCTAAACCACCAACAGCACCCGGCCATGTGCCTGACCTCCAGGCTGCTTACTGGAGCCTAGCCAGCCCATCTAACCCTAACATGGTAGAATGCACACACACATCTTTAAGGTAACTCTTAGAATCTCCCATGCATGGACTTCGGCCCCCGAGGGCGTTCCAACCACAAAGCGCATTGGGGCCATACAAATGGGGCAGTGGCGCTACATAAATGAATACAATACAATACCTTCTTGACTCCTTTCTCTTCCTGTTAGAAGACTCCTCCTGCAGGAAGAAAGCACATCTGCAGACCATCTGCTTGTTAGTTTGTGCCTTAGTGCTGTCCTCTCCCACTCTCTTTCTGACCTCAACCCAGCTCCTGTCATTTTTTCTGTATACTCTTGTTCCACTATTTCTGCCACTTTGATGGGCTCTTCTTCCTCCCACTCTCATCCCGATCTCTCCCCACATCATCAATTCCTCCACCCCCTTGACCTATACCAGTCTTGCTTGCCCAAAAACACTTGACTTGGTTGTTGCTCTTTGACCAAGCTTGGGGCATCCATCCTGATGCTCCCGAGTCGTCTGTCAGGGGGAGCCGTCCAAGCTACCTCCATATTGCTAGATGATGGTAAGGGTTTCCCGCCCACCCCCCTCATCCTTGCTGCTGGTTCAGGGGCTGTACTGATCCCTCTCTGCCGAACATCAGCTTCCCGCAGAGGAGTCTCTCCAGTTCCTGCCATGCTGCAGCTTGAGGAGGGTGGCATCCCCAACTATCACACCTCTCCGTCTGGAACTCTTCTGCAATACCTTTTTCCCCTGCGACTTCCTTTTTGCTGAAAGTTGACATGACCTAAACCCCATCTCTTTGCTTCCATGTTCACCTGCAAACTCCTTTTTCCCCCACTCCTCCATGCCTACCCCTTTCCCCAACCTCTCCTTGCCTTCCACTTCTGCTCACAGCACCCTCCCCCAGCCCCCAATCCGCAACTGCCCTCCGAGGCATATCCCGCGTCTTCTGCCCTCCCCACTGCTCCTTTCTCCTGCTCTCTTCCCGCCTTGGGGTTGCATGCCACAACAGCAGCAGAGGTCCCAACCAAGGCAGCCTGGCCTCGAAGCCTCCCCTCCAGTCTTCTCCACTCCTCTTTCTGAGATGTCTGCAACCGCTTCTGCCACCTGAGCCTTACCCTGCCATTCTTATGAAGCTAAGGGCGCCACTGAGTCCCTGTGCAAACCCCCTGCACCCAATGACCTCCTACTGCTGGTCCCAAGCTGATCATCCAAAACTGAACCGACCAACAGGCCCCGAGGATGCTCCCCTGGCCCCAACAAATAATGCTAAAATTAACGCTACAGCTTTCTTTCACCATCTATATTATTTTTTTCAGTGGAGCAGCTCCCCCTATATCTTATTATGGCCCAAAGCCTGAAAGCGCTAGCTGGAAGCTTGACCCGCCGCACTGCCCCCTACTGTCAGCCGGAGCACATCACATTCCTCTGTGTCTTCGTAGCACCCTCAGGCAAAACAGAGTGGCTGACACTCTCTGCAACCACCTGTGCACCCCAAACCCCTGGGGCACACTGTCGCCAGATCCACGTAACCCTGAACCTCACCCCTAAGGCCCCCGCAAGACACCCATGGGTGCAGGGCCCAGCCGCAATTCCCAGGCATCCCCTGTCGAAGCTGCCGACAATGGGGGAGTGTGCTACAAGGGGCCACACTTTGCTTACATAACCCCTCCCTTCCACTTCCTAATCTCCTTCTGCACTCCCCTGGGGTGGCTGAGCACACCCATTGCATTGACCCTGCTCCTTTCCTACCAGTGTCCGCTCCTCATCGGAAGACACAAATTTCCATCCATCCGCCCCCCTCATACCTTAGATGTATGCAGCCCAAAAGGACCGCCCGGCTCCCTCTGCAGATAGCTAAAACCCTAGCCCGCTCAGCTAAAACCATTTGGGGCCCGAGACTGTCACACTGGGGCTGGCCAGACCCTGGTGCGTCCTACACGTTGTACAGATAAGGACACAGACTGTGTTCTCGTCTTTAGCCCAGACGATCACGTTAACGACTAGCGCGAGAACTTCATCTTGCTGACAGTTTTGATCTGTAAGTGGGGGATGTTGGATACCGAGGCTGTGCCTCATTACTCTGATTTCTCTGGTTGAGAGTGCAGTCACGGTTTGAAATGCTTCTTGATCTGTGGTCTTGTCACAGTAGAGATGGTTTCACAGGGTCGGCTCTGTGACGGGCCGCGGGCAAAAGGATTTGCAGTAATCGTAGCAAGTTTCTTGATCAGAGAGTTTGCTTTCTGATCCAGTCCTTGGCAGAAATTCCTGTTTAGCTTTACTAGATGTTCACCCAACATCTTGATTCCCAGATCGCTGTGCAGTTCGGCTGTTCTTGTAGAAAGTGGGGCTCCGGCTGCAATCCTCCGGGCTTTGTTCTGCACCTTTTGAAGAGTCCTCTTGTGGGTTTCTGCGCAGGTGCTCCATGCCATAGAGGCGTAAATCAGGGTGGGTCTAATTATCATCTTGTAGATGTTGACTTTACTCCGGATAGGCATGGACCTTGACTTCAAGAGTGGGTACAGACCTGCAATCTTCCCGGAAGTTTTTTGTGGGGTGTTTTCCATCTATCATTTATGAGGGTGGAGGGGCGGGAGGGAGGATGTTTGGTGGAGTCTCAAAGCTTCTAAAAATTCAAGAAATTAAAAATGCATTCATTTATGCAGTTTGGTTAATTATTCAGATACCCACAACACAGCACAATGTCATGATGGTTTAGTAATAGTAGACCGGAGAAACAGTTGCGCCATGTACATAAATTCACTGAAGAGAGGTAGCCTTGTAGTCATTTGGGGCCCATTCTGCATCCTGTTGTAGATGGTACTGGTAAGCTGGAAGTTCCCAGTGTTCTTGGGTAGCAACATGGAGGGCCGATGTATCATGGAGCATGAGGTTTTGAGACATGCTGACCATTAGGGTTACTCAGCGTTTTAATTCAAGCAGCTTTCCCTCTTGGATAACAGCACATCCAATTGCTAAATGCTGCAACCCACCTCCATACAGCGAGAGTCTAATTTTTATTTGTCAACCAATACTGTGTATGAGAGAAAGGCAACAGCGATAAAACAAACACAAACCCGGTCGTGGACCCAAAGGCCACACAATGTTGAGGACTCATTCTGATACACATGGGTATCGGAATCTACACAGATCACTCACCAGATAATGAGCAGCCTTCTTGCCATGAGCCTTGATGCTCTACTGTCCAGCATTCACTGGGCTTGATCCACATTTGCCGCCCTTCTGGTTTTGAGTACTGTGCGCAGCATTCCCGTTACTGGGATGTGAAATACATTGCAGCACGATGAACAGCATAGAACAAAGTCAAGCTTTCCATGAATCACAAGAAAGTATATGACAAATAATTGGAAAATAAATTTGGAGTAACCATTCAGTGATACACAACTGTTATCTCCGCTCTAATTGGAACAGTGTCACACCCTGTATGGACACAGAAGGCTGAAATCAGAAGTCTGCCCTGCACATATTGCAACAAGACCAAGACGTTTTGCTTAAAGAACCTGGGGCTCACCAGATTCAATCACAAAACCAGCAAGTTATTTTTTGTCCTGATGAAGGCCCAATATAAGATCATGTTGGAATGCTCAGGATAAGCGTATCTTAACAGAAGGGCCAAAACACGTGTCGACCAAAACCTTACTAGACACCATCGGCTGACTAGTCCCACATCCATAAAGCACAATAGATTTCCTTCCAACAACACACCACATCTGTACATTATAGATCCACTCGAAGCCCATGAGAAGGGCCCAAGCAAGCTGTAAGAATTACAAACACCCACTGCCTCATGTACTGGGTGTGCTAAGTGTGGTATTGACAATTATAATTTGTGTCAAATTGTTTTTCTTGATTCAGTGGATTTGTAGCAACACAAACATATATCACAGTGTACTAACCCCTGGGCACACATTTTGTGGTTTCCCTTATAGGTTTGTCCTATTTATGTCTAAAGGTGTTATTTAGATTGATACAGGAGCGGTGTATGTTATAAATTGTCACAAGATTTTTATTAAACAGAAAAAATATATTTTTGATAATGAAAAGGGCTCTGATGTCAATGCTGATGACCTGTGAAGCAAAATTAGTGTTAGTTCGAAAGGGAGGGGAAACCATGTATTATGTCATTTAGATCTTCTCTTCTTGAAACAGGTCCCCGAGAACCAAAAAACGGGAAGTACCTATATATTATATATGCCCTTCTGGTCTGCCAAGGACTACCTCACGGGCAACCTGGTGGTTGGCAGCTGACTGCAGATCATTCGGCTCTTGGCTCCAAAGCCCAATTCAGCTTACAAGCTTGAAGCCAGAGTACATGGTGGAGGAAGCCCCTTCTGTATGGAAAGTTCCTTTTTCCACAGGCATGATGGTGGCTGGTTTATGTCATTGTTTTTGCTCCATCCTCCTGACTGGCAGACTTGGGATCCTTTCCATGGGCCGTCTGGCTTGTTGGAGAAGCAAAGTTTGTTACAGTCAATAGCGTATACTTGAGGGGTCAGACAAGGGGGCCTTTACGGAGCATCTGATCGGGGGCAGCCAACCACAGATTAATTTATGACTAAAGTAAAGTAACCCTCACACTTCACGCCTTGCCAATATAGTATTGCAATGTCTTTTTTTGGAAAAATGTGTCCATAGTATCCGAAAGTCTTGAGTAGATTTGCTGGTTCCGTTTATTTTCGGGTAGTAACTAGTGCAAAAACAGACAACACGTGTTTCGACTAGATGTCTTTCTCAATGCTGTGCATTCATATTTCGTAAACAAATTAAACAGAAATAATTGCCATAGTAGTGTTTGTATGCCATTGGATTGTTGACGTGACAAAATATCCAATGTAAATGAATTGTTGGTACATACCCCCAGAAAACAGGATTCCGAAAAGAGCAAAGAGAAGAGAAAAATATGCATGCAAAAACAGTTATTTGTCATATCTTTCGGTACCCTTTTAGGTATACACGATGCATAAATCGGAGAGATGTGGCTACACTCAAACTATTGAAAGCC
Organism: Ambystoma mexicanum; assembly: GCF_040938575.1. Lineage (NCBI taxonomy): Eukaryota > Metazoa > Chordata > Amphibia > Caudata > Ambystomatidae > Ambystoma > Ambystoma mexicanum. The sequence goes on along the minus strand of NC_090928.1, from coordinate 661,206,868 downwards.
ACATGCAGCACAAATGCCCAGTGTGATATCCCTTCAAGACTAACCATTGGTGTTGCTAAATACAAGTCATAACACTATTATTCTTTGGAATTGCTACGAGTTGTGCTTCCACCTCTTGATATTAAAAGGTGCTGCCTAAATAACGGGTAACCTTAACCTAGGCTGAGTCATTAGTCTAGGAAAGTGCCATTATGCTGAAAATGTGAGTGAGGTATAATATATTCACCCAAATAGGAACTCACCCAATAGATTCTTATTATTAAATTGTCCTGTGGGTCAAAAGGACAGAAATTGTCGGATTATCATCATGACCGATTTAAATTACTCAATCCAAATAATAATAAACAAATGAACTATGCTAGCCATGAGTTCTATTGTGTACTCACAGAGATATCAGTTAAAGCCTTCTGTTAGAAACAGCTCCGGTAAGTTAAGTTCCGGAAATTCAATTGGTCTCCCTCTTGGGAAACTGTAATTATGCATAATATTAGTAAGCGCCCATTAGAAGTGTGGGAGCTAACCTCCTCAAAGTGGGCAATGGCCTTGCTCAATATACTTACTAGAATATAAGAATAGGTGTCCTGTAAGAATTCACCTTAGATCTGCTCCGCGTGTGCTTCTTACGCGGGAGCCTTCTACAGGTTTCGTTTTGCAGCCACGGCGCGCGGGCGAGATAACATCAAGTTCTGCTGCGCGCGGCTGGCTGGGAGATGTGGTCCTAGGTGCCCCCTGCTTGTTGCAGTGCCCTGGACCATAGTTAAGGTAAGTTAGTACAATCTCGGGCCATATCGTGTAATAAGCATGTTCAATCTCAGGCCATAATGAATATATTATAAATTACTCACCGTAGTGACTAACGTACTCTTAGTCCATGAATCCTCCTCATCATGAGTTTTGTGTGGGGGATGGCCAACAGTACCGCTGCAAAGAGGCCCAGCAGATGCTGGTACCACCAAGCCAAAGTTGAGCCCCGGCTGAGGAAGTGGGACGTGGCCCGCCTGATGGCCGAGATCTTGTCCTCCGAGGGGAAGACCCTCTCGGAGCGCATGTCCCAGATGAGGCCCAGGAAGGTCAACGACGGTGTGGGTTGCAGTTGTGACTTCTTGAGATTGAGCGAAAAGCCCAGGTCATGTAGCGTGTTCATCAATGCATGGGAGGAGTGGTGAACTGTTTCCTGAGATGTAGCCTGACGAGCCAGTCGTCTAGGTAGGGGTATATATGGAGTCCTTGAGCCCGGAGGAGGGCTGCCACCGCATTCATGAGTCTGGTTAAGACCCTGGGGGCCGAGTTGAGGCCAAAAGGGAGGACCTTGTACTGAAAATGGCATCCCATGATCCTGAACCGGAGGAAAGACCGATGGGGTTGCCAGATCAGGACGTCAGATAGGCATCCTTCAAATCCAGGGAGCACATCCAGTCTCCCCTGCATAGTGTCTACGCAATAAAAGCCGGCGTCACCATATTGAACCTCTGGAGAGGTAAGGAGAGGTTGAGGGTGGAAAGGTCCAGTACAACTCTTAGGCCAGCCAGGTTCTTTTTCTGAATGGCAAAGATCCTGGAGTAGAAGCCCGATCCCCGCTCGGAAGCTGGGACTTCCTCTACGGCCTGGCTCAGGACGAGCGACCGAATCTCTGCCAAAAGAGTTGCTGTCCCAACTTGCGGAAGAGGGGGAGAGGAGGGAGGAGAGGCAGGAATAGGTAGGTGGTACCCTGAGGATACTACTGACAGGATCCAGGGGTCCGCAAAGTTCTGTCGCCAGAAGTGTGCGTGAAGAGCAAGCCTGCCCCCCCACTGGCGACACATGGACCCGAGTGGGTCTGTCATGACTTTTTACCCTCTGGGGCAGGGGTGGAGGGGGGGGGACTGGAAAAAGCCCTTGCCCCACCCCTTTGATGTTTGTGCCGACTAGGGGTCGGCAAGCGTTCCGGCTGCCTAGACCTCCGTTCCTGGAACCCGCGGAAGCCTTCAGATGAGCGACCCTTATCCGAGCGTTGCAGAGACTGGGAGTATGCTTTGGGCGTGGCCTTTGTCAGAATGGATAAAGACTTAGCCGTCTGAGAGCTATTCTTCTTGTCCAGCTTTTCGTCTGTGCTGGAGTGGAAGAGGTCACTGCCCCCGAAGGGCAGATCTAGAATACGTTCCTGGACATCCGGGTTGAACTTGGTTGCCTGGGGCCAGGCCATCCTTCTCATGTCCATGGCAATACAGATGGCATGTCCAGAGGTATCGATGTGTGCCAGCGTGGACTCCATGATATCCTGCGCCATGAGCTTGGCCTCGGCTAGACCCGCCTTGAAACGTGATTGGCTGTGGCTGGAGAGTTCCGGGAGGAAGTCAGCAATTTCCCGTTATAATCTCTGGTTAGCGGCTGTCAGCATGGCATCTGCGTTGGCCTGTCGCAGGTGCAAGAAAGCATTGGAATACAGCTTCTTACCGTATGCCTCCAAGTTTTTCTCCTTGCCTAACAGCACCGTCGATGAAGACGACTGAGGTTTGGAGTACAGTGATGCCACAGCGATCACTGAGGAGTGCGGCCGAGGATGGGAGGAGAGCAAGAGTGTATCCCCCTCCATCTGCCTGTACTTGGCGTCCAGGCGGCGGTTGACTGGCTGGACAGAGTATGGTTTGAGCCAACCCTTCTTGGCGAGGGAGACTACATCGGTTTGCAGTGGAATTCCCGTTCTGGCAGAAGGGCGCTCGTGAGGACTTCAGCGAGGATGCCCTCTGCTGGCTGTTTGACCTGGGGCTGTGGGAGGCCCAGGTATTCCGCCAGGCCCGCGATACGTTTGTGGAAGGCTCTGGCCGATGATGGTGTTAGGATCCTCCTCCTCATCAGTATCCTGAGTCTCTGGGGGATCCTGTGGAGAAGGAGGAGGAGTATCCGGAGCCGGAGGCTGGGGCATGGGGACCACCGCCGGAGACTGAGGAAGAGGCAGAGGCTGGTATGGAGCCGCCTGTGGAGTAGGCTGAGGAGGCGGCTGCGCCGGGGCCAGAGGCGTCGGCGTCTGTGGTGCCGCTAGCATAGCGGGAAGGACTTCCCTGACTGCGTCCTTGACGATAGCCCCCATATTTGGAGACTTCATGAGGTCGAGGAACCGCTCAAAGATCCGGTCCTCGCTGGCCAAAGAGGAGGAGGAGGGCACTGGGGGGATTACTAGAGGCAACTGAGGCTGCTGCCGACCCTGTACATACGTACACAAAGGAAAACAGCCTTGCGCATAAGAAGGGTAGGCCGTAGGCCACGTACTTGGTTGACGCCAGTCCCACCTTAATACGCGTTCTTCGCCTAAGTCATGCAGAGGCGTCGAACGGGTGTCATTTTGTTGAGCTGCCTACCACGTGGCTGTGACGTGTTGCTCGGCTCGCTTGGGCCAGCCTCTGCCAAGTTTCATGTGTGAGGCGCGCAACTTGCCCCGCTCCTCAGGCACGTGCCCGGTAGGTGTACCAACCTCAACCCGGAGGCCATTAGAGCTGCGTTCAGATGCCCCTCGGACGTACTGCCGGTAACAGGACATAGTCCCTCGGCCATGATGCCGGTACAAGGGCGGAGCCCCTCGGGCGCAAGCCCGCTAATGGATCCTAGTGGCCCCTTAACCCTGGCACCGGGAGGATCCGAGGACCCCTCAGCCCGAAGGCCGGTAGCTGTGACAGCCTCGGTGCGCAAGTTGGTAAAAGGACCCGACCTGTCCCTCCCGCATATGAGAGTCCCTGGGAAGGAGTCTCCCTTGCGAGGTGCGGATTAAAATATAGGCCCTACATCTGGCCTGGAACATCTCACGAAACTCTTGAGGTCCTCAGAAGGAGACCACTGAAAGAGCTACCTCCACCTGGCTAGTCTGTTCTTCAGCGCTTTCGAGGACAGCGAGCCGCACGCCGAACAGGCTTGCCAACCGTGTTCTGGACCAAGGCAACGTAGGCAGAGGGCGTGGGGGTTTGAAGTTGGAAAAGGCCAATTGCAGGATGTGCACCTGCTGAACGAACCCTGTGGAAGTCGACATGCGCCGGGAAGGAGCTGTGGCGTCTGAGGACCAAGTACCTATTCAATAAAAAGACAAAAGAATATATAGAGGAAGAATCCGCGCGTGGAATTACATGGCCCAAGCCAAACCCAGGAGCGCTGGTGAATTCAGCCCGTTCCTGTCGGCGCGGAAAAGGGGACTGAGTTGTGGCGCCAGAGGGCGGAGTCAGGGCAGCGCATGCTCCCAGGGCTGCGCCTCTGCGCGCCTCTAAATTTAGAGGGAAGTAGATTTTTCTGGTGAAAAAGGTTCCGTCTCCCGTCCCTCACGAGGGACGCCCATGAGGTATGGAGGAAAGGGTACAGGACGTAAGAGTAACTAACATGAATAGTTATTTAAGAAAATCTGCAGGTATCAGCACAACACTACTTTGGCAAATGTAAGTATATTCACTAGCGTGTAATGTGAAAATAAGAGGTAACACAAAGGGGCGTCCAATTCGATGTCACACAACCCTACAAGAATATATGTAGGTACTGGATATCGTGCTGTTTAGTTCCATTATCAATATTTGCACCATGCTGTTTAGCACGCACAACCTACCAAAGAGGCAATACAGCGAAGTCTCTCCACAGTTTATATCAGCTACAAAGCCTGTGCATGGCAGACCTGTGTCATTTGTCCAGAATTGGTAATTAAGTGGTGTTAATCGCAAAGTCTATTCAAATAAAAACCTTGTAACAATACGTCTCTATGTAGTTTGTGTCTCTTAGAGAGCCTGTACAGAATATAATTGGCATCAATACATGTACATATATAACCTTTATTACAATACATGACATAATGGACTCTTGGTGTGCTATCACAAAAAACATGCATCTCATGTTCTTTATTGAGGCTCTCTGTTGTGCACCTGAAGAAACATAGGTTTCCATTCTGCACAATTTCAATGTGAGATCACTTCCCAGTTTATTACATCTGGCTTTCATCAACCCAATAAATCTAATGTCTTGCCTGTTATCCATTTGATGCTTGTTTTGCCAATGAAGTGCTTAAGGTAGCTTGGGGTCCTGGCTACCAAGGTTAGCCAAGTGTTCCCGAATGAGAGTACATTGTCCGATTGCACTTCCAATGTATATCTTGTGGCACACACAAATAATTGCATACACCATAAGTGGTCTTGCAATTAATAAAATCATTAATTTGGATTTCTATTCCGTCCTTGTATTTAAAGTTTTGACAGTTAGTATGAGCAAATCTACACATATTACAAGTTCCACATTTGTGGATCCCTTGGGTTTTCGTCAGCCAGTCTGTGCCAGACACTACATGCTGTGTGTCCAAAAAAGAGGGGCAGTTTGTTCCTTATCGTTGGTGCTCTAGTGTATATGAATTGTGGTCCCTTATCAATATAAGGTGAGATGTCCTTGTACATCTGTAATAAATACCAGTGCTTTCTCATAATGCTATACAGTATCTTGCAATCCTGAGAATATTGTGTAATGATGCTAATGAGACTATTGTAGTCCTCACTATATATTATAAAGAGAACAAGTTTTGGCCCGCGTGGTCGCCTCACATAGGACTACCAGAGTGCCTTGCAGCTGGAAAAGTATGTCCCGACTCTTGGCCAGTCACACAAGCATGGATCCCTCTCGGAGAAGAAACCCTACCTCAATACCATGCAGTGTGCAATGCGGTCCCTGGGCACTTGCCTGCTGTTGGAAGAACCATTATCAGTCACAACAACCTACCTGAAGAGCAGTTCTACTTTGTGCATTGAAAGTAGAATGACAGATCCCGGCAAATGCCAAGGTTACTTACTTTAGAGGAAGACTTCGGAAAGGAGGAAGGCAAAAAACAGGCTTAGATTGAAACCAGACAATACCTCAGGCAAAATGCAAGGATGATTTCCAAAAATAACCTGTTCCTTAACCATTTTATGAGGCTCACAGGTGCCTGCGATTTACAATTTGCTAACCAGCCAGCCACTTATCTTCAGTAGTAGCTAGGAGTTCAGTAGTCTTGTGTGCCAAGCAGAACACAATTCAGATAGCACCAGGGGTGGAGGAGGATTCCTATTAGGGTGAAACAAATGCAGAATTTTTTCAAAACAAGTCTTCACACCAAGGATCTTTAAAGAAAAATGATAATTCGTAGCACCTACAACGGACAGATACAATTTGTAGAATTGCTGCAGTTACAGGTGAAAGTGAATTTGAAATGAGCAACCATCATATTCCAAGCAACCTTTTAGAGGATTTATTTGCTTGGAGACGACATTAGTTACAAAACCGGAGCTACTTGCTGCTCAGCTTATTTTGCAGAGAGACTTTTTAGAAACGCTTCTGAGAGGCCATGGACTAGAACCTCTGGACACAATCGGAGTGCAGGGGACGAGAACGAACCCTTGCCCTGGAGGGGGGAATCATCCCCAATAAGCTATATGCCAGATGGATTGAACAGCTCAACAGGTCAGAACACCGAAACCAATATGGTTTGGTTGGATTTGTTGAGTCAGCAGAATCATGCGAAAATGGTAGAACTCTTTAAATTAAACATAGCTACAGTGGAAATGGGAAAATTAGTCTGGGAGGAGGGCTGGTGCTACCTTTGCATGTTTACATATGCAGATATCTGTTAGGGAGCATTCTCATAAATGTGCCAATTCCCTTCACCTTAGAGACCCCCAGCAACTTTGCTGGATTTTGAGGACTTGATTTTATTTACCTGGAGAGAGTGTCAGCCTTTCTCCCCCACTCTCTCATGTATTTTGATGTGTGTTTTACTCTTGTGTTTTTTGATTATGGAGTTTTAGACAACTCCATACGCATCATCTTTTCATTTGTGTCACACAGCACCCTCAGTGCAGTGACACAAGAGAAGCCTTTTAGGCTGTCCCATGGTTTAAATACCTTCTCTGGGATAAGCCATGTATTACTTACCATAAAAGTTTTTCTGATGGTTGTATCTGCTTAGATTCACATGCTGTGCATAGTCCGACATCCAGTGGTCACTGCATAGTATTGCATCTTGTTTTTCAAAAGTCGCAAAAGGGGACGTCGACATAGGCGTGTTTGTAATACTATCCCTATATTGACATGTAGTGTACCCAAAATCCCTCACGCGTCGAGGTCACTCAGATTGTGTTTTTCCACCCAGAATACTGGTCGCCTTATGCAGAGCTCGTAAGAGACATTGCCATTACCATTTATTCGACCCTTGGTTGATTTATCAGTTATTGTTTAATCCAACCGCCTCCAGCCCTCTTTCGACGGCCAATCAACTTCACCGGTGAGTCAAGATCTTCGACAGCGATGGTTTCGACGGAGGCGATCCTATCGCGCTGCCGAACACGTGGCCCGGCCTCGCCAGCCTACACAGTAGGGAGAGTGGGGGTTGTTGTGGACATTTCTGTTTCTTCTAGAATGCCTTTCCTTTTCTCCCCCCTTTCCTTCGGGGTCATTATCACTCATTACATCCTCAGCTATGGAGAGGACTCCTTTTAGATTTTGCCCTCGTTGTAACGGCAAATTCCTGTGGAAGGATAAGCATAAGCGGTGTAACCGCTGCTTACCCCTCGACCACAACGAGGCCAGCTGTGCGGCCTGTAAACTCCTTCGTCCAAAGACTTTGAAGGACCGCAGGGTCAAGAGGTGGGCAGCCTACGGCATGCTGAAGGCTGATTCCTCACCCGCGTCCGCCGAATGTGAGGAGGGGGATACCATAATGGAGGTTGTCGACCTCTCTATGGAGCGCTCCCGCTCCTCCGCGTCTGTCCCCGGCCCCGAAAAGTTTGGCTCCGGCCCTACTTATGGGGATGTACACCCTGCCGACGCACACGAAAAAGGCAAATCTAAACACAACCCACGGCCATTCCTTGAGTAAGTCGAAGAAGGCCCCAGCGCCAACAGAGACGAACCTACAGGCAGCCTCCGCCGACCGTAAGGGTCGCCAGCCCTCCCTGCAGCTGCATACGCGCCTAGCGAATGGGCCGTCCGCAACTAAGGGCTCTACCACCAAAACATCTGTCAAAACGCCTTGTAAGAGATCGTCCGTCGACGATAAGGTTCCGGCACCGCCGAAAACCATTCAGGACCAGTCCTCGACGGACAAACTAGTTGTGGAAAGCTTAGCTAGAATAGTCTCCAGGGACACTCAGAAACGGGCAGCGAAAGAGTCACCGAGACCCGCTCACAAGGTCAGAGAGACGCTACGGAGGGTACACCGGAACCTCCCCCCACGTCAAAGGGAAAACCTAGAGATACGTCCCCAGTGCCGGGCCCACGAGAAGGGTACTCAGAGGGCAACAGGGGTATATCCTCCACGCTAGGGGAGAGATCTCGACGCCTAGAGGCGGAGGAGCAGGCCTTTCCGCCACTAGACCGTTCAGGGTTATCCCAGTGGACTAGGGAAAGATTTGAATAGTGTATCGACAGACTAGATAGGTTTGTGTCCACCTCTGAACACGTTACACCCAAAAGGCCAAGAGAGGTACTCCATGAAGACTCTAGGGCCAAATATCCAAGACTCTTTGACCCACTTGAGGAAGCAATTGATACATATGACCTCACTGAAGAGGATCCACATTTTCAGGAAGATGAAGAATTCCTAAATACTGAGGATCTACAAGACCCTGTAGGGGACTTTGAGAAAGAGCCAGACATATGTGAACCACAGCCCTGGCAGTCACCAGGGGCGTCTACAGGCCCTGATGTTTTAGATCTGCCCTCTCCTCACAACACATCGGTCAGAGACCCGTCACCTGTGGATGATCGACCCACTTTCAATGCAATGCTACGCAAGGCGGCAGCACATTTTGAAATTGACACGGGAAATTACCCCAGAAGTAGATTTTGTGGAGAAAATAATTAAGGAAAAGCTGCCTACTAGCCAAGCCATACCCCTTCTTGCCTCAGTCATGAGACGCCTCGTTCCCTCTTTATCCACACCTGCATTGGTTAGAGGGGTCAACCCAAATAGAGAAGCTTTTTAGCCCCTCACCTTCGGATCCCTCATTTATTAGGGGTCACTCCATACCCGATTCCCTGGTAGTAACCATCACGAGGAAAGGGACGGGGGTTCCGGTATCGACTAGCGAAGCACCCCCAGGCAAGGAGGGGAAGAAGCTTTATGCCTTGGGAAAAAGGATTACATCCTCGGCAGCTTTTTCCACGTGGATTGCCAACAATACTTTGTTGGCAAGCTACGCTGATGCCCAATGGGGATTGTTGCGCGAAGGCCTACAAGAAGCCTCTGAGCCCTTGTGAACCCGCTTGTTAACCATTGTGACAGAAGGTACTCAGGTAAACCAAAGCATCATCAAGAACACCTTAGATGCTGCGGAAACGGCTGGCCAGTCACTAGTCCAGGGTGTACTTCTGAAGCGTCATGCTTGGCTCAGAAACTCAGGTTTCAAGCCAGAAACACAGGCTTCCCTCATCAACAAACCCCTTGAAGATGCAAACTTGTTTGGCAAGGCGGCTGATAACACACTGGCAACAGCTAAGAAGGAACACGAAACTCTAAAAACTCTGGCCCAAATCACAGGACATTCTAATAAGCGAGGTTACGGCAACAGGCGCTTTTTTCGTGGCCAATGACAAAATCAACAACAACAATACTCCTCAGCCGGCAACTGGTCCTCCACTCAGGGAACCAGTGGACAGTATGCTCAGAGAGTACAACGCGGCTCCCCGGCTCCCAACACCAAATGACCCGAAAGTTCGGGTCCCCTCCCATGCATCTCCGGTCAGGGGCCGGTTAACATAATTCCTACAAGCATGGGAGGGAATTACCACAGACCGCTGGGTACTGTCAACAATAGCCCACGGATACTGCATCGAATTCAGTCGGTCCCTTACATTCAGACCCCCAAGGGGAAGACGACTATCACCGGAACACCTCTCCATCCTTCTTCAGGAAGTCGAACTACTGCTGGAAAAAGGAGCAATAGAGGTCGTTCCTCTATCACAGGTAAAGGAGGGTATTTAATCAGTGTACTTCCTTGTACCCAAAAAGGATTTAACCATGCGCCCTTTACTAGATCTGTGCCCAGCAAGCAAATTTGTAAAACCTCAGAAATTTCGTATGGTGACTTTGCAGGAGGTAATCCCCCTGCTCACACAGGGGGGATTACATGGCAACAATGGACATGAAAGATGCATACTTTCATATTTCAATGTTGCCAGCGCACAGGAAATACCTCAGTTTCATGATAGAAGGCAAACACTATCCGTTCGAAATGCTACCCTTCGGCATAGCTTCAGCACCAAGGGTATTCACGAAGGTACTGGCAGTTGCACACCTGCGCAGATTGTCCATTCCAGTCTACCCTTACCTCGACGACTTGCTCATAACAGGGGATTCTTACAAAACATGCTTCTCAAATACCCAAAAGACTGTAGACCTTTTGTTCCACCTGGGCTTGTCCATCAACGACAAGAAGTCCATTCTAGACCCCAGCCAAGTCAAGCAATTCCTAGGGGCTCCAATTCGAACAAAGGACGGCCTCGTCTTCCCCTCCAACAAGAGGGTCCAAAACATGCTGTTTCAGACCCCTCAATATGTAGCCAGTCAGGAGGTGACGGTACGCAAGGCCATGCGATTGCTAGGAATGATGGCGTCATGTATTTATTTGGTACCTCACGCATGCCTGCGCATGCACCTACAGTTTACCAGAGAAAGTAAAGTGAAATTGACTTTACTAGGCTTTTCAAATTCCTAGACCCAGCACACACTATCTTACAAAAGGCCTGTTTGCCCCTGCGTCCTCAGTGCAACAGGAACCTCTGAAGGGAGAGGGCAGGAGCCTATCCCTCCACTCCAGGACCAACGCCGTGCAGCAGAAAGAAATCCGCTGCATCACACGGTCCCACAGCGTTCATCGTGCTTCTACGATCCATCCCACAAAAGGGTGAGGAAATCAGCCCTTAATTTGTGCCCACCCCACATTTGAACAACACCTTTTGCCCAATCTGCTCCTATGTGCTCTCAGGCACTCCCAGACCCTTTTATGAGCATTACTGATTGCGTGATTCCAGAATCTGTCCCAAGCCTCTGCCTGTTCCAATAATGGCGGGCGAAATGCGGCCCCAAAGTGAGGCTAGCCCTTGTTGCTAAGCAACCGAACCGTCTGATCTATGACCTGACTTCCGCCGGTAGGCAGACACGCCGGCCAGCAACGAAGGCCTAGACAAAGGCCTGTTTGCCCTTTTTCGCCACAGGGTGCCAGAAGCCTTGCCCGCAAATAGATTCCCACGTTGCTTCGTGCTCTCCTGCATGTAATGCATAGACTTCTACATTACTACAGCCTACCATCAGTCGAGTATCTACCGCAATGTTCAGGAATAGACACTCATTAATACATCTACCGAAATAACTTGCCATGTGACTCTCACCGTCGCATTACCCGCCATGCTGCCGCGAGTCCTATGTACTGATCTCTGCCCTGGTAGTGTTGCGGAACGCAAGGTGCAAACCCCCCGCTCTGGCCGTCTCACAGTAAGCTATAGCCATACAAATTAAACATTTGTTGACTTGTCTGAAAAGCCCTAGGCTTTACCAGGGGTGTGACCGTGTAGGGCAATACCCAACGGAAATATTATCTACTATCCCCCTTCTGGTGTCTCGCTGAACCCTACACCGCTTATTGTCACAAACTGTTTGCCGACTGCTACGAATGCTAGTAGCATGTACAGAACCTTTCGAGGGCGCGGTTTTACCCGCTGACTCCCATGAAGCCCCTTACCTCAGCTTAATGTCTAGCCTGCACTTTGGAAAATAACTACGCCCAGATCACTGCTGAAATGAGCCTGCCAATTCATAAATAGTAACCATGTACTTTCATATGATTTCAAATTGTTATATCAACACCACTGACTCCTGGGGATGTATGTTCCCCACTACCATAATTCTAGACTGTTGATCTGTATGACAAGTTGAAAGCAGCCTATTTAGTCGACTAAAAGTAATCCCAGCCTATGCCTGCAAAGCAATTTTAGCCTACGCCTGCAAAGCAATTTTAGCCTACGCCTGCAAAGCAATTTTAGCCTAAGCCTGCAAAGCAATTTTAGCCTAAGCCTGCAAAGCAATTTTAGCCTAAGCCTGCAAAGCAATTTTAGCCTACGCCTGCAAAGGAATTTCATCCTACTATTGTGCGAATGAATACTAGCCCAACCTTGCGCAGGTGAGCTTAACTTATTCCTGAAAGTGTTAGTAGCCCACTGCATTAGCCTATTGTGCAATTACTAGAAACTGACCTCCCTGCGCCCTCCAAACAGTCTACCTTACGATACCTTGTCCCAGCCAAGTCCAAGAACATGAGTATAACCCTGAAGCTCCAGACAACCCTACTTCCTCGCCATAATGACCTTTGCTCTGTTGGGCAACATGACCTCCTAAAGACAGAAATATGAAACTTAGATCAAGATTGCCCTGCCTCTATGAATCTAAAATAAACTGTACTAAAAGACTACCCATACATAATGCCGCCCAAAACTCAGAATTACCAAGACGTGCACAGCTAAATGGGTCCAACAACCTGACCTCTGCACATGTCTCCACTAACCTGAAGACGCCCTTGAGAAGTAAGATACCAAGAACTAAACAACCCCCTGCCACCAAAACCAAAAGCACCCTATCCCTATAAGGATCTCTTATCAATGCCAGAGCTTTGGTGGCCCACGCCACTGATATTGCGGATACCCTTACTAATGAGAACCTAGACCTGCTTGCCATAAATGAGACCTGGCTTCACGATGCAGCAGGACCCGCCCTTATGGTAGCCGTACCTGATAGCTACCAGGTACTTAGGAGTTGATAGACCAAACGCCAGAGGCGGCGGTCTAGCCATTATTTCCAAAACTAACTTATCCATTAGACTCGCCACCCCTCCATCCGACCAATCATGTGAGATACTCACAGGTAAACTTCCCCTATCTAATAGCCGCACACTCACCATTCACCTGGTGTACAGACCGCCAGGCCCACTATGAACCTTCGAGGAAGACCTAACTTGTCTCCTAACCAACACCACCAAAGACCATGCACAAATCTTGCTGTTGGACGACTTCAATCTTGGCTTTAATGACATTGAGGATAAACATGGCCAATCTGTAGCAGCCCCTCTGAAGGACCATGGACTGACACAAAAAGCTGTTACCCCTACCCACACCAAAGGAAGGACCCTTGACTGGGTTGCCAACCTGAACTGTAATATTACCATTAATCACCTTCTCCGCCACACTAGGCCTCCTCTGCCCTAAAAGAACAAGTTACTTCTTACCTTGTAACGTTCTTTCGACGGGATGTTCCTCCGACGTATTCCTCATCTTAGATATATCCTTCCAGCTCTGCTGGCCTCGGAAATTTTTTTCTCCAGAGGGCGCTGCGCGTCGACGTCCCTCGAGTCGATGACCCTCGACAGCCGCCGTATCGACGCTCGACGTCATCCTGCCTATAAAGGCCGCGCGCAGCGTCCGTTACTCAGTTCCGTTTTGTAGCCCACAGTATTACTGTCTGGACTAGACTAATCACCCTGAAGGAGCGTAAGCTGCAACAACAAGGGAAGTAAAACTGCGGGGATGGATGGGAGGGTCGATGAGGAATACGTCGGAGGAACATCCCCGTCGAAAGAACGTTACAAGGTAAGAAGTAACTTGTTCTTCGAAGGGATTGTGTCCTCCGACGTATTCCTCATCTTAGATAGGCTCCCATAGCAGTATTCTATATTCGGAGGAGGGAGTACGGACTTCACGCTGTCTTCTATTGGTGAATAGAATGCAGTACAGCCCTTCCAAACCTAGTCTCTTGACTAGAGGAGGAATCCAGATTGTAAAAACGTGTAAAGGTATGGACAGACGACCATGTAGCGGCCGCACATATGCCTTTAATCGGCACGCCTCTTTTGAGGGCCGATGAAGCTGCAATACCTCTGGTCGAATGAGCCCTAAGGTTTTGAGGGGGCTCTTTCCCTGCCAGTTTATAACATTCCAGAATGGCTAGAATGATCCATCTGGAAATGGTCTGCTTAGTTATTGGTAACCCCAGCTTGTGACCTGCGTAGCCTACAAACAGCTGGTCTGCCTGTCTTATCCTGGCTAGTCTACTAATGTAAAAACTTAAAACCCTCCTAGGGTCTAGTCTGTGTAACCTCTCTTCCTCTTTCCCCGGGTGAGGAGGAGGATAGAAAGATGGTAGGGTAATCTTCTGAGAGATATGGAATTCAGAGACTACCTTTGGGAGGAAATTAGGCTTCACTTGCAGGACAACTTTGTCTTTGTGAAAGATTGTATGAGGGGGTTTACAAGAAAGAGCTTGTAATTCGCTCACCCTTCTAGCAGATGTAAGTGCTATTAATAAAACAGTCTTAAGGGTAAGGAATCTTAACGAACAAGAATGGAGAGGTTCGAAAGGTGTACCCATCAGGAAAGTTAATACTAAGTTTAAATCCCAAAGGGGAACTTGGAATGGTCTTGGGGGATAAACATTGGTTAACCCCTTTAGAAACTGTATTACCAAGGGTAATTTGAAATAGGATGGTTCCTCCGCAGTACGCTTAAAGATAGATAGCGCTGCGAGATAGCCCTTAATGGTGCCAACTTGAAGGCCTGAATTTGCCAAATATAGTAGGAAGGACAAAACCATTGGTGTACCACATGAAAATGGGTCGATATTCTGTTCTCTACACCAGCTGCAAAATCTGTTCCAACGGCAGCGGTATAAAGACTTTGTTGCTGGCCTCCTTGCCGAAAGCAACACCTCCATAACATCATCAGGGAGGTCCCAATCCTTGTACCTCAGCCGTTCAGAAGCCAAGCGTGAAGGTTGAGTGTTTTGATGTCTGGATGGAGAACCTGACCTCCCTTCTGTGAGAGTAGGTTCTCTCTGAGAGGAAGTCGAATTGGAGGGCAGATGGACAAGTCTAGAAGGTCCGGGTACCACGTTCTCCTGGCCCAATCCGGGGCAATTAGGATCATGGTTCGCCGGAATCTTCTCAACCTCCTGATCATTTGAGGAATGACAGGGACCGGTGGGAACGCGTACAGAAGCGGAAACTCCCAGTCCACTATGAACGCGTCTCCCAGAGCTCCTCTCGGAGGAAATTCCCTTGAGCAGAACAGGTCGCATTTCCTGTTTAGGCTGGTGGCGAACAGATCTACCTGAGGGGTTCCCCAAAGGGCGAAGATCTCTTGAAGGACTTCCTGAGCTAGCTCCCACTCGTGGGAGACTGTGCTCTGCCTGCTCAGAGCGTCCGCTGTCAAGTTCTTCTCTCCGGCTAGGTGAACTGCCGATAGAGAGATTCCTTCTTGGATTGCCCAAAACCAGAGCTGCATCGCCTCTCTGCACAGGGGTAGTGATCCTACGCCTCCTCTTTTGTTGAGGTAATGCATGGCCACCGTGTTGTCCGTCATTATCAGGACGTTCTTCCCTTGTACAGCTGGCAGGAAAGCCTTCAACGCAAGTCTGATGGCTCTCAGCTCTAACAGGTTGATGTGTAGTCTGGACTCCGATGGAGACCAACGACCGCTGATGGTCAAGTCGTTGGCGTGGGCTCCCCACCCCGTGAGTGAGGCATCCGTGACTACTGTTATCTCCGGCCAGGGTTGCCAAAACTGTTCTCCTTTCAGAATGTTCTCCTGACAGGCCCACCACTGAAGGTCTCGAGCCACCCTGCCGGGAACCTGAAGAAGATCTGTCATTCTCCCTGAGAATTGTGACCACTGAGTCCTCAGTGCCCACTGGAGGGATCTCATTCTCAGGCGAGCCTCTGGCACAAGGAAAATGCAGGATGCCATGAGGCCTAGCAACCTCAAAAAGTCGAAAGCTGGGAGATGTTGGGCATGTTGGAACTTGGTAACCATCTGTAGAATATCTTGAGCCCTCACCTCTGGTGGCGAGGCTTTTCCCAGGGAAGTATCCAGGATCGCTCCTATGAACTGGAGTCTCTGCGATGGTATCATTTGAGACTTCTTTAAATTGAGGGAGAAGCCCAGCTTGTGAAGGGAGTAGCACACGTGATTTAGCTGGATCTGAGCTTGCTCCGGAGAAACAGCCCTGATCAGCCAATCGTCCAGGTAGGGGTAGACGTGAATCCCTTCCCTCCTTAGACTTGCAGCTACTACCGACATTAACTTGGTGAAGACCCTCGGGGCGGAGGTCAGCCCAAAAGGCAGTACTCGAAATTGATAGTGAGAGTTGCCAATTGCGAACCTCAGGTATTTCCTGTGTTTGAGATGGATAGGCACATGGAAATAAGCGTCCTGAAGGTCCAGAGATACCAACCAGTCCTGAAACTGAAGGGCCTGGAGGATCTGAGAAAGAGTGACCATCTTGAATTTGTCTTTCCTGAGGAATTTGTTCAATTCTCGCAAGTCCAAGATGGGTCTCAGTCCTCCGTCTTTCTTTGGAATGAGAAAGTAAGGGGAGTACCAGCCCTTGTTCCTCTCCGCTACAGGTACCGGTTCTATGGCACCTTTCTCTAGCAGGTCTATAATTTCCTGCAAGAGGAGCGGATCTGGAGCTTTCTGAGAGCTGATCCCCGGTGGATGACTGAGGTATACGTAGGAAAGGTAGGCAGTAACCTTGGGCAACTGTTTCCAATGCCCAAGCATCTGACGTGATAGCCTGCCATTCCGCCAGATGTTGAGTCAACCTGCCTCCTACAGGTGTCCTGTGAGGGAAGTCCTCAGAGTGGTTTTGGGGCGGCTGATGCAGATGCCGATGGTAAAGAGGCACCTGCTGTTGCTGCGGCTTTAGAATATCTACCCCGTCCACCTCGGGTAGTTCTTCTTTGACCCCTTTGAGCCGGTCGTCCTCTACCTCTTCCGAATGAGGAGTAGAAGCGAAAGGACTTGCCCCTCGCAGAGGTTCCTGTGGGACGAAAAGGAGTCTGACGGATTGCAGCTCCTAGGGATTTTGCTGCTGCTTTTGAAGTTTGCAGTTTCTCTAAACTGTCATCCGCCTTTTTCCCGAACAAAGAAGAGCCATCAAATGGCATGTTCAAGAGCCTGGCTTGCACATCTGGGGCAAAACCCGACTTTCTCAACCAAGCGAACCGCCTGGTTGATGTACTTGCCGCCATTGCTCTGCTGATACTGTCAGCCGAATCAATGCCCGTCTGGAGGGATTCGCACATAGCGTCTTTACCGTCCTGTATAATATTCAGGAACGCATCCCTTTCTTCTCCCTCCGGGATGCAGTCAGCCGCTGTAGAAGCACACTCCCAAAGTGTATGGCTGAACCTAGCAAGGGTGCAAGTAGCATTAACAGACTTTAACGCCATGCTACATGCTGAAAACACTTTCTTTGCCATAGCATCATATTTTTTATCGTCCCTGTCCTGTGGGACAGTAGGATAAGCTGTCTTGACGTCGGTAGAGGATGCTGCTTGTACCACCAGACTTTCTGGGGATGGATGTTTAGACAAGAACTCTGGGTCTGTGGAAGATACCCTGTACTTTGCAGACAGTTTTTTATTAACTGCTGGTATTACATCTGGGGTTTCCCAGTTTGTCATGATCTTTCTCTGAAGAGCTTTATGAAAGGGCACCACTGGATCCTCTTGTGGGCCTTTGTCAAGAATATCCGTGAGGTCATCTTGCTGGAAAGATTGTGAAGGTGTAGACCACCCCATGAACTCTGTAATCCTGGCCATTAAGGCTCTGTAGGGGGTTTCAGCATGCTCCCCCGGGTCTGGCTTAGCAAAATCCACCTCAGGGGAAGTGTCTAACCCACTTGCTTCATGTAAAGAATCATGAAGATCCTTTAATCTGCGCTCTTCAGAGGAAAATTCCTCTCTAACTGGGGTTACAGGTCCCTGTAACTCAAATGTGTCTTGTTCGGACAAATCACCCTCTTCTAAAATTGAGGATATAGTTCTCAATTGTTCTGAACTAATAAAGGGAGTAAATCCCATTTCCAAGGCAGAGGGTGCTGAACTTGTCATTTTTGGCCTCGAAAACGTCGATGTCGTCGACGTCGAAGGCTTCGAGCGTGGCGTCGAAAACAGAGGTGGAGGCCTCGAGGACCTCGACAGAATTGGAATTTTACTCGACAATATCGACGCCATCGACGTCGAGGGCCTGGGAATCGTCACTGGATGTGTGGTCACCGTGACTTTTCGCGGCGTCGACGCCGGTGTCGAGGCCGGCGTCGAGTCGACAGACCTGTGTGTCGAAGGTCCCTTCGACAACGGCGTCGAAGACCTCGACGGAACCTTCGTCGACGGCATCGACGGAACCTTCGAGGAAGGTTTGGAGGTCATAGTCCTACTCGAGGGTTCGAGACGCACTCGAGAGGTTTCTTTCGCCGGGTACTGCGACTCGCGGCGTTTTTGACCTTCAGGTCTTTCGACCAGAGCATCGCTCTCGGCAATCTTCGAGGGGGTCGAGGCCGCTTTCTCGAAGACGCTCATCATATTTTTTCTGAATTCCTCCCATTCAGCCCGGGAACTATGTTTCGTGGGGCAAGGGATTCTTTTTGGCGAAACAGAGGAAGAGGAAGACGGAGAAGGGGATCTTCGACGTCTCCTCTTCGAGTGTTTCGATCTCGAGGAGTGATGAGACCCACTCCGAGACCTGGAGCGTGAATGGTGACGAGGAGACGAATGTCTCGACTTCGTCGAAGAGGAAGAAGCTTTAAAAGTCTTACCTTTCTCCAGCTTCCCCCTACACTCCTTCAGGGCCTTAGCCGTCATGGACATACAGTCCTCGCACTCCGAACAATGGTGTTCGGCTCCCAAGCACCACAGACAATTTCTGTGAGGATCGGTCAACGACATCTTTTTCCCACAATCTCGACATTTTTTGAAGCCGGATCGAGGAGTTGTCGGTTCCGACGAGGAAGCCATCGAGTACGGTATCGAATAATTCGAGGTAAATAGTACTAAGAACTGAGCAACGGTATTCCGAGGCACCGAGTAGCGCGGAAAAACGGAACTGAGCAACGGACGCTGCGCGCGGCCTTTATAGGCAGGATGACGTCGAGCGCCGATACAGCGGCTGTCGAGGGTCATCGACTCGAGGGACGTCGACGCGCAGCGCCCTCTGGAGAAAAATGTTTCCGAGGCCAGCAGAGCTGGAAGGATATATCTAAGATGAGGAATACGTCGGAGGACACAATCCCTTCGAAATATTGTTATGGCACCTCCACTCCCCACTAGAAGTAAAAAGGATATAACAGAGGAAAAGTTACTCCCACACCGCCTCCCTGCCATTAACAACTTACCCAGCAATACAGACCCCACCTTACTAGTGGAAGCCTTCAACAGCGCTATGACCAAGGCACTGGACTTCATTGCACCTGTCAAACTTTGCAACGGAAGACAGAAATCTCATCTTAATACCACGCCCCAATTTAAAGAATTAAGAATCCAAAAAAGAAAGCTCCAATCAACCTGGCGACACTCCCACTGACGAGAATAAAGCCAAGTTAACGAACCTCTCCAAACTCTACAAGAAGGATAATAATCAGCACTAAAAAGAACATATCTAATGACAGAATCTCAAAGGTGAAATCAGACACTAAGGAACTATTCTCTATCCTCCGGGAAATGGAATCACTGATACCACAGGTTGACAATATTCCTAAGGATAAGCCCTGGTGTACTGACATACAAAATGCCCTGTCGAAT
Organism: Ambystoma mexicanum; assembly: GCF_040938575.1. NCBI lineage: Eukaryota > Metazoa > Chordata > Amphibia > Caudata > Ambystomatidae > Ambystoma > Ambystoma mexicanum. The sequence continues at coordinate 661,187,279 of NC_090928.1, read as the reverse complement.
AAAATTGCTTCCCTTCAACTCAAAATAGCCAACAAGAAAGCCTCCTTGGCTCCTACCTAAGCAGCAACCCCCACCAGTCACCCCGCCGGACAGTACCAACCTACCTTTTAGTTTTAAGAAAATATCTATCTCCGAAACAGAAATAGTTATACTCTCTCTAAAACCTTCAAACTGCAAAGGAGACAATTGTACAGCCCAAATTATAAAGGATGCAGCTAGAGACTTAGCCCCTTTCATCTCGAAGCTCATTAATGCCTCCTTCAAGACCAATTCAGTGCCTAATAATCTCAAAGAATCATGGGTGCTCCCACTGCTCAAAAAATAAACATTACATCCCTCTATCCCGACCAACTATAGACCCATCACCACAGTCCCGTTTTTACTTAAAATTATCAATAGAGTAGCTTACCTTCAAATACAGGACTACGTGGAAGTTAATCACCTATTAGGATCACGCCAATCTGGCTTCCGCCCTCTCCATGGCACGGAAACTGCCTCAAGACCCAAATTGACGAGTTGAAGGACAACAGGAAATCAGCTATGCTACTCCCCCTTGATCTATCTGCAGCCTTTGACCTGGTGGATCATGCAGTGTTATGCAACCACCTCAGGTCAGCTGCCAATTTCCCCAAGTGATGCCATAACCTGGGTTCGGCACGATGCTGGAGGTAAATCCTCCACTCCAGGGCCATACTTATAATGAGGCCCTATTTCTTTGACATCCCTACACAGTTTAGCTCCGGTTGCGATGGCCAGTGTAGGTTTTGGATGCAGACAGAATTCAGTTGAATTTATGAGAACAGACTATCCTTAATTTCCTTAGGTAGGGAAATCCCACCTTAGCATAGGGCAAGTTAGGCCTTACTCCATCCTGACATTTAATAAAATATATATTTTTTATTTAAAAAATTGAATCTGTTGCTTGTCTTGTTTCATGATGCCTTCACAAAGGTAATGTAGAACATTTGATAGGCGTTAACATCGAATTACCATTGAAGAACATTATTGCTTGAAGACTTAATTGTTTAACCATAATTTATGGCCTGTGTGCTAGAGGGCCATGCTATTTTTTGCTCCGAGGATGTAATATATTTAAGATGTTTGTTATGAATATTGAAAAAGTTGTGTATTCTCTAGTAAGATCATTTTAGCTACACGGTCCATGAATAACAAGACTTTGCTGCATCTTTCCCTTGTAGTACGCATTCCGTTTGGAGTCGGGAGATGATTGGAGACATTTTTCACTATGGTGCTCAGCAGAGTGCCAATCATCAGAGCTACTGGTGCATGTCAGAGGATAACTTCAGAGCTGTGCACGGGAAGCAGGATTTACGCTTACTTTAAAATGAACGGGCCAGATGAAGGATTGACAACACATGGCAAAACACAGGTTTAATTAGTTACCGAATAAGGGCAATAAAGAAATGCAAATATTGCAAAGGAGTTATAACTTAACCAATACCAAGCCTTGGTAGAGGGACAGGACCACCCTGATCCCTAAATAAGAGCTGAATCTACAGTTTCAGAGTAGTTGCTGTTGGGGACGGCGATTGATGCCAGGAGGTTGTGTAGAAAGCACAACACATAGTGGGGCAGGGGAACCCAAAGGAGGCTAAACATTGCAGAGGGGTCCAGTACGGAAGAGCAGAGGGGCCCAGAAAGGAAGAGCAGAGGGGTTTGATGGAGATTTAGGGCCTAAGAGAGTAGAGAAGCCACAGCGACCCAAAAGACCAGTTGCTGTGCACTAATTCCCAGTGTGTGTTTAAAGGGGGTTATAAAGAGGCATGTTGGGTGCAATGTCTTTGAAACGGTTTGAATAACAAGGGCAGGCACTATAACCCTGTGACTGTGGCACAGAAACCAGATGGGGAAGTAGGATATCAGTATCCCTGCCAGACCAGAACCCTGATGTCTCAAAGCAGGATTCGCCATTTTGATTTCTGCTTCCTTTGAATTTGACACTCTGAATGCTGCCGCTGTGAGGTTTTGCCACATTTAAGTTTTGCTACTTTGAGGTTCCACCACTTGATTATTTCCTACTGTGAGGTTTCACCACTCTGAATTTTGCTACTGTGAGGTTTTCCATTATGCTATATTTTTATTTCAATATCAAGATGGGACAGACAAGAGAACCTGCACTGGTGGTATCGTCTTCGCTTTCAATTGTGCATGTAATATGCTTGTTGACTGCATGTTAGCCATTTATGCATGTGTTCTGCATGTAAAGTATAGCAGAGCCCTCAACTGTAGAGTTGCTGTAGGGATTGATAGACTATTTACAATAAACTTGCCCCCTCTTGCACTGCAACCCACAGAATACAGCAGAGTCCCATAACAAGTTTGGTCCAGTTGTCACATAGCCACTGGCATAGCAGCCTTCCTTATGCCTTTGCAAAATGCCCTGCACGATTTTAAATTCTTCAACCTACTCATCTCTGCTAATCAAAGAATGTGAATTACTGTTCACTCGCATCACTCCTTTATTTACATGTTTGCACAGACTATGGTCATCCTAAGGCAGTAGGTGCTATACAAATATCAAACACCACAACGTTTACTCTAGTCTCCCTCCCCTGCCCACAAGTTTGGTTTAGATCGTACATAGAGGACATCCCTGAGGGAAGTGTTACTACAGCACACAGGGGTTTAAAGATGGTCTAGGTGTCCCCAGTCTACAGGCACCTGATAAAGTAGAGAAACCAGTAATGGGAAAATATCTGCTGGTCAAAGAAAGTAGCATAGACCAACTTTGAGCACACTAATTAGGGCACAAAAAACAGTTTCCTTCCCTTATTTGGTTTCAATTACCTTCACAAAATAACCTGCATCTAGTTAGAAGTCAGGTATTGCAGCCCCTGAAAAAGCAATGGGATCCTATGTGCCCCACTTGCACGCTACCCAGTTTTGTAGGGCCACAACATTCACTCTGATTTTTCCTGTTGGTTTTAATGGCCCTTTGACCTTATTTTCGTGGTCAGATCCACTCTACTGAAGTACCCCTTCAATCCTTTTGATTATGGTAGCACCAATGGCTCCTCGGACAGGGGAGCTTTTCAAGCACCCCATTTTGATCCAGGGTGATTACACCACCCTACACTTGTGTTGTGGAGTTGGCTGGTGGCAGCTATAATTTAGTTTTGGCTTCACTAGGGGTCCAGTATGGTGGCGACTGGGATACTAATGCATTTGTAAGCCCTACTCCATCCTTTTAACTGTGGAGACCATGAAGCAGACCAAAAATAACCATTGTGCAAACATGGGCCTATTATGATCCCAGCACTGTCTAATTTGGCTTAATATAACCTAGGCTGGTTTCCTGCCCCGTACTCCTCCAGTGTGAGTGGACCAGAATATCTGATGGGCTGGCCACCAAATTCCTTGTGCCTCTGGCCTGGTGGTTATTCGGATGGATGGCTCAGGCAAGCCCAAGAGTGAATGTGGTATGGTACGGTTTATTTATATAGCGCCTATACACAGGCAAGTGTTTCAAAGCGCTCGAGGAACACAGGGAAAAACAACAGTCGCTTGGAGCCCTTGAATTTCTGAGACGATAATGGTCTGCACAGGCAGATTAAGTGAATATGATACATTCAACAGTTTAGATACAGCAAATAGGCCTGATGGCGATTCTGCTGTTTTTCCAAGTGCACATTAAGTGGTGAAGACTAGGGAGAACAGACAGAACGATCTTCAGGCAGGGCTGTACACAGATTGTGCAAGTGCAGGAAGGGCAAGGGAGGGGCAGGGGAGAAAGTGCACCCAGTCGGAAGAGACTGTGTATCACATCCACAGATCTACGTGGAGACGGATAATTTGTCTGAGGCATTTGAAGGGATCGATGCATGCAAGACATAAAAAATGGATGGCATGCAATTAGCTGCAGCTTAACGCAGCTAAAACAGAAGTAATATTATTTAGATCAGAGAAAAAAAACAGTAATGAAGAAATAAATATAACACCGCAGATTCTGGGTGAAGACATTCCATTTTCAAATAAAGTGAAAAACCTTGGGTGTATCTGGCAAGAGAATCTGGCCAGCAAAGCCCAGGTAGGGGGCAAAGTAAAAGCAGTGTACTACTCCTTACGTATGCTTAGGAATGTACTCCCTTTTTTAGCACCTCAAGATCATTCTATGGTTGTAGGAGCTTTGGTAAATTCCTATCTCGACTATTGCAATAGTCTGATGACAGGGATCCCAGTTAAACAGATGACGAGTCTCCAGAGGGCCCACAATGTGGCAGTCAGGCTAATTGCCCACCTAGGAAAAAGGGAACACGTTTCTACATCTTGGAGAGCACTCCATTGGCTTATGGTGGTGTGTCTTATGTACAAATGTTTTTACAAACTCGCACCGATATCTGAATACCAGAATCCACCATTACCAGCCAACTAGAGACCTTCGGTCAGGAGATAAACTCTTGGTGGACGTCCCTCGGACTAAACGTACCTCAAAGGGCGACAGGAGGTTTTCTGTGTTTGGACCAAAGTTGTGGAACCAGCTACCTATAGGTATACGATCATGCACTTCATTGGAAGGCTTCAAGAAAGAACTTAAAACCTTCTTATTTAAATAATTCCAAGTATCAAGGGCGTATACAGTCCATCACAGCTAGTACTCGACTTTTAGTTAACAGCTGCACCCGAATGCAGTTTATTCTGCCTGGTGCGCGTAATAAATAACCAAATAGATAAATAGAGAGAGAAGTTCAAGGTTTTATTACAAGTGCAGTAGGGGCAGGGTGGTGCAGGGCCCTGAGGCAAGTGTGCAGAAAGGACTGGCATCCATGATATACCCTGTGCATTCATGATCTCAGCTGATTCTAACTTGAATTGCTGGTGGAGTGCCTAGAAGATTGGCTGATTTTTTAAATCCATGTTTGGCCATACTGGCTGGGAACCGGTTCCTGTGCCTTGGCTCTGGAGTCTTCTTTGGCTGCAGGACAACTTTCCGGGGCTACTGCTCATCCTCCTCTAGGCCCTCCTTGCTAGCTGGACTGGATTTCCCATGCTGGGATGGTTTCTGGACCATGCTTGTGTTGCCTCTGTGTGTTACCCTCGAGGTAGAGACCCTTTACCATTCAGAAGAGTGGTGGGTTGCAAATACTCCACCAATGCAGTGGAGTAACTTTGCTGAAAATGTTGGGGGGGGGGGGCATGACATCTGAAGAAAAGGTGCCCAAGCCAAATGAATGGGGCCAAAATGGTGTGCCATGAAAGTTGGGGGGGGGGGACAAACACCCCTGCGCCCCCTAAAATTGCACCCATGCAGGAGTGCTTCTTCCTGGGCCATACTGGGTTACACCTCCACCGTCGAAAACCTCAATGGGACAATTCTCTGATGGCTGGAAGTATCGTTTTGCCCCTCGAGCTGTCAAGATCCACTTGGATGGGTCTTCCATCCATGTGCCTTACATACTGTTGCTTCTACTTCTGGCTTGTCAACCTCCTAGAAAGGTGGATTCTTCTTCTTTTGTTTCTTCTGGGTCATTACTGAGCTGAGATGCAATGCCATGTTACTGGATGCGGACTCTTGCGCTGTGAAATAAGCCTAGTAATCACCAGATTTTCTTTTGCCATTTCTTAGTCACATTTCTCATAAGGTATCCCCTGGTGGTCAGTTACAGGCCTTCCTTCACGGACATTTGCTATTGGAATCCAGTGGGCTGAATCCTACTATCTTCTTTCCCTCTCTGGTTGGTTTGGTCTTGAACCTGGACCTAACACTCTTCAAGGGAGCCTCCTCCAGCATCCTCTAGGCAGAACAAGGACTTACCTAACTTTAGTCTATAACAGTCCTGTCCGGATTTGTCTGGTTTAATCCTAAGGGGACAATTCTACAACTTCAAAACTCCCCTTAAACTGACTTCGAAGGATACTTACCTGAATGTTCACAACTGTCATGGGTCCCTAGTACCAAAGACTGAAATATTAGCAATAACCCCAAATGTACTGCAGATTTAAATGTATTAAATGACCGCCCTGCACTCTTGCTATAGAAATGCACTAGAAAATGGTTTCTAACTGTGGTTACAGCGTGTAACATTTTCTAGGAGTGTGACGCGACCATGTCGATCAGGCAATGATAGTCTAACCTTGCCCTGAATTGTGGTGGTCCTGTAGGGCATGGGTAGTAGTGTTAAACCTTTTCTTCTCCCTCTAGGCACTATATTGAGTATATGGTTTACATATTTAGTATTAAGTTTACAACGTACTAGAGGTTGTGGGAATTGCTGTGACTTATATTTGCAGCATCTTTGGTCCCGATTGCGACTGTGTACATGTACTTCACTGTTGTCTAGGGTTCCCTTACGGCCAATATGCACACATTTACCAACAATTATAGGCCATACATTTAGATTAGGAGTGGGAAAGGCCTGTCTAGGTCTTTCATTGTTTTTATACATAAACTATGTTGTACTGTGTATGAGGTCTAGCCTAAAGTACTTATTTGCACTCATTGTTGCTCTATGTGTAATTCTAAAGAGTGTATATCATTCAGTATAACTGGGTAGTGTATTCTTTTGGAACATCTGTTTGGGACTATCTGTACCTATCCACCAGCCCCCGCCCCCTCACAAGTGAAGACAGAGTTCCCTGCCAAAGCTACCAATGGAGTGATTTTGGTCTACCTTTTGGTTGGAACATTGTTTACCCTTAGGATAGATGGTTTCACACCCCTCAGCCGAGGACTGTGGAGCAATCTCCACTACAGCTTCTTTTGCAATAAATGAGTCACCTACAGCAGGTATGATGATGCTGGACAAGATGTTTGTCAACAGAGACAAGATTCCAGAGAAACAGGTTAGAGAGATGGCCTAAAAGCCAACATCCTCTGTCAAAAACCTTTCAAATGATAAGTTCCTCCAAATCGATGTGGCCCTCAATTCCAGTATTTAGGTTCAAGGTGAAATTCGTGGAGATCTTGCAACCTATCCAGAGGTTAATATTCGCCCACATGATACAGCAATATACTCAAAGTGGAAAGATGAGAATCCACCATCGCTTAATGTGGCAAAAAGCCATCCATTTCATGAAGCGTGCAAAACGCATGACCTATAAAGACAGACGTTAAGAGAAGATTATAGAAAGCGTGCAAAGGCTCCAGATTTAAAACCTAATTAGAGAAAAGGCATCAGAGGATTAAGGTCACTGTTGGGTGGCCTATTTCATTTCATAAATAATTGTATTCTCCATCCATTGCCTAACTGAGCTGACACCAAATGCAGGCGGAGTAGAGTGTTTTACCCCCATTGTGGAGGATGAGTAGGTCTTAACATATCTAGATGGTGTCCCCCAACTAAAGAGGTCGGTCTATTCGGTCTCTTGATCTCATTGCCACAGAGTATGAGGTCTGTCCATTTCCTAGGATTTGATGATTTTGCCTGTATAACTTTTTTTCAACTTTGTTTAGGCAATGTTCCGATTAACAACTGGACCATAACAATCACTTATTAAGAAAAGTTAGCCATTTTAAAAAATGGTTTCTGATATGAAGACTGGTGCAAAGCCTTTCTAGTGACGTTACTTCATTGCAATTCTTTTTTTCTTATTACGTTTTTCCACGAAATGCTTCCTACTAGGCCACACTTTCTTTCCTGCCAAATGCTGTTATTGAGGGCAGCCTTTTAAAGTTACATTACGAAACAACACAGCCTTTCTGTTCTTTATAAGTACTTAATTCACAGTATTATATATAGCCTTCATAGAGCCACACAGAAAACGTACCAATGTATTTAGTTTTAAAAGCATTTAATGACATAGCATATATTTAACAGACAGGGTAGAAGTCTAGAGGTACACTTCCATACAACTGGAGCCAGTTCCAGAACTGCTCCGACTACTGGCCCAGTCTCCGAGAGGATTTCATTCCTAATAAATGTAATTTTTGATTGTGCAGTAAAATGAAAATCATTGCAATCGTTACAGTAACAGAAATGCTCACTATGTATCAAATAAGCAAGGTAATGTAGCAAAATTATAACACAGTGCTGTAGCTGACAAGCAAGTAACCATTTGCGTAACATTACTTTTTTTTCCAGTAAATGCTTTGTTCCCACTTTTACATTTAACATCAACGATTTTAAGGGTTTATTATACATCTAGTTGTATTATAGTTTGTACTAGAATTATCGTAAACTTACGTACAATATAATGTATTTCAGCAAAAAAAGTTTAAAATTACAAATTTAAAATCGTTATCCATATGTAAATCCTTCGTGTGCACCAAGGCTCGGCATTGCCACGTATGGTGCATACAAAGCTCTACACGGTGTGTTAGTAATGGTGCCAGTGTACAGATGAGTGGCCTGTAAAATTAACATGGCAGTGCACTCTGTTACAGGAAAGGTAAAACACGATCATTTTAATAAAAGGTTACGTCTGTGGCAGCAAAGTCTACGAGTTGATGTTTAGCTTAACAACCGTAAACAAGCTAAAGGTGAACAGGTCTGAAACTTTATACATTTGTCGGTAATGTGCACAGTAAATTGCTGCCTTGCATACCAAATGCACGCTATGTGTGGGTTGCTTCCAAGACAGCCTCACAAAATTGAGGATAGTTTAAATATTAAGTTCTAGTCTACATTAAACTTTTGTCTTTTTTTAAAAAAAAAAAATCTGGTGGTGCTCCCTCTCACACAGAAGCTGCCCAATGCACCTCACACCTTTCTATTCGCAGACTCTTTCTTGGAAACACTCTTATAAATAAAAGGCTTAAATCACACTGAGGAACATTAGGCACAGAGAGTAATGTATTGGTTCTGAGCTGGCATGCTGGAATTTTACTGAAAAAAGGTAAGAGAAGTGCAATGTGTGTTTCGAGACGTGGATCACTTCTTTTTGCCGAAAAGGCTGAACCTCTTTTCTTTGTCTTTTTCTTTGTCTTTCTCCCGCTTGCCCGGGCTGGACTCTGTGGTTACTGTCACACTGGCTGGCATTGTCTGTGCACGGCTGGTGGCTGGAGTGCTCTGTGTGCTTGTGGACACTTCTGTTTTGTCCGACGTGATTGCTGTTGTGATTGCCTGAATCCAGGAATTCATTTCCTCCTGCCAAAGAGCAGTAAAAGTGAAACATTTTGTTAAAGAAAAAAAACAGATACCACTAAGTTGGCCAATATTTTAAATTATTTTTAAACAATGTAGTCAATGAGTAAGAAGGCACAAGACCATGAATGGAAGAGAAATCAGAACATGAACCCAGGGAAAATGCACATCTCTTGCTAGTTCTGATAATCTACTTATGGGTGTGAACCCTGAAGTTGTATTGTTGACTCATACAGAATAAGTTAGGTAACTAGTAAGTACAAGTTGGTTGTGTTTAACACTAAAGTCCATAAAATGCAAGCAGACATCTTTAGTTGTATTTTATTCATTCTGAATCTGATGGCTACTAGGTGGTGCTCTGCATACATGGGCCTTTGGGCGGAAATGGCCAATTCTACTCTAAACATTGCAGGTAGAAAGGTTTCTTCTTGCTATTTCAAACCTCACCATGGTGATGGATTAATTTGTGAACATGCTCCAATCACAAGGATCTCGACCTATGCCACTCACAATCCCCAATAATGATACAAATGCATCTGTGGTTGGTTGTATCTGGGAGATGCCAGTCTTGGGTTGATAAAGCTATGTATGAAATAGCAGTGCTCTATAAGACAATTTTCTCATATGGAGCATAGAAAAAAGTTGTCCTGGTAATTTGCATACCCATAGTGCACTGCTGTGTGGCTCAGATTTGAAGGTGACATTTCCAGGGATGGTTACTATGGGGCACTTTGTAGCTGAAATGCCCTATTCCACTTTCCCCATGAATGAACAGAGCCAGATAGCAATGCAGGAAGTAGGATGGTGGATCCTGCATTTGGCAAGCACTGTGCTCGATGTCACCTTATCTAGTGGAAAGATTCACTATTAACTGTTAAGTGGATAGAGATGCCATAACCCTTTTGCTTCACTTGATGGGACACATGGTGTATGCTATCCCTGAAGGTCAACAGTGCTGTTAACATGGGGCAGGATACTTACATCGTCTTTGGCTTGGAAAAGGTACTCATTGCCATCCAACAATCTGCAAAAAGAAAAACAGTTGGAACAAAACATTTTTGCGGCTATATAGCAGAACAGTCTCATGAGAAATATGTGTTTTTGTATATATGTACACTTTACAAAACCAGCTAACGTGCACATTACATTCAATATTTATGCTTACAATATTTTATTTTAGCATTATCATTGTTAATATCTATCAAAATAAGTGACTGCAAACATTACCCACCCTAAATAACTCATGCATTGTAACTCCACCAATTCACCTACTAACCCAGACTTTCTGTGAACAGATATGCTTGTTCTGCAGGAAAGTGAATTTTTTAAGAGCTTGTGCAACTGGGTGCATTAAAAACATGATGTTGCTTTTCAAGGAATACTCCATGAGTGCACATCTGTACATATACCTCATGAATCAGAATGCCTTTGATGCTGTGTCCCAGCCCCCAATAAGTTTAAGACTTTTCTGCGCATAAGTATAGTAGTCTAAGGCAAAGTGCATAGGTGGGAGATTGTATCTGATGGTGTAAGAACCTTTTTATGGAGCAAATACCCTGGCTGTTGTATCCCCCCCCCGTTCTCTTCTATGAATGCACACTATAGCAGAATGCTAAGCAGTATCTCGGGGGGGGGGGGATGGTGGTTGACTGGGAGAGGGAGATTGGGGGGGCCAGTGACTAAAGTAGTCCTAAAAATCAGCTTAGGCATGAAAAGAATCTGCCCTGGAGCCGAAGCAACACAGAAGTGATTATAGAAACGAAGACAGTGTGAAGTCTGGAGAAGTTCACAGTGCTAAAGACATGAAATCCAAACGGAGTGGCTGGGTGGAATTATTTTGTCTAATGCCTGGTCTGATCATTCTGTGTGTTGCCCTGTTCCACGGATTTAGTTTAGTCGGACAGCTCCGTTCATCTGGCACTGTGCCTGTGTTCACCTAAACGTAGGATTAATGTTCTGGAAGATAGTTGTTGAAGATATCATGTTTGGAATTGTGTGATCTTTATTGTTAAAGCCAATAAAAAGTACAAAACTCTACAATAGGCACAAATCTAATGATACAAGTAGTGCTGGTCTTCCACCAAACAGAAGACCAAGCACCTTCAGAGGCAGTTTACGTGCCATCTAGTAACATTCATCAACACACCTAACTAGCCAATAGGCTCTACACTAGTGCAGTTCTTTGACGATCATAGTTGTGACAGAATCATCTCTGCGGGACAACTACACGCCTATTATCAGTAGGCATGTTTCTTTAATGTTAAATGTTTCTCTTATAGGGAGAAAGCTATGGTAATTTGAGATTTGGAAACAAAAAAAAATAGCTCTACTCCGCAGAGCCTCTTAACAGTCCCCCAGGAACACCAACTCATCTCTTCTTTATGTCCAATTCTCATCTTACACTTCGCTGTACCAATCCCTTCTTTGCAGAAAATACACATGTATTATCAGTGGGTCATCAGCAGGACGACATGTATTGCGCTTGACAATTTCTAAACTCCTAGTCTCCTGCCAATCACAATACGCTTTTCAATATGTTAACTGGCATCGTTCACAAAGCTGGTGGCACTTTTTTACTTATATATGCTTTTTTTTCGGCTGGGGATGGCGACATCCCATGAGCCCCAATCTACATAGACTGGCCACGTAGCTTTGGTGTTTACTACCATGCCTTAAACACCGTTAGGACTGATTTTCTATACTCTAACCTGGGGGACAGATGTATAGAAGGCCAACCTATATTGTGACAGGGACAACTCTGGGAGCTGTAGCCAAACCAGTTCAAGGTAGCAGTGACAAGAGGTCTAGGCTAAATCTCAAGAGGTGGTGAGCTTCTAAAAGCATCCACAATGAGTACACACAATGGGAGTCACAAATTACACTTAGACAGTATGTATAAAAATAGTTATTTATTTATGGCCCAATATCACTATGAAAAATGACTACTAACAGGTAGAAGTATCACACAACACTAAGAATGGAATGACAATGCATTACTGGAATGACAAAGCAGATACAACCATCAGAAATGCTTTTACGGTAAGTAATGCATTGTCTTCTGATGTTTGTTAATCTGCTTAGAATCACATGCTGTGCATAGACTAGCGAGCAGTACCCGGAGTTGGCGGTGGGTTATGAGAAGGAACAGTAGAGAAAAGATGTCTTAATACTGCCTGTCCCACCTGTGAGTCAGATCTTGAGTGTGCATCTAGACAGTAGTGTTTTGTAAAGGTGTGCACAGAACTCCAGGTAGCCGCTTTGCATATGGACTCAAGGGGAACATTTGCAATGAATGCTATGGACGCCCCCGTACCTCGAGTAGAGTGTGCTCTTGGCTTAAAGGGCAGTTCTCTCTTAGCAAGAGTATAGCAGAGAGTGATGCATTGAACAATCCATCTAGAAATAGTGGACTTTGAAACTGCATCCCCTTCTCTTCCTGCTGCCACCGAGACGAAGAACTGATTAGTCTTCCTCAGTGGTCTGGTTCTTTCCATGTAGAACATGACCGCTCTGCGCACATCTAGTGTGTGCAGGCTTTTTTCTCCCAAGTTGGAAGGATTTTGAAAGAACGTTGGTAGTTCTATAGACTGGTTTACGTGGAATTTCGAGATGAATTTCGGAGCAAACCTTGGGTGCGTGCGTAGAACCACCTTATCTCTGAACTGTAACGAAGGGGTCTAGAACAGAAAGAGCCTGTAGTTCACTTACTCTCCTAATGGAGGTGATAGCTATTAGAAAAGCAGTCTTAAGAGTGAGGTGTTTAAGAGATGCTTTGTGCATGGGTTCAAATGGTGAGCCCATGAGTCTGGTAAGTACCACGTTAAGGTCCCATCCGGGAGCTGGGTCAGCTATCGGGGGGTGTATTCTCTTTACTCCCTCCATGAAGGCCTTTATAACAGGGATCTTCCATCACGACACTTTGAGTTGGGAAGTGGTGTATGCAGAAAGTGCCGCTAGGTGGACTTTAATGGAATTGAACACTAGACCCGAGTCCAATAAATGGGTCAGGTATAGAACAATATGTGTGGGAGAGCAGTCAATCGGGTTGATGCTCTTTCCTCTGCACCAGATGACAAATCTCTTCCACTTGCTAGAATAGCAGTGGCGAGTGTTAGGTTTTATGGCTTCCCTGAGGATGTCCATGCATCTCTGTGGGAGCTGTAGATGTCCAAATTCTATGATCTCAGGAGCCAGGCTGCTAAGTTCATGTTCTGGGGGCATGGATGCAGAGTCCTGCCCTTGTCTTGTGACAGCATGTTGTACGGGCAGGGGAGTTTCACTGGGGGGGCTAGAGACATCTCCATCAAGTGAGCGAACCATGGCTGTCGGGCCCACATTGGGGCCACCAGTATCATTGTCACTTGTTCCTGGTGCATCTTGTGCACCACCTTGTTGAGAAGGGGAGTCGGGGGAAAAGCGTAAACAAATTTCCCTGACCATTGAATCGACAGACCGTTCCCCTTGGATTGGTTCTGGGGGTACCTGGAGGCGTAACTTTGGCATTGTGAGTTCTCCAGGGTTGCGAACAGGTCTATTTCTGGGAATCCCCATTGCGTGAAGTCGTCGAAGACGATGTCTTCGTGCAGTCGCCATTCGTACTCTTCGGGCAGGGGGAAATCTCTGCTGAGTTTGTCTGCCAGCAGATTGAGTTCCCCTGGTACATGTTGTGACAGTGGGAACATGTTTAGTTTGAGAGCCCACTTCCATATATTTTGGGCCAGTTTGGAGAGTCCTGGAGAGTGGGTGCCCCCCTGCTTGTTGATGTAGTACATGGCTGTGGTGCTGTCTGTAAGGACCATCACTGTCTTGCCTTGTAGGTGCTCCTGGAAGGCTTTTAGCGCCTTGAACACAGCTAGTAGCTCCAGTAGATTTATGTGTTTGGATGCTACGTTCGGAGTCCACACTCCGTGAGCAGTCTGATGGGATAGGTGAGCCCCTCATCCTGTGAGGGATGCGTCTGTGGTTAAGAGTGGCTTCCGCCGCGGGTGTGGCAAAGGGTTTCCCTCTTACCAGGTTTTCCTTTGTCCACCACCGTAGCGAGAGAACCAAGGCCTGCGAGACCACCACTAGATCGTCCCATAGTAAGCTGGCTTGACACCACTGGCTGTTGAGCCACTCTTGCATTGGGCGCATGCGCAGGCGCGCGTGAGGTACCAAATAAATACACAACGCCATCATTCCTAGCAAGCGCATTGCTTTGCGTACCGTCACCTCTCGACCGGCCACATATTGAGGGATCTGAAACAGCATGTTTTGGACCCTCTCGTTGGAGGGGAAGACGAGGCCGTCCTTTGTTTGAATTAGAGCCCCTAGGAATTGTTTGATCTGGCTGGGGTCTAGGCTGGACTTCTTTTCGTTGATGGAGAAGCCCAGCTGGAACAAAAGGTCTACAGTCTTTTGGGTATTGGAGAAGCATGTTTCGTAAGAATCCCCTGTTATGAGCCAGTCGTCGAGGTAAGGGTAAACTGGGATGGACAACCTGCGCAGGTGGGCCACTGCCAGTACCTTCGTGAATACCCTTGGTGCAGATGCTATGCCGAAGGGTAGCACTCTGAACTGGTAGTGTTTGCCCTCTATCATGAACCTGAGGTATTTTCTGTGCGCTGGCAACATTAAAATATGAAAGTATGCATCTTTCATGTCTAGTGTTGTCATCTCTAAGTAATCTCCTTGTGATAGCAGGTTGATCACTTCCTGTAAGGTCACCATACGAAACTTCTGGGGTTTGACAAACTTGTTCGCTGGGCGCAGATCTAATACAGGGCGCATGGTTAGATCCTTTTTGGGTACAAGGAAGTACACTGAATAAATACCTTCCGTTACCTGAGATAGAGGCACGACCTCTATGGCTCCTTTTTCCAGGAGTTGTTCTACTTCTTGGAGAAGGATGGCAGGTGTTCTGGTGTCATGCGTCGTCCTCTCGGGGGTCTGTATGTTGGGCAACCGTTGAATTCGATGCAGTATCCGTGGGCTACGGTGGAAAGTACCCAGCGGTCTGACGTTATTCCCTCCCATGCTGGAAGAAAGGATGTTAGCCGGCCCCGACCGGTGTTGCATGGGAGGGGACGCGAATCTTCGCATCACTTGGTGTTGTTGGGGGCTTGGGAGCCTCTGGGGGTGGACCCCCGACCTCTCCCTTTGCCACGGCGCTGGCCTCTTTGGCTGTACTGCCCACTATTGGTCTGGTAATTGGTGGCAGGGTACTGTTGCTGCTGATTCTGTTGTTGGCGTTGACCACGAAAAAAGCGTTTGTTGCCATAGCCGCGTCTGGTAGTGGGCTTAGAGATCTGGTCAAGAGTTTTGATAGTATCAAACTCTTTTTTAGCCATCTCCAGAGCCTCATCCACCGCTTTCCCGAAGAGGTTTGAGTCTTCAATAGGTTTATTTATTAAAGACGCCTGTGTCTCCGGTTTGAACCCTGAGTTACGCAGCCATACATGGCGTTTTAGGAGTATTCCCTGAACCAGGGAACGTCCCGCTGTCTCTGCAGCATCCAGAGAGTTCTTCACAATGCTCTGGTTGACCTGGGTTCCTTCGACAATAGTTGATAGCAGGTGTGTCCGTAGCGGTTCCGGCGCTTCTTCAGCGTCTTTGCGCAGTTTGGCCCACTGCGCGTCCGCGTAGCTAGCTAGCAAGGAATTGTTGTTCGCAATTCTTGCAGAAAAGGCAGCCGAGGATGTGACTCTCTTTCCAAGGGCATATAATCTCTTGCCCTCCTTGTCAGGTGGTGCCTCGCTGGTGGACAGCGGCACCCCTGCCCTCTTCCTTGTATTGGTTACTACAAGGGAGTCAGGGATAGAATGTCACCTGATGTACAGCCGGTCTGAGGGCGAAGGAGTGAAAAGTTTTTCAATTCTTGGATTAACTCCTCTGATTAGTGCGGGCGTGGATAGCGAAGGGATGATTCTTCTCTTCACTGAAGCGAGGAGGGGAATGGTCTGGCTGACCGGGGGTTTCTCCTTAATTACTCTTTCCACAAAGTCTATTTCAGGAGAGATCTCCCCAGTGTCCAGTTCGAAATGTGCTGCTGCGCTGCGCAACAGGGCATTGAATGTGGGCTGATCGTCTATGGGAGACGTGTTCCTAACAGGTGAATTGTCAGGAGGATTTAGGTTCAGGACATCAGTGTCCGAATATACTGATGGGGATTTGCCAGGGATGTGAAGGCCCTTCTTCAGGATTTTCTCCGAAGCCTTCTCCTACCATGTCTGGGCTGTCTTCCAGACCTTCCTCCTGGTTCTGTCCCTCTTCATCATCCACAAATTCATCCTCCTCCTCCAAGTATTGTTCCTCACCAGTGAGGTCATACACATTATGGAAATCTGAGGCTGTGTCCTGCTGGGAGGGATTGAATAGTCTCGGATATTTAGCCCTGGGGTCCTCCTGAGGCCCTTCTCTTGTTCTCTTGGGAGTGGGAGGGTTCTGGGTCTTCATAAACCTCTCCATTCTCTCCATGCAGAGATGGAGCCTTTCCATGGTCTCATGGGGTACCCCTGAGCGGTCTAGCGGGGGAAAATTAGTGTCTTCCGCCTGAAAACGGCTCGACCTCTCCCATAACGTCGAGGAAAGTGTCCCGTCGCCTTCAGAAAAGCCTTCCGGTGTGCTGGGGGTCCCCCCCGACTGAAGGGGGTAGTCCCCGTCTTTCTTCGGGCTTTTTCGGCGTGTCTTTCGACCTTTGCGTAGCGCTCGACGTGTCTTTCGGCGTACGCTTCTGGGCGTCGGCTACAACGATCCTCGCCAAGCTCTCTGCGACTCGTTTGTCAGAGGAGGGCTGTGGTTTCGACGTTACGGGTGTCGATCGTTCTACGGCGGCGTGCGCTCTCTGCTGGTGCGCGCCGGCCGATGGTTTGGGGGCGGCGCCCTTATTTGCCGAAAGCCCAGTCGCTGGTCGCGGCTGCGAGAGGGGCTTCGAACCTGAACGGTCCGAGGAGGCCGCCGGTGGAACCTGCGTCTCCTTGGGCGCTGATGCTTTCTTCGTCTTCGACGAAGAAGAGCAGTGGGTTGTGTGCTTATGTGTGGTATCGTGTGCGTCAGTGTCACCGGGGTGTTCTTCCCCATAAGCAGGGCGTGAGCCGAGCCCGTCGGGGCCGGGGACAGACTACGAAGAGCGCGAGCGCTCTTTAGAGGGGTCTACGACTTCCGTAGCGGAGGTCGTGTTATCACGTTCCTCGTCACTGTCGGTGGTAGCAGCGGCGGGTGAGGAATCGGCCTTCGACATAGCGTAGGCCGCCCACCTCTTGACCCTACGGTCTTTTAGAGTCTTTGGCTTAAGAAGCCGACAAGCCGTGCAACCCTCCTCCTTGTGATTGAGGGGCAAGCAGCGGTTACACCGTGAATGCTTGTCCTTCCAAGTGAACTTGCCCTTGCAACGCGGGCAAAACCTAAAGGGTGTCCTCTCCATAGCTGAGGCAGTAAATCGTGATAACGACCCCAAGGGAAAGGAAGGGGAAAAGGAAAGGCATTCTCAGAAAGGAAACGGATGTCCCCCGACCCCACTCTCCCTACTGTATTTGGTCTGCGAGGCCAAGCCACGTGTTCGGCGACGCCGAAGGATCTCCTCCGCTCGTCCCCTCCGTCGATGATCTTGCTCGGCGGAGAAACAGCTTCACAACTGCGTCGAGGGAGGGATCTATGTGTTATATATGAATAGGAAAGCGACCAAAGGTCTAGGAGATGAAATCTGCAATGTCTCTCGAGGAGCTCCGCGTAAAGGCGACCAGTAGCTGGGCGGAAAAAAACAATCTGAGGGACCTCGACGCGTGAGGGATTGTGGGTACAACGCACGTCACTATAGGGATAGTGTTTCAGACACGCCTTGTCGACGTCCCCTTTTCGACTACGAAAAACAAAATGCAATACTCCGCAGTGACCACTGGATGTCGGACCTATGCACAGCATGTGATTCTAAGCAGATTAACAAACATCAGAAACATATATACAGTCACTAGAGTAAGGCATAATACAGATCAAACCCCTGTAAAGGAAAGTGTAGATTAGTTTATGCACTACAGGTCCATAGAGAATTAACCCTAACTTCAAAGGTCCTTCCCCTGTCTGGGGCCTTATGCCAAAAGTTCAGGAAAAGTTCTGACACAGTTTGTAACGCTGGAAAAACTGAAGGTAGGCTCATTGCGGACCAATGAACGATTCCAAGGGTTAAAGGACAAGTTATTCTAACTAACCAAAGTGTCCCCAACTTTCGTAAGGCTTGCGTGAGCAAGCAATGGAAAAGCCAAAGTATTGGAAAAGTTTTATAAAAGTTAGCAAAACTTTTAAAGGGAGTTTATGGGCAGGTAAGAACCACTGTAACTCGCCCCCTCGTACTCTGATTATTCACAGGACTTGGCTGGTTAATGGAAGAAGGTCAGAGGTCCCTTTTCCCCCCAGTCAGGCTCAGTCCTTGATTTGCAGGGGTTGCAGATTCAAGCAGATCTACAGTCAGTGTCTTTGGCTGGTGCTAGGACTCTTGGTGGCAGAAAAACTTGATGCAAGACCCCTCTTAGGACTGGACTCGAGTCAGGTAAGCTGTTTTGGACAACTGGCACTGCAGCACTGCGACACAAAGGGTCTCACTTGTCGTGGTCGGAATTTCTCTCCTATCTCGGGTCCCCTTGATGCTAAGACTCTGAAATCTCGCTGAGGTAAATCTTGTTGGACAAGCTGAGGACACCCCTGCCCCCCACTCCCCCAAGTTCCAGGCCTCAATGCAGAACGGCGACATCAGCATCACGGTAGCCAAACTCAGAGCCGATCAGTCACAGGGCAGTCCAGGGGCACTTCCGAAGGCTCTTCCTCGCAGGGGACCGAGCAGACGTCAATAATGGATGTTCCATCCACTCCAAGGGTCGCAGCTCCCTCGCAGGACTGCTGAAGATTGACAGCAAGACAGGGCTCTTCCAGGACAGCAGCAGAAGTTGGTCGCCAGGCCTCCTTCAGATGGGTCTCTGGTCTCCTCACGGGTCTCACAGCTGGACAGGAGTCTTGGCTCCTTCAGGTTACTCCATGATCTGTCTCGAGTGGGTTCAGGGGTCCTCCTCTTATCTCAAAAGCAAGGCAAGAGCAGAAACTCCCAGCAGAACTAGCCTCACACACACCCCAGCAGTGGTCAAATCAGGACCACTGGCGGGAACACTCATGCATTTATTTATTGATCTGATTGTATCACACCGGTCGCCCACAGGCATCAGGGCGCCACACAGAAACACTAAACAGTATAGACATAAAATGACAGGGCAACTGGCAAACCAAGTGAACAGAGCAATTAAATTAGGTGGTTTCAGTATCCTATTTATTTGTAAAGATGAGTTTTCAGTTTTTTTCAAAAAGCTTGAGAGGTTGGAATCTAATCTCAGATTTAGAGGAAGATTGTTCCATTTGCCAGTGGCTACTATTTGGCCCGTTGTTTCCAATCCGAGAGTTCGGCCTGACATGTATCGGAAAATTTTGGATTTAAGGTAGACTGGGGCTTGCCCATGAATACACGTGTGGACCAGTGTCATTGCCGCGATCGATGAGGTCGAATGCTGCGCTTAAGCCGATAAGAATGAGGTGGCCAGTCTTTCCTTTGTCTACTATGTTCAGCATGTGTGTCTGCAGATCTAGCACAGCGGTCTCCGTGCTATGTGCTATGTGCTACACGGAATCCAGATTGCTGGTGGTGCAGAATCTCGTTTTCCTCTACATGAGCCTGCAGTTGGCGGGTGGCCACCTTGTCCATCACATTGAGGACAAAGTTGCAGTTAGTTATAGGTCTTAAGTTGCTCGGGTCTCTGTGGTCCAAGTTAGATTTCTTCACCAAGGGGGCGACGGTCTTAATGCTAGATGGGACTTCATTGTCCCGGAATGAAGCATTTATTATCCTTGTAAGCAATGCAGCGAAAATATCCGGGTTGTCCAAAATCATTTTTGGCGGCAGAATATTCTCTGCACAAGCTGATGGTTTCATTGTGGCAAGGATTTTCAGACTATCTTCCACAGAAATATCTTGAAAATGAAAGATTTTAGAATGGTTAGATGTTACTGTAGCAGGTGGCTGAGCGAATATCGGCTCAGATATTTGGGCACTTGAGATCTGTTCGCGAGCTTTTCCAATCTTGTTAAAAAATGCTGCCTGGGCTTTGTTACAGTCTTCCTGAGAAGGTGTAAAAGTAGTATTTATGGAGGTAGGCTTTTCGAGTGATTTTAATATATCGACAAGTTTACTAGTCGCATTAGTTGCTGATTGAATTTGATAATTAATAACATTTTTCAATGCGAGAAGAATGCCTTCCCTATAGGCTTTTTCGGATTCTTTCCATCTATCTTTATTTGTTAAGGTTCTTTCAGCCAACTCCTTTCCCTTTCTTTTTTTTAGCATTACTAAATCCGAATTGAACCATTTTTTGTGCTTATTTTTGGTTCTAATAATTGCAGATGTTAAAGGTGCTTTAGTGTCAACTACCACCTTCAGATGGTGAGATAAATGTTACGGTAAGGCCTCGCATGTGTCATCTTCATCACGTGTCATCTTCCTTGTGTTCAGCCAACATTTCATTGATACACATTTCAAGATGTGCCCTTTATATTTTCTTGTAGTTGCGGCTTGAAATCCTCTTAGGCTCATTGGGGCTATCCTGATTGGGGTGCAGAGGAGTCAAATTAAAATGGTCTGTTCAAATACAAGGTACTGTGCTATAGTTACTTGTTTCCAAGTTATGGGTACCTACCCAGTCTAGCTAGTGCCCATTGGTCATGGTCAGGTCAGAATTCGTGACCTGGAAATGAATGTTATTTAGTGCTTTCTCAAGACTTATAGCTTCCTTATCTTTTGCGTTCCCTCTTCATCGATTAAAATCTCCCATTACCAAAGTGGCAGTGTTTGGGTCTTGGAGCAAATTGAGTTGCTGAGTTAATTTGAGTGACGGGCCATGTTTGGTCAAGCCACAGTTAGTAACCAAACGCTGTAAACGCAGTAAGGCTAAAAATGAAAAGCACCAACACATTTGAAAAAGTCACTGCTGCCACCAGCTTGTCCATTTAGCACAACTAGAGTAACAAAATATCCCCATAGTGTTAGTCTAGGGCAAAAACAAAAGTGTACCCCATTGTATTGCATTGTAAGATGCATTGCACAATGATAAAAGTTACCACAAGTGATAACACGTTCCTAAAAGTAGTAACTAAGTAACAAGACTAAGGGAAACAATGTTTCCCAGTACTGAAAGCCCGAAGGACATGTCCTTTTTCCAAAACAGATGAGCAAAAGCCAGTATAGTGAAGCTTAAGGCTTCACTGCACTGTAAAATGTACAGGTAGGGATAAAAAATAAAAACAAGTTTGGGGGTCCATAAAAATTGAAGGAAAGCTGCAGTAAAGAGAAATCTTTCCTAACAAACACTACACATTTCATCTCAGAATCGGACTGTAAAACCGAAATCGAGGGTTAGAATTTGAGTGGAGCTGGGAGTTATTTAGCTCCTGTTTGTAGCCTAGAAAAGCATGTTAGCTTGACAGTGTTAGGACAGTTTTTCTGAAGTCACAAACCATTCAACAGAGACAGTACAAGACTCCACTCTTAGTACAAGGCTTTACCACATGAGCATATGGTAGCGTTGACAGAGCAGCCAGGCTTATCATAGGAGGGAGAGCGGGCTGAAGGAAGATACAAATAACTTTTAGTATACCAAGGGTTCAACAGAAACACTTACAACCAGATGTTTTTATAAAAAATTAAGGTTTAATATAAATACAGTGGGCAGGGTGGGCGCATGTGATTCTAAACAGATAGAATAATCAGAAATGCTATTACGGTGAGTAATGCATGCCTTCTGATGCTTGTTAATCTGCTTAGAATCGCATGCTGTGCATAGACTAGCGAGCAGTACCCCGAGTTGGAGGTGGGTTATGAGAAGGAACAGTAGTGAAAAGATGTCTTAATACTGCTTGTCCCACCTCAGAATTCGATCTAGAATGAGTGTCTAGGCAATAGTGTTTTGTAAAGGTGTGTACAGAACTTCAAGTTGCCGCTTTGCAAATGGACTCAAGGGGAACATTTGCAATGAATGCTATGGAAACCCCATAATTCTCTAGTGACACCTTCTCCCAATATTTATCTATTTCTTTTTTAAAAATTCTCTCTAATTTGATGAATTTGTAACGTAAATCTTCTCTTAGTTGCTAAATTCGAGAAGGCATATGACACTAGAGTATTATGTCCAGAATGACCGGGTACCGAGAGGTTTGAGGATACTTATATTTCCCAATTTCAGCAATGATCAAGATAAAGATTTAGCTGAGGCCTGCGAGGCTAATTTGAGCAACAGTTCAATGAAAATGATGAACTTACTGATAGAACACGCAACAAGAACACACAAGAGAGCAGTGGAAGGAATTGAAGCAATCAAAAAAGAAATGACGGCAATGCAAGCGAATGAAGCGACTAAAAATTATGAGAAAATGTATGAACTATTACAAGTATACCAGGATGAAGTGAAGATAAGGAAACTAAGGAAATGCTATTGTGATGAACGTGATTACAAAGAAGACAGGGTATATACCTTTCAAACTAAATATGATAGGAGTATGAAACCTTCTTCCAAGAACTCGACACCGAATACACCATTGGCCAGCTCGGATGCTGACTCGGAACAAAAGAATCAAGAATTGGACAGTAGGAGTACAAATGATCAAGGAGGATAAATGAATCAAATCAAGCGTTACAAAAAAATTAAAGCACAATCAATACCTAATGGCACAGAGTCCTGGAGTTTTCCTCTAATGTTAAGAATTCCACACAGTACCCGTGGGCGACCGTCTTTAGAACCCACTGGTCTGATGTAATTCCCACCCATGTCAAAAGGAAAGATGTTAAGCGCCCCCCCGACCGGGGTGACATGGGAGGGGACCTGAATCCGTAGGTCATTTCTGACCAGAAGCTGTGGCTACCCTGGAGTTGGTGCCTCTGCCTCTACCCTTCCCGCGCCGCTAACCCCAAGGTGGATAGTTGGCAGGGGTGCTGGATGCTTGCCCCGAGTTCCAGTTGTTTCCCGTAGGGTACATGTTCTGTGAGGAATGGGATTGGCCTCGAAAGGACCGGCGGAAACTGCTTCCCATCTCGGGGGAGGGCTTTTGAGTGATTTGTTGGAGACTTAAGAGTCTCATGCTCTTTTTTGGCAGTCTCTAGAGCCTTGTAGACTGCTTTACCAAAGAGGTTTGATTCCTCAATAGGTTTATTTAGAAGGGCTGCCTGGGTCTCCGGCTTGAAGCCCAGGTTTCGGAGCCAAGCATGCTGTTTGAGCAGGGTGCCCTGAGCTAGGGACCTTCCTGCCGTCTCTGCAGTATCCAGGGTGTTTTTTAAATAAATTTTGATTGACCTGCCTGCCCTCAGCTACGATAGCGAGTAATTTGTTTCTTGCGGGTTCGGGCACTTCCTGGACACCTTCTTGCATCAGGTTCCACTGTGCATCACCAGAACTAGCAAGCAACGTAGTGTTGTTTGCTATGTGCGTGGTAAAAGCAGCTGTCGTGGTAATTCGCTTACCCAAGGCATACAGTCTTTTCAACTCCTTATCGGGAGGTGACTCTCCCATAACAAGGGGTACTCCAGCCCGTTTCCAGGTGGTGGTAACCACTACGGAATCGGGGGTGGCGTGGCTTTTAATATATTGAGGGTCAGTAGGCGATGACCGAAAGGAAGGAGCCAATCTCCTTTTAATGGAATTTAGGAAAGGAATGGCTTGGCTGGAGGGGGATTTCTCTTTAAAAATGCCCTCCACATAATCTTGTTCAGGTATGGCCTCCTGGGTGGCGATCTGAAAATGATTGGCTGCCTTCCCTAAAATGGCATTGAAAGCCATCTGATCGTCTACTGGTGAAGTCTGGCGGGCCGGAGTGGAAGTTGGGGAATCCAAACATAGGACATGTGTGTCCTGATCGCGAGTAGGGAGCGCCCATGACTCTGTCTCAACCGGATGAGTGTCCTCCCAGTTTTCCGTGGTGTCCGCCTGGTCATCCGCAGTGTAGTCCTGTAGGAAGGCAGTATCCTCTTCCTCATCGTAAATGTCTTGATATGGGTCCATCTGGATTTAATCTTCAGGTTGGGTGGAAATGAAATGTTCTTGAGAAGGTCCTAAATTTCCAGGAAATTCAAAGTTGACACAGAAGGAGGGTCCTCCGGAGGCCTCTTGGGGGTAGGGTGCTCTGAAAGCGAGACAAACTTTTACGAACGTTCCATGCGCCCTTCAAATTTTTCCCTGGTCCTTTTAGACGAACCAGAAAGGTCAATGGGTGGAAAATCTTCACTTTCCTCCCTATGGCGCTGAAATGTGTTACTAATAGCGCTAGACAAAGGCTCATGACTGTCTTCATAGACCTCGTGAACATCGGGGTGCTGTGGCGTGTCTTTCGATGTGTCTGCGGCACTCTTTGCGCTTCGGCCCTACTGCCGAAGTAATTCTCGCGATGCTTTCGGCGATGTCCCGCGAAGCGGGTCGTGCCATATGACTAGGAGGCCTAGCAGTAGATTTTCCTCCTACCGGGGCATTAGGGGGCGAAGGAGCATCAGCTGAGCGCGCTTCGTCTGCCAAATGTGTTTTTGAGGTAGCGCCCTTAATTTTCCAAGGCCCAGTCGCAAGACGCTGCTGCGTATGCTGGGAAGGCTATTGATCTTCAAGATCAGAGGAATCTGTCAAAATCTTCAGCGGTCCTGTCGAAACCGGGGTTGGGGTTGTGTGTTTAGTGTGGTTTTTTTGTACGCCCCGATCGCTGGGGTTGATGGCATCCGGTACGGATGCTTGGTAAACACTAGTGCCCCCGTCACTTTCGGCAGGTGCAGCGATTGGGGAAGAACATCCAGTCCGCGACATGCTTAACGCAGCGCTCCTTAAGTGTTTTAGGTCGAAGGAGTCTACAGGCCGCGCACCACGCTTCGTCGTGGTGAAGGGGCAGAGAGGTATTGCACTCATCGTGCTTGTTCTTCTATGGGTATCTGCCCCTGCAAGAGGGGCAAAACCTAAATGGTGTCCTTTCCATAGCGAAAGGTAATGAAGGTGAGGACCAGACCTAGAGGATAAAGAGGAGAGACATAGCGGAAGATAGGACCACCCCGACCCCACTCTCCCTACTGTGTAGGCTGGCCAGAGGGCCCAGCCACGTGGATGGCTCCGCCGCCGGATCTTAGGCGTTGAAGTTCACCGCCGTCAAGGGTTCCTGCAGTCTTCGTCGTAGTATCTGAACACCGTCGAAGTGACTTTAGGGGGAATAACCGACAAAGTCGGTAACAAGGATTAACAAGGTCTCCTATGAAGAGCGGCGCAATAGGGTGACCAGTTATCCGGGCGGAAAAAAACAATCAGACGGACCTCGGCACATGAGGGATTTTGGGTACACTACACGTCACGCTAGGGATAGTGTTACAGACACGCCATAAGCCGACATCCCCTTTCGGTCCCCAAAAGACTAGATGCAATTCTCCGCAGTTACCACTGGATGTCGGACCATATGCACAGCATGTGATTCTAAGCAGATTAACAAGCATCAGAATTACAGTTACGAACTAACTCTTTCAGAAGTAAGTACACTTTGAAACACTTGTTATATTATTTGAGGCAGAAGCCATTTCATATCCAGTACTTCCCTATTTCGATTGCATGAGTTCTCTCAGAGGCAGAAGAGGGAGCCTAGTGGTCTAGGTGCCAGCTGTAGGCATGGTGAGAAAGGGCTCAGTTGGAGACTGTTCAAACAAGTTAGTAGTTCACTTTAGAGGTAGTTAGGATCCAGGGACTTCGAAGAAGACACCGTAGGGGGATTCCAGCAGTGGGCCTGGGTGAACTGAATATCTCTGGTTGGATTCTCATCACTTGCAATGTCCAGCACTCTAATGGGACCTTTTGGACTCGATTTACGCCTCTGGAGGTCCTGCAGGATGCCACCAAAGTTTGTTAAATTCGGAAGACGGTGCGGTGACACTGGCTTGAGGTACCAGAGTATTGGGTATTGCAGCCCTGCAAGGTCGCCTCTGGAGGTCCTGCAGGATGCCACCAAAGTTTCAGTTAAATTCGGAAGACGGTGCGGTGACACTGGCTCGAGGTACCAGAGTATTGGGTATTGCAGCCCTGCAAGGTCGCAGCACGACGTGGGATGGCTCAAAATGCAGGGCTTCGTGAGCCCAGTGGATCTCTCCAGGCTCTGGGTCGGTTTGTCATTTTAGGAGCCCCCAGGGTAACAGCAGGCTCTGGTTACACAGTAGGCTACCTGGCCGCTAGAAATCCTCTCAGCCGTGGTTTCTTAATCTTCCTCTTTGGATTCAGGTCTATTGGTCGACTACCTCTTCAGCTTTCAGTATCGGAATTTTTTGCAGGAACCCAGCCAATCAAAGAGACATGCAACATTCAAACATGGGGGGTTGGCAGTCCTTTCAGGACAGCCAGACTCCCAGGTTGAACTGGATTCTCACAGGCAGGCTGGAAGACAGGGCTGCAGAGTTTTAAACTCCTCATTCAGTTCCTGCCTTCACAGACACTCGGGAGCCTGGGCGGGCTTGACCCGAGTTCTTCTGCCGAAGATAAAAAAAAAAAAATCACACAAAGGAATTCCCTACCCTGGAGGGCAGGGGAAAGACCAAGAAGGGACAAGGAGCGTGAACATGGCAAAAAAATAAGACGGAGGCAATTTTGGCCAAATGTGCACCCATGGGTGCCTTTACCACAGCTGTGAAAACAGCCCGCGGTTAAGGTGCACTGAATTTGTAAAAAGGTTCACTGCCACCAGCCATTTAAGGTAAGCTTGTCCCTGTAACAGAACTGTTACAGTGTGAGTGAGAAAGGGGATACATTGAATCTACCCAGCACTCCACATAAGGTGGGGTATGCTGGTATTCACTTAAAAAAATGTAGAAGGGATAGAAATATCCTTTCTACTCTTGGGAACTGTGGTTCTCACAAGATTAGCCAGAGAAAGTAAAAGGGGAACCACACAGGGCAATCCTGTAGCAATAAAAAGGTATATTCCAAAAGTTGTCAAAGACGATAACATTAAAAGGACACTATGGAGAGTCTTAAAAATGACACCCATAAAAAGAGTAAAAGGATCAGTGAGTGTGGAAAAAGGTTCCCACTCACTGAGGTATAGGGAAAAATAATCTACCAGTCCAGCAAAAAGTTCTGGGGTTCTCACAATTGAGGTAGATTTAGCTATAAAGTTAAAATCTTACCTAACAGACACCAACAGCTATGAGGACCTACTTTTGGCTCTCCAGGCTAAGTGATACAAAACCAAACACCAAACACCTATGCGAATTGAACTATGTATTTGGGACAATCTAAAAATAAACATTAGGACACCATTATAAGACGTTTAAAACATAAGGGGTCAAAAAGATAGGTTTGCATCTTATGTGGAAGTTAGATTTGCAGAACGCTGTGTACTAGCTACTCAATCCCCAGTGGTAGTTCCTGGTCCCATGTGAATGCAGGATACTCAGCAGCTGCTTTTAGCTCCTGCTTATCCAATCTTAATTTCGATCCCTGTAACAGCCAAACGAGTGGCCCACTTTTTTGTATACTGTAACCATCACAGATCCAGCAATACACCAAGTTTGCTGCTCGAACTTCAAGTTGCTTTTGCCAAAGTTAATAACCAGTCAAAAACACACTCAATTAGGTAATAACAAAGGAAAAGTGGGGGCAACACTAATATGCTTATTCCAGAAACCTACTGACAGGAATAGCTTACTTCATTGAATGAGCTTTCATCCTCCCAATACAATCAAAAGGCTGCTTCCTGTCTGGCCGCGTCAGCCATTTCACCATACAGTACCCCTAGCAGCGAATTCTAGGACTCAGTGTGGAGCTATGACATCAGTGGACAATGGAATGAAAATCTGGCCAGCACATGATGGAAACTCCTCTGTGCTAGACAGGCTGGCTATGACGACACCGAGACGCCTGAATGCGCCCTCACCGAGGCCCGAAAATGGCTGCTTTTGCAGCATGCACACGCCTGCACCCAAGGCTGCCTGCCTTCATCATCTGCCATTGTCCCCTTAGCCTGCAAGTGGACCTATGGAGGAGCGCCGGCAGGCGAAGCTGGCCCCCTCCAAAGGCCCACTCACAAAGCTGCTTCCTGTCTGGCCCGGTCGGGCCGTGGGCAGCCCGCAAAACATGTCTCCCGCAAGTCTGCCTACAACGATCCTGGAACCCACATTCGCAGACAGCCTTTGTGCACTGCGACACTACCCCAAATAAAAAAACAACATTGGGTCCCAAACTCGCTGTTCCAGCTCTCACTCAGCGGATTACGTTGCAACGAAACTAACGCTCAATGCTCAGAACAGTAAGTGTCTCGCCTCCTTACCGTTACTCTGTACGTCCTAACCGCCTTTCAGGCTGTAGTAGGCTTACAAAGCACCCCTTTCAATGCTCTCCCCCTCCTCACGACACCTTGAACGAGCTGACCACAGCCGTTAATCTAAACTGCACGTTTGTCGCACACAGCGCGGCAACCTCAAAGTTCCTCCTTCCCCACGGCACAATGCCACACTGCTGAATTTATGAGAGTCTATAATCACCTCGGCTCTCGAGCATACATCACCGCCCGTAGGCGAATAAGATGCCATCAGTATACTGCTAACCCATTACTTGATGACAGCTCTGCAAATCAGCTATGATCATCTAATATTAACACTATAACTGAGCCCACATCTACCCTGGAGTGCTGTGCTCAGCACATAGATGTCATTGCA
The DNA here is from genome assembly GCF_040938575.1 of Ambystoma mexicanum. Taxonomy (NCBI): domain Eukaryota; kingdom Metazoa; phylum Chordata; class Amphibia; order Caudata; family Ambystomatidae; genus Ambystoma; species Ambystoma mexicanum. Next base: position 661,158,521 of record NC_090928.1, on the reverse strand, counting down.
TCACACATCCCAAGTGCCCTGAACCTTGTGGCCTCAATGACCTAGTTGAACCCTGTGTTGCTGAACCAGCTGTCGATACTACCGTGAATATTGATGCTGCCTCTAATGAGCCCTCTCCTCCCCTAAACTCCTGCGCCACCACACGAGTCAACTGAGGCCCTCACGAACATTAACTCTGCGCTCGCACCTACCATTGTGTTTCCCCATGAGTCACCTGCTTCTCCAGCACATGCCCCTGATGCCATCACATGCAAACTCAACCATTCTCACAAGAGTGAACCCTGCACACCTTTTGTTGCCACATGCGAAATTAATCACACCCCCAAAAACGGACCAGATGACCTTAGCACTACCCTACCCAAATCCACAAACAGACCAAACTTAGCCTACATCAAGGGTGGACTCATCAACGCCAGATCTCTATTAGCCCACACCCTCGACACCTCTGACCTCATCACCACTAAACAACTCGACATACTTGCCGTCCCTGAAAGATGGCTGCACGCAGCAGCTGGTCCTTCCTTTTCCTTCGCTACTCCGAAGGGGTACACAATCTACAGGAAACACAGGCCACTAGTCAAAGGAGGCAGGGTTGTCCTTATCGCAAAATCTAATCTGCCCATCAGAGAATTACCAGGCACATATTTCCCATCAGGAGAATTACTCTCACTCAAACTCACACTCCCTAATATTGCCTCAATCACCCCCCAGATTATATACAGACCCCCATGCCCTATCCATTCCTTCGATGAGGATATAGCCCTACTCCTCTCCAACAGCACTAAGACCTCCAAGAATTATCATTCTAGGTGACTTCAACTTAGACCTCAATGACAGTTCAGACATCAATGCCGGTGCCATACACAACACAATAGCTCCTTTAGGATTCACCCAGCGCATTGATCTTGCCACCCAGGACGAAGGCTGAAGCCTAGACTGGCTCACTGACCTGAATGGGTCGACCAGTATCACAGCTAACACCCCTTGCCCCGACCATAATGTCATTACCTTCTCTGTTCCCAAATAAACCCTAATCAGAACCTCTCCTCAACTTATCCCAGAGTCACTTGTGAGAAACACTTGTAACATCAACCGCACGAACATGCTTCCTTGTTGCTACCAATCACAGATCACACCCACTCAAATGCTAACCTGGCATCCACGGTTGAGCTATACCACTCCACCCTCCAACAGGCCCTCAACAAAATAGCACCTTTGAGACTCTGCAAACCCAAACCAGCAGCGCATCTAAACTCCTGGTACACCCCCAACCTCAAAAACCTAAGATCCAGCAAGCGGGCCGCTGAGTCTGCTTGGAAAGTCTCCCCTACCAAAGCTAACAGAGAGCTCTTCCTCACATCAGCTAGAAAATACAAGCAAGCTGTACTCCATGTGAAGAGCCTTAAGTACTATGCGCGAAACGCCAAATCAGGCAGTAAGACATGCATTACTTACCGTAAAAGCAGTTCTGATGGTTGTATCTGATTAGATTCACATGCTGTGCATATAATCTGACATCCAGTGGTCACCGCAGAGTATTGCATCTTGTCTTTCGAGAGTCGAAAGGGGACGTCGGCATAGGTGTGTCTAACACTATCCCTATAGTGACGTGTAATGTACCAAAAATCCCTCACGTGCCGAGGTTCCTCTGATTGTATTTTTTCTGCCATGAGGGATCCTTATGACTAACGCGAGTACAGAAAAGAGAGAAAAGTAATAGGACGTCTATGTTCCTTCCATCCGAGCGGGTAGGAAGGGTGGGCGCATGTGAATCTAAGCAGATAAAATCATCAGAAATGCTTTTACGGTAAGTAATGCATATCTTCTGAGTAAGTAATGCATGTCTTCTGATGCTTGTTAATCTGCTTAGAATCACATGCTGTGCATAGACTAGCGAGCAGTACCCAGAGTTGGAGGTGGGTTGTGAGAAGGAACAGTAGAGAAAATATGTCTTAGTACTGCTTGTCCCACCTGAGAATCAGATCTAGAATGAGCATCTAGACAATAGTGTTTTGTAAAGGTGTGTACAGAACTCCAGGTTGCCGCTTTGCAAATGGACTCAAGGGAACCATTTGCGATGAATGCTATGGATGCCCCAGTGCCTCGAGTAGAATGTGCTCTAGGCTTGAAGGGCAGTTCTCTCTTAGCAAGAGAGAAACAGAGTGATGCACTGGACAATCTATCTAGAGATATTGGATTTGGAAACTGCATCTCCTCACCGAGACAAAGAACTGATTAGTCTTTCCTAGTGGGCGAGTTCTTTCCATATAAAACATGACCGCCCTGCGTACATCAAATGTGTGCAGGCTCTTCTCTCCCAAGTTTGATGGTTTCTGAAAGTTCTATAGACTGGTTGACATGGAACTTTGAAATTAATGTAGGTGCAAACCTAGGGTGTCTGCATAGAACCACCTTATCTTTGTAAACTGTTACAAAGGGGTCTAAGAGAGAGAGAGCTTGTAGTTCACTCACTCTCCTGATGGAGGTGATGGCTATTAAGAAAGCAGTCTTAAGAGTGAGATCCTTAAGGCTCGCTCTATGCATGGGCTCGAAGGAGGGGCCCATTAGTCTGGTTAACATGACGTTCAGGTCCCATCCTGGAGCTGGGTTAGATATAGGCGGGTGAATTATTTTCACTCCCTCCATGAAGGCTTTAATAACTGGAACCTTCCACCATGACACCTTATGTTGTGACGTAGTATAGGCAGATAGTGCAGCTAGGTGAAGTTTAATGGAATTAAAGACTAAACCTGAGTTAAGTTAGTGAGTCAAGTATAAAATAATATGTGTGGGAGAGCAGTCAACAGGGTTGATGCGCTTTGAGTTGCACCAGGTGACAAACTGTTTCCGCTTACTGGAGTAGCAGTAACAAGTGTTTGATTTCCTTGCCTCCGTAAGAATGTCCATGCATCTCTGAGGGAGCTGCAAATGTCCAAATTCTATGACCTCAGGAGCCAGGCCACAAAGTTCAGGGTCTGCGGGCATGGTTGCAGCGTCAGGCTCCTGTCCTGCGACAACATGTTGTACGGGCATGGAAGTTTCACAGGAGGAGTAGAGACATCTCCATTAGATGAGCAAACCAGGGTTGGCGGGCCCACATGGAGGCCACCAGTATCATTGTAACTGGTTCCTGGTGCATCTTGTGCACTATCTTGTTGAGAAGAGGAGTCCGGGGACAAGCGTAGACAAATTTCCCTGACCATGTTATCCAGAGTACGTTTCCCTTCGAGCGGTTCTGGGGGTACCTGGAGGCGTAATTTTGGCATTGGGCGTTCTCCAGAGTTGTGGACAAGTCGATCCCTGGGAAACCCCATTCTGCGAAAACGTTGGAGAAAATGTCTCCGTGTAATCACCATTCGTACTCTGTGGGTAGAGGGAAGTCTCTGCTGAGTCCGTCTCCCAGAAGATTGAGTTCCCCTGGAGCATGTTGTGATAACAGGAACATGTGTTTGAGAGCCCACTTCCAAATGTTTTGGGACAGCTTGGACAGTCCTGGAGAGTGAGTGCCCCCCTGCTTGTTCAGGTAGTACATGGCCGTGGTGCTGTCCGTGAGGATTAGCACCGTCTTTCCTTGTAGATGTGTTTGGAAGGCCTTTAGTGCTTTGAACACCGCTAACAATTCCAGCAAGTTTATATGGTTGGACGCCACACTTAAAGACGAAACTCTGTGTGCAGTCTGAAAGGAAAGGTGAGCCCCACATCCTGTGAAGGATGCGTCTGTGGTTAGAGTGGCCTCCACAGCGGGGGTGGTGAAGGATTTTCCCTTTACGAGGTTCTCCCTCGACCACCACAGCAGCGAGAGAACCAGGGCTTGCGAGACAACCACTAGATCGTCCCACTGTCCGCTGGCCTGACACCACTGGCTGTTGAGCCACTCTTGCATTGGGCGCAGGCACGCACGAGGAAGCAAGCAAATACATGACGCCATCATACCTAGCAACCGCATGGCCTTGCTTACCATCACCTCTCGACTGGCTACATACCGAGGGATCTGAAACAGCATGTTTTGAACCCTCTCATTGGAGGGGAAGACGAGGCCGTCCCTTGTTCAAATGAGAGCCCCTAGGAATTGCTTGACCTGGCTGGGGCCCAGACTGGAACAAGAGGTCTATAGTCTTTTGGGTATTTGAGAAGCATGTTTCATGAGAATCCCATGTTATGAGCCAGTCGTTGAGGTAAGGATAAACCCGAATGGACAACCTGCGCAGATGTGCTGCTGCCACTGTCAGTACCTTCGTGAATACCCTTGGCACTGAGGCTATGCCGATTGGTAGTACTTTGAACTGATAGTGTTTGCCTTCTATCATGAACCTCAGGTATTTCCTGTGCGCTGGCAACATTGAAAAATGAAAGTATGCATCTTTCATGTCCAGTGTTGCCATGTAATCCTCCTGTGTGAGCAGGGGGGGGATTATTTCCTGCAAAGTCACCATACGGAATTTGAGGTTTTACAAATTTGTTTGCTGGGGGCAGATCTAAAACAGGGCGCATGGTTAGACCCTTTTTGGGTACAAGGAAATACACTGAATAAATACCCTCCTTTACCTATGACAGAGGCACGACCTCTATGGCTCCTTTTTCCAGTAGCGATTCTACTTCCTGATGAAGGATGAGAAGATGATCTGATGTGAGACGTCTTCCCTTTGGAGGTCTGAATGTCGGCGACCAGATGAACTCGATACAGTAACCGTGGGCTATTGTTGACAGTACCCAACGTCTGTGGTAATCCCCTCCCATGCCGGGAGAAAAGTTGTTAACCAGCCCCCGACCGGGGAGACATGGGAGGGGACCCGAAACTTCGGGTCATTTAGCGGCGGCGGCTGGGGAGCCTCTAGGAGTAGGGCCCAACCCCTTCCTTTGCCACGATGCTGGCCTCTCGGGGGATACGGCGTGTTGTAACCACTGGTTCCTTGAGGGGAGGACCAGTTGCTGCCTGAGGCATACTGCTGCTGAGGGAAACGTCCACGAAAAAGGCACCTATTGCCAGATCTGCGCCTGTTGGGGGGTTTTGTGATCTGGTCAAGGGTCTTCAGGGTGTCATGCTCCTTTTTCGCTGTTTCCAGGGCGTCATCAACCGCCTTTCCAAACAAGTTGCAATCCTCCAGGGGCTTGTTAATGAGGGATGCCCGAGTCTCTGGCTTGAATCCCGAATTCCTAAGCCATGCATGCCTTTTGAGGAGTACACCCTGGACTAAGGAACGCCCAGCCGTTTCCACAGCATCAAAGTATTTTTAATGATGTTCTGGTTCACTTCAGTGCCCTCTGTAACCTGGGCCAAGAGACGGTGCAAAGAGGCTCAGGAACCTCCTGTAGGCCTTCACGCAACAGGGCCCACTGAGCATCAGCGTAACTAGCCAACAGGGTGGTATTGTTGTCAATACGCGTAGCGAAAGCCGCCGAGTGCATAGAGCCTCTTCCCCTCCTTATCAGGGGGTGCTTCACCGGTGGACAGAGGAACCCCCACCCTCTTCCTCGTGGTGGTCACCAGAGAGTCTGGGATGGAATGACCTCAAATATATAGAGGATCCGAGGGGGAAGGGCTAAAGAGCTTCTTAATCCGTGGGTTAACACCCCTGACTAAGGCTGGTGCAGACAAAGAGGGAGCAAGGCGCCTTTTGATGGAGGCAAGGAGAGGAATGGCCTGGCTAGCGGGTGGCTTTTCCTTGATGATTATCTCCACAAAATCAACCACGGGGACAGTCTCCCCCGTATCGATCTCAAAGTGTGCTGCCGCTTTGCGTAACATGGCATTAAGTGTGGGCTGATCGTCCACAGGCGAAGGCTCCCTAATGGGAGTGGTCTGTGGAGAGGCCACATCCAAAGCATCAGGGTCAGGTGACACCCCAGGGGACTACCATGGCTGTGGGTCACATGTCGGGGTCTACCCCAAAGCCCCCTACAGGATCTTGCAGGTCCTGAGGATCCATGAATTGATCATCGTCCTGAGTGTCAACATGAAGGTCATCTTCAGTGGGATCATGTGTACAGTTCCTCTTCCTGGGGGTCAAAAAGTCTTGGAACCTTGGCTGGAGGGTCCCGAGGGCTTTCATCCCTTGGCCTTTTAGGTGTAGTCTGCTCAGAAAAGGAAAAAACCTATCCAACCTGTCCATACAGGTCTCAAATCTCTCCCTGGTCCAATGGGAAGACCCAGAACGGTCTAGGGCCGGAAAGGCTTGTTCCTCCGCCTCCAGGCATCGAGATTTCTCCCACAAAGTGGAGGAAATCCCCCCGTCGCCCTCCGAGAAGCCGCCCCGTGGGCCAGATGGTGGAGGAATGTCTTTGAGTCTCTCCTTCGACCTAGGGGAGGGTCACTATCACCCTTGTCACATTCAGCGGCCACGGCGGCGGCCGAGGAATCAGCCTTCGACATCCCGTAGGCTGCCCACCTTTTGACCCTGCGCTCCTTCAGTTTTAGGACGAAGGAGCTTGCAGGCTGCGCAACCACCTTTGTCGTGCTCGAGGGGCAAGCAGCGGTTACACCGCCTGTGCTTGTCCTCCCACAGGTCGTTGCCTTTACAAATGGGGCAAAATCTAAATGGAGTCCTCTCCATAGCTGAGGACGTAACAAGTGACAATGACCCAAAAGGAAAGGTGGAAAAAAGGGAAAGGCATTCTAGTATGAAACAGAAATGTCCACCCAGACCCCACTCTCCCTACTGTGTAGGCTGGCGAAGGCCGGGCCACGTGGTCATCAGCGCCCATAAGATCACCGTCCATCAAAGGTCTGGTCTCGGCGGAGATGTGGAACGGCCGTCGAAAAAGGGCTGGAGGTGATCTTAATTAACAACAATTAAACAAATCGACCATGGGTCGAGGGGACAATGGCAATGTCTCTTCATGAGCTCCGCTTAAGGCGACCAGTATTCTGGGTGGAAAAAAACAATCTGAGGGACCTCGGCACGTGAGGGAATTTGGGTACACTACACGTCACTATAGGAATAGTGTTACAGACACGCCTATGCCGACGTCCCCTTTTGACTCTCGAAAGACAAGATGCAATACTCCGCGGTGACCACTGGATGTCGGACTATATGCACAGCATGTAATTCTAAGCAGATTAACAAACATCAGAAATAACTTTTCACTATCCTGCAGGAACCTGAGTCCCCGGCCAACCTGCCAGAAACCTGTCTCAAAGACGAAATCTGGTGCATCAACATCCAAAAAGCACTCCTAGAGAAAATGTCCATGCTCCAGACTAAAATCGCAAATAAAAAAAGACAATATACTCGTCTCAGATACCCTCTCTGATAACAATAACACCGGCAATGCCTATCAACCGTTTGAATTTAGGACTTCCTCCACAACAGAGGTTACTAAAATCCTCTCCAATCTTAAACTTTCGAGATGACAAGGCGGTTTCTGCCCCGCTCCATTCATCAAAGACTGCCACCGAGCTTGCCCCATTCATCACCAACCTCATCAACAACTCCTTTGCACAAAGCACCATTCCCAGAAATCTGAAAGACGCTTGGGGCCCCACTCTTAAAGAAACCATTGTTAGACCCCAACATCTCACCCAACTACCGCCCTATCACCACCATCCCCTTCCTCCTGAAAATCCTCAACTGTGCCGCCCATCTACAAATACAAGACCATCTTAAAACAAACAACCTCCTGGGCCGACGCCAATCGGGCTTCCGACCTAGCGTTGGCACAGAAACGGCCCTCTTTGATCTTAAAGATCAAATGGACGCCATCATTGACAACGTAAACCTAGCTCTCTTACTGCTCCTGGACCTCTTTGCAGCCTTTGACTTAGTGAACCATGAAATCTTGTGCCATCACCTATCTAGTGCAGCCCACGTCTCCTCGAAAGCCGTAACATGGATTGCATCATTCCTTTCAGAACGAACAATGAGAGATTTTTTCAACACAGCCAACGCCGCTCCGGCCCCAGTTCTCTGCACTATGCGGATGAAGCGCAGATCCTACTGCACATCACAGGCAACTGCAAAAAGGACTCCACCATACTGAACATCTACCAGATCATCCAATCCTGGATGGCTCGTCATGAACCATGTCTCAATGATGACAAAATCTAACTGTTACTGGTAGGCACCCAATCACATCTCAAAAAACTTGACTCAAAATACAAAACCTTCACAATAGACGGTAATACCATTACTTTCCTGAAGGAAGTAAAAACCTTGACTCCTCACTATCGCTCTCAAGACAAGTCAACCCAACTAGATCATCTGCAGCATACACAACTATGCTCATTAATGCATGCATACCTTACGTCACACCAGACAGGTGCATGACTCTAGCCATATCCCTCATCCTGTCTAAACTCAACTACTGCAATGTCCTCCTCGCTGGAGCCTCGACCAGCAACTTCAAAAAACTTCAAGTCACACAAAACAACACCCTATGATCAGCCCTAAATATCCCCAAGAGAGCACTTCTTTGAAACGAGACGCAAAGCACTTTGGCTACCGGCCCAGGACAGGATTAGATATAAAACTATGTCAATTACTCACAAATGCCTGACTAATATGGCCCTGAAAATCCTCTCGAACATACTCTCATCATCCCAAACAAACAAACCTACTCGTGCCTCCACTTCTCATCTCCCCATTGTGCCCAAATTCAAGAGAGCTAAGGCTGGGGGCCGTAGCTTCCCTGTTGTGGATGCCAAACAATGGAATGCCCTCCCTCTAGACATCAGATCCGACCCCTCCCACACATCCTTCTCTAGAAAACTCAAAACATGGTTCCTAACTCACAATCAGTAGAAAGGTCCTAGGCATGCCCAGTCCTGCTGAACCATTATGTATGGTGTATCCATGTTCCATCTGTACATACTGTAAATATGGTAAATTATGTATAATTGTAGTCCACGGGCTACCACATTCTATTGTCTTTATTATGTACCCTAAGAAAATGTCTTATTTCATGCCTGTCCAGTGCCCAGATACCTACGGATTTGGCATGCTCTAAGTGCTGGGGGTCTCACAGGTAGAGGGGATTTGGCATAAATACCAATAAATCTCCTCAACATCCTCCAAACATTTATCTTAGGAGGAAAATGTACCTCCAACATTTCATCTCAATTTCAATACTCAAAGAAGAATCTTTACCTGGCTTACTTTTGCAAATGCCTAATTCTTCAATCTAGTAGGACTCAGGCTTGTTTTGTTTGCCAGTTCAGTAAAGGGGTGTATTCTACTGTATGCGAGACATCAGGGTCTGAAATTTCACCTGCAGCTATAGTTTAGGTGCTCGAAGCAAGGCTAAAAAGAAGAACATCCTAAAGTGACAGGGGATCTACCTTCTTGTGCTAATATTTATGATGTGCATGCACTAACCTTTTGGATTGCATTTCCAGTGCAAAAGTCAAGACAACAAATATCCTCAACTACGAGTGCTCAACCCTTGATGTACATAAGGTGTACGATAGAAGAAACCATTTTGCTACTATATCTTAGGGAAGCACATTTAAGTTTGTATGCTTCAGTCCCTTGTTTTGTTCATGGCATATTGAACCATGTTTGGCAGAAATCACTTATTGATTCATCAATGACGAATCCACCAGCCATTAATTGTAGAACGGGTAACATAAAACTGTTACAAGAGAAACTAGACAAAGGGGATACTAAGTAACCGCTTCAGCACCCTATTGTAAGATAGTGGGTGCCCGAGTCTAGAAAGTTACAAATGTAAGTAAAGTCAATTTCACTTCACTGCTCTTGGAAACAGTAGTTTATCCAAGAGAAGGTATTTAAACCTTTGGGAAATCTGGAAGACGTCCCTGTGCCACTGCACTGAAGGCCCTGTGTGACAGAATGTAAAGATGATGCCTATGGAGTTTGTCAGACTCCAAAGTCACAAAGAACACACAGCCCAAATCACAGAAAAATACATGCGTGGGAAAAAGGGTCTCACTCTCTCCAGGTTAAAAATCAAGTCCAGCAAAAGTGCTCGGGGTCTCTAAAGTAGAGGGGAATTAGCACATTTCTGAGAATTCTCCCTAACAGCCCTTCAGACTATTAGTACGAGAAAACTTAGTTTCCCTTTGGAATTCTTGTGTTTTTATATTGCACAAATCATCTTACAATGCAGTGCAATGGGGATACATTTGTATCACCCTAGCTTTCTACACATGGTATTGTTGGTTACTTTTATATGTACCTGAAGAAAAGCTGGTGGCAACAGTTGAACAAGTTACTCTCTTACCTGGTAACGTTCTTTCGATGGGATGGTCCGACGACGTATACCTTATCTAGGACAGTAATCACCACAGCTGTGCTGCTTCGGAAAATCTTCGGCGTCTGCGTCCTGCGTCGATGACGTCGATACGCCGTCCTCGAGGACCTCCTCCGACGGCCGACGTCACTGGATGTTATAAGTAGGACGCACGACACCCATAGCCTCAGTTGTAGTTTTTTCCCCAGAATGTGTGCCACCAGTCTTCTGCCAGTCTGACACAATAAGCCTTGCGGAAACGTAAGCTGCAATCGCATAAGAAATTCTGTAGCGGGGAAGGGAGGGAGGGAGCGATATGGAATACGTCGTCGGACCATCCCATCAAAAGAACATTACCAGGTAAGAGAGCAACATGTTCTTTGAGGGGATTGGGTCCTCCGACGTATTCCATATCTATGACAGGCTCCCAAAGCAGTACCAATACAAGGAGCTGGGAAAAGAATTTAGAAAACAGAAATTTAGCATGCCCAATCAAATTGCGGAGTAAAGGACCGCCTTGCCAAAGGCCAGATCCTGCCCCGGATGGAATCGAGGGAATAGTGACGTACAAAAGTATGTACCGTGGCAGCATCACAGATGTTGCGAATAGGAACACCCCTCTGCAGGGCAGTAGAGGCAGCCATACCCCTGGGTAGAATGGGCCCGTAAGCCGACCAGTGGGTCCTTACCCGCCAAGTGGTAACACTCAGATAGCCAAAATAATCCAGCAAGACAAAGTCTGTTTCGTCACAGCCTGTCCCAAACGCTTTCCAGCGTAACCAATAAAGAGCTGATCGTCAACTCTAACCCTGGACATGTGTGAAATATAAAAGCTTAACGCTCTCCTAGGATCAAGCCTATGGAGCCTTTCCTCTTCCTTACCAGGAAGTGGCGGAGGATAAAATGCCGGAAGAACAACCTTCTGGCCTAAATGAAATTCCGACACCACCTTCGGAAGAAAAGAAGGACGAACTCCAAGGACAACCCTGTCCTCATGACACACAGTGAAGGGTGGCTTAACTGAAAGTGCCTGTAACTCACTCACTCTGCGAGCGGAAGTGACCGCAACTAAAAATACAGTTTTCAGAGTTAACAGTCTCAAAGGGCATGAATGCAAAGGCTCAAACGGAGCACCCATCAGAAACTTGAGAACAAGGTTCAAATCCCAACCGGGCACCTGGAAAGGTGACTGAGGGAACACATTAATGAGCAGAAACTGAGAAATGAAAGGAATTTTAAAATAGGAACACTCTTCAGACGAGCGCTTAAATATGGACAGCGCCGCCAGGTAACGTTTAATGGTACCCACTTGAAGGCCCCTGTGGGCCAAAGAAAGCAAAAAAGACAGAACCATGGGAATTTCACATGCAAAAGGATCCACATTCTTAACCCTGCACCAGTCGCAGAACTTCCTCCAACGGCAACGGTACAGGGACTTTGTTGCTGGTCTTCGGGCCGAAAGCAACACCCCCATCACGTCTTCAGGGAGGTCTCAATCCTTATACCTCAACCTTTCAGAAACTAAGCGTGAAGGTTGAGGGACCTGACCTCTGGATGGAGAACCTGACCCCCCCTCTCGTGAGAGCAGATCGTCTCGGTAGGGAAGACGACGTGGAGGGCAGATGGACAAGTCGAGAAGGTCTGGGTACCACGTCCTCCGGGCCCACGCCGGAGCAATGAGGATCATCCGGGAACCGAACCTCCGTAACCTCCGCAGTACTTGCGGGATGACGGGTACTGGAGGAAACGCGTACAGCAGTGGGAATGACCACTCCACCACAAACGCGTCTCCTAAGGCTCTGTTTGGAGGAAATTCCCACGAGCAGAACCTCTCGTACTTCCGGTTGACACTGGAAGCGAAGAGATCCACTTGAGGGGTCCCCCAAAGGGCGAAGATCTCCAGGAGAATCTCCTGAGCCAACTCCCACTCGTGAGAGATCGCGCTCTGCCTGCTCAGAGCGTCTGCCGTCTCGTTTTCGTCTCCTGCCAGATGAACTGTCGAGATCGAAACTTCCTGCTGGATTGCCCAGAACCAGAGCTGCATCGCCTCCCTGCACAGAGGAAGTGACCCTGCCCCCCCCACCCCTTTTTGTTGAGGTAGTGCATGGCCACCGTGTTGCCCGTCAGGATCAGGAGATTCTTTCCTCGCACAGTCGGCAGAAAAGCCTTCAGGGCTAGCCTGACGGCCCTCAGCTCCAACAGATTGATATGGAGTCTGGACTCCAACGGAGACCAACGACCGCTGTCAACTCGTTGGCATGAGCTCCCCATCGCGTGAGGGATGCATCCGACACAATCGTCACCTCCTGCCAGGGCAGCCAAAATGGAGCCTCCCCTCATCAGATTGCCTTCGTCGGCCCACCACAGAAGGTCCCGGGCGACCGAAGACGGCACCTGAACAGGATCCGACATCCTGCCGGAGGACAGACCACTGGAGCTTGAGTGCCCACTGCAAAGATCTCATCCACAACCTGGCCTCTGGCACCAGAAGAATGCAGGATGCCATGAGGCCGAGCAGTCTCAAGAACTCGAATGCTGGGAGAGTCTGGGCAAGTTGAAACTTGTGCACCATCTCCTGAATGTGATGAGCCCTCACGTGGGGAGGAAAACACTGCCCCAGGGACGTGTCGACCACTGCTCCGATGTACTGGAGCCTCTGAGTTGGTGTCAAATGGGACTTCTTTAAATTGAGGGAGAAGCCCAGCTTGTGGAGGGAGTGGCAGGTGACGGACAGATGATCCAGCACTTGCTCGGGAGAGCGCGCCCTGATAAACCAATCATCCAGTTAGGGGTAGATGTGAATCCCCCTTTCCTGAGGTGCGCTGCCACCACTACCATGAGCTTGGTGAAGACCCTTGGGGCGGAGGTCAATCCGAACAGCAGGACCCGAAACTGAAAGTGCGAGTCGCCAACCGCAAACCTCAGGTACTTCCAGATCGGCACATGAAAATAAGCGTCCTTGAGGTCGAGAGACACCAACCAGTCCTGAAGTTGAAGGGCCTGGAGGACTTGAGAAAGAGTAACCATCTTGAACTTGTCCTTCCTGAGCAGTTTGTTCAAACCGTGCAAGTCCATGATGGGTCTCAATCCCCTGTCTTTCTTGGAAATCAAAAAATAAGGGGAATACCATCCCTTGTTCCTCTCCGCTACAGGCACCAGTTCTATGGCGCCTTTCTCCAGCAGGGATTGAATTTCCTGCGCAAGGAGCGGATCCGGACTCTTCAAAGAGAGATTCCCCGGTGGATTGTCTTGAGGCCTCTGCCGGAAAGCAAGACAGTAGCCGTGGGTTATGATCTCCAGAACCCACACATCTGAAGTAATGGCGCGCCCACTCTGCAAGATGCTGCGCCAGCCTTCCCCCAACCGGCGAACCATGGGACATGGCCTCATGACTGAGCTGAAGCAGCTGCGGCGTTGCCTGAGGGCAAAGAGGCAACAGCCCGAGCGGCCTTGGCACCTCGAGTACCTTGTTTTCCACCTCTGGCACTCTTACGGTGGCCCCTTTGACTGGCAGCTCCTCTCGCTTTACCAAAGGATGAGAAATAACGAAAGGAACCTCCCCTCCATTGCTGTCCCCTAGGACGAAAAGGCGGAGGTTGTCGAACTGCAGCGCCCAACGACTTCGCTGCAGCTTTTGAGGTCTGCAACCTCTCAAGGCTCTCGTCAGCCTTGCTGCAAAAAGATGTTCACCGTCAAAGGGCATGTTGAGGAGCCGGGCCTGCACATCAGGAGCAAACCCCGACTTCCGCAACCACGCAAACCTGTGTATCACGGTGCTTGCCGGCATGGACCAGCTGACGCAATCTGCCATGCCCAAACCCGACTGAACGGCCTCACACATAGCATCCTTGCCATCCTGAACCATGGCAAGGAAACCATCCCGTTCGTCCCCTTTGGGAATAAGTTCAGCCGCCAAGGAAACAGTTCCACAGAGTGTGCGTGAAATGAGACAAGGCACAAATGGAGTTGGCCGCCAGAAGCGCCATACCCCCTGCAGAAAACACTTTCTTTGCCCAGCCGTCAAAATGCTTGTCGTCCCTATCATGAGGGATGGTAGGGTACGACGGCTGCTTTGATGGGGCCGTAGTCGCTTGCACCTCCGAACTCTCCGGAGTAGGGTGCTTGGATAAGTAGCAGGGGTCACTACTGGCTGGGCAGTATTTTCCAGCAAAGACTTGCTCACTGCCGGGAGACTCTCCGGAGCAGTCCAAGCCGCTGCCATCCTTCTTTGCAGAGCCATATGGAATGGCAGTACCGGCTCAGTTGGTGGACCAATGTCGAGGATAACCGTAAGGTCATCCTGAACAATCCCCTGGGGGAGCAGACTATCCTAAGTACTCGGTGACCCGTGACATAAGGCACCGGTACGAAGAATGAGTGCCAGGCTCAGGCCTACAAAACACCACCTCCGGAGAGGTGTCCAGCTCACTAGCATCATGCAGGGACTGCCTCAGGTCCTCAAACTGGCTATGACCCAAGAGAATCTCGTCATGAACCGTGTCGGGCACCATGCCATCATCAGAGCCCTCATCCACCTCTGAAATGAACTCCAGATGGCGGTAAGAAGGCACAGAACTGGAACCAAAGCCATGCTTGACCTTGGCCAGAGCCTTTCTAGGTGGTTCCCCCGAGCCACGGGGTACCCCCGTCGACAGAGCCCCGAAAGGCGTCGAGGGTGTCGAGTGAATCGGTGCCGGCGTCGATGAGACGCGGCACCGACAGCATCGACGGCGTCAACACAGGCCTCGAAGGCGGAGCCCCGAGTGTGTCCCCCGACATCATGGGCGCCAAAGGCGTCGACGACTTCTTCGGAGGCGGAGCCTCGAGAGAGTCCGTCGATGACCTTGTCCGAGCGGGACCTTTCCCGCGAATCGTGACGACCACCCGAGCGTGAAGGCGTGCGAGCGGCGTCTCTCGGCTGATCACGACCGACCCCACTCGGAGGCGCGGACGGACCAGTGCCCTGCGATTCGAGAATCGCAAACATTTTCTTCCCGAAGGAAGCCCATTCCTCCGGTGTCGCATGCTTGGTGGGGTAAGTGAGGACGGGGAAGGCGACTGATGACAGCGCTTCCGGGAGTGCCTCAAAGAGGCAGAGGAGTGTCGAGACCGACTCCGGGACCGAGACCCACCGGACTTCCGACGACGACGCGAAGAGTCGCCCTTCGAAAACCCCGCACACCTCGACTTCCGGGGCTTGGACACCTTACCTACCGATAACTTCTTGCGCTCCCGCAAGGCTTTGGACGTGAGCGACTGGCAGTCGACAGTCATCCGTGTCATGGGCCTCCCCGAGGCACTAGAGGCAGGCGTTGTGCGAGTCCGTGACCGACATCTTGGATCCACAGTCCCCGCACTTCTTAAAGCCTTGACCCGGTGTGGAAGACGAGGTAGACATCTTCACGAAGAATAACTTCACAAACTAACAGGTTCGAAGAACCGAGATGAACAACAGAAACTCCAAAGAGTCGAGGCGTACCGAGATTCACGAAGCGAACACGTTCGCAGAAAAAAACGGAACTGAGGCTACGGGCGTCGTGCGTCCTACTTATAACATCCAGTGACGTCGGCCATCGGAGGAGGTCCTCGAGGCTGGCGTATTGACGTCATCGAGGCAGGACGCAGACGCCGAAGATTTTCCGAAGCAGCACAGCTGTGGTGATTACTGTCATAGATATGGAATACGTCTGAGGACCCAATCCCCTCGAAACATTTCTACAGTTTTTACTTTATTTTTGGTGTGCCCATTCGCATTTACCTCGTATGGGTACTAAACCTGGCTAGTGCCTTAAAATGCCAGTGCAATGGTATTTTCGCTTGTTCTTTGCCCATATTATAGTTTGGCCTTCTTTCTGCACTCTCGGGTTAGGAAAGCCCTTGTAAGGTCATGCACTTGCCCGATAAAGCTGCTGCTTTTGTGGGCTAGTGGGCCTATGTGTTTGTGTGGGGGGAGGGAAGGGCAGAAATGGGGCTGGAACTGTCTAGTTGCAGTCCACATCACTGGTACCAGAAAGTCTGCTACTGGGGCAGATGTGAAACCAGTAGTTGATTGGACAATACTGGCTGTTTGAATGGAGCAGATCCTTACCATTGGTGGTCTTGGACATGCTTCCTGCTCGGTTTTTGGATAAGTGGACTCCTCCTGCAGCTATTCTTCAGATCTATGTTGGAGCAAAGAATCCCTCGAAGAGCAGCCCATTGATGACCAGAAGACAACTCCTGAAGTGGCACAGCATTCCCTCCAGTGTCCGGCCGGCTCCTCTCCCTGATTTCTGAAGACACTGTGCAGTGCTACAGCACTTTGGCTAATGGGACCAGCAAGTCTCAATGCCTTCTTGAGGATCCAGTCCTTCAGAGCCTTCAAAAGTATCCCTTGACTGCCCAGTTGTCTGAGCAGCGCTCTTGTGGGCCTCGCAAGAACCGTTGCTGTTCTGAGTTGAAGGCCGGAACTTTGGTGGTCATCTTCTCCCCGAATTCCAGCCTCCTTTTGTCAAGGGAACTTATCCTGGGGCAGCTTCTGTGGCCGCAACTGGAAGGACGCCTATCGTCACCTACAAAAAGTGATTGATTGGTGCTGGAACTTACCTTTCTCCATTTTGTGAAGTGTCCTGACGAGGTCTGCATCTGTATCCAATGATAATCTTGTGGCAAAAAAGCAGCGTCAGAAAAAGCTGCAGTTTAAAATGCACATTTGAACGTATTTATATGTGGGGGTGGGTCTGGGTCATATTTTATGGTAAGGGGGAGTATGAGGGTCTGCAGGGGGGGGGGGGTCTTAGCCCCCTTGCCCCCATCCCCCAGATATAAATGCCTTCAAATGTGCATTTTTTAAAGGTGACTTTTTTGGCCACAGGATTTTGGGCCGGGATATTTTCACATAGATCATTGGACTCTGCCTTTCTTCACTAACCGGGATTGCATCTTGCAGTTGCACCCAACTGGATGTATGCTTGAACCTGCAACCCCTTAGCACCTCTCACAGGGACATGGGGCAGAAAAGTGTACCCCCAGCAACCCGCAGACGATCCATGACAGCATCTGGGAAAATCAATGTAAGGGGTGGTAAGCGTGCATACCTGTGCCTAGTCCCCCCTTGTCCACCAGAGGATAACTTTGGGAGCAAGTCCCTTTGTCTCCATCTCCCTTCCACTGACCTTTGGTTGTCGAACCTGGGTTTTGGTATTTTCTGGGTTAGCCAAGGGTCTGAACTATCTTCTGGTACATTGTTATTGAACTTTTCATTAGTTTGAAACTAATGACAACCACAAACCCCTTGCATCCTTTTTAAAGAGAACTCATCCCTGTAAGAAACACTGTGTTGGAACCTGTGACTTTTGGGCACAAGGCCCCATGCATCTTAGGGTTTAGACTTCTAAAGTTAGGATATTGTGCTTGTGACTGGTGCCCATCATTTTACTGCATCTGCATTACTTAACTGCATTACTTGAATATGTTATTTGATCATGTATAGTAGGTGAACCTAAAAGTGTGTGTTTTATAACTGCCTGTCTAAATTGAACTATTCTGCTGATCTGGGTGGACTTCTTGAGGGCCCCTGAGACCACTCACTCTCCTGAGACTAAGTCTTGACTTCGGTCCATTGCTCCCTTAATTGGGTTTTAGCTAGACTCTCAGAGCTACCTGTGCAGAATAAATAAGGTGGCCTCCTAAATCTGTCCACCAGGCCAGATCCTAAAAATCCATCTTAACGAGATCTATCCAGGGAAACTAAAAGAAATTCAGGCCGAGTAAGAATTCTCAGAAATGTGCCAATTCCCCTCTACCTTAGAGGCCTTGAGCACTTTTGCTGGACTTGATTTTTAACCTGGAGAGAGTGAGACCCTTTTTCCCACACATGTATTTTTCTGTGATTTGGGCTCTGTGTTCTTTGTTACTTTGGAGTCTGACAAACTCCATAGGCATCATCTTTACATTCTGTCACACAGCACCTTCAGTGCAGTGGCACAGGGAAGTCTTCCCGATTTCGCAAAGGTTTAAATACCTTCTCTTGGATAAACTACTGTTTCCAAGAGCAGTGAAGTGAAATTGACTTTACTTACATTTGTAACTTTTTAGACTTGAGCACACACTATCTTATAATAGGGTGCTAAAGGGGTTACTTAGTATCCCCTTTGTCTAGTTTCTCATGTAACAATTTTATGTTACGCTTTCTACAATTAATGGCTGGTGGCAGTGGTTTACTTTTTACTACCATTGTGTGTTTTTACCGCAGGCTGCAATTGCAGCCTTGGTAAAGCACCCATGGGTGCCCTTTTTGTCAAAATGGCCCTGGCCTTTTTACGCCATTTCTTGCTGGAAAGGTCCTTCTTGAGAGTTACTCTGTGCACCAAACCAGGTTTGGTCCCTTTGTTCATTTTGTCTTTGGCGGGATTCACAAGTGAAGCCCGCCTCTGGCTCCAGTATGTCTGGCAGGGGCAGGAAGTAAGGGAGGTGCCCAAAACTCCCTGTGCTTAATCACGTTGGTTACAGGAATGCTCCTAAAGGAGATTAACCGGCTGGCTGTCCGGCAAGGACAGCCACCCTGCTGTGTGATTGACAGCTAGGCTGGAATGAATGGGAGAAAACTGCATAAAAGGCGAGGCTTTTTGGCTTGGAAGGCGGAGTCGACCACTGGACGAAGGAATCCGAAGAACTTGGTAAAGACGCCTGCTGCAACTCCTGGACCATTGATTTGCCCAGTGAAGCCCTGCTGCTGTGCTGAAGCTCCAAATTCTCCTTGACTAGAGAAGTCCTGCAAGGACTACTTCTCCCCTTGAGTTGGTGGGACAAATCAACTCCAAAGTGAACTTGTTTGGACATCCTCTTGAAGCCAGCTGTACTTCCACTGTTGCTGCTGCTGGAACCGAAGTGCGAGTGAGAGGAACACCAAATTGAGTGGATCGCTTTTAAGTCGGACCTGAGCGCTAGGAAGATCCTCCGGACTTCCCCGATGCAGGACTAACCAAGCCGAGCCACCTCAGCAGAGTGCTGGAGCCCAGAATCAAGGAAACTCTGAAGTGGTATCCGAGAACCGCAGTGTTGCCATTTGCTGTCAAACGCGAGGCGCTGAAACGCGACAGAGGCACAGGAACAAAAGGATCTGCAGAGCCACATAGGAACAGAAGCCAGCTGAAACCATTTCTTCTAACCAAAAGCTACTGTACAGTCTAAAAGAACTTACCTCTTGTTGTAGCCTTAATTGATTTCAGTTGAGACTGGTCTTGGTTACTTCTGTAGAGTTGCTTGCATCTTCTACCTCTCAGAAGCCTCCCATCTTGTGGCCCTACATTGATTCTACTTTTTCTACAAAGACTTCTAAAACATTGTGCAAGCCTTTTTTACTTGCCTGCAAGAAGTGCTTCAGTTCACCTAGACTTTTGCCCAATTGACATCGGCTGGCCTGGCTCCATGAATAACTCTTCTTGTGTTTTGACTTTCCTTCCAGGGGGAGGGGTTCAAAAGTATTTACCTGCTTCAAAATAATTGTGTGATCTCTTGTTTTAGTTTATAACCCTTTTCTTTGACAACTTCTAAGTATTGCTCTAAATGCAACAGTGATATATTAATGTCCACAGTGTCCCAACTATTTAAGTCACCTAAGGGTGTAGGAAGTGTCTGTGTGCCATCCCAAATGGGTACTTGCTGATTTAGAGAAACTACGAGTTTGTATTCTGAAGTGTATTTGTGTGTTTCTAATATACTGCCCCTTCCAAAAGAAGGCTTATTCAAACTGACTGTTAAATAAATTAATAATTGTTTATTCAAGAAACCTTGAGTTTAAGTGTTTATTTAGATACTTGTCACTTTGAATCTCTATGTAACTCCCCTACTGCTCACATTGACCCCTCTTGAGATAAGCCTGGCTCCTCAGCCACACTACCAACCTGTTTAGTACAGACTTATACCAAAGGTTGGGTTCCTGTTGCCAGTAGGTCAAGGTTGTTGTAGTGCACCCCAAGGATATTGCTCCAAATCCTGCCTAACAAGGACTGATACATTTCCCCATAACAAAGGAGCACAAGGCAAGAGATGTGAAGCTGAGGGCTTCACTTCCCTTCAAACAGTCAGGACAGGATCAAAAAAAGAGCTAAGAGAATGGGTGTCCATAGAAAAGTATGGAGGGAAAGCTGCAAAATAAAAATTGATCCTAGCAGTTTGTGTCTTGGGTGTTAGCTGTCCAGAATCCGGTGCATCAGAGTTCGGTATCGTGAGCTAGCCAGACCCAAAAATCTGACGCCCGACATAACCTCTGCACCTGCGCCACCTGGACTTCATCCTGGACTTCATCCAACAGAATCCAGGCATTTCTTTTGGACCAAGGAGCGTGTGAGCAGCGAAGTACTGCATCTAAACCTGCATTGCATCTGCCAGGATCCAGGCACTGCGAGCGTTGCTCTTGCCTGGCCCGGACTGCTTCCTGGAGGGGGCGGAGTCATCCGGACCACGTGTGTGATCACGTGACTCGCCGCGAACAGAAAACTGCGCTCGAGCCGCCTGAGCGGCGCATTTCTTTTGGACCAAGGAGCGTGTGAGCAGCGAAGTACTGCATCTAAACCTGCATTGCATCTGCCAGGATCCAGGCACTGCGAGCGTTGCTCTTGCCTGGCCCGGACTGCTTCCTGGAGGGGGCGGAGTCATCCGGACCACATGTGTGATCACGTGACTCGCCGCGAACAGAAAACTGCGCTCGAGCCGCCTGAGCGGCGCATTTCTTTTGGACCAAGGAGCGTGTGAGCAGCGAAGTACTGCATCTAAACCTGCATTGCATCTGCCAGGATCCAGGCACTGCGAGCGTTGCTCTTGCCTGGCCCGGACTGCTTCCTGGAGGGGGCGGAGTCATCCGGACCACGTGTGTGATCACGTGACTCGCCGCGAACAGAAAACTACGCCCAACCCACCCTTGCAGCGTTAAGCCCGACGGTGAAAAGGCCATTAGCTGTTGTGCGGCTGTTTGGCGGCGTTCATAGAAGGTAGATCGCTGGGACTAGATTAATTACTGTCAACCGCGGAGGTTCTACTTTTAAAAGTGTTAATGCTCAATTCTATGTGAAAAGTAGTGAACCCATTGATATATTGTCAGAATTCAAGGATTTTATAACTTTTATATGCGCTGAGGAGCGAAAGTGTGGTTACATTGATGACATTTTTATATAAAGTGCTAGATGCTTGTCATCATCTAATGTTCTAATTCATATTTCTCTTTAATCGTAGGTGTAAAGTTGGATTAGTCCCTACCTTTTACAGGTCCATACTAACTTTTATTTAGTAGGTTGTGATTTCTGTTTTTATATTAAAATTAACTATGGCTAATGGATTGCGTAGTGGGCGGTGTACAGAAGCAATACTAAAAGCTTGTACCGAAACCAACAATGACTTCCTAGGCCATAAAAGCAGTATTCCTGATAATGAACTATTGGTTACCAATACTTTAGCTGAGGAAGCTAAAGATGATAACTTAAATAGTATTGATACTCCAGCACAAACTACCTACTTCGCTCAGATTCATGCTAACCCAACTGCTAATATCTGCAATTTTATAAAAGAGGAAGCTAATAATGTTGCTAGGGTGGGCTTGGCGAGCTGCATAACCCCAATATTACCTTGCACTTTGAATGAAGACCCGTTTAGAAATATTATGAGGAAAATGGGTGAACTAGATGAACAAGTTAATCAATCTATTGATATGATGACCCCACTTGTCTATAGGCCTTCTAATAAGGGGATTTTTAACTCCACCTCTAGAAATCGTATTGTGCAAACTCATAATGAAATAATGGGTGACGGAGGCACTGAAGTGATTTCACATGCTTTATCGTATTCCCCTGAGCAAATCAAAGCCCATAGTAGGTCTATAAATGACGATCCTGAGGGTAGCACATCCGACAAGGGAAGTGCCAAATTTCAATCTCCTAGTCCCCTTCCTGTGATCACAAAAATATTAGATCTTCTGGATAAGGGCCACGAACTTACCCACTTGGAACTAAAGGAATTAAAGGCAACTATGCATTTTCTTTGTTCCAAGATGGATAAAATTGAGGGCTTTATAACTGCAATTGATACCATGAGATATTTGCAATATGAAATAGGTGGGCAAAGACCTAGAGTGGTTACAAATGATTGTCATGAGAGAAGCACGCAATGTTCGCTCCCTGATCACCCAGAACGTAACAACTCCGGGCAAATATATGGGGTATCATCAGAGATATTGAAGTGCTCTTGTGAGAACGATTTGAGTGAGATTAAGGCTTCGATAATTGCATTAAATAATACAATAGCTTCACAACTACTTAATAAACCACAGCCTTGCGATATGCTGCGTAGTCCTATTCCCCAAGTGTTGACATTAGACCAGCCTGATAGTCCTTCAGTTTTGTTGGATGAAATTGAGAAGCAAAAAGAGGCAGAAATTGAAAATTTGCACACTGAGGTAACCTCAACTTTTATGTCTCGTCGGGCTAGAAGGATGCATATGCGTGCTGTGAAAAGACTTGCGAAAAGAAGGAGGGAGGAGAAGTGCATAAAATCTACTTCTATCCTAGAAATTGCAGATGAGGAGATCATTGACTTGGATCAGCTGTCCAAAGAGAGTCAGGATGCGCTCACACCTGCAACTGAACCAAGTGTAGAAAAAGAGGGTGGAAGCCTTGGCACATCTGCATTATTGAAGGTAGATGTGCATAAGAATACGAGAAAGAACAAAACTTATACTACACAATTGGATCAGTTGTTCAAAGTGAGTCAGGATGCCCTTACTCCTGCTACTGAACCAAGTGTAGAAAAAGAGGGTGAAAGCCTTGGCACCTCTGAATTATTGAAGTTGGATGTGCATACGAATATGGGAAAGAACAAAACCTATACTACACAATTGGCAAAATTGAACACTCAGAAAACCCTAACTTCTAAAGCTGTGATACATCAAGATGCAGTTACGATTATTCCAAAGGTCCACTTAATACAGGGAAAGGGAAATGTAAAGCCTAACTCGGACTGCATCATTCAAAACTCACCAAAAATCACCTTAAATGAATATTTCCCCTCAGTAGGTAGATGCTGCACGTTAAAAAATCAGATTAAGTATCAGGACGGAGGAATTAGTGTCCCCCTAAAAATACCTCTGAGGAAATCATATAGTGAGATATGTATTAGTGCCTTGAATATCCAAACACATGTAAATAATGCACATAGACTGAGTAATGTAATAGAATCAGGAGTAGGAATTGGAAATGGTAACAAAATGAACGTTAAGATGTGCCGATGCAATAATGTCGGATAATTGCTTACCGGATAAAAAGGAAAATGTAGTGATGGTAAATGGCCGGGGGAAAAAAGTGGAGATCTCTGAAGTACCTTTTACGACGCATTTTGGGAATTTATCAACAAATGAACTAAACAACGTGAGTACCTGTCAGAATGCACCAAAGTATCAACCGAAAAGGATACAATATTCAAAAGGATACAGGAGGTAGGGTCTTCCGGATCCCTGTTCACCCGACTTGATAGTCGTGAAGTCAACAAAGACCTTCCAAATGATACAACCCTCTGGCTGATAAAACAGGCAGAGCGATGGATCACTGGAAAGGGCGTGGGTAAGGTATAGTAATCCAGCCTAGGACAAATTAAAGTATCATGAATAACTGCTCCAACCTGAGTATGATGAGTTAGAAAATGACAGGAATGATCACACTGACCTGTATCTCTGGGTAGAACAATCCAGAAGTCTCTTGATGGATTTGAAATGAAGAACAAAACGACAGGGAAGGGAAAATTAGTAAGGGAGACTTATCCCGGACGGAACGAGGCTCACGCTAGATACGGGTTGAATTCACCACAGGATAGCGTCCAAAGTTCAGTTCAAAGTCACTTCCAATAATCCTTGAAAACTTCCTTCCCACTTAGGGATCAATCCTTCTGTTAATTCCACAGATGAGGAGTTAGAAGAAATAGTGTTTGAAGACAACGTGAGCGTGTGGATGTACACGCGGGCAGGAATCGCGCAGCCTGGACCAGCCGCGTGTGAAGACAACGTGAGCGTGTGGATTTACACGCGGGCAGGGTTCGCGCAGCCTTGGCCAGCCGCACTTGAAGACGAAGAGCGCGTGTGGATTTTACACGCGGGCAGGATTCACGCAGCCTGGGCCAGCCGCACTTGCAGACGAAGAGCGCGTGTGGATGTTACACGCGGGCAGGATTTACGCAGCCTTGGCCAGCCGCGTATGAAGACAAAGAACGCGTGTGGACTTTACACGCGGGCAGGATTCACGCAGCCTGGGCCGGCCGCACTTGAAGACGAAGAGCGCGTGTGGATGTTACACGCGGGCAGGATTTACGCAGCCTTGGCCAGCCGCGTATGAAGACAAAGAACGCGTGTGGACTTTACACGCGGGCAGGATTCACGCAGCCTGGGCCGGCCGCACTTGAAGACGAAGAGCGCGTGTGGAAGTTACACGCGGGCAGGATTTACGCAGCCTTGGCCAGCCGCGTATGAAGACAAAGAGCGCGTGTGGACTTTACACGCGGGCAGGATTCACGCAGCCTGGGCCGGCCGCACTTGAAGACGAAGAGCGCGTGTGGATGTTACACGCGGGCAGGATTTACGCAGCCTTGGCCAGCCGCGTATGAAGACAAAGAGCGCGTGTGGATTTTACACGCGGGCAGGATTCACGCAGCCTGGGCCGGCCGCACTTGCAGACGAAGAGCGCGTGTGGAATAGCACGCGAAGGGATAGCTCCAGGAATCAGCGTGTGGCGGAACACACGCTATCGAAGGCCCAAAAGTAGCTGTAGGAATATACTAGGATGTAGATCAGAGGTTCAGCTACACGACGTCAATAGAGACGATCAGAAGCAGCGAGTGAAGTTTCTACGCTGCTTAAATACGTGATACCGTAGTTCACGTGACGAAGCAAAAGTCACGTGAAGTTAGCGACGTGAAAAGTGTAAACGTCGTTTTCCCGGTAACGTATCGAATAGCCTCCATTTGGAGTAGAACGGTCTAGCTGTTCTACGAGCGTAGCGTCCAGCATGCATGACAGTACCCTTTTTGCCCCGAGCCACATCTCCATCCATGGTCCTGCAATGAGTAAGTCCCTACCTGAGAATCAAATTAACATGACTAACTCAAATAGGGATTACGATTTACCTGTTAGTGGGAGTACATTTTCACCTGAGCCAAATCCCTGTGCGGTTTCTACGACAATTCCACAGGTTGTATCTTTAATGAACACAGAAAAAAGTACACCTGCTACTAGGCCTCATCGAAGTGAACTGGCAACTCAGTGCATCATTGGATTTGAGGGGGATGCAAAGATATTGGCGGATAATCGCATTAATCGATCCTATACATTCTCCGTATTCTCAAAAATACCTCAATTGAGAATAATCAAATCTGAGGATATTACAAGGGTTTCTCTGGCAAGTACAAATAATCACAGGGCTATTTGTTATCTTGCCTCTGAAGCTATAATGAAATTTATATGGTTTAATCGTGAGGAAATAAAAAAGGAGGGTCTGACGCTGTTTACTTTTGATTGTGAGTCGGAGGCTTTAATATTTCTAGAAACACCAGGCAAGGGTATTGAAAAAATTCAAACTGCAGGTGGTCCTTGCGTGCAATCTGAAGCAGGGTTGGAGGGAGGAATGCTGGAAATTTTGAAACTTGCAGCCAATACAAAAGGTCTACCATGGTTGGAACCTATGCTTTCGGCAATCTTATGTCCGAATCCCCCGATCCCGGCGAAATAGCTATGCATTGATACGCGCATGCAAATTATATCCTGGAATTCTTGTGGGTTTGTAAACCTGATGAAATGGCACTCTGCTCTAACCTACTCAGAACAACCTACTATAATAATCATACAAGAAACGATGAAAACTGACCCATTTGTGATTCCTGGATACTTAACTTTTACATCACCTGCAAGGAGATCTTTGTTAGGTCGTCCATCTGGGGGTTTGTTGGTTGGAGTCAAGATTTCCTTGCAGGCTCAATCAGAATTAGCTTGGGAATCTGTCAGTATATTGGCGATTCATCTTGTAATACCCTCATTTAGGTACTCATCTCTTATGATAATTTCCTTATATTGGAATCCAGCTGCCCTCTCAGTTGATGAAATGTTAGACGAATTAGATGCATGTTTATTAGATATATCTACCAGATACCGCACTTGTGAAATCATTATAGGCGGTGACTTTAATTGTGATTGTAGAGATTTGACTATAATCCATAAATTTAAATCATCCACTCTTTCACGTAGTAGAGGAGGCAAACTTAGAGAACTCCTCACAGAGTGGGACATGGACTTAATGGTCAGAAACGACATGAATCTTGGTAATACATGGTCAAGAGGAACAATGCAATCAATGATAGATTATACATTTGTATCTCATAATCTGTTTATACACATGGCACCCCTAGAAATAGGACGGATTGAGATAGGTGATCATGCACAACTTTCTACCTTTTTTCAACTAAAATGCAATTCGCTTATACCTAATATAACCCTGGCAGTGGTTGAAATAGATCGTCCTTTCCATTCCATCAGATGGAACCAAGGAATATGTAACCTTGTTGTTACACAAATCTCCTCAGAGATTGAGAGGATCAGAAGTGCAGGGGGAAATTATGATTATACATTGTGTATGCATTATCCAGATATAGTTGCAACAGCTCTTGAACGATTCGGCAATACACAAAGCAATGTGCAACATCCACATCCATATGATCATACATGCAAACTATTAAAAAGGGAGAAGAACAGGGCATTGAGATATTTAAAGAGAGGCAACTTGGGCAGTGAAGTTAGTAAGACAAGGAGGAATGGAATACTATTAGCCTATAAACATAACTTGAGATCTGCTCGTATTTCAAATTATAACGATGCAAATTGTACATTAATTCGTGCCATTTTAGCTCATGACACACGAGTAATCTGGCGCACTCTGAAAGCTGATAATAGACGCGTGGCAACGTTTTCGTTAAATTGTATTCCTGAGCACATTTGGCAAACTTTCATAAAGGCTAAATACCAACTACCTTGCAAATTTCACTTTGTCCCTGATGTTTCTCTCGAATATTCTAATATCCCAAGGCTGAACTGGGATTGCAACGATATTATATGGGCAATCTCCAGGTTGACTTATTCAAAAGCCGCAGGACCTGATGGCCTTCCCCCCCTGTCTTTATAAGGCAGATCCCGTGTTGTGGGCTGACATCATAAACCTTAAGTTTGATTCTATTATTAAATCTGGGGAAGTTCCACCCTCTTGGCTAACCGCCAATATAGTACCTATTTTTAAAAAGGGTGATCCATCTCTCCCAGAAAATTATCGTCCAATATCGTTAATTGATTCTGAGGCTAAGATCTTTTCTATCCTTCTCTTAAATGAATTGGAGAAAGTAATCAGGGCGAATGACATGTATTCGAAATATCAAACTGGATTCAGGAAGTCTATGAGTACAACCCTAAATGCTTTTATCATGTCGCATGTTATTGCTGGAGTAAAAGAAAGGAACTCTAATCCTGTATATATAGCAATGATTGACATGAGTTCTGCTTTCGACACGGTGGTCCGCAACTTACTGTGGAAGAAAATGTTGAAGTTAGGGATTCCAGCTGTGTTGATGTATTGGATTATTAAGTTGCACACAAACACTTCGTATAGAATAAGAATCTCCCCAGAAGGTGGGACCACAGCCCCTATACGTACAACAATAGGTGTGAAACAGGGCTGTAACCTCGCGGCTACCTTATTTAATTTATACCTATCCGATCTCGGTGAAAATTGGGAAAAGGGCGATTTGTTTTCTGTTAAAGTGGGGAGTATTCATTTGAAATGGATTGCATTCGCTGATGATATTATTTTGTTTGACCCTACTCCAGTAGGGCTCCAAACCAAACTCTCATTATTTGAGAATTTTGCAAAAGCACATAATTTGACACCTAACCCAGCAAAAACTGCCATTATGACCTTTGGAGTGAAATCAAAAAACGCGAATTTTAGATGGCAAATATTGAATACACAAATTTGCCGTGTGAACAATGCTATCTATTTAGGGTATTATATATCAGCCCTTAACTCTATTAACGCATGGTCAAATATTATTAGGAATAAAACTCGACCACTGTTGTCCCAAATGAAAAGGATTTATAGCCAATACTGCAAATTCTCTTTAATCCCGCTAATAGACTTCATGACATTAAAAGTCGAAAGTGTCATATTGTACACATTAGATATTTGTCTGTGTGACATGACTAGCGTGCTTGATAGTATACAGGGTTCTCTTTTAAAATCTGCAATGTTTCTCCCGATGTCAACTCCTAATGCCATTATTCGACATGAACTGGGTCTGGTTTCATTATCAACTCGTTGGAAATGGAGACAATTGTCCAATTACGTTAAAATTCATTATCCTCCTATTAACTCATTGTATATCGATTTAAATAAAATGTTGGGCCTGCAAACTCCAAAATCCCTTTTTAATTATCAATTGAAAATGCAACAAATCTTAGATAATATAAATACAACCGTTGAGGACATGCAATATCGTCCCGGTTTTGTTAAGAAAAAACTTTTTGAAATGGATTGGTGTATTACTATTGATTTAATTAAAACCTATGTGTTGTATAAGGAATACAGTATGCATGTAAAACAGCGCATTCCACGTTATGACCATGTTTTGTTATTCCCTTGCGAAAATATCCGAAAGGTATATATTCGCTTTAGATTAAATCTATACCATACACGGGAACGGACTAAAAACTGGGAAATGAATAAATTAAATGATCGCGTGGGATGTCGATTTGTTGAATGTAATGAATCGTACGAAACGTTGAAACATTTTATACTGTACTGTCCGCATTTTAAGAATACAAGGACACTCAAATTGAGGAAATTTGCGGAAATTGAATTTGAGGACTGCCTTGAAGTTTTGTGGACCAGAATGATGCAGGGATGTCACAAACCCTTAATATATGAATTGGCAAGTTTTTGTAAACACATTGAGAATGAATTAGAGCTATTTTTGTAATTGTAAAATGATTATTTGTAATATTTTAAATTTTGTAAAGGTTCTGCATGAATTGTTGTGTATTATGAACCAAATGCAAATAAAAGAATAAAAAAAAATCCAGATGGACCAGTGATTTCAGGAACACCTACAGCAGTTTGAGTGAATCAGAGTAAAAGAGGGGCGTGACATACCGGTTTTGGACCTCTGCCCCGTCTCCATAGAGTTCTATGGGTGTAAAGTCCTAGCTCTGTCTCGCCCTTGCATGGTGGTGGTGTTCTGGCCTAGTGTCCACCCCTAGATCTTCCCCCTAAGGTGGTTGGATTGGGAGAGGGACTTTTAAAAGACTTCTCTTATTTTTCCTAAACGTTGGAACACATACTACTACTTGTAGGCTAAAGCCAACACTTGTTTAATCTTCCTAAAGAGGCTAAGCCTACTGAAAAGAACAGTATTCAGGCCAGCAACTCTAAAGGGGTGGTCGGTCAAAAGGCCGAAAAAAAATCTCGAATAACAAAAATCTCGAAAAAAAAGGGCGAAAAAAATAGAACATAATATAATATATGTATTTTTTGGGTCGGGTAAAAAAAAAAAGGGTTAAAATAAAAAAAATAGAAAAAAAGGGAGGTTGGTGGGGAACCCCCCCATTTCGAAAAAAAAACCGTCATAAAAAAAAATTGGCTATTTTTTTTTCGGCCTTTTTTTTCGAGATTTTTTTTTTTCGAGATTTCGAACTTCGGTATTATGACTATAAACCCTCTAAAGGCACTATGCCCCTTCTTTTCTAGCTAGGGAAGGACTTCTTAAGGCTAGAACCTTTATTCTAAAGTTTGTGATGGGGTTTTCCAACTTCTTTATAGCATTTCTGATGATTGTATCTTCTTAGATTCACATGCTGTGCATATGGTCCGACATCCAGTGGTAACCGCAGAGTATTGCATCTTGTCTTTTGGGGACCGAGGGGACGTCGGCATAGGCGTGTCTGTAACACTATCCCTATCGTGACGTGTCTAGTACCCAAAATCCCTCACGCGCCGAGGTCCCTCCGATTGTATTTTTTCTGCCACAAGGGAGCACAAGGCTATAGTGATTGAGTACATAAAGAGAGAAAGTAGTAAGACGTCTATGTTCCTTCCACCTCGAGCGGGGAGGTAGGGAGGGCGCATGTGAATCTAAGCAGATACAATCATCAGAAATGCTATTACGGTGAGTAAAGCATGTCTTCTGATGCTTGTTAATCTGCTTAGAATCACATGCTGTGCATAGATTAGAGAGCAGTACCCGGAGTTGGAGGTGGGCCGTGAGAAGGAACAGTAGAGAAAAGTTGTCTTAGTACTGCTTGTCCCACCTGAGAATCAGACCTAGAATGAGTGTCTAGGCAATAGTGTTTTGTAAAGGTGTGTACAGATCTCCAGGTTGCTGCTTTGCAAATGGACTCAAGAGGAACATTTGCAATGAATGCTATGGATGCCCCAGTACCTAGAGTAGAGTGTGCTCTAGGCTTGAAGGGCAGTTCTCTCTTAGCAAGAGTGTAACATAGTGTGATGCATTTGACAATCCACCTTGAGATAGCCGACTTAGAGAGAGGATCCCCTTCTCTACCAGCTACCACTGAAACAAAGAATTGTTTAGTCTTCCTTAGTGGTTTAGTTCTTTCCAGATAAAACATGACTGCCCTGCGCACGTCTAGTGTGTGAAGGCTTCTTTCGGCCATGTTAGTAGGGTTCTGGAAGAAAGTGGGTAGTTCAATTGACTGGTTCACATGGAACTTCGAAATGAATTTAGACGCAAACCTGGGATGTGTGCACAGAACTACCTTATCTTCGTGGACTGTCACAAAGGGGTCTAAAACAGAAAGAGCCTGTAGTCCGCTAACCCTTCTGATAGAAGTGATAGCCACTAGGAAGTCGGTTTTATAAGTCAGGTCTTTCAAACTTGCTTTAAGCATAGGCTCGAAAGGTGCTCCCATGAGCCATTAACCCCTTCCATGAAGGCTTCAATTACTGGTATATTCCACCACGATACCTTTTGCTGCAATGTGGTGTAGGCTGACAGAGCAGCCAGATGAACCTTTAGGGAATTGAAGACTAACCCAGAGTCCAACAGGTGGGTTAGATACAACACAATGTGTGAGGGTGAGCAATCGATGGGATTGCGCCCTTGGAATTGCACCAGATGACAAAACGTTTCCATTTGCTGGCATAGCAATAACGTGTATTAGGTTTCCTCGCTTCCCTGAGTATGTCCATGGATCTTTGAGGGTCTGAACTCAGGAGCCAGGCTGCTAAATTCAGAGTTTGTAGGCATGGGTGTAGGGTCTCCCCCCTGTCCTGAGACAACATGTTGTACGGGCAGGGCAGCTTGATGGGTGGGGAGAGGGACATCTCCATTAGGTGAGCGAACCAGGGTTGGCGGGCCCACATGGGGGACACCAGTATCATGGTAACTGCTCCCTGGTGCATCTTGTTGAGAAGGGGAGTCGGGGGGGGGGGGGGGGGAGAGGGAGGGAGAAGCGTAGAAAAACCTCCCCGACCAAGTTATCCAGAGACCGTTCCCCTTGGATCGGTTCTGGGAGTACCTGGAGGCGTAGTCTTGGCATTGGGCGTTCTCCTGATTAGCGAATAGGTTGATCTCTGGGAAACCCCATTCTGCGAAGACGTTGGACACAATGTCTTCGTGCAGTCGCCATTCGTATTCTTCTGGCAGAGGAAAATCTCTACTGAGTACGTCTGACAGAAGATTGAGTTCCCCTGGAACATTTTCGGAGAACAAAAACATCTTGTGTTTGAGAGCCCATATCCAAATGTTTTGGGACAGCTTAGATAGCCCTGGAGAGTGAGTGCTCCCCTGTTTGTTCAGGTAATACATTGCTGTAGTGCTGTTGATTAGGATCAGCACTGTCTTCCCTTGCAGGTGCACCTGAAAGGCTTTCAATGCTTTGAACACTGCTAATAGCTCCAGTAAGTTTATATGGTTGGCCACTACTTGAGGGGACCACACTCTGTGTGCTGTCTGCTGAAGCAGGTGAGCCCCCCCACCCCGTGAGAGATGCGTCTGTCGTGAGAGTGGCTTCCACTGCAGGGGTGGTGAAGGTCTTCCCCTTCAAGAGGTTTTCTGTTGACCACCACTGCAGAGAGAGAACGAGGGCTGACGAGACAACTACCAGATCTTCCCATTGTCCGCTGGCCTGACACCACTGGCTGTTGAGCCACTCTTGCATGGGACACATGCGCAGCCGCGCGTGGGGAACCAAGTATATACATGACGCCATCATCCCTAGCAAACGCATGGCTTTGTTACCGTCACCTCCCGACTGGCTACATATTGAGCAATCAGAGAGCATGTTCTGAACCCTCTCGCTGGAGGGAAAGACAAGACCGTGTTTTACTTGGCTGGGGACTAAGCTGGATTTCTTTTCGTTGATTGAAAAACCCAGACTGAAGGAGATTTACTGCTTTTTGGGTGTTCGAAAAACAAGCGTCGAACGAGTCCCCTGTAATGAGCCAGTCGTCGAGGTAAGGGTAAACTGGGACTGATAGTCTGCGCAGGTGCCGAAGGGGAGTACCTTGAATTGGTAGTGTTTGTCCTGGATAATGAACCATAGGTATTTCCTGAGCGCTAACAACATTGAAATATGAAAGTATGCATCTTTCATGTCCAATGTTGTCATGAAGTCCCCGTGTTTCAGCAATGGGATCACCTCCTGCAGTGTTACCATGCAAAACTTCTGGGGTTTATAAACTTGTTCGCTGGGCGCAGATCTAGAACAGGACGCATGGTGAGATAATTTTTGGGTACAAGGAAGTACACTGAATAAATACCCTTGTTTACCTGAAGAATAGGGACGGCTTCTATGGCGTCCTTTCCCAGCAGTGCTTCCACCTCTTGGATTAGGATCTCCAGATGGTCTGGTGAAAGGCGCTGTGAGCACGGCAGTCTGAACTGTGAAGGTCGGGCGATTACACGCAATAACCGTGGGCGACCGTCTTTAAGACCCACTGGTCGGAAGTTATCCCCTCCAATGTCTTGAGGAAAGATGTTAATCGCCCCCCGACCAGGGAGACATGGGAGGGGACCTGGACTTGGTGGTCATTTCTGACCAGAGGCTGTGGCTCCTCTGGAATTGGAGCCTCTGCCTCTACCTTTACCGCGTTTATAACCCCTTTAGGGGTAGTAAGTGGGGCTTCCAGATGTTTGATTTTTGTTGAAGTTACCCATGCCAAAGTTGTTTTGACCAGCACGAGCCTGTCCTCGAAAGGACCGCCAAGAGTTATTACCCCTTTGGGATGAGGATTTCTGTGTAATTTGGTGCAGAGACCTTATAGTCTCATGTTCCTTTTTGGCTTTCTCCAACGCTTCATCCACTGCTTTCCCGAAGAGGTTAGTCTCCTCAATGGGTTTATTAATGAGGGAGGCCCGATTCTCGGGTCTAAATCCCGATGTACGCAGCCATGCGTGTCTTTTCAGAAGAGTCCCTTGTGCAAGAGACCTGCCTGCTGTGTCTGCAGTGTCCAGGGTTTTCTTCACCACATTATGGTTAACAATACTTCCCTCTGCAACAATGGCGAGAAGCTTTGTCCTGGCGGGTTCAGGAACCTGCTGGAGGCCTTCTTGGAGCAAGCTCCATTGGGCATCAGCATAGCTTGCTAACAGCGTAGTATTATTAGCAACCCAAATGGTGTATTGCAGCTGCTGATGTGACATGTTTGCCCAGGGCATACAACCTTTTAGACTCCTTGTCTGGTGGTGATTCTCCCGTGGCAAGGGGTACCCCTGCCCTATTTCGAGTGGTAGTCACTACCAGTGAGTCTGGGATGGCGTGCCCTTTTATATACAGAGGGTCGGAGGGAGAAGGCCGAACATTTTTTTGACTCTCGGGTTCACAGCCCGTGTCTGAGCAGGTGTGACCAATGAGGGAGCTACCCATCTCTTAACAGAGTTAAGGAGGGGGATGGATTGACTCGCCAGAGTTTTTCCTTAATAATGTCCTCCACAAAATCCTGCTCAGGTAGCGCCTCTTGAGTGGCAATTTTGAAGTATTCAGCTGCTTTTTTCAACATGGAGTTGAAAGCCATTTGGTCATCCACAGGGGAGGCCTGGCGGCGAGCTGGGGTGGACGGAGGAGAGTCTAGGCACAAAATATCAGTGTCCTGATCTTGCTGTGTCCAAGGGTCTTGACCTTCCTGCTGGGTTTCCTCCCAGTTGTCCATCGTATCCTGTTGATCTTTCTCATAATTTTCGAGAAAAGAAGCTTCTTCTTCATTATAGATGTGTCTATATGTGTCCATATGGACCACGTCTTCTTGTTGGGAAACATGAGACTGGACTTCTTGAATTTGGGGGTTAGGGTCTACCCGAGCCCTTTTTCGGGGGAGGATGATCAGAAGAACCCATAATCTGCTCCAGCCGATCCATATAACCCTCAAACTTTTCTGTAGTCCATTTAGAGGACCCAAATGGGCCTACGCGAGGAGAAACGACGTTCTCCGCACTGTGGCATCATAAGGAACCTCAGGGTGTCAGAGAGAGGCTCTTGGCTATCTACATAAGTGTCATCGGAATCGGGGACTAAATCCGCCGAAATCTTTTCCGCGGCTTGGCCCATCACTTTAGGCGGAACCGGAATAAGACCCACCGCAGCTGCGATTCTTCCGATGCTACTTTGGATAGTCACCGAATCGTCGTGAGACAAAGGCTCCGATGATTTGTCGGCAGTAGAAATACCGTCCGTGGCACCAGGAGGCCTAGCGGTCCATTTTCCGGGTAGAGGCCTAGTCTTAGTTTTCGGGCCTACTGAGGCCTTGGAAATCGTCAAAGCGTCGTGCTCCCGAACTTCGAAACGTGTAGATTTAGGCCCTTGGTTTGTTTTCATTGCCCAGTCGCAATACGCTGCTGTGGATGCGGGGAAGGCTTTGGATCTGAACGATCCGAGGGAACCGGCGAAGTTTCCAGCGGCCCCGCAGGCGCTTTCGCCTTCTTCGACGAAGGCGTCGAAATTGGCGTAGGGGTTGTGTGCTTAGTGCGATGCGCTTGTAAGCCCCTGTCGCCGGGTGTAGTCCCTGTAGCAAGACCAGAGTCGAGCCTGGAAGGGTCGGGGACGGGCGTGGGGGACCTAGAAGTGTCCGCCTCAAGGTCTATAACATCCACGTTGGAATTTTGGTCATCCGAAGTACCCCTGTCACTTTCGGCTGGCGTGGCGGTGGGGGAGGGAGGCTCCACGCATGACAAGCCTTACGCCGCCCACCGCTTTACACGGCGCTCCTTAAGGGTCTTGGGCCGAAGGAGTTTGCATGCCGCACACCACTTCTCGTCGTGCTCTAGGCGGAGACAGGCGTTACACGTCCTGTGTTCGTCCTTCCAAGGATATCTGACCCTACACTTAGGGCAGAATCTAAAAGGAGTCCTTTCCATAGCAAAAGGGAAGGATGACCAGACCGAAAGGGAAAAGAGGGGAAAGGAGGAAAGACATACTAAACAATATACACACCCCAACCCCACTCTCCCTACTGTATAGGTCGGCCAGATGGCCCGACCACGTGGAAAAATCCGGCCGCCGGATCTTAGGCGCCGAAATCCACAGCTGTAGACGATTCCCCCGTATTCTTCGTCGAAGATGTTCTTATTGGCGAAGTGATTAACGGGGAATAAACCGACAAGTCGGTAAGATAAACAATCTCTCTAGTAAGAGCTCCGCTATAGGGCGACCAGTTATCTGGGTGGAAAAAAACTATCTGAGGGACCTCGGCGCGTGAGGGATTTTGGGTACTACACACGTCACGATAGGGATAGTGTTACAGACATGCCTATGCCGACGTCCCCTTTCGGTCCCCGAAAGACAAGATGCAATACTCTCCGGTTACCACTGGATGTCGGACCATATGCACAGCATGTGATTCTAAGCTGATTAACAAGCATCAGAAAGTTATTCTGACTACTTAAAAGTGAAGTGGTTCTGCTCTTAGCAGATCACACCAAGATGAACATAAATATGCTAGTACCGATTGTTTTAGTATGTTACCTGTGTATACATTCTGCCGAACTTGTATTAAGAAAGTTCTATGTGTACTTAACTGAACCTTTCACCACTTTCACACTCTCCTACATCTATGCCTTGCTGTTCAGTCATACTACCCAGGTAGAGTTTAGCTAGACCTTAGATTTTGCCCCTGTTCCTCAGAAGTGGGTGGCCTCTCAGAATCCGTCCATAGGACTGATCTTGTAAATTCATCAAAATACCTACCTTGAACTTTGCGGAGGTAAATAATTGGATTCATTAAATTTAGCTGCTGTGTACTGGTACTGCCTTACAGCATGGTAAGGCTGATCATATTTTTCTAGCATCTTTCCCCCGCCACTTTAGGTCATTGTTCAGAGGGTTGGCATTAAAACGGAACATTTTAAAACGTGGTATGTCCCATTTTGGACAACAAACTGATTGTATGTGTGTATATATTGTTTTACCTACCTTTCAGTATCCTTGACTTAATGCATATGTGTTGCTGAATAGAGTCTCATGTACTTACTTGTGTGGCCAATCCACTGATTGGCCAGCTCTTGTGTATGTCATTTGTACTTTATACCAAACCTCAAGCTCCTTTGTCTAAGTCTTCTGCTCAGCGTTGTTACCAAGTGAGAGTTTGGTTAGACTTTTATGGGAAACCTGTGCAGGTTCCCGACACCACTCATAAAACCCCTCTAACACTCAAGGTAAGCCAATAAGTGACTGGAAAGTACAATTTCAATGACAGAGTTCTGACGTTAGAAGCTTGACTGCCCGATGAGTCCAGGATAGGGAGCACTGGTGTGGTTGCCTCTGGTCGTGGAGTGAGGTCTGGATTGTGTAGGTTCAACCCCATCTATGCCACCTGGAGTGCAGAGTGCAGGCAAAGAGGCTTTGTCTTCCTTGGGTGAGCCCTTCTTCCAGCTGTGCCAGGACACGTGCTAGCTTTCGACTATGGTATGATTCACATATCCTATTCTTATGCTATTCAAACATTTCATGGTCACCGAATCAGGGGTGTTCACAGCATTCAAGCCTTCAAGGCTTCTTCCCAGGCAAACAGACCAGATGTGGATTCAGGAGTAAAATTCAGGCACTCCATTCATACATCCAGCCAGATCTGGTCATGGTTGCTCAGGCTCCCCAATGTGATGTTTCGGGGAGGAAACACCCATATATGGCAAATAAACATTTCTGTGCTTACCATGTAAACATAGCCTCAGATTCTCACTGCCTTCTAAAACTAGGTCCCCATTTTAATGCTGACTCTTTGATCCCTGATCACAGATGACTGCAGCACTGTGCAACTCTTAAGAACAAAACAGAGCCGCCACCAGTTTGAGTTCACACAGGGCAGCAGCCCAGAGAAACAGACTACAGGGTGTCTTTGCAACACCATGACCAGGGCAGGAAGTCCTGAGGACTCACATGAGCACAAACTGGGCTACATCGCCAGTGAGAGCCTGACTGAGAAAGAGCTCTGGAAACAGATGGAAATAAACAAAAATGACCAAGGACTGACATGCTACGTCATAGTTTTGGACTTTCATCCCAACCCCTTAACAAAGGGCAGCATTTCTTGCAATGCCTATGATTAGGGAGGTCGACTTTTCTGCTATGTTATTATTGATACCTACCTCCCTTGTCTTGTACCTAGATTGTCATGAGGGTCCCTTGGTCTCTTTACGTTCTACTAACCTGAAGCAACGGACTGATCATTGGAAGATTGGGGTGCATGAAAACACCAGACAATCAACTCCATAAACAATGCTAGCGTATACCCGCAGAAGGTTTGGGATTTGTCAAGTAAGAGGATATCCCTTTTGCCACTTCTCCCATTTAAAGGCTCCACGACTTGCCAAATGTATGCACCTATGGTTTGAAGTATGTGGCAGCATTATGCTGTATGCAAAGGGCAGGTGTGTGCAACGTTTGGCTCGCCAGATATTTTGGACTTCAACTCCTTTCAGCCCTAGGTCAATAGTGAGGGATCATGGGAGTTGAAGTCCAAAACATACGGTGATGGTTGCAGACCCATGCTTTGGGGAATGGGAGTAGGTTTGTCAACTATATAAGGCTACAAGCTGAGATAGGATTGTAGGTTTAAAGGGAGTGTGGGAACCAGGGCTTACAGGTATGTGAACATATTGGTGCTGTAATGAATCAGCAGACTGCTCATCCCTTCAAACCAACTCCTGTTTCACGGGTTTAAGGTAATTCACATTGAGGATAGCCAAAAATAAGCAAAACACTTTAAAAAAAGATCCAGCACATGATACAAAATGAAGGTGTAAGAAACAGCTTCTACAAATAAAAAAAGGTGTGAGCTCTTTAAGGTCACATATGTTCATAATGCTCATAATTTCCAAAGTCTGAAGAATTTAAACACATTTCAAAGACACAGCACTTTTCTTTCTAATCTATGTATTCACAGTATATTTCTGACATCGTTTAAGACAACGAACAGGTCAAATGACTTTGCTGCTGCTAAATATCACTTAAGAGACTCTTACTTGAGTTTGAAGACATGTTTCTTCTTTTTGTAGTCAATTGCTATTTCGCAGAAACCATCTTTCAGGCTGACTGGGATCTCACTGTGGTAAGGAATACCTGATGCAGCATTTTTGGAATCTTTGTAGAAGCCCATTTCTTGATTGTTTATCACACAGTACACATTATGCCAGGACCTATATTAGTAAAAACAAGAACAAATGTATATGTTGCACATTTCTTATATTTACATTCAGTATCATAAATGTACACTTGTGGATTACTTCGTCTGGATATCATTTTGTCTTAATGCCTGCACTACAGAGCCTATTAGATAAATTGTGCATTATAACCTTTTTTGAATAGATTGTCTGCACCCTATGTTTTTGCAGTTTAGCAGCATTGTAAATAAGAGGTGTTGCCATTGCCAAGTGTACTTGTATTCAATGCTTTGAACTTGGCTTTTAAAATTACAATCTACATCTCAGCAACAAGTATTTAACATATTGAGCTATCTGATCAGCAATGAATATGTGGTAAAAGGTAGGATTTTTAAGACCTTACTTTGAAGATTGGTTGTCTAAAGGTTAATAGTACACAAGTTTACAGAGAATAAGCTCTTCAATTTGTTCAAGTAAACGGTCTTTTGTGTCACATACACGTAAGAAAATGGGCATTCTGTAGCTTCTTTAGATGGAATCCCACATCACACTTTTTTTTCAAACTCTCAGAAAGAAACCAACAGAGAATCATGAGACCAGGATAATCTGCAAACCTCGCCCATCAACTATAATTCTTTGCGAATCCTTGACTTGCGTTTGGGTGTCTGGCTCATCAATGCAAGACACACCATGTGACTATCTAATTGTGTGATAACCATTTAAAGTGTACCCTAGTTTTCATAAAAAGCCATATAAAATATCAACATTCTTGTCATGGTGGTGCAGATGAGGAGTAGAATGGGTGAGAAATATCCCAAAATATGTAATCCACAGGTCAGAGTTTTCATTTGTGGCTTGCTTCAAGGTTTAAAGCCCATGTGATTAATATATCGTTTTCTGATTTGGTGGATCACATTATTACCCAGCAGACATGTGTACATAGTAGTGTTGTAAAAGTAATATGCTTGTTTTCCTTTAGCAGGAGCTCCCCATACCTGTTTGAGGCTTTCTTATTATGCGTTTCCCATTCATGTTTGCGATTAAGGAAGCCCTCCATTTGAGAAGGAGATGAGTCCTGCGTCTTTGCTGGGAGAGTAGCAGCTGTCTGACCATGAATAGTCTTGGATTTTCGATCTGAAGTTGGTGACGGAACAGGACTGTTCTCTTTCGAGCTTGATCTTTGTTCTGATGCACCATTGACCATTTCATTTCCGTCAATATTTTCAGACACCTGCAAATGGCAAAGCAAAGACTTCAACATTGCTGAAGAGAAACAAGGGTGTTTGATTACTGGCTTCACCAACTGGGCTGGGTATAGACGTTTTAAATATGAGACTGAAGTACTGAAAGCTTATCTACATTGCTTGAATTTTGGAGAAGAAATTAAGAGATTGCTCGATTAGTACCCAAGGAATAGGAATAAAGGATATAGACAAAGGGCAACAATGTATGCTTTACTGTACTTCACTCTATAATAAAATTGATATTGTCCGATAATGGTTTGATTTTGATTATTAGACCAAAAATAATAACTCAATTCTGGAAATGGGTATCAAGTTTTGATCGTTATACCACAGCCCTTTTGTATGTAACATTTACAGGATGTAAGCAAACTAGAAGGTAATGTCAAGAGTGTAGCAGATCAATAGAGGACTCTCAGTACTGTGCACTAGCAGTACGCAAAAAGCCAAGAAAAAAAATGTTTTCCACATTTTTTCTGTAAATGTTTTTTCCCCTTGAAGATAGACACCAGATAATCAGAACATGCAGTAATTAGCGAGATTACATCATGCATTTCACATCCACCATTCCCAGTTAGGTTTTGGATCTTGGAGCGTGAAAAGACGGGGAAACCACAGAAGTCAAACACAAAAATTACACAGGTCTGCTCCAGGCTTCATAATTACATGGATTCGATTTATGTTAAAGGAAGTGGAAAGCCACCGCAGTCACGCAACACCACACTGCTAATTACCCCCAAACAAAGAGAGCAGTGGCCGTGCCCATCACTTGCTTTGTGGATCGTGTTGCTTGCGGTGTGCTCGAGATAGCTTAGTGAGCAGCCAGGTTTCCAGCAGCTCTGACTGGTCAAGCTGACGTCGTCTTCGGAGCCATTAATCCAAAAATGGTTTTAATTGGAATCCCAATGGCTTTAGCTTTTGAAAGGAAACTCAAGACCAGTTCGTATTCACTGCGTCATTACTCTAATTTCAGTGTCATTGCTTGCAGCCAATTTGTTACAAAACGAGTGTGTGGGATTAGGCAGTTACTAAAGCTCAACACTGCTTTACGCTTTAGTAGGTTACAGACATTTTGCACCATTTGTATGTGGACAAGCAAGAGTTTGTCAATGGCATGAAAAAGATTATTTTGCCGTAAGCTCTGAATAGAGTCTCGACAACTGCAAATGCAGCCCAATGAAGGAATAAAGAAACAAACTTGCCTTACACGTAAATACTGGAGGGACCCGTCTTGGAGGATTTCATCTAGCTCTTACACCATGAACAGTAACTGGCATTGTTAAAATGAAAGTGAATTTGTAATTGGACATGGACACAAATAAATCTGAGACTAAAACCCTGTTGAAGTTGGAGAATTAGAAATGTATGCTCCAGTTGTATTGAGGCTGCATCCCACAGAACTGAGAACTATACTCTGCTAATCTC
The DNA here is from genome assembly GCF_040938575.1 of Ambystoma mexicanum. Taxonomy (NCBI): domain Eukaryota; kingdom Metazoa; phylum Chordata; class Amphibia; order Caudata; family Ambystomatidae; genus Ambystoma; species Ambystoma mexicanum. The sequence goes on along the minus strand of NC_090928.1, from coordinate 661,117,011 downwards.
TGTCGAGTGTGTTCAGAGGGGAGACCTCTACTTTGCCTTAAGTGCCCACGAAGGGATACAGGAGTTAACACACACAGGCAAAGGCAAACATCAGGTCATCTAGTACTACAAATTCCATATTTATTCATGTTGTAAATAAAATCTACACTGATTGTTTCCAGCTGGATTCTGCAAGTATCAAATCATATTAGACAATCAAACAGAAGCAGCCAGATTATGGAGCGTTAGCACACATTGCATCAGCCTGGTGGCACATGTACCCACAGCTTTCGATTCAAAGAAAAGAAATGGGCGAGCCTAGGGAACAGTACAAAACATTCATCAATCTAGATGGGATTCTTCTTGGTGGTGTCACTCTAAATAAGCACCACTTCATATGGTGCTGCCAATCATTCTATAAATACCAGGTCAGTGATCTTATATGCCGTTTTATGAAATCATCATACTTTCATCTTTCTGCTCTTGTTCCCCCTGAGGTCAAACAAACATAGGTCGATCGATTGCCAAAAAAGTACAACACAAGCTGGCCAAAGAATAAATGATCAACTTAGAGCATTGTGTAGTTGATGCGTGATTGAAATTGAGCTCCAATTATGGCATGGGATGATAAATTGTGAAGTTTTAGTCACTGTCCAAAATAATCATTGAGAACATTAAAGGCAAAAGTGCAAATCACATCTTAAGTTATCTAAAGTTCCATTAACTAAGCAAATTGACTCGAGTGTATCGCAAGTCTACAATCATATTGTCATTGACCTATGAAGGAAGAAGTTTGACTATTCTGTGAGAAAGCCTAAAAAGTAAGCACATAATGCACCTGCTTAAGCGAAATGACTTCGTAAAAACTGCCCTATAGTCTATCAGTCTACTTTACAACTTTGGGTCTCCTTAAATTAAGCTTCTTGGTCCTGAAGACAGTTGAATATGTCGCTTGACACATGCGCTATGCTTCTTGGTTACTTGTATATTCATTTTGCTTAGACTTGCCAGTGTGCTTCTTCACACCACTGTCTGCACTTTCCTTCTTTGCCATCAGAGTAAGAGTCGGGGTGAAGAGTCCATGAAATGTTTGCAACGCTCAACATGATGCCATGATGGGGGGAGTGGTGTGTGAAAACTCTAGATAAATCTGCATATACTTCACAATAAAAACTCAATCTACTGTGGAAAACAAAATCTTCCTCATTCCACCTCAGACCATCTACATAGGACATAAAAGCCAGCATCTCAAAACCAGAATGCAAGAACCATTTGAGCTATCTGAAACACTCTTGAACTCAAATTAGTTGTTTGGTGCAGGTCCTTAAATTGGAGGTTTGGCTCATATTATACCCTTTCAATGTTTGCTCAGTTCGGTCAAGGTTAAAAGGCCTGAGTTGGGTGACAGCCAATTCAAAGCCTGCACACTGTAGCTCTTGCAAAAACGTCAAACGTGCCAACAGAATGTGCTGCTTTACCGTCATTGAGCCAGGTGAAACAGCTGGCTTTGAACTAACCATGTTAAGAGTGAAACGGCGTGAAAACGCACAATTCCGTCTTCACAAAGTAACCCTCTGGGTACGGAGGTGTCCCTATTAGGTAGAGGATTTCTTTCGGTCCTTATATCGCCGCCATACATGGAAGGTGGCAATGCCTCATGCAATTTTTCAGAAAAACTAATTTGGAAAGGAGTGTTTTTTTCACACGTCCAGTGCCACCTGATATCCTACTATCCAGTTCGTCTTCATGCTACTTCAACAAAGTTTACATGGATAGATGTGAATCGGGCGATATTTTAGGTAGTTTCCCAATTGCCAAAAAAGGGAAGGATCTGAATTTAAGACAATGTTTGTTCACCCCATTCAGAAAGGGCTCCTGCTCCAGGGCCACACAGAATCCTTCAGGATGAACCACCTCAGGGTTTCACTCACTTTGGATGAGGGAAATCCCCAGAACATCTTCCAAGACATGTGGTCAAATAAAAGGCCTTTCCTGCCTGCTTGGCAAAGCCACACACATTTTCAGCCAGGCATAGCACACCCCTCTTGAATGCTCCTCTTCAATCAAGGGATCATAAGCAACCAGGATAATTTGTACTTCTCTTTTCTAAAGCAGTGATGATTATTTTGGTCTAAACATCATTTCGGCATCAACACGTTTGTGTCATGCCTCACTCACCTGTTGCATATGGTAGCAGGAGTCTATATGCTTTCAGAACGGCAGCAAGACTGTTCTATAACAGGTGGAGGCTATTTTCCAAACTCCCGCGAAACGGCATTGCATTCCTGCTCCTAAAGTCACGTGATCGCGCCTTTGGCTCACCAGTCACATGCCTTTGGTACCCATTTAGGTCCTGTTCACGAAGCGCCCCGCGCTTCTGATTGTTGCAACTTTGTTTCCTGCTGGCGGTTTGTTTCCGTGCGGACCGCGTCCTTCAGCTCTACGCTTCTTAAAGCATTCCTGTTTCCATTCCTGGATTCCGGACCATTTTCCACGCTATTTCCTGAGACCTGAGCATCAAAGCCGATTGCTGCACCTCGTGGCGGCTTCCCGAAGCCGTTTGCTGTTTCCCATGGAGGTGTCTTTACCTTACTTGCCGTAAGGTATACTTCTAGCACATGTCCACTGCTGTGTGTTATCATTTGTTTATAACCTTCAATGCTACTCTCGGAGCTACGGGAGTATTTACTGCATCTTTCTTAGTCCCGTGTCCATGAACATTCATTTACTGAGATATAAGTACTGTGTCCCGGTTGGGATTACTTTATTTTCCAATTTGACATCAAGGGTGCATAATGCACTAATGAATAGAGAAAGATTTTCTGTTTGAACTTGCTGGAGATGCCTATTAATTGTTTTCCAACATTAATCAAGGTGATCTACGTTCTGCCAACCAAAGACTCTTCCATTTAGACCCTGCTGGAGATACCAGGTTTATGTTGTATTATGTTTAGTGCACCAAACTAAGGACGCTATCCAGAGTGCACCAACCCGACTCTAGTTCGGCCCTCGTTCCTTTCGGGATTCATTTCCTACTAACTTCCCCCCCTTCCTTTCCGTTGGTGTTTTGGATTCATTTGGAACATTGAAGCTCACCTCGACAAACCACTCCTACAGGTTAGTGTAGCATTAGTGGGATTTAAGGAGTACAGCTAATATTCTTATTTCTTACCGTATGCTTCTTTGTACACAGATTGGAGAATGTGCATAGTTATTCATCCTTTCAATTGATTCCTCGCTCTGGCCGTGTTTTGTATCGGACAGTGGGTGTAATCAAGGGAAAGGATTCTTCCTTGAGGATTCTTCAGTGAAGGTTAAGAAGAAAGAATTTGGATCCATATTGTATCCTTTAATGTTAACTCCACCTGTATCCTTTATGGTGTATACCTTGTTCTAGTTGAATTGAGGGCAGCATGACAGTTTCATACTGTTGCCCCAAAAAGATCCTGCTTAGCAGCAGGAACTAGCCCCAACCTCTGCCTTTTACTAGCACCTATAAAATCTTATTTTACAGTGAATCTCTAACAGAATCACAGTATGAGGGGATACTGAGCTATGCTGTAGAAACAGCCTGCAGTGTAAGTGATGATCTGCAGAATCGGCAGGGTTGCATCACCTTGTTAATCTATAAATTATAGTATTTTGATAGTGCAAACCCTTTCCTAAATATTAAACAATTTGTTTCCTAAAGGAACGACGAGTGAGTGAAGCGGTCTGTAGCTACTTTAAGACCACACCAAGCAAATCCAGGGTATAAGTTTCAAGGTGCTTTTGGTACCAGTGCCAGTCAAGGTTCATATCACACGAGTCCAATAACCTACAGAGGCAATATCTGAATCCAATGGAAGAACACCATCTGTAGCTAATAAGCAGCATCCTACCCAATGTGGTCCTTCCTGAACAGCCCACTAGAACCAACAGGCCAGATATCTGAGTGATGTATACTGGAATAAATACAAATCTATTAAATAACTATAATAAATCATATTTGCAAATCAAATAAATCTAAAGAACCATTTAATCTTCACATGCTGGTTTGTAAGGGCAAATAAAATGTTTACTTGGAGAAAGAAATTGTCATCCACAAGGGTAGCATGCTCCAGAGATGGAGTGGACCTAGTAATTGGGAAAGATCAATATTGTCTCAATTTTCGAACTGATTTACATTAGCCAGTTTCGCTAGTGCCAAATTGCAGAGGTTTCCAACACAGACACTGCCTGAAATATATCTGAATGACTCAAATGTGGAGGATACAACAGAAACAGTAGACCACCAAAAGGTTATCTCCAAGAATGAGTAAAGGAAATTCATGTTCATCTACCAACAGCTATAATCTACCCAGATCAACGTTGACCTCCGCTACCACCTACTCCACCTTCCTGGGCTTTAGGTAATGCACAAATACCTTCTAGCTGATGCGACAGCTGGAAGGTCGGATTCCACCAACTTAAAACTGGTTCCAACAAACCTGCAGAGGAACATTAAGCCTTTAGTCTAACGAGCGGTCCCAGTAACGAATGGCTGCTTTCTAATCCATAAGATTGAATGTTTCTGTAGCACAACGGTAACTTGGATGGGTTATTAACAAACGTGAAAAGTGCAATGGAACATATGATTAATTACTAGATACTGGAATGCAAATGAACAATGCTCAGGGAAACTGAAAAAAGGAGCAAAATATATTTTAATGAAAACATGCTTTACTCATGCAAAACTGACATACAATAACGCAACAAAAGACAAAACATCAAACCAAAACAGTACCAATACAACAAAAACAGTTACAACACACATTAATACATGGTCTCTTCATTACGACAGTGGATGGGGTTAGTTGCAAGTGCTGCAGTGACTAGCTATGCTTGAGGTATTAAAAAAATAAATCAATATTGTGAACGTGCAACACAACGGTGGGTCAAATGTCTGACAACTTGTTGGTTATCAATGTGCACACAACATTTAATACAATGCAACATTTTTGGTCTCTGTGCCATGATTGAAACGTAGACTTTGGTCTTAGATATTTTTTTAGGATTAAAGTTGGTTTGGTAAAACTCATATTTGATAAGCCAGAAGAAAGGTGGGTAGTAAGAGGGTGAAAGGTTGTTTTTTTTTCTTTTTAAGTAGCTGGAAATACATTTTGTTTGCTACAAATTTACCAAAAGATTAATTTTCCCACTTTCTTTTTTAAAGATAACAATCTAGGCGTGGAAGATAGTGCCGAGTAGATGCTCAGTGTACTAGACAGATAAAGTGCTCTATTAATTCTGGATAAAGCAGTGGTTTTCAAAATCAATGTAATACTCATGGTATAGGGACCAAAGACTGCTGCTTTTTACTGAAATAAAAAGGATGTTTACATGAAGGTGAATATTTATGTCCACATATATAATTATATATGTCTGTTGATAGCTTCATTACAAAATAAACTATGCATTGTAATCCTGACAAAGGAAATGACAACATGGAACATGAAAAGCAAATATAACGTCAAGAGTACATGTTTTGAACAATACGACTCAGGTTATTCCTGTAAAAGTGCACTGATATGAAGTATTACTGTGATTCTCAGATGTGTGTAAAGAGCATGGAATTATTCAGCTTGCTATATACTAGATGACAAGCATAGGTGAGTTACAGACGAATAGTAAATGAGCTCTGAAATTATAAGAAATCAAGCATGCACAATTTGAAAGGTGTAAAAATGCATAAGGAAAAGTAAAAAGGATATACAAACATGAAAAGCATATAAATTAAGGAAATAACAAATCATGTAAACCAGAAAGAGAATCTCTCATTTCAATGTATGAAAAGATTCCAGATGGCGAGATGGTTTCACAATGTTACAATTCTTGCTTCCCTATCTGGAGAGACATGTATAAAGGCATCATGGTTAAACACAGTGGGTGGGTGTTTTTGGATGACGATGCATGTACGGTAAAAGAATTATATTTCTAGGGGCACATATTTAGATCTGGGTGTGTTTTTCTTACAACAGCTGTAATTTCTTGCATCATCTTCTACATTGTTCTATTCATATCGGATACAGTGAGAGAATGTGCAGTGTATGGAAAGACCCGAATGTACCATGTGCAACGGCACGCATTCTCCATTACTGAGATCTCTGTTTAAAAATATGGTGCCTGGCAATACAATTACATTGTGGAAACTCCATTTGGGATATTGTTTTTGCTGTAATTGTAATGAAAGACGCACAAATAAATAGAGAAATAAATATGTCACATGAGTCAACTTGGCACCCTTCAATCATTTTGCCAAGATAACATACAGGTCGAGTCAAACTACGCAGAATTACGAGGACTACCTACTCCGACACACACACCTCCCCAATAAAAACAATTACATTTGGTAGGATGAAACAAAAAAGCAAGATTGTTTAAACGTTGAGCAATCAAAAACAGAAACACATCATGGAAACAATCCATCTCTCACAGTCCAGACCAGGATCGGTCATTGGCTGCTCGTCGGCTATTAAAACTTTTGTAGCTTTGGTAGGCTTGGGAGCGGTAACTAACCCTTGGAGAATCCTGGTCTGACGGCAGTCCATTTTGCGAGATATGTTCCCCTTCTTTTGTCCCATCCCTGTAAAAAAACAAAGAATATATTAAAATCGGACTTTAATTTAGTTTTTACATTTAGGCTCCATTTAATTTTAGTGTAGTCTGTAGAAATGTTATGGGATAACAGTGACATTTACATCACAAGAGGAAAGCATTTTGGTAATATCAAAAAAGGTATATTATTGGGGAGTTTTACTAAAGTCCACCAAAAGGTAGGACTATAGAAGACTATGTTTAGTGTACAGGGATCCAACTCTTAGTATAGGCCTGAACTACCCAAGAGGTTCGTTAGCTATGGGTGAGTAGCCAGGCATATTTTAGGAGCGAGAAGGGCAGTAGTAGAGCACCTTTGAGCACACTGACGGTCAAGAAGACAATTACAGACTGGTAAGTAAAAGAACTTTCTACACACTTGTAGAATAGTATAGTTGGACGCTATTCAAGTTAAGTAAAGCACTTGGCAATTAATACTTGGAATCACTGGTATCAGGAAAGAATGAATTAATCGAAACCAACACAGAGCAGGTAAGACTTGCATTACATTCACAGAGGCCTTGGCCTTCAGAAATCCATCCCTGTTAGGGAGAATTTTAATTTATTGTGCCAATTCCCCTCAACCGGAGAGACAACCAGCACCTCTGCTGGACGTCTGGGATTATTTGCTTAACTGTCTTGAGTGAGTGAGGCTTCTTACCACTCACTCATTCTTTTTGCTCTGAGATGGGAATCCTATTTTTCCGCTACCATTATTCTTTTTACTTTTACTGGAGTCATGCTCCATGTATTTCACACTACAGGCATCTGTAATAAATATTTGCAACACACAGCACCCTGTGTGCAGTGTTGCTGGGGAGTCCATTGGGCCTTAATTCCTATTCTTTATTACTTTTTCCTTAGAACTACTGTTCTCATGAATAGTAAGATACTTTATCTTACTTAACTTTCTTTTTGTGGGATCAGCACACACCACCTTATGTGGAGTGCTGACGGGCTACACTAACTCCTTTCCCACTTCTCCTGTAACTTTTATAGTTACACTAAAAGACAAACCTAAATGGCTGGTGGCAGTGGATACATTTTTACCATTTTTGGGTTAGTTACTCGCAGGCTGTCTTCACAGCTGCAGTACAGCACCCACAGGGGACCATTTTCCCAAAATGCCCAGTCTTCTTGAGTAGCAATTTTTCATTTGTATGTTCCTTCTCGGCCCTTTGGCTACCATTCCAGGTGGGGGTGGGTCCTCTGAGTTTTGCCTTCGGCGGGATCCCTTTGTAAAGCCCGCCAAGGCTCTAGTGTGTCTGCTGCGGCAGGAAGTGAGAGAGGAGACCGAAACCTCTTTGGCCTTTGTATGAAGGTATTCCTGGCTGGAACCAGTTAGAACTGGGCAGCTGGCACAGCCACCCCAGGTGATTGGCAGGTCCATAGGACTGAATGAATTGTTTCCTGCATAAACAGCAAGGCTTTTGGGACAGAAGGCTAAGTCTGGGGCCGGGACCACACGATCTACAACTTGCTCTCACTAAATACTCTCCCTCCAGATCTTTACGTTCCTCCGTGTTAGGACTGATTTTCTATACTCTGGCCTGGTGGACAGATGTATAGAAGGCCAACCTATATTGTGACAGGGACACCTCTGGGGAGCTGTAGCCAAACCAGTTCAGGTAACAGTGACAGGCGGTCTAGGCTAAGTTTGTAAAGGGTCCACAATGAGTTCACACAATGGGAATCACAGATTACACTTAGTCAGGATGTATAAAAATACAATTGTCATTTATTGGCCAAACAAACTATAGAAAAGACTACTGGCAGGTAGAGTTATCACACAACACTAGCAAAAATAGATCACATATAAATTCATTTATCCGAGGGCATAACATACATCACAAACTTCAGCAAAGGAAAGGTAAGTTTATATTATGCACTTAAGGTCCACAGAGAATGATCCCTAGCAAACAAAGTCCAGCCCTACGTTGTCTGGGGCCTTTTGCCCAATAGTTTAGGTAAAGTTCCACAGATTTTGAGAGGCAGAAAAAAATGCAGGTAGGGTCTCTGGGGTCCAGTGAAGGGTTTTAATTGTCAGATAAGTTAAACTAGCTAACGGAGGTAGCCCCAACTTTCATAAGTCTTGCGTGAGCAAGCAATAGCAAAGCCAATCTGGTTAGAGCAGGAGTTACAGATTAACAGACCATGATGGAAGATGGTCCGAAATCACCTCTCCCGCTGTCAGCCGTAGTCCTCGATACAAAGGGGTTGCAGGTTCTAGAGGATCTCCGGTTGGTGTCTTTCGCTGGAGCAAGGAATCTCGAATGAAGAATGCAGCAAAACTCTATGCAAGACCCCTCTCATGACTGGACTCGTGTCAGGTAAGCAAAAAGTGAGACGTTCCCTCATATCCCGGGCCCCTTGATGCTAGGATGCCGAAAATGTGCATAGGTGAGTCTTGCAGGGCAGCTGAGGATTCCCAAAGTTGCAGGTCAAAACTCTGGACGGTGACGTCGGCAGCACGGTAGCCCAAACTCGGAGCTGGTCTGCCACAGGGTGGTACAGGGACACTTCTGAAGGCTCTTCTTTGCAGGGTACCAAACAGACGTCAGGAATGGATGCTCCCTCCACTCCCAGGGTCGCAGATTCTTTGCAGGTCTGCTAAAGATCTTCAGCAAGATAGGGCTCCTCCAGGACAGCAGCAGAAGTTGGTAGGCAGGCCTCATTCCGAAGGGTCTCCGGTTTCTTCGCAGGTCTCACAGCTGGATAGAAGTCTTGGCTCCTTCAGGTTTCTCCAGGATCGGATCTCTGAAGAATTGGTGCAGGGCTCCCCTTCTTATACTAAAATCCAGGTAAGAGCAGCTTCCCTAACTAGCCAATGACAGAAATAGACACACACACACACACACACACACACACGAAAAGTCCCAAAAAGTGGGAAAAAGTCACTGCTGCCACCAGTTTATACGGTGTGAGGTCATAATATCCCCATATATATGGTTGCCGTAAATAATATCGCCGGGAAAATGTCGTGCCGATATTATTTGGGTGACCATTTATATGGGGACAGGGGCAAAACATTTTTTTTTAAAAAAAAGTTTGGGGGTTCCGGGGGTGTCCCCCACATGTTCCATGCAATAATGTCGCTACAAAAAACGACAATTTTCCGGCGATATTTTTGCATGGCGAGATTGTTATGGCGACATTATTACATGGAACCGTTTATACTTTTAGCACACCTAGAGTAACCAAAAATCCTCTGAGTGCAAGTCTATGGCAAAACAAAGGTACCCCATTGTACTGCAGTGTAAGCTGCATTGTACAATGATAAAAAGTTACAAGAGATATAAAGTAACCAAAAGTAGTAACACAGTTACACGACTAAGGGAAACAATGTTTCCCAGCACAGACAGCCTGAAGGAGTTTCCCCATAACATTTGAGCAAAAGCCAGTTTAGTGAAGCTTAAGGCTTCACTGCACCGAATAAAAAGAGCAGATCAGCATCAAAAATAAAAGCAAAAGGTTTGGAGGTTCCATAATGGTGGAAGGAAAGGTGCAGTAAAGAGAAATCTTTCCCAACAGTCCAGCACCAACTCTCTGTGTAAGGCACTTCACTAAACAGCGAGCTGGGGGGCAATCTGTTTCCTCAGCAGGCTCCCTCCTATGGAACAGCCCCCTGTTAGGCAAGATTTGGAGTAGTACCTTTTGGGTGCACTACAACAACCAATCCTGGATGGCGGAGAATTGGCTTTGCCTCAATGGTGAAAAAACCGAACTCCTCCTTATTGGCTCACCTTTCACCCTCGGCAATCTTGGAGAACAGTACGCCTCCTTCACCATTGATAATATTCCAATTAAAGTCTCTAACCATGTTAAGACACTCGGAGTCTACCTTGACTCCGACCTGTCGATGGACAGACAGGTCAATGCCATCGCCGCCTCCTCAGCCTACTACACCAAAGTCATCAACGCAACAAGGCCCTTCCTGGCCCGTCAAAGCAGCCTCACGATTGCCAGGGCCATCATCGGGTCAAGACTTGACTACTGTAATGCCCTTCTCGTCGGGACCTCCAACAAAAACATCGCCAAACTTCAGCTAGCCCAGAACAATGCTCTAAGGGCAGCCACCGGCACCGCAAGGAGAGACCACATCTCCGAAATCAGAAGGCAAGTGCATTGGCTCCCTGTTAAAGAAAGAATTGTCTTTAAAACTCTTGCCATTACCCACAAATGCATTCACGAGCTTTCCCCCCCCCCACCTGACGAACAGAATCACCAGGCACTCCGCCACAAGACCGCTTAGATCTTTCTACGCCAACACCATTGTCAGGCCTACCTCTCGGAAAGTGCGTGCTGGTGGCTCCAGTTTCCCCACCCTTGCAGCCACGCACTGGAACGCCCTGCCACCTCACCTCAGAATCATCGAGTCCCACCTTGCCTTTCGTAAGGCTATCAAAACCAGACTCTTTGTGTGACTTTAACCTGTTTCTGCCTTTATGCCTGCTAACTTGTAACTAAGAGCCTCCGAATGTAATCTTAAATCTGTGTTTCCTCTGTAACAGCGCCTCGATGCCTCATGGGCTGCAAGTGCGCTTAACAAATGCAAATAAATAAATAAAAAAATTAAAAAAACCTTGACCGCCTGGCAATAGGAACCCAATCTTTGTCTGTACTACACAGGTTGGTAGCGTGATTGAGCAGTCAGGCGTATCTCAAGATGTGTCAATGTGGGTAGTAGGGTAGTTACACAGAGATTCACAGTGACAAGTATTCAAATAAACACTTACAAGGTTTCTTGATTAAACAATTATTAATTTATTTAATTTATTTAACAGTCAGTTTGAATAAGACTTCTTCAGAAGGGGCAGCAAGCATACAAATACAAAATAGCGTACAAATAGCATACAAATACACTCCAAAATACACAGTATTAGTTTCTCTAAATCAGCAAATGCCCCTTTGGGATGGCACACAGACTTCCTACACCCTCAGGTGACAAATAGCTAGGACACTGTGGACATTAATATATCACTGTTGCATTTAGAGCAATACTTAAAAGCATGTCAAAGAAAAAGGTTATAGAATAAAACAAGAGATCACACATATTTTGAAGCAGGTAAGTACTTTTGAATCCCCCAATGCAAAGTAAGTTAACCCCTTGCTGTAAGGAAAGGGAAAACACAAATGTCAGAGGACAGAAGTTATTCCAGGAGCCAGGCCAGCCAATGTCAATTGGGTACAAGTCTAGCTGAGCTGAAGCACTTCTTGTAGGTGAATAAAAGTCTAGCACAATGTTTTAGAAGTCTTTGTAGAAAATACTAGAATCAATGTAGGGCCAAAAGTTGCCTGGGCTTGTGAAGTAAAGAAGCTGTGAGCAACTCTACAGGAGCAACCAAGACCAGTCTCAACTGAGATCAAGTAAGGCTGCCACAACAAGAGGTATGTTCTCTTAGACTGTACAGTACCTTTGGTTAGAAGTAATGGTTCCTGTTGGCTTCTGTTCCTGTGCCTCAGTCGTGAGGACAAGAGGGAGGACTTCTGAGGACTCCTGCAACACAATGGGACGGTCGGCGACAGAAAGGGACAAACTTCTATTCAGCGGCACTTTGCGGTTTCAGCTCCTCGCGTCTCAGCAAATAGCACCACCATGGACTCTCGGATACCGGCTCAGTCCTACTTACTAGGAGTCTGGAGGATCTTCCAGCAGCTCGGGTCTGACTTAAAAGTGATGCATTCCGAATCTGGTGTTCATTTCCCTGGCACTTCGGTTCCTGCAGCAGCAAGGAAGTACAGTCAGCTCCGAGAGGATGTCCAGACGAGTTCACTTTGGAGTTGATAGGTCCCACCAAATCAAGGGGAGAAGTCGTCCTTGCAGGGCTTCTCTAGTTGAGGCACATTCGGAGCTTGAGCACAGCAGCAGGGCTTCACCAGGCAAACCAACGTTCCAGGAGCTGCTGCAGGTGTCTCTTAACCCAGAAGGTTCCTCCCAGTCATGCGCTTCCTTGGGAAGGAGTCACCCTTGCAGGGTGCGATGGTGAATAGAGGCCTTGCCTTTGGCATCGAGCGGTTTGACGAAGTCCTTTAGGTCCTCCGGAGGTGACTTCTGGAGGATCTTCCTCCACCTAGCTAGTCTGGTCTTTAGTGCCCGTGGTTTCAAGGCGTCGCATGCGGAACAACCTTCCCAGCCGTGGTCAGCACTAAGGTATTGGAGGCAAAGGTTATGGGGGTCGGAAGTGGGGGAAGAGACCCTCGCAGCTGACATGATGTGCCAGGGAGGAGTGTGGCGTCGGAGGACCAAGTACCTAAAAGAAAAAAGAGAAAGATAGAAGAATATCCGTGGAAGAGCACGTGGTATTACATGGCAGAAGCCAAACCCAGGAGCGCTGGTGAAATTGGCTCATTCCTGTCGACACGGAAAAGGGGCCTGGGGGAGTGGCGCTGGTGGACGGAGTCAGGCGAGCGCATGCTGCCAGGGCCGCACCCCCCTAAATTTAAAGGGGAAGAAGATTTTTATGGTGAAAAAGGTTCCATCTCCCGTCCCTCGTGCGGGACACCCATACAGTATAGAGGAAAGGGGACGGGTCGTAAGAGTACATCGTGGTGGTATTGTCTGTGAAGACCCTCACCACCTTGCTCTTGCGGGACGGAAGGAACGACTTGAGGGCACGGAACACTGCTCGCAGTTCCAGGACATTGATGTTGAGATCCTCTCCTCCTGTAGCCACAGGCCTCTGGCGTGGAGACGTCCGGTGTTGTCTCCCCAGCCCTCCAGGGAAGCGTCCGTGGTGATCGTCTCCTGGTATGGAGGGCTCTAGAGGTCCGTGCCCCGGTGATGCTGGAGCGCACGCCCCACCACCTTATCGCCCCCACGGGACTCCCTTTAGAGAACAATCCTGTCTGCGAAGCTTCCGGACACCTTGACCCACAGGGCGTCCAGGAATTTCTGGAGGGGTCACATCCGCAACCTGCAGAGTCTGATTAGGTAGAAGCACAACAACATCATGCCGAGCAGCGGCCTGATGGTCCGCACCGTGGCAATCTTCAGTGCCAAAAGCCATTGCACCTTGCCCAAAATGGCTGCAATCTTCTTTTCTGAGGGGGCTGCCAGGCAGACCATCATGTAGAGCCTGGACTCCAGGAACAGAGCGTCCTGCGATGGAATCAAGCAGGACTTAGGATAGTTCACAGAGAACCCCCAGATCCGTCAGCAGCCGGACGGTGCTGAGCATGGCCCGTACTTCCTGCAGGAGCTGTGGAATGTGCTGCTCCGGTCGGGTCACCGGTGGTATCCATGGACACTTCTTCTGGAATTCCAGAGTGTGTCCATGGGCGAGAGCATCTAGCATCCATCGGTCAGTGGAGATGATCTTCCAATCGCTGACAAAGCCCACCAGTCAGCTTCCCACCGGGTTGCTTGGTTGGGGGCCCCAATGTCCTGGCCGGTTTAGTCCTGCGTCGGGGCCTGCGTGCCGTCTTGGGAGTGACGGCGGCAGCGGCCACCTGTGAAAGCCTTAGAATGACCCATGTAGGCCTCCTGGGTCGTGGAACTGGAGGGCTGACGGTATGAGGCCGATCACCTACTGAAACCCTTCAATGATCTTCCGGATTTCCCTCCGGAGGAACGAAAGGAAGGGCAATGTTGCTGAAGCGTGCCTAGTCCATCTCGGCCATCTCATGACAGTCATGATGGCTTGCAACGATTCATCGACAGCCTTCCCAAAGAGATTGTCCCCGTCGAACGGCATGTCCACGACCCTCGTCTGAACTTCATGCCGAAAGTTGTTGGCTTTCAACCAGCCACGACGATGGATGCAAACACTGTTCCCCATCTAGCAGAAACCCGTGTCTGCGATGTCCAGGGCAACAGTGATGGCATGGTCCGATGACACCTTGCCTTCCTGGTGGATCTCCAGCACCTCGACTCGCTTGTCGTCGGGGAGAAATTCCAGCAATGGGGCCATCTTGTACCACAACTCCCTATCGTACCTGGCCAGGATTGCAAGCGCATTTGCTGCCTTGACCTTTGTTGCCGCTGAGTAGATCACCTTTCTCCCCATGGTGTCCAACTTCTTCCCCTCACTGTCCGGGGGAACTGAGGCTGAAGACTATGGATTTGAGGACTTCTTCCTCGCAGCTGCCGAGACGACTGAGTCTGGGGAAGGCTGCGACCGCAGGAACCCGGTACTTCTCCAGCCGGTCTCTTTTCGCTGGGGGTTGAGGCAGGATTTTTCATCAGCGCCAGGCCCTCATCCCAAACGTCGTCTAGGAGAGGCAGTGCCAGAATGGTCTTGCTTTTAGCCTCTCGGTGCTGGTAAAGGAACCCTTCCGTTTTGGTCTCTTCTGTCGTTAGCTGAAAGAGCTCAGACGTGCAGGCGACCATGAAGTGGAAAGATCTCAACTCTTGGTGGCGGGGAAACGCTGCCGTTGTCATCCGTATACCTAGGTGGGAGGGTATATAAGGCGGTTGATGAGGTGGCGTGGGGTGCTGCTTCCTCTTCGCCGGCGGTGGGGCCGATGCCACCAGCACCGGGGGTGTCGTCAGCATCCTCCTCTGCATCTCTGACACCAGCGTGTGGAGAGTGGACAGGATGTCCAGCGACACGTCCCTGGGAGGTAGGCTTGCTGGGCCCATCGCCTACGTCATCGGCTCTGCCGTCACCCCCCTCGACGATCCTGTCGTCCTCTGCATTTCCATCACAGTCATTCCCCACATCCTCCTGGACGGAGTGAACAGACACCATGTCCTCTTCGTCCAAAGAAGAAAAATCTGTGCCCCGGTGCATGGGAGGAAGGGGCACTCTGGGCGTCTTCAGGCCCACTGGAGCAGGTCAGCCCCTTTAGCCTTCGAGAGAGCGGCCGCCACCAGCTCAATCGTCGAGGATGATGTAGTCTGGACCACCTGGGCCTTCAGGGGTAGGTTGGACACTTTACCCTGCGCCTTGGCCTTCTCCGGCTTCTCCTGCAGCTTCCGGGTTAGCCGATTTACTCTTCGAGGAGGAGCTGGAGCGATGGCTTGAGATGGAGGCGAATGGCGATGAGCACGACCTGCATGTCGCGGGACCCGCTTGCACAGCTACCCCGACGGAAACGGACTTGCGGTGCTTGGCCTTGTCTTGAACCCCCACGGATTGGGTGACCCCAAAGGACTTAGAAGCCCATTCCTTGGACCAGCCGATCCTGGGTGAGGCATACACCTGCTTGCCACATGGGGTAGAGGCCTTGGCATTGAGCCACGCCGCCAGTCTACTGTGTCGATCCTTGATGGTGCTTCTGGTGAATCCAAAGCAAATCTAGCAATCTGCTTCCTTGTGGTCCGGATGGAGACAGTAGAGTCACTGGGAGTGTGTCTTCCACAAACACTTTCCACAATCTGCAGCTGGAGCAGAGCTTGAAGAGAACCTCCGTCCGCCTCCTCCGGCATGGTCGGGCGGGAGACCGATGGCCTTCTGGAATCTTCGTTGAAAAATGGACAATTCTTGCCATTGAGGGTCGATGAAAGACACCGACAAACGGATCCCTGCTTGCTGCTCAAAGGAATGAAAGAGCACACAGGCTCTATGTGACAGACATTTGAATGTTTTAACGCAAAAGCATGAAAACGCAGCAAAGCTCTCGGAGCAAAATACGAGGGACTCCCAACATTTGAACCTGCGGTAAAAATCTGAAGATGGCTGCCAGAAGAGGGGCTTAGGGAGAGGGCAGTCAATGGCTGCGGACAGTATGACCCAGAGCTTAGTGATTGGATTATAGGAGAAAGACAGTTTGTAAGTGAAAGTGAAATGGTTTTCTTTTCCCGAGGATTCCCGGCCTGACAGGGAAAATTCATGAGCATGTGAATTCATGCCAGACCCCATGCTGGAGAACCCAATATTACACTTTATGAATGACTCAAAGTTATTCTAGGTAGGTAAAACCTAATGCAGACTTATTCTGGACAGGCTAACAGCAAGTCCGCGGAAGCAAGACCCAGTTGGGGAACACTCCTACAATTATCCTAACAGGAATAATAAAGTGAAACAAACAGCATTACTTTTGGGAAGAGGCACAACCAAATCACAGGTGAGTAATATACCCTTACATCTACTTTCTGTTAGAATGGCAAAACAGTTTCTAAGGAAAGAAAGATGTTACATATACTTTTCAGAATAGTGCAACACACATTCAAGGTAAGGACTTTTGTAACTGTTCACTCTCAGAGTTACAGTTACCAATCAACTCTTTTCCAGTAAGTAACTTTTAAACACGTATTCTCTTTTCTAGGAAAAAGGCCCAATACTTTTAAAGCCTTTCCCTTATTCTTGGAGCATGAGTGTTCTCAGTGGCAGAAGGGGGGTCACTAGGGTCTAGTGTCCAACAGGCAGTGTCAGGATAGGTTCTTAAGTAGCAAAAGTCCCAAGGAAGACTGTTCAAACAGGTGAGTTTGTTTTAGAGTTAGTTGAGGGTCCAGGGGCTTCACAGAAGACACCCTAGGAGGATTCCAGCAGTGAGCCTGGCTGAACTGGACAGGGGGGTGTCCCAATCACAGAAAACACCCTAAAACTATAAAGGAATCACAAGAGACTTAATGTAGGTAAATGTTCTAGCCAGCACAGTACCTCAGCACAGAAGAAGATTTTCCAGTAGGACTACTTCAGGATCTGCAGCCAAAAACCTGGTCGGTGGATTCCTTGTTGTGGTGACTGAAAACAGGACCTTCGAAGGGACTTTGCAGCAGGTACTGTTAGGCAGAATTGCATGCAGTACCTTCTGGGACCACCACATACAATTAGGACTACAGGTGTAAGCAAAACCAACCTTTGGTATAAGTCTGTACTATACAATTTTTGGTAGCGAGCTCAGCAGCCAGGCTCATCTCAAGAGGGAATGTGATCAGTGCAAGGATATTACACAGAAGTCTTACAATCACAGTGGTTCAAGTAGACACTTACTGTCATAAATCCCCAAAGTTATTTATGAAAAGGATATGGTAACCAAAAAGGATACAATTGATAAGGGTCTTCCGGATCCTTTAATTCACACGACTTGATAGAAGGGATGTCAATTTAGACCTTCCAAGTGATACAACTCTCTGACTGGTGGAACAGGCAGAGAGGAGGATCACTGGAAAGGGCGTGGGAGAGTTACAGGAAGGCAGCCTAGGGAAAAGAAAGCATAATGAGAATCTATCTCAACTGGCCTTTCTGAAAGAATGGTAATAATGCAGTTTCCAACACTAACCTGTAGGCTTTGAACTGTAGTCTTCACCAAAGTCCATGAAGTATCCAGAAAGAAAATAAAAAACGACAAACGAGGGAAGGTTAGTAAGGGAGACTTATCCCGAACGGCACGAGGCTCTCGCTAGTTACCAGGTTGGTGCACCACAGGATAGCGTTCATAGTACTGTGCACAGACACCTTCAAATTAAAGTTGTAGTCGAAGATACACCTTCCTATCCCACCAGGAACAGAACTTATAACGAAATGAGTCCACCTGTTACTTCCTCACAGGCTTTAATCAACCAGGTGCTGGATACACGTGAATCAACTACACACAGCCAGGACAGCCGCACTTGAAGAGTTACAGCGTCCGCGTGCGATTTACACGCAATCCAATTTCACGCAGCTAGGACAGCCGCGCTTGAAGAGTTCCAACGTTTGCGTGTGATTTTACACGCGAATCCAGTACACACAGTCAGGACAGCCGCGCTTGAAGAGTTCAGAGTCTGCGTGGGTTTTTTCACGTGAACAGGAAAACTGCATCCAAATGAAACCGGGCCTTAAGTGTGAGAAGACACGCTAACAAAGTCAGTTGTAGATGCAGGAGATCGCGTGTGAAGGAAGCACGTCGAAGAAGGCCAAGGAAGCAACTGACTGGATGCGAGGACGCAGATGAAAAGTTCAGCTATCAAGACGCAATCAGAAGCAGCGAGTGGCGTTTCCACGCTGCTTATAAACTTTCTGCCGTAAAACACGTGACTAACCGAAATCACGTGAATTTCAATGACGTGAATAATGCAGACGTCGTTTTCCTGGTAATACAAACAACCTCCATTTTGAGTAAAACGGTCTAGCTGTTCTATGAGGATAAACCGTTCTACGCACAGACGGAGTTCCAGATCAAGAGGTACGGTGTCCAGCATGCATGACACTTACACTTGAGGTTTCTTGGAAAAACACTCAACTTATTACACAGTCATTTAGAAAACATTCACTAGATGGAGGCAACTTAATATCATACACAAATCTACTTCAGTTCCAAACCAATAAGTTTGAGTAAATTAAGCTGCCCTGAAATAGGAGCAAAACAGCATTTCAGTTACTTTAAATAGGAGGAAAAACCGCACAAGTTAATAAAATAGATCACCAATACTTTCTTAGGCACTGCAAATAGTGTTAGTTCACTAGGAGGACTCGATTCATTTCAATAGGGCTAGGCCAAAGTCAATGGGCTAGTGTCTTGGATAAGAAAGAGCGGTTTTTTGTAGTAAATGGTAAAGTCTTTACCAAAGTTCTCAGACGTAGTTTGTATGAAAAAGAATCATATGTTGGGTCATAGGCGGATTAGGCCTGCAAGTTGGGAAAGATTCACAAACTTTCACCGCAAGAGATAATTTCTCTCAATTGGGTTGGCACAGTACCTTAGTATGAAGAAAAAGATGCAGCTGAAGACGTTGGTTCCTGGCAGTTCCTGCAGATATCACTGTTCCTGAGCCTCCGTCGTGGGGACAGGAGGGAGGACATCAGGGGACTTCTGCACTGCACGGGACGGGTCAAACAGGGTGGCAAAATGGAAGATCTTTGGTTCGAGTAGCTGTCGTCAAGCACACAAACTGGTGTCCTTCACCCGGGTTAAACCTAACCTGCTCCGAGAATGGTATCCAGGTGGCTTACGAGTTGATTGGTCCCACCAACTCAAAGGAAGAAGTCGTCCTTGAAGGGGCTTCTCTGTCGAGATTAACCTGGCGATTCGGACCTGCAGCAGGGCTTCACCGGGCAAACCAACGGTCCAGGAGTTGCAGCAGCTGTCCTCTTCCAGCTCGCCTTCGGTTCTTTCGTTCCAGTGGTAGACTCTGCTTTCCAGTCCAAGAGACTTGCCTTTCAAACAGTTTTCTCCCTTTCATTCCAGCCTAGCTGTCACTCACCCAGCAGGGTGGCTGTCCTTGCCAGACAGTCAGCCAGCCAGCCAATCACACCAGAGTGCATTTGGGTCTCCAAGGAGACTGAAGCACAGGGAGTTTCGGGCACCTCCCTCACTTTCGGCCCACTCCACTCCACTCCAGACACTCGGGCGCCAGAGGCGGTCTTCAGTCCTGAAGCCCGCCAAAGGCGTATGAACAAAGGGACCAAACCTGGTTTGGCGCACAGAGACAATCTCTAGAAGGACCTTTCCAAAAAGAAACAGAAAAAAAAAAGAAGACTAGGACCTGTTTAAACAAAGGGGCTTAAGGCGCCATCTTGAAAAACATGGCTCCTGCGATTTTTAGCTATCGGTGTTCGCGGTCGGGAAAAATCATGGTAGTTCATTGCAAAACCACTGCCACCAGCCATTTCGATAGGAAAGGGTAGCATTTGACTGCTACGTGAGTTTCTAGACACAGGGAATACTAGGTAACCCCTCCAGCACTCTATAGGAGGCTAGCGTGTGCTGGGTCTAGGAATTTAAAAAAAGACTAGTAAAGTCAATTTAACCTTACATTTTCTGGAAAACAGTAGTTTATCCCAGAGAAGGCATTTAAACCTTTTGGAAGTCTAAAAAGACATCCCTGTGTCACTGCACTGAGGATGCTGTGTAACACACAATAAAAGATGCCTATGGAGTTATCGTAAAATTCCATAATCAAAGAACACAAGAGTAAAACACATCAAAATACATGAAAGAGTGGGGGGAAAAAAAGGCTCACACTCTTTCCAGGTAAAAAAAATCAAGTCCTCAAAATCCAGCAAAGTTGCTGGGGGCCTCTAAGGTTAAGGGAATTAGCACATTTATGAGAATTCTCCCCAACAGGGATCAACGGGAAAGGCTCTAGACAAGGTTTTCCTTACGGCTGGATGTGGCTCTGTGGATTTGGCGCCTTTTTCACAAGCACAGAAGAAGACAGAATTTTGCTGTTGGATTCTCTTCGTTACATAGGTCCAGCACTCTGGTGAAGGGACTTTTCGGACTTGATTTGTGTCTCTGGAGATCCAGCAGGATGCCCACAAAGTTTCAGACATTCGGAAGATGGCTCAAGAACCCAGGGTATTGCAGCCCCGCAAGGTTGCAGCATGGCATGGGATGTTTCTTGAGTCTAGTGGGTCTTGCGATGCTCTGGGTCGGGGTCGTTGTTTCGGAGTCCCCAGGTCGATTGGAAGAAAGGGCTTCAGGTTACACAGCTGTCTCTCCGCTTTTGCGTCATCCTCCTCTTCGGTTTTGGTTCCAGTGGTCGAGTTGTCTTCAGCTTCCAGGTTCGGAGTATTTAACAGAAATTACAGCATAACTTCTGCATTCTCTCCCTGCATTTTACAACAAGGGGCAGTCTGGTTGTCCAATCAGGACAGCCAGTTCCCCCCTCCCCCCACTCGGATGTTTCCCCTTTCAGGCAAGGAGGAAGACAAAAGGGCTTTGGAGATTTGGACTCCTCCCTCTCTTCCTGCCTTCACAGACGGATTGGAGCCTGGGTGGGGAGTCCAGGGGACTCCTGTCGAAGATAAAAATCACACAAATGAATTTCACTTTCTGGATGTCAGGGGAAGGAAGAAGGAATGGCAAGGAACACTAAAATGGCGAGAAAACAAGAGACAGGGCCATTTTGGTAAAATGAGCACCCTTGGGTGCCTCTACTGCAGCTGTGAACATAGCCTGCGGTAAAGGTACATCGAATTAGTAAAAGGTATCACTGCCACCAGCCATTAAATGCTTGTTCCTGTAACAGAATTGTTACAGTTCTAGTGTGAAAGGGGATACATTGTATAACCCAGTACTCCACATAAACTGGGGTGTGCTGGTTTCACCAAATAAAAAGTGAAAGGGATCCCAAGATCCTTGCTACCCTTGGGAACTGTAGTTCTCTCAGTGTTAGCCAGAGAACCTTAAAAGGGGAGTCCTTATGGCAACCCAGCAACAACAGGCACGTATTGCCAAAAGGTTTTCAAAGAGGATAACTTTTAAAATACACTATGGAGAGTCTAAAAAATGACACCCATAAAAAGAGTAAAAGATTCTGTGAGTGTGGAAAAAGGTTCCCACTCACAGAGTGCTTGGTAGGAATTGGTGTAGTAACACTGAGACTACACAACACTTATCTGCTTGGTATCAGGTAACCCACTTTTTGGTATAGGCCTATACTACCAAAGTTGGTAGTGTGACTGAGCAGCATTTATATATAACTAGTTATACTTTGCAGATTCTGAGGTTGCAGAAAGGAAAGGTTAAAGGAAGGAAAGAAGATTAAACAGGTTCTCAGGGCAAGTGAGTATACTTAAATATTCCAATGAAGGCTTCAAACAAGCCTTTCCCAGCAATAACAGTCTAAAAGAAGTTACCACCTATGAGGGAAAGAAATATCAAAATCAATGGACTTGAAGAGTCTGCTGGGAGCCAGGACAGCCAAAGTCAATTGGAGCACAGTCTATGGAGCACAGTCACTTCTTAGATAATACAAGTCTTGCACAAAGTTGGAGAGTATTGTAGAAATCACGTGCAGGGTCACAAGCTGTTGCACTTGTGAAAAAGCAGAGTTGGGATTCACTCTAAGGCAAGCCACTGCATGTCTCACCTGAGTAAAGCAAAGCTTGAGACAATGAGGTAAGTACCCAAAGTCTAAACAGTACTTTTGGTTTGAAGAAGAGTGGTCCAGCTAGAGTCTGTCGCTAGAGTCTGTCCTGTTGCAGCGATGCAGATCCTGGGTTCCTGAGCCTCGGTCGTGGGGCCAAGAGGGAGGACGCCTGGAGGACTCCTACAGCAGCAATTTGGAGCTCGTCGGCAGCTAAATGCTATTTTTGGATCAGCGGCACTCTACCGTTTCAGTGCTTGGTAAACAGCACTACTGCAGATCTCAGATACCGTTTGGGCTTCCTTCACTCCATGAGCCCTGCACTCTGCTGAGGGGACTCGAGCTATGGTCAACCAGCTTCTGAAGGTTCCTCAGGAGACTCCAGGAGCTTCTGGCCAGAATGAAGGCGTTGCACTAGACTATGGATTTCTCGCACCCTGGCACTCCGGTTCTTGTAGCAGCAAAGTAGTACAGCCAATCAGTGAACGTTGTCCAGTGGAGTTTGTCTTGGGGTTAGTTGGTCCCACTCACCCAAGGGAAGATGTTGTCCCTTCCGGAGCTTCTCTGGTCGATCAGAAAAAGGAGTTTCAGCACAGCAGCAGGGCTTCACCAGGCAATTCAAAGGTCCAGGAGGATACAGCAAGCTTTGTTCACGGTTTTTTCACTGGGGGTTTCTCCCAGTGGTCGATTCTGACTCTAGTCCCAAAACCTTCGCCTTTTAAGCAGGTTTCTCCCATTCATGCACAGCCTAGGCTGTCACTCAAACAGCAGGGTGGCTGTCCTAAAAGGACAGCCAGCCAATCAGGACTGGTTGCATTCATGCACTCCTAGAGACAAAGGACAGGGGAATTTCAGGAACCTCCCTCACATCCTGCCTTTCCAGTCTGTGGAGCCAGGGGTGGGTTTCAGGACTGATCAAAGGGCTCAAACCGAGTTTGGCACGCAGAGTAACACCCAAGAAAGACCTCAAACAGAAAATGGCAAAAAAGAAGACTGGGGTCATTTTGACAAAATGGTCATCCATGGGTGCTATATTGCAGCTGAGGGTTCAGCCTGCAGTAGAAAAGCACAATGGTAGTGTTAGGGAGAATTCTCATAAATGTGCCAATTCCCTTCATCTTGGAGACCCCCAGCAACTTTGCTGGATTTTGTGGACTTGATTATTTTACCTGGAGAGAGTGTGAGCCTTATTCCCCCACTCATGTATTTTGAGGTGTGTTTTACTCTTGTGTTCTTTGATTATGGGGTTTTAGATAACTCCATAGGCATCTTTTCATGCGTGTCACACAGCACCCTCAGTGCAGTGACACAGGGAAGCTTTTTAGGCTGTCCCAATGTTTAAATACCTTCTCTGGGATAAACTACTGTTTCCCAGAGAATGTAAGGTTAAATTGACTTTACTAGTCTTTTTAAATTCCTAGACCCAGCACACACTATCTTACAATAGAGTAGTGGAGGGGTTACCTAGTATCCCCCTCCCCCCATGTCTAGAAACTCATGTACCAGTCAAATGCTACCCTTTCTTATCAGAATGGCTGGTGGCAGTGGCTTTACAACAAACTACCATGATTTTTACCCCGACCACGAACACCAGTAGGTAAAAATCACGGGAGCCATGTTTTCATGATGGCGTCTGAGCACCCCCCTTTGTTTAAACATTTCCCGGTCTTCTTTTTTCATCATTTCCTTTTGGAAAGGTCCTTCTAGAGTTTGTCTCTGCGCGCCAAACCAGGTTTGGTCTCTTTGTTTCTATGCCTTTGGCGGGCTTCAGGACTGAAGACTGCCTCTGGCGCCCGAGTGTCTGGGGTGGGCAGGAAGTGAGAGGTGCCAGAATTTCCCTGTGCTTAGTCTCCTAGGAGACCCAAATGCACTCTGGTGTGATTGGCTGCCTGTCCGGCAAGGACAGCCACCCTGCTGGGTGAGTGGCAGCTAGGCTGCAATGAATGGGAGAAAACTGTTTAAAAGGAGAGTCTCTTGTACGGAAAGGCAGAGTCGACCACTTGAACGAAAGAACCGAAGACGAGTTGGAAGAGGACAGCTGCTGCAACTACTGGACCGTTGGTTTGCCCGGTGGAGCCCTGCTGCAGGTCCGAATCGCCAAGTTCATCTCGACAGAGAAGACCCTTCAAGGACGACTTCTTCCTTTGAGTTGGTGGGACCAATCAACTCGTAAGCCACCTGGATACCTTTCTCGGAGCTGGTTAGGATTAACCAGGGGGAAGGACACCAGCTTGTGTGCTTGAAGAACAGCAACCGAAAATCGAAGATTTGCCTATTTGCCAGCTTTGACCTGTCCCCGTGCAGGAGTCCCCCGACGACGTCCTTTTTGTCCACACGACTGAGGCTTAGGACAGCGAGATCTGCAGGAACTGCCAAAAACACAAGTCTTCAGCTGCATCTTTTTCTTCAATACAAGGTACTGTGAAAACCCGACCAAGAGAACTTACCGGTCACTGCAAAGGTTTGTAGAACTTTGGCAACTTGCAGGCCTAGTCAGCTTGTGACCCGACATATGAACCTTTCTTCCGTGAACTACTAAGAACCGTGGCAAGGACTTTTCAGTTGTAAATACCAGAACCGTTTTTACTTATACAAGACACTAGCCCATTGACTTTGGCCTACCTATTGCATTGAATCAACTCCTCTAGTGAACTCAAACTATTTGCACTGTTTTAGAGTAACTGTAATATTCGTTTTATTAACTCATGCCTTTTTGCTCCTACTTCAATGCTATTTGGCTCCTACTTAAAGGGAGCTCAACTGCTTAGTAATCAGTATTGTAGTATAATTTCTGTGTGATATTGGTTGTCTCATTTAGTGAATGCTTTATAAATGATTGGTCAATAAATTAACACTTTTTTTTTACCAAGAAACCTTGAGTATAAGTTCCTATCGGAATACTTGTCCTTGAAGACCTTTGTGTAACACCCTTACAAGCTCACATTTCCTCTTGAGATGAGTCTGGCTAGCTCGCTACCAAAAACTGTGTGGTACAGATTTATAGCAAAGGTTGGTTTTGCTTACCATGCAAACTCTGCCTAACAGGTAGGAAAATTAAACCACTGCCACCAGCCATTTAAAGTAGTGAGGGTAACATTAAAAAGTGGTAAACGAGTATGTAGCATAAGGGGCTACTAGGAAACCCCCTCCCACCCCCCCCAGAACTCCACATAAGATGGTGTGTGCTGGACCTACAAAGAGAAAAGGTAAGTAAAAGTCAATTTCACTTAACTATTCTTCTATTCTTGGGAACAGTAGTTCACACAAGAAAAGGTATTTAAACATTAGGAGAAATCTAAAGGATTTCTCAGTGACACTGCACTGAATGCGCTGTGTGTCACCATAAAAAAGTCGATGCCTATGGAGTTTGTCAGACTCAAAAAACAGAACATATAATCCAAATCAGGTCACAACATATGCGAGTGTGAGAAAAAGGTCTCACTCCAGGGTTAAAATTAAAAACTCCTAAAGTCCAGCAAAAGAGCTGGGGTCTCTATGGTTGAAGTGAATTCGCAGAGAAATGAGATGTCTCCCCAACAGAGAGGTATAAGGACAAATAATCCACCAGTAAAGCAAAATGTTGGGTTGACACAGGTCAGGAAGATTTACCATTACTATGAAAATCTTACCTAACGTAAGCGTCATGCAAGTTGTAGCTTAAAGCTAAAGTGCTTTACATTCCAGGGGATTGCCAGCCTTACAACGGGGGGAATATTCATGAGCATGTGAATCCATGTAAGACCCCATGCTGGAGAACTCCTAAAACCTACTGAAAACGTGTTCTTGTCTGGACTTTGGTATTTTGGTCCTTGGAGTTCTCTGCCAAAAATAAGACTGTAGGATGTACCCGTTATTTATAAGGAAATGTAATGTATGCAATCAGTGATGATCACTCTTTTACCATAGGAAAATATTTGACACTTTAGTACAGTTGCTGTGTTTCTGAATACATTGTGCATTGAACTGGGATGTGGACACGCCCTGTACATGTTCTCCAAGTTCACAGTATTTTTGGATGGCCCCTTGGTCCAGTTTTGAAATTGGTGAACCCTTTCACTCCCTCTTTGTAAAGCATAATATTTGTATGCTTTAGGTCCAAGTGTTCTGTAATGTATTAGGGGATGTTGGGAAGAATTGTTCAAACTGTGTACTGGCATGGTGATTGCAGGATTTGTGTATGCATGCACCTGTCTGCTTAAATATCCCTTTCTTCTAACTCCTTAGCATTGACATGTAAAGAGCTGGCTACCAGGGCTAGACCATACATTTGGCTTTCAGAGTGCCAATTGTCTACTCTACGCCCTTATACTATTTTTATCTACACTGTTTTTCTGTGTGTTTCTCATAGTACCGCTTTCACCTTCTGATGTTTGCGTAACTATGCAATAATGGGTATATTTTCCTGTATATCTTTGTAGCGCATTCTCTTGGGTTATCTACTGGGGCTAACTATACCTGCCCATCAGTCTTCTCCCCTCTTGAGTGAATCCTGACTGCTCTGCCACAGCCACTCCAAAGAGTTTGGTCTATCTTTTGGTTGGAACCTTGCAACCCTGTCCTATCCTCAAGATAGATGGTTTCACACCCCTCACCAGCCTAATAAGTCAGTCTACAGCCCCCGCCTTCTTGGTTTATAGCCGCATCACAGAACTTACCACTGCTGTGGAGATTCAGACTCCTCTGAAACCTTTGGACTTGGCTCCGGAGATGGTGGTTGCCTCTTCCTCTCTTCCTCCTCTTGCAGTCTACGCACTTCCAAAAGCTCCAACTGTGAATCCAAACAGAAATGTTTCTGAAGCAGGCAAGGTACACTTTCAGGCTTTCTTCTAGAACAATTCAAATTAAGGGCATATCGAAAACAGAAGCATTATGAATTCCTATATTATTTTGTTTTTGCTTTGGAGCAGATGAGCAAGCAAAAACAAAGTGGATATTTTAGAAAAGTGGACTGGATGTGCAAAAAGGTGATTTTGGTCCATTATGTTGCCTTTGCTGAAGAGTAACAAATTAATGACAAATCATGTTCTATCAAATAAGAAAATGAAAAGCTTAAGAACAAATTGTTTATTAGACAGTGAAGATTTACTAAAATGTCTACAAATCTACACTGCATGGATTTGCAGAAACCCATTGAACTGCAAGGTCCCTGTAAGCACAAACAGGAGTCACACTGTTCAAAAAGCGAGCACCACAATAGTTTTACAGCTAGATACGTCTTAGACAGTTACATGCCGTTTATCATCCTGGCATTTAAGTTGGTTACGTTCTGGATTACTAAAAACAAAGTAGAAGGTAACAACCTGGGAATGGTTTTAAATCATATCTGCCTAGGAGGTTAGCCAGATATCTACAATGCCCAACACCTCCGAGACATCTTCAAATTATTTTGTATGCCAAGCCACGTTGTTTCAACTGACCGTTCTGAAGCTTACTGTGTAGGCCGGGTAGGATGGAACAAGTTGCTTACCTGTAACTCCGGTTCTCCAGCGTGGGTATCTTTCATAGATTCAAATGCTCATTCATATTCCTGTCATCAGGCTGGGACTCCTCTGTAATATTAAAGCAGTTTGAACAACTGCGTGTCACTTATATAGCCTATTGCTGTCACTTTGGGTCATACCGCCCCAGCCAATGACGCTAGAACTCTTTAGCTCCACTTCAGGTGGCCATCTTCAGATTTGGAAGCACACGTAATGTGGCAGGTGGAACCAAGAAGAGCCATAGTGGGGTAGGAGAGAGGGTTGCATGTGAATCCATTAAAGATACCCATGTTGGAGAACAGGAGTTACAGATATGTAACTTGTTGCTTCTCCAGCATGGGATCTTTCATCGATTCACATGCTCATGAATATGAATACACAGTAGTACATATATCACAACCAATGGGAGGCGGTACAGCTCTACAGAAGCAATGGCGCTCACCTCAAGCAAATAGGTTGCAAAGTACTGCTTGTCCGACAAGGGATTCCCTCCCTGGAATCCCTGTCAACGCAGTAGAATCTCGTGAAGGTGTGGGTAGACCTCCATATAGCAGCCTAGCAGATGTCTAGCAAGCGAACACCAGACAGGAATGCCGTAGTAGAGACCACGGCCCTAGTGGAATGTCCTTTAGGTCTACCTGGCAGCGGCCTGCTTGCAAGCCGATGACAATGAGAAAAGCAGCCAGATAGCCACCTGGAAACGGAAGCCTTTGACAGGGCTTTCCCTTTATCAACAGATCTGAACTTTGCAAAGAGTTGCAAATTCTTGCAAAAATCTTTAGTGCGTTCGATATAGAACTTAAACACACAGGTAATGTCCAGTGAATGCAAAGCTCTCTCTGCTGGAGAGGAGGGAGAGCCAAAGAACACAGGAAGGACTAGAGGTTCATTGAGATGAAAAGTTGACAGTACTTTAGACAAAAATGAGGGAGGAGTGCTCAGCACCACCCTGGATGGATGGACGGTAAATACGGTGGCTTGCAGGAGAGAGCCTATAACTTTCCGACAGTCTGGCAGAAGTAATAGGCACTAGAAAAGCAGTCTTCCACGATAGGAATTTCAGAGGAGCCCAGTGCAGAGGCTCAAAGGTGCGCCCATTCATTTGTAGATCACCCCATTCAGCTCCCAAGCTGGGGCAGGTACATTTACTGGAGGGAAAACTCCAAACAGGCCCTTGATGAATTCTTTAACCAGTCGATGAGCCCAAAAGAGAAGGCCTGCCCGTCTTGAGAGTCTAACGAGAGTTAGCAGCCAGGTGGACTTTAATGGATAAGCCTGCCTTTGCTAATGATAATAGATATGGCAGAACCTGAGAAGGCTTGATTCGCAGAGGATCGAGCTCTTGCGAATTACACAGTATAGTAAAATGCTTCCACTTGTGCCTGTAGCATGATAGAGTAGATGGAGCCCTAGCCTTCACCAGGATGGCACAGCATTCTAAAAAGCAGTGCAAAATGTACAAACTCTAGGGCTGCAGGCGCCAAATCGTCAATTTGAGGGACGCTGGGTCGTGGTGCAGCAAAGACCCTTCTTCCCTGGAGAGCAGGTCTGGAAGAGGAAGCAGGTTGATGCAAGGCGCAACTGACAGGTGAAGGACGGAGTACCAAACCTGACGTGGCCACGCCGGAGCAATGAGGATCATCCTGCTCTGGGTCTAGGAGTGTTCGAATTACTCGTAGGAAGAGCAGGTTTGGAGGGAATGCATAGACAAAAAGGCCACCCATTGAATACAGAAGGCGTGCCCCCAGACACTTGAGGGTACCTGCTGGGAATAGGTCCATCTGTGGCCAGCCCGAAATCAAGAAAAGACGAAGAACTTGGTCTTGGTGGAGTTTTCATTCATGGCAGGCTCGCAGCTCACTGCGGAGGGAATCCGCGATGGTGTTTTGGACCCCAGCCAGATTAAACAGAACAATTAACATATTTTGCATGATCGCCCAATCCACAACATTTGCGATTTCTTCGTGGGAGTGGGCCCCTCCTTTCCTCCTGATGTAGAACATGGTGGTCATGTTGTCCGTGAAGATGAGAACAACCTTGCCCTGTAGCTGGGGTCTAAATGACTTGAGGGCCCAGAACACCACTCAGAGCTCCAACACATAGATGTGAAGCAACTTCTCCTACGGCTGCCAGTGGCCTCTGGCGTGGAAGTTTCATCTGTGCGCTCACAAACCTTCCAGGGAGGTATTGGTTGTCAACACAGCGTGATGTGATGGTGGGTGAAAGGGGGGGCACCCTGTGAAAGGTTTAGTCGATGACTGCAGAGTATGCCAGAACGCCAGGCTGAGCTTGATTTCATTGTTCCAGAAGCTGGATGCATGTTTTCCACCTGGCGTCTAGGAACTCCTGAAGAGGTCTCATATGCAACCTGCAATGGGGTACCAGACGAATGCAGGAAGACATCATCCCCAGGAGCGACATGATGGAGCGAACCGTTAGCTGGAGAGAAGACAGCTGCTGGACCCTGTGGAGTATTGCATGGACTCTCTCCTCTAAGGGAATCGCCAGACATTGCAGCGTGTCCATTCATGAGCCCAGGAACAGAGCGTTCTGAGACAGCGATGTGCATGACTTGAATCCCAGGAAAGTCAGACATCGGATTGTCCCTTAGGTGTGCTGCAGGGCCAGCGGCTGCAAGGGGGCATGTATTAGCCAGTCGTCTTGGCAGGGGTAGATGTAAATGCCGGCGCAGGAGGGATGGGCAGCCGCCAGGCCAGAGCTAGGCATTTTGTGCAGACTCTTGGAGCATATTTTAGGCCAAAGGGTAGAGCATTGAACTGGTAATGCTTGCATTAGACCACGAAACGAAGGAGTCATCTGTGCTTGGGGTGTATGGGAATGTGGAAGTAGGCAACCTCAAGTCCAGAGAGGAAAGGAAGTCTCCCTGTTCTGGCTGGCCGAGAACATGTTGTAGTGTGACCATGCAGAACTTCTGCCATTTTAGGAACTTGCTGAGCTGCCTGAGGTCGGTGATGGGTCTCCACCCACCAGACTTCTTTCTCACCAGAAATATCTGGAGTACATTCCTGAGGCCCCCCCCAGAGGTGCGATGGCACGGCTTCTATAGTCCCTTTTTTTTTCTTCTTTTTTTTTTACCGGGGGACGGGGATGGAACCATTTTCACAAGAAAAATTTTCTTCCCCTTTAAATTTCGTATTATTAGGGGGGAGGATGGTGGGACGTATAGAGGAAAGGGGATTGTGGACTAAGAGTATGTTAGTCACTAAGGTGAGTAACTAGTTATTACTCTCATTTCCTTCCCCTTTCCTCCATACTGTATTGGCAATTACAACTGAATGTACCCCCAGGGTGGAGAGGAGACCCTCCTTAAGCAAACAAGTTTCTTAGAACCGCCTGCCTGAATGCCGCGTCTGACCTAGAGGCAGTGTCCAGACAGTAGTGCTTGCAGAAAGCCGAGGGGGTGGCCCAGGTGGCTGCCCTGCTAATGACTTGCGTGTCGTCCGCATGGGCATGCAGATTAGCCGGGACTGGCCTGTGCTGCCTCTCAAAAGCCTCCTTGATGGCTGCGACCCTCCACCTTACTATTGAGTCCTTGGAAGCCTGATAACCTGGCTGTGAACCACCGAAGGTGACAAATGGAGCATCCAACTTGCGGAATTCCTTGGTCCTGTACAGGTAGTATTTCAGAGCGCGTCTGACGTGCAGACGGTGCAAGACCTTCTGAGGCTCATCCTTGGCGTCGGCGAATAAGGTGGGTAGGATTATCCACTTTTTTAGGTGTAAGGAGGAGGGTACCTTGGGTAGAAACGCAGGATGCATTCGGAGGACCACCTTATCATTGTGAAAAGTGGTGTAGGGCTCTGATGCCACAAGAGCCTGTATTTCGCTGACTCTGCGAGCAGAGGTGAGACCCACGAGTAGAGCCGTCTTTATGGTGACCAGCCAGATGCCGCTTGACCACTGGGTAAGAGGAGTAGAAGAGACCCTCCGAATTCCATTAGGCGCCTATTGCTGCATGGGGCATGTGTCCACCTGTACTCCAGAGTGTGCGAGGTGTGCCGAGAAGGAGAGCACGTCATCCAATGAGCACTTGAGGGGGTCGATATCCTTAGCGTCGGCCCAATGGCAGAATCTAGACCATTTGCTCTTATATTGGCTTCTGGTAGCCTTGCTTCTGGCGCCCTGGATGATCTCCAGGTTAGCGTGAGATAGGTTCGAGTGTTTCAGAGTCACCTGCTCAGAAACCATGCTGCCCCCACTGGAGGAAGACCTCTTCCAGTAAGGACCAGGTCATTCAATTGCCCCTCTTAAGTGTCGGCCCCCAGTTTGCTGAGCCTGTGCGCCTCCAGGTTGGACTCCCCCGGGAGGTAGACATTAGTGAGGTAAATGTTGTTCTCCAGAGCCCTTTCCCACAAGCTGACCGCTAGGGTGCATAGTGGAGGGGACCTGGTACCCCCCTGCTTGTTGACATAGTACATGCTGGTGGAGTTGTCCACCTGGATAAGTACTGTCTTGCCCTCTATGAGAGGGAGGAAGGCCCTGAGGGCCACCCATATGGCCTTCAACTGTAGCCAGTTGATGTGGGACTCCTGCTTCTGCCGGGCCAAGACTCCATGGACGCTGTGGTTGTCCAGCGTGGCTCCCCAGCCCTCCAGGGAGGAGTCCGTCGTGACAGTAAACTGAGGGAGAGGCTGCCGGAAGGGCCTGCACTACCGCAGGTTGTAATCCACAGACCACCACTTGAGGTTTGGGTGGAGAGATGTAGGGAGGTCTACTGGCTCTGCTTGGGAGCCCTTCTCCCAATTCCACGAGGCTGCGAAGTTCAGCTGTAATCTCGTCATTTTGAGTCTTGTGTGGGGTACGGCCAAAAGGACCGCCGCCATAATAGCCTGCAGGTGCTGGTACCACCAGGCCGAGGTCACAGTCCTGGAGACAAAGTGAGTAGTGGTTCTCTTGATGGCCATGATCTTGTCCTCCGAGGGAAAGACTCTCTGATCCGGTGTCCCAGATGAGGTTCAGGAAAGTCTGGCTTTGCGTGGGTTGCAGGTGAGACTTCTTGAGATTGATGGTAAACCCCAGGTCGTGGAGTGTGTTAGAGGAGTTGCGGAGAACCGCCTCCGGAGATGAAGCCCGGATGAGCCAGACGTCCAGGTATGGGTAGACGTGGTGGCCCAGAGGAGGGCTGCCACCGCGTTCATCAACCTGGTAAATACCCTGGGGGCTGAATTGAGGCCTGGGGTAGAACCTTGTATTGGAAGTGGCAACCCATGATCATGAACCGCAGAAAGGACCAATGTGGCTGCCAAATAGGGACGTGTAGATACGTGCCATTCAGATCCAAGGAGCACATCCAGTCTCCCCTGTTCAATGTCTCCGCAATGAGAGCTGACGTAACCATCTTGAATTTTTGGAGAGGCAGGGAAAGGTTGAGGGTGGAAAGGTCCAACACAACTGTCAGGCAGGCCTGGTTCTTATTCTGTATGGCAAAAAGCCTTGCCCCCCCCCTCTTTTGTTTCCTCTGATGCTGACTCAGGGAACGGTCAGGTTGTCTGGACCTCCATTCTTGGAAGCCCCAGAACCCTCCAGACATCCCCCCCTTGTCGGAGCGTTGATGTGACTAGGTGTACACCTTGGGTGTGTCCTTCGTAAGAATAGATAGACTTTGCGGTTTGAGAGCTGCTGTTATTTTTATCCAATTCTTCATCCGTGGTGGAGTGGAAGTGGTCACTACCCTCGAATGGAAGGTCCAATATGCGTTCCTGGATGTCGGGGTTAAATGGAGCCATGCCGTCCTTCTCATGCCCGTGGCAATGCAGATCGCCCGACCAGAGGTATCGATATAGGTCACCGAGGACTCCATGATGTCCTGCCGTACCAGCCTGGCTTCTCCTAATCCCACCTGGAAACGAGCTTGGCAGTGTGACGGAAGCACTGGGAGGATGTCTGCAATTTCCCACCATAGCCTTTGGTTAACGGCCGCCAGCATGGCATCAGCATTGGTTTGACGCAGGTGCAAGGAGGCGTTGGAGTACAGCTTTTTCCCCATACGCCTCCAAGATCTTCTCCTCCTTGCCTAGCAGCACCGAGGACGAGGTGGCCGAGTACGACTGAGGCTTAGAATAGAGTGACACCGCAGTGATCACTGAACAGTGCGGTTGAGGATGCGCCGACAGCAAGAGTGTATCCCCCTCTAAATGCCTATACTTGGCCAAGGTGACAGTCTTTCTGCATCAGGATCCCCTTTTTGGAGGGGGAGTCTTAGGGTGAGGACTTCTGCCAAGAACCCCCCCCCCCCCTATCCTCCTCGGGCTGCTCTACCTCAGGTTGAGATAGGCCCAAATGCTCTGCCAAACCTGCAAGGCGTTCGTGCAAGGCCCTGGCTGAAGATGGCGTGTTGGGGTCCTCCTCATCTGTGTCCACCAGCGTGCTCGGAGGGTCCGGAACTGGTGGAGGAGTTCTGGGTGCTGTGGGCTGCGAAGTGGAGACTGGAGCCAGTGGCTGCTGTTGAGGTGGTGTGGAACCACCTGTGTTGCGGGGGGGGGGGGGGGGGCAGCGAAGCCGGAATCAGAGGAGCCGGCTGGGGCAGTGGAGGCTGCACTGGGGCCTGTGGCGCCAGAGCCATAGGAGGAATGACTATGGGCGCCGGTGGGGTGACCTGGGGGAGCATGTCACGGATGGCATCCCGGAGGATGATTCCCCATCTGGGGAGTTTGCATCAGCCCTAGGAACCTTTCGAAGAACCTGTCTTCGGAGACTGTAGAGGTGGCAGGAGATGTTGACGGAGTGGCCAACGGCTGCTGGGGCCAGGGCGCACACTGCATGGGGCGCAGGGGAAACTTGCCCTGCGCGGCTGATGGATAAGCAGTAGGCCACGTACCTGGTTGACAACAGTTCCACCTTGTAACTCGTTCTTCCACCAGCTCTGCTAGAGGTGGTATCGGATGAACAGCCATCTTGTCTGGCGCGGCAGTCATTTTCTCAAGCTGCGTGCCAAAGTCGTGGTGCCTGGCTCACTGGACCCAGCCCCGTCCAAGACGATTGGTGTTGGAACATAAGGCATATCCCGCACCTCAGGCCAAGACCTGGAAGGTGTGTTGCCCTCGGCTGAACTGCCGGTAGTGATGCATGAAGGCGCTCCCTCTGACATGATGCTGGTAGTAGGGCGTAACCCCTCGGGATTAACCCCTGTAAATGAACCTTGCAGTCCCTCAGCAGTATCACCGGAAGGATCCGAAGACCCCTCAGCCATAAGGCCGATAGAAGGACAAGCCTTGCTATGAGTGCTGGTGTGAGAACCCAAAAGGTTCCTCCCGGCTGGGTGCTTCCTTAGAAAGGAGTCGCCCTTCCGGGGTGCGATGCTAAACAGCGGCCTGCCTGAGGCCTCGAGCGATGTTTCACAAAGTCCTTTAGGTCCTCCAGAGGTGACTCTGGAAGAGCTCCCTCCACCTAGCCAGCCTGTTCTTCAGTGCATGTGGAGTCAGGGCGAAGGCAGTGGAGGCAAAGGGCGTGGGGATTGGACGTAGGGAAGAGCCCCTCGCAGGCTGGTCACCTGCTGAAGCCCGCTGAAGTCGACATGCGCCAAATACCTATTGAAAAGAAAAAAGACTAAGATAGAAGAATATCCGGGGAAGAGCGCGTGGTATTACATGGCCGAAGCCAAACACAGGAACGCTGGTGAATTCGGCCCGTTCTCGTTGATGCGGAAAAGAGGACTGGCACCGTTGGGCGGAGTCAGGCAAGCACATGCTCCCAGGGCCGTGGCCTCGATCGCCTCTAAAATTAAAGGGGGAGACGATGTTTTTTCTGGTGAAAAGGGTTCCGTCTCCCATCCCTCGCGAGAGACCCCCTTACAGTATGGAGGAAAGGGGACGGGACGTAAGAGTAAGGGGATACATTCCATCTCCCCAGCACACCACATAAGGTGGGGTGTGTTGGTTTCACCTAAACAAATAAAGAAGGGATAGACATATCCTTTCAGTCCTTGTGAACTGTAGTTCTCACAAGGTTAGCCAGAGAAAGTAAAAGGGAAGCCCAAAGGGCAACCCTTTAACAATAAAAAGGTATATACCAAAAGATGTCAGAGGATAAAATTAAAAAGACACTATGGAGAGTCTTATAAATGACACCCATAAAAAGAGGAAAAGGATCTGTGAGTGTGCAAAAAGGTAGGGAAAAATAATCTACCAGTCCAGCAAACATATCTGGGTTTCTCAAAAGTGATGTAGATTTAGCACTAAAGTTAAAATTGTACCTAACAGTCCCTACAGGAACCCTAGGCCCAGCAGCAGGTGCAGAAGGTGGAAGAGGTGGAATCACTGGTTGCTGACATGCCGGAGGAGGCACTAGTGGATATTGTGCTGGTAGAATAGGGTGAGGCACTTCTTCGATCTTCTCCTGATCCGAAAAATAAAGACTCCAGAGGCTCTTTCTCCGACATGCTACCCTCCTGTAGCATTTGGACAGGTGGTGTTGTAGTGGCCACAGGCACCAGAGAAAACATTGGTTTTGCCTTTGATGTCCCAGTTTACATTAGCACTTTCAGCAAAGGAAACTATCACAGGAGCTTGTGTTGTTGTGGGTGCTGGCTTGGGTGGAAGAGCAACCCTGGACTCAATGGTCATAACCGTGGATGAGGTGGTCGAGGATTCAATCAGACGGCGCAGTTGTGGTAGATTCAGACATACGGCTGGTGTAGACAACGATTTGTGCTTGTGGCTCACCGACAGGTGACTCGTTGACTGCGTAGTCTTCGTCGTTGTGGATGTCAACGGACATTGTTTGATTGAATGATTGAGGTATTTGGATGGCGCATGCAAGGACGAACTGAATCGCATCAAGGCGTGCCTGTTAATATAGCAACAATAACTCTGTATAGAATCATCACATCATTGAGAATTGCTTTCCACCCCACCCCCCTAGAGCTGTAGCTGCAGCCTATTTAAACAGATACATTTTTAGTTGTTTTCTAAATAATGGCAATGATTCTACTTTTCGGGAAGGCTATTCCAAAATGTTGTTCCGAAAATTGAAAATCTACAATCTCCTCTAGTCACACATTGTGTTGCGGGGATAATCAGCAAATACCTGCCCTTTGACCTTAAGGCCAGTGTTGGTCGATAACAATTTAGCTTTTCCACCAGCTACATAGGGGCTAGATTATTAAGACATTTAAAGATGATGCATCCGATTTTAAATTTGATCCGATATTCCAGCGCCAGCCAATGCATTGATCGGCAAAGACCTGATGTTGGTGTGGACTTCTTTATCCCGAACACAAGTCTAACTGTTGTTTGCCGGAAGATCTTTTCGTTGCTGTGGTGATTGCAAGTGCTGTTATCGAGGATGGAGCCGTCAATGATATAAATGACGGGGTCCTGGCAGCCGGAGAAGGAAAAGCAGTCGAGTTGTGTGACTTATGCCTATGTCCCCTTTTAGGTTTCTTCCCCAGGGAAACGTCTTCATGAGACCTCCGTCTCCTCACACAGAGTTTTTTTCTGTAGTTCTGCTTATCTTGGCAGAGGCATAACTTTGCACCCAGTCAGAAGCCCTGGCACCCTCCTCCAGCCAATCACCAACTTTCTATGGCAATCCTTCCGTGTCTTTGTGGAGAAGGACTGGCAAATGAAGCAGGCATCCACATTGTGGTCTGGGTGTAGGCAATATATACATTTTCCGTGTCGATCGTCCACAAACATGTTCTTGAGGTGGGACCTCAAGCAGCACCTGAAACAGCTCTTCGTGCTGGTGTTTGCCATGGCCGTGTGGAAGAGTCCTCAGAGTTGAGTAGAGGATCTTTCATGGCTAGAAAGCCTTCCAACGTCCAGATCGTCACTGGCAATAGATCCCTGCTACTGGCAGTCCCATATAAAAAAGATGAAAAAAGAAAATCAAAAGTTGGAGATCTACCAAAAATAGATTACAAAAGTCGATATTTCGAGGAACGAAACACGAGGACTGCCAATACCTAAACGTGTGGTAAAAACAAATCTGAAGATAGCCGCCATGGGTCGAGCTAAGGTGGTCTAGTGGCATTGGCTGGGGCAGTATGACCCAAAGTGACAGCAATAGGCTATATAAAGAGACATGCAGATTTTTAAGCTTTCACAACAGCCATAAATGCCATCGCACCACTAAGAAAAAAGCCAAAACAAGTAAACACGCCAACTCCGGTTCACGCAAGAGTTGTGAGACCTAAGATCCAGAAAATGATCAGTGCTTACTAAGTGGAAAGCCTGTCCATCACACACCACACTAGAAGCCTACAAAACACTCGACTCCTGCTACAAAAAAGAAATCACTCGAGCCAAATCCTCTTCTTACAACTCCAGAATCATGAAAGTGGAATCCGAGTCTAAAGAAATCTTCGCAATATACAAGGAACTTGCTTCCCCATCAACCAACGCTTAAGAGATTGTGAAAGACGCCACATGGTACAACAACATTCAAACTGCCATGCTACAAAAAATAAATACCCCCCAGGAAAAAACAAAAACCCACCTCAACACCCTGCCCAAGGTCAACACAACACCCTCATCAGCCCCCCCCCACAGACAAAAAAAGATCCTTCTTCTTCAAATAAGTCACCGAAACCAAAGTCCTTGCCATCATGAAACGCATGAAACCCTCCTCTTGCAAGGGGGATATCTGTCCTGCATCACTCAAAGACTGCGGAGAACCCCTAACCCCATTTCTGACAGCCTTTATTAATGCCTCATTCTCCTCGGGCACCGTCCCCACCCCCTTCCCTCAAGGAATCATGGGTTTGACCGCTGCTAAAAAAAACATCCCTTTTCCCCGACCTACCAAACAACTACAGACCCATAACCACTGTCCCATTTCTGTTAAAGATACTTGACAAGGCCGCATACCTCCAGATCCAACAGTTTCTGGAAGACAACCACATCCTGGGTAAGTGACAATCAAGCTTCCGGCCACGTCACGGAACCGAGACTGCCCTACTCGATCAAAAAATTCAGATAGAGCAAACCATGGATAAAAGGTAAACCAGCGCTGTTCCTGCTCCTAGATCTGTCTGCAGCCTTCGATATTGTAGACCATAGGATCCTATGCAGACACCTCAAAGATGCGGCCCACTTCTCAAAGCAAGCCACGTCCTGGATCACATCCTTCCTTGAAGGCAGACGCATGAGAGTATTCTCTGATCAGGCGTGCGCAACACCCAGCCCCATCCACTGTGGAGTTACTCAGGGATCCTGCACCTCACCCACCCTCTACAACATCTTTACCCTCCCTCTTTTCAACATCATGGACGATCACAGAATAACCTATATGAATTATGCCGATGATACAGAGTTTTACTCTCTCTCATCGGCTCATACGAACAAAACGCAGACACACTCAAGACGTATGCCCTCATCCAGGCCTGGATGGCAGCCAACGGCCTATGTCTCAATGGAGACAAGACAGAAATACTTCCGGTAGGTTCCAAACAGGTCCTCAACAAACTCAACAGCAAACACACCTCATTTAACATTGACAACACGACTATCACTGCCTCAGCCCCAATCAAAACTCTAGGAATGTATATAGACTCCACCCTCTCTGCCACGGCAAGTTAGTGCCATTGCCACATCGACCGCACAGACCACTAAGATCATAAATGCTGTCAAACCATACCTCTCTTCCAAAAACACTTTATCCATAGCCAGAGCTACTGTGGGAGCAAGGCCCGACTACTGCAACGTCCTGTTCCACAGCACATCAGCGAAAAACCTGAAAAAACTTCAAACCACACAAAACAACGCCCTCAGAGCAGTCCTCAGCATCCCCAAGCCCTCTTGGGGATGCGGAGGACCGCTCTTTCTCAGGCCAGACGGGATGCCCACTGGCTCCCCGTTAAAGAGTGCATTCTCTTTAAAACCCTCTCCATCACACATTCGTGCCTCTCACAAACAGCACCTCCATACTTAGCAGAAACTATTCACTGTGTCACTTCTAATAGACCCAAGCGATCCCAACATTGCAACCAATTAGCAGTGCCAATCTTTAGAAGATCCAAAGCAGGAGGCTCCGGCTTTGCCGTCCTAGCCCCAAAGAAATGGAATGCATTCCCACCCGCCCTCAGGAAAGAGACATCCCTCAGTGTTCCGGAAGGAACTAAAAATACAGCTCTTCCGCTAAACGCACCCATCTCTCAGTACGTGCCTCCTGTAACTGCATGGAATGTACCTGTGACCATGATATTAAGCCATGACTTCAGCTATCTCACAACCGTATAATGCACTGTATGAGTGACACACCACTGTAACGCACATGTTAAATGTTGTATGCCCAGTCACGTATACTGTAACAGTGCCACGATGCCCCAGGGCCAATGTGCACTTTATAAATGCAAATAAATAAAAAATTGCTTTAATATTACAGAGGATACCCAACCTGACGATGGGGAATATTCATGAGCATGTAAATCCATGAAAGATCCCATGCCGGAGAAGCATGTGAATCTATGACAGATATTGTGATTCCAAATAAAAGTTATTTCCTGTAACATGCATGAAAGGCTGTTATCTTCACAGAAGTTACAGTGTAAGATTCTTGGAAGACAACCATGTACGTGGGAGTATTAGTGATGCGTCTGGGAAACTGGTGCTTATTTATATGCCCTGGTGCAATCTACAGCCCGGCTTTCAGCGTCAAAAGGGAATGCGACGCCATCAGTGTATAGCCTCATGCCCTTTCTCACTGGTTTGCTGGGTATGGTGCGCAGTAACTCTTGCTCTCATACAATACATTCTTTGTTAATGTGAGTATGCTGTCATCACTCTACCCCATGGCTTGCATGTCTTTTCTGAGGCAATGCTAGATTTGGCAGTGGAATAGGCAATTCGCTTATTCAGCTCCCCTATGCATCTTCAACTACGAAGATGTCCACACTGGCCTTTTATCACCCTGTATTTTTGAGCATTTTGATTTCCAATTTTCGTCTCCATGCTTCCCAGTAAAGTGTTCTGTGGCACACTTTGGGGACTTTGATAACGATGTTTTTTTTGGGTGCAGTTTTTAGAACCGGTCTTAAGTGGTCAGATGGGATGGGACTTAAAGGAGTCACGTGGTCTCTTTATGGTACTGAACCAGTAGGCTTGTACCTCACTTCGTAGCCTTTTTGAACTCAAAGTCATGGGCCGGATCCGATACTAAACCAGCATCTAAGAATTCCTCCTGCAACACCTCTGAGCCGAGGGCCCAGTTTCCCTCTGTGGCATCGTCACTGTAGTGCAGTGATAACACTGCGTGCGTGCACATACCGCTTTCACAGCTTAAGCCATGTATTCCAATAGTAAATTCCCATGCTTCCTTTCAACCGCTATATTCCCATTTGCTTGTGCTCACATATTAAATAATGTTTTGGGTGTGTACCCTTCATCAGATTACATCAAGTGTTTCAGCCCATGTCCTTGTGCAGTCCAGCAGCAAGACACTGTGGCGTGCGTAGTCCTGCAGCAAAGACACTGATGTGTGAAACAATGTTCAGAGTCTTGCTACGGGGAAGAGCGAGGACAAGGACTAATACCGAAATATTCCATATGGGAGCACAAGCAAATGGAATTTTGAAGGTCTCAACAAAACAGTCTTTTCACTGTGATCAAATTGATGGACAAAATAAAAAAATCTGACAAGAGAGTCAACCCGAAGAATCATAATGGTTAGGCTATACACACAATACATGGGGGTTATGTATCAGTAACGCCCTGTCAATGCCTTTCAAACAAGTAATCAAGTTGTAATATTCAGGACCAGCCCCTAGATGGCAGACGATGCATGATATGTGAACCTAAAACATATTCACAATCGCAACTCCCAAAAACGTATATACACATGTTTTACTTTTAGAGGTGGAAGTTGCCCGTGAAAAGCAATGATCCGGATAAAGGAAGGCGGGGAGGTGGAAAGCTGCGACTGCCAAGAGAGTGGTGTCCAGGCTTGAGAGAGCTAAGCATGACACATGGCGCATATTGTTACACTCCTTACTGTTAAGAGTCTAACTAGATAACTAGAGGTCCACGTGGAAACAAATATTTATCCACAGGTGTTAGGCAAAGTTTGTATGCAGTACCCTTTGGGTGCACAACACACAACTCTGACTACAGGTATAGGAAACCCAAACTTTGGTATAAACTTGTACTACACAGTTTTGGTAGCATGTTGAGCAGCTAGGCTTATCTCAAGACGGGTCCATTTGAGCTGTAGGGGAGTTGCACACAGATTCACAGTGACAAGTATTCAAATAAACTCTTACACACAAGGTTTCTTGAATAAACAATTATTCATTTATTTATCAGTCAGTTAGAATAAGCCTTCTTCAGAAGGGAGCAATATAATAGTAACGCACAAATACACTTCAATACTGTACACACTTGTCAGTAAAGACCCTTTTGGGATGGCTTACCGACGCAACCTACACCCTCAGGTGACTTCAATAGCTAGGGTGCTGGGGCCATTAACATCTTACTGTTTGCATTTAGAATACTCTTAGGAGTTGGTAAAAAGAAAAGGTTATTAGAACAAGAGACCACAAATATTCTTAAGCAGGCAAATACCTTTGGATCCCCAAGAAGAGTCATTCGGTACAACAGGCTAAGCCAAAGTCAATGGGCAAAAGTCTTATATAGGATGAAGCACTTCTGGTAGGTAAGTAGAAAAGTCTGCACATTGTCTTAGAAGTCTTTGAAGAAAAGAAGAATCAAAGGTAGGGCCACAAGCTGATTAGACTTTTGTGTAGTAGAAGATGCAAGCAACTCTACAGTGAGAGGTAAGTTCTCTCAGACTGTACAGTACCTTTATATTGAAGAAAAAGTGCAGCAGATGACGTCAGTTCCTGTGCAGCTCTGCAGATCTCTCTGTTCCTGTGCCTCAGTTGTGGGGACAAGAGGGAGGACTTCTGGGGACTCCGACACTGCAATGGGACGGACACTGCTCGCAAGCGGCAATCTTTCCAACAAGTGGCACTTCGGTGTTTCAGCTCCTCGCGACTACCGCAAATAGCAACACTGTGGTTGCTGGATGTCGAAATGGACCTTCCTTGCTTCTGGGGTCCTGCACTCTGTTGAGGGGGCTCAGGCTCAGTCAGCCCTGCTTCCAGGGAGTTCGGAGGATCTTCCTGGAGCTCTTGGCCAACTTAAAAGCAACGCACACAATCTGGTGCTCATCTACCTGGCTATTCGGTTTCCAGCAGCTGCTCTGTGGAAATTCAACCAGCTCAGAGAAGGATGTCCAGGTGGCTTACTTTGGAGTTGATTGGTCCCACCAACTTAAAGCGAGAAGTAGTCTTTGCAGGGGCTTCTCTGTCGAAAGGAATTTGGAGTTTCGGCACAGCAGCAGGGCTTCACCGAGCAAACCAAAGATCCAGGAGTTGCAGCAGGCGTCCCCTTCAAGTTCTTCTTGGGTTCCTTCGTCCAGTGGTCGATACTGCCTTCCAAGCCAAAATACTTGTCTTTTATTCTGTTCTCTCCCATTCATTCCAGCCCAGCTGTCAGTCACCCAGCAGGGTCGCTGTCCTTGCCGGACAGTCAGCTGGCCAATCACCAGAGTGCATTTGGGTCTCCTAGGAGACTAAGCACAGGGATTTTCAGGCACTTCCTGACTACCTTATGCACCCTGGAGCCAGAGGAGGGCTTCACTTGTGAATCCCGCCAAAGGCAAAGCGAACAATGGGACCAAACCAGGTTTGGCGTGCAGAGTAAATCTAAAGAAGGACCTTTCCACAAAGAAATGGCAAAAAAGAAGACAGGGCCATTTTGACAAAAATTGCACAATTGGGTGCTTTACTGCAGCTGCGAACACAGCCTGCAGTAAATGCACACCACGATAGTTAAAACAAAACCACTGCCACCAGCCATTCAGTGAGAAAAGGGTAACATAAAAAGTGTTACATGAGAAGCTAGACAAAGAGGATACTAGGTAACCCCTCAAGCACCCTGTTGTAAGATAGTGTGTGCTGGGTCTAGAAAGTTACAAATGTAAATAAAGTCAATTTCACTTTACTGCGCTTGGAAACCGTAGTTTATCCCAGAGAAGGTATTTAAACCTTTGGGAAATCTGAAAGACTTCCCTGTGCCACTGCACTGAAGGTGTTGTGTGACAATGTAAAAGATGATGACTATGGAGTTTGTCAGACTCCACAACCAAAGGAAACCGAATATAAAATCACATTAAAATACATGAGAGAGTGGGAAAAAGGGTCTCACTCTCTCCATGTTAAAAAAAATCAAGTCCTCACAATCCAGCAAAGTTGCTGGGGGTCTCTAAGGTGGAGGGAATTAGCACATTTCTGAGAATTCACCCTAACACTCATCCCCCCCAGACGAAGGGACAGGAGGATTTAATCCACCCCTGGATGAATCTCCTTACTCCAGTCAGTCATACTTTCTGGAGAGACCATCAGTATTTTGGTGATTACACCCTGACCTGTGTTCAATGGTAAAATCAAACCTCTATAGGCTGATTGACCATCTTACTTTAGGATTTTCCCCCTTCATCTGCATTAACCATCTCAAGGGTTGGTGGTCTGTCTGAATCACAAAAGTAGATCCATACAAGTATGGTCTAAACTTCCTCAAAGACCACACAATGGCAAAACATTCACATTCTATGGTTGCCCACCTTGTCTCAGGTTCCTTAAGTTTTCTACTGATGAAGCAGATTGGGTGTTCCCTGCCTTTCTCATACAGCTGATTCAGAACTGCACCTATACCTGTATTGGAAGCATCTGTCTGTATGATAAAGTATTGGTTGTAATCAGGAGCTCTTGAGACTGGACTGGAGCTTGACAAAGGGCTTGTGTAAGCCCTTCAAATGCCTTAGTACACTCCTCATTCCACCTGACCTTCTTGGGGAATTTGGGTGAGGAGATCACATTCAAGGGAGAAGCTATGGTCCCATAGTTCTCAATGAGGTTTCTATAGTAACCTGTGAGACCTAGAAAGGCTCTCACTTGGGTTTGAGTAGTAGGGGTGGCCCATGCTTGTACAGCTTGTACTTTTCTAGGCAATGGCCTTATTTCTCCTCCTCCTACCTCATGTCCAAGGTAGACCACACTACTCTGACCAATTTGACATTTACTTGCCTTTATGGTCAGATTGGCCTGCTCAAGAGCCTGCAATACATATCCCAAGGTGTCAATATGTTATTTCCAAGTAGGGCTGAACACTGCAAAGTCATCCAAGTATGCCATGCAGAGGTGCTCCATCCCATTGAGAACATGTTTCACCAAGCTTTGGAATGTAGCAGGTGCCTTTTTTTGA
Source organism: Ambystoma mexicanum (assembly GCF_040938575.1). Classification (NCBI taxonomy): domain Eukaryota; kingdom Metazoa; phylum Chordata; class Amphibia; order Caudata; family Ambystomatidae; genus Ambystoma; species Ambystoma mexicanum. The sequence continues at coordinate 661,072,036 of NC_090928.1, read as the reverse complement.
CCAAAATGAATAACCTTAAACTGGCAGAGGCCCCCTGGGGTTGTAAATGCAGTTTTCTCCTTGGCATGGTCTGTCAGAGCTATTTGCCAATAGCCTGAGGTTAGGTGAAATGTACTGAGGTACTTAGCTGAACCAAGTTTGTCCACCAGCTCATCTGTCCTATTTAAAGGATGGGCATCAGTCGTGGTGACTGCATCAAGGGTTCTATAGTCCACACAGAATATCAACTCCTTGGATCCTGCCTTTGGTACTAGTACCAGTGGACTAGATCATGGTCTTGTAGATGGCTCCATTACTCCGAGATCAAGCATCTTGTTGATCTCTTCCTTTATGTGGGTTCATATATGGTCTGACATTCTGTAACCTCTGCTTTTAACAGGTAAACAGTCACCAGTGAGGATCTCATGCTTGCCTCAAGGGGTCATGCCTGGTGATAGTGAAAATAGGGGGGTAAACTGATTTAGCAGAGTTTTGCACTCCTGTTGTTCAAGTTTCAGATCAGGAGAGGTTAACTCCCATCTTCCCATCTAAAAGGTTGTCCCCTGAGGAGGTCATGTAGAGGCTCACTCTCCTCCTCCTCCTCCTCCTCTTTAGCAGAGGCTGGAAGCAGAGCTACCAGTTCTTGACTAGAGACATAGGCCTTTAGGCGGTTGGTATGAAAAACCCTGGGGGCCTCCTTAGGATTTCCTAAGTCCACCAAATAATTGACCTCTCCAAGTTTTCCCACAACCTTGAAGGGTCCAATCCATTTGTCCTGTAAGGCCCTCTGCCTTGTAGGTACCATAACTAGAACTAGCTGGTCTTGAGTAAACTCAACCATGTTGGCCTTTTGGTCACGCCAATGCTTCACCAGAGCCTGACAAGCTTTCAAGTTATCTGAAGCTTCTGTCATCATGTGTGTCATTCTCCTCCGGAGACCTAACATAGTCAATGACTCCCACTGGCTTGTGGGAAGGAGCATTCTACAACCTCTTCCTGATTAGGTCCAATGGCCTTCTAACCGGGTGACCGTAGAGAAGCTCAAAAGGACTGAATACAACCCCTTCCTGAGGGACTTCTCTATAAGCAAAGAGAAGGCATGGCAGTAGATGGTCCCACTTTCTTCAAAGGGGTTCTTCTAAAGCACCTATCATGCTCTTCATAGTTCTGTTAAACCTCTCCACCAACCCATTGGTTTGGGGATGGTAGGCTGTTGAGAACTTGTAGGTCACGCCACAGTTTTTCCACATGGCTTGCATGTAGTGGGACAAAGTTGGATCTCCTGTCAGAGATAACCTCCTTAGGAAAACCTACTCTGGTAAAAATACCAAGTAGGGCCTGAGCAATAAAAGTCCTCATAGGTATTGCTTCATGATACCTGGTAGCATGGTCTACCACAACCAATATAAATCAGTTGCCTGAAGATGTTGGAGGGTCTAAGGGACCAACAATGTCGATTCCTACCCTCTCAAAAAGGGACTCCCACTGGGAGAGGCACCAAAGGTGCCACCTTTCTGGCTCCACTCATGCCAGAAGTCGGAAAAGTGTGGCAGCTTCTACAGAATTTATCTGCATCAGACCCCATGTTGGGCCAGTAGAAATAAAGAGACATCCTTTCCTTGGTCTTTTTAAAACTTAAGTGACCAGCCAAAGGAATCTCATGGTATAACTGTAGAAACTGAGGTCTCACCTCCTGGGGCAATACAAGTCTTCTGTAGTCTCCTGGGGTAGACTCAATAGGTTCACTGTAGAGGAGGCCATCCTCCCAGTATAACCAGTGCTCCCCTGGCTCTTGCACTTCCAGCCGGGAAGCTGCCTGTTGGCGAAGTCCTTCCAGAGTAGGACACCCTCTTTGACCTCTGCTGAAGTGTACCCTACAGGGGGCCACCTTCTGCCAGTAAAGACTTGCATCTCAGGACGGTCTTTAGGATCCAGATCTCCAACAGGGGGAAGGTCTTCTTCCAGCTCTGTCTCATCAGTAGCTGATTCAACCTCTTCTGGTTGGATCTCGCACTCAGCCTCAGCTGGTTGAGTAGTCACAGGTGTGACTTTGGACTGTCCTCTCAGGGATGTCCTGGTTTGATGTACAGGAGTGCTATATTTCTTGTTTTCTGAGACCTTGGGTTTCCCTATTGTCTCTTTCTCCCTGGAAATAGAAGTTGGCTCCTCCTGTGGACTGGGTGTTATAGGTTCTTCTATAACAACCCACTGAGTCATTTAAAGTGAGCTCTCTGGCCTTCCTGGTCTGCTCCTGCTTCCTTTTACTGGGGGCCTGGGGGTGCTTGATACAACTCCAAGACTTTTTAAGTCATTCCTCAGCAGGACTCTCCCAGGTACCTCACTTTGTACACCGACAGGTATTCTTACAGTCATATTGTTGTACTGGGTGAGAGCTGGTAGTATTGGAACCATCTGGATAGGGCCTCCAGCAAGCTCAGTGGGACCTTGGGGTGCCTTAGCAACATCCTCAGGTTTGAAAAAGGTTTCATCCACCACTGTGATACTGGCCCCAGTATCTCTAATGGCAGGGGTCTTCTGACCATTTACAAGTACACTGTCCTTGTAGTAGTAGTTTGTGTTATCTGGTATAGAGTTATACACATCTACTTTCTGCTGTTCCCACAGACCCAGGGACACTAAAGAAACACTGGCAGACTCCAATGGGGTCTTCAGCCAATAGTTGAAAGTTTCCACTTGCCATATGTACTTCTCCCTCAGGGATGAAGGCTAAGGAGGCAGTGTGGACCCCTGAAGATTTACCCTTGCATCTGGAATCCCTTTCCCCTAAAGCAGGAAGCCTGACTTTAGCAAATTAGACCCTGTAAGTGTACGTTGAGCAAAGCAGAATGGTGAAAGATTGTGACTACATCAGGGATACCTACAGTCCGCAGTTTATTCCCCTCACCAAAATTAGCCATAATAGATGTATGTGATCCTGCTCAAGATGGAGTACCAGAGGTGTACAGTACTGTGGTGTAGTATAGTGACCAGGACAGCCAGATCCAATATAGCGATGGAGCTTCAGGGTAGGTGTTCCACACATGCATGACTGTTAGGGAGATTTATCCTTTTTATACTTCATCCCCTCTCCTAGCGAGACCCCCACCACTTTTTGCTGGACTTCTGGACCCTTTTTCTTTAATCCTGACTGAGTGGAGCCTTTTTCCACTCATTCATTCCTCCTTATGGGCTAAGTCTTTTGGAACTCTTTATATCTTAACTGTACTATGGAGTATGTTAGGGAGAATTTTCAGTTTACTGCTAAAATACTCCAACCTTAGAGACCTCCAGCTCTTTTGCTGAACTTTGGGACTTTTTACTTTTAACTATGTGTTTTCTGTGTTTCTTTTGGTTGTGGAGTCTGAAACTCCATAGGTATCTTTTTACATTGTGACACACAGCACCTTCAGTGCAGTGGCACAGGGAAGTCTTTCAGATTTACCAAAGGTTTAAATACCTTTCTCTTGGATAGCTACTGTTTTCAAAAGCAGTGAAGTAAAATTGACTTTGCTTACACTTTTAACTTTCTAGACCGAGCACACACTATCTTACAATAGGATGTTGTGGGGCGACTTAGTATCCCCGGTTCCATGTGATATTTTCGCTGCAAAAATATTGCGATGCAGCGGCGAAAATAACACATGGACCCTGCGGGGGACACCCCCGCATCATTTTTTTATGTGCGGGGGACACCCCCGCACCTAATATTTTCGCCACCAAAAATATCGCCTATGGCCGTTCCTGACTGACATATGTACGGCGATATTTTTGCTGGCGAAAATATTACCTGATACCGTATCCCCTTTGTCTAGTTTCTCATGTAACATTTTTATGTTACCTTTTCCTCGAGGAATGGCTGGTGGCAACGGTTTATTTTGTAACTACAGCTATGTGCTTATACCGCGGGCTGCGTTCGCAGCTGCAGTAAAGACCCAAGGAGGCCACTTTTGTCAAAATGGCCCCGGTCTTCATTTTTCGCCATTTCTTTGTAGAAACGTCCTTCAGATTTACTCTGCGCGCCAAACCAGGTTTGGTCCCTTTGTTAATTTGTTCTTTGGCGGGATTCACGAGTGACGCCCGCCTCTGGCTCCAGAGTGTCTGGCAGGGGCCGGAAGTGAGGGAAGTGCCCAAAACTCCCTGTGTTTAATCCCCTTGGCTACAGGAATGCACCCAAAGGTGAATGGCCGGCTGGCTGCCCAGCAAGGACAGCCACCCTGCTGTTTGACTGGCAGCTAGGCTGGAATGAATGGGAGAAACCAGCATAAAAGGCAAGGCTTTTTGGCTTGGAAAGCAGAATCGACCACTGGACGATGGAATCCGAAGAAGAACTTGGAAGAGACGCCTGCTGCAACTCCTGGACCGTCGGTTTTCCCAATGAAGCCCTGCAAGGACGACTTCTCCCCTTGAGGAGGTGGGACCAATCAACTCCAAAGTGAACTTGTCTGGACATCCTCTAGGAGCTGGCTGCACTTCGTTGCTGCTGTAGGTACCGAAGTGCCAGGGAGAGGAACACCAGATTGGAGTGCATCGATTTTAAGTTGGCCAAGAGCTCCAGGAAGATCCTCCAGACTCACAGGAAGCAGGACTGACCGAGCTTGAGCCACCTCAGAGTGCCGGACCCCAGGTGCAAGGAAAGCCCATCTCGACAGCCAAGAACCACAGTGGTGCTATTTGCTATAGATGCGAGGAGCTTAAACCGCAAAGTGCCACTGATTTGAAGTTTGCCTTTTGCTGCTGCTGACCATCCCATTGCAGTGCAGATGTCCTCCCTCTTGCCCCAACGACTGAGGCCCAGTAACACAGGATCTGCAGAGCTGCACAGGAACAGAAGCCAGCTTGAACCATTTCTTCTAACCAAAGGTACTGTACAATCTAAGAACTTACCTCTTGTTGTGTAATCTTACTTGTTCTCAGTCGAGACTTGTCTTGATTGCTTCTGCAGAGTTGCCTTTACCTCGCAGGTCTAAACAGCTTATGGCCCTACTTTGATTTCTTCTTTTCTACAAAGACTTCTAAAACATTGTGCAAGACTTTTACCTACATGTAAGAAGTGCTTCAGCTCACCTAGACATTTGCCCAATTGACAATGGCCGGCCTGGCGCCCTGAATGACTCTTCTTCCCTCTGACTTTGTTTGGTCTTCCTTCCAGGAAGGGGTTAACTTACTTTGCATTGGGGGTGTCCAAACGTACTTGTCTGCTTCAGAATATTTGTATGATCTCTTGTTTTATTCTAATAACCCATTTCTTTGACACTCATTTAAGTATTGCTCTAAATGTACCAGTGATATATTAATGTCTACAGTGTCCTAGCTATTTAAGTCACCTGAGGGTGTAGGAAGTGTCTGTGTGCCATCCCAAATGGGTATTTGCCGATTTAGATAAACTAAGAGTGTGTATTTTGGAGGTATTTGTGTGTTACTATTATATTGCTCCCTTCTGAAGAAGGCTTATTCAAACTGACTGTTAAAGCAATAATTGTTCAATCAAGAAACCTTGAGTATAAGTGTTTATTTGGATACTGATCACTGTGAATCTCTGTGTAACTCCCTCTACTGCTCACATTGACCCCGCTTGAGATAAGCCTGGCTGCTCAATCACGCTACCAACCTGTGTAGTACAGACTGATACCAAAGGTTGGGTTCCTATTGCCAGGAAGTCAAGGCTGTTTTAGTGCAACCAAAGGGTACTACTCCAAATCTTGCCTAACAGGGTATAAGTTGCTCCATACCTCTTTAAGGCACATGTATTTTACTATTGCAGCACACAGCTCCTTATGGGCAGTGTTGTTGGGGACCTTTGGGTCCTCCTTAGTGATTATTTATCCTAGAGGAACTACATTTCTGAAGGATAGATTAATATTTTTTTTTTTTTAATTTAGATACTTAGTATCACTCCTAAAACATTATATTAAACATATTGGCACACACCACCTCATGTGGAGTACCAAAGGGATGCTTAGTATCCCCTTCTCTCCCCTTCTCTCTGCTCCTGTGACTTCTAGTTATGGCTGGTGGCAGTGGACGTGTTCTACTAACTACTGTGTGATTTTTTTACTGCAATACTACTTGGGGGCTTCCTACCTTTTTTGCCATTTCCAGCACTGCTGTTCTTTGATAGCCCTTCTTCTACCATTCTGGGAGGTAGAGGTCTGTTTGTGTGTGTGTTTTGGATTTGGCAGGAACCCTTGGGTGTCCCGCCTAAGCTCCAGTGTGGGGGAGCAGTTACCCTCCCCCCTGTCCTTTGTCTGCCAGAGTGCCTGAATACAACTAGCTCCCAGTGGGGGTCTGGCTGTCCTGACTGGACAGCCGCACCGGCCCTTTCAGTAAATTGGTGAGAGTTTGCAGAGGAGCGAGTGCTGGAACTGTATAAAAGATGAGGCTCCTGGAGTGAAAAGCAAGTCGACCACTGGAAGCTGAAGTAACCGAAGATGACCAGACACCCCTCCAGACCCTTTGCAAAACTGAAGTGACAAATGCTGTCCTGACCCAGTTTTCTATGCGATAGAGGAACTCCTAAGGTGACGATTCCTTCCCTTTGACTGGTGGGAACAACCAGTCCCAATACAAACTTTGATTTCAGCCATCTCCCGAGGTCCTGTGAATTTCCAGAGCTGCGGAACCCCAATACCAGGAGACCTGCTGCCCATTTCGAGTGCATCGTCGTGGAACGGCTGAATCTGTCCAAGTTTTTGTTGATCCCTCAGAGACACTTTACATACACAATCCAACTCGTCCAGACACCCTAATCGGAGTGTGAGACTGCAGGAACCGAAGATTGACCGTGCAAATCGCATCCTTTGTTGGTGCTGCAGAAAAAGCCCCCAAACCGCAGAGTGACCAGAGAAGTTGATAAAAGCCATGCCAGTGGTCCTCCCTCGCGACTGCTGCTCAGATCCCGTCCATTGTTCTGCCTTTCGCCATCAGACCAAGGAATCCAGAGGGCGGGTCCAGAGCTGCAACATGGCAGAGCATCCAGCCACGAACACTTTCTTCTAACCAAAGGTACTGTGGGGAAAAGGTATTGCTTACCTTATTCCAGAAAGTCGCTCCAGAGCATTGGAGTGCACATATAGGTGTGCAGGGCAACCCACTTTTGGCTCGAACTCAAGGTGCTGCTTGTGTCCCTTTAGCAAGTCCTTTTTTTACAGGTTCTCTGACGTTGGTCAAGTCTTCCTGCATCTTCCGTCCAAGAGACTAAAGTATCCACAGGAACATTTGATTTCTGTAGCTTTGCAAGACTAAGCCTCTCTGAACGAGCTTTTAGCCAGGGTGCGTTTTGAACTTTAAAAGACTTGTTGTGCCTCAAAATTGCCTCTAGAACCTGAAGCTCTGCTAGGATAACAGTAACCAACTGTTTTCCTTACCAAAAATCCCTCTCTTATGTGTGTGCTGACTAAATGCAATAACTGTATTAGTTTGTGGGTACGCTTTACCGATAATACGGTAGACCAGTCAAACTCCTTTAACAATTGAGCGCATTATCAACTACCAACTAAGAAGTGGCCTTTTGAAAGTATTGTAAAGTATAACTATGTGTGTTGGTTTATTGTGCCAAGTATTTTACAATGACTCGTGCAAATATAATAACTCTATATTTTAATATAAATGTCTGCGCGTTTCTTTGATGTGCATTCCTAACTGGGTTCAGTGTACTTACCTACAGCTCACATCTTCCTCTTAAGATAAGCCTGACTTCTCTGCCACTCTACCAAGGTCTCTGAGTAGTACAGACTGATACTAAGAGTTGGGGGATCTACAAACCACTGGGATAGCTTACTAAGTCTTACTTCCAAGTGGGACTTTGGGAAAACTCCCCCAACAATGACCAAGATGCAATATGTTCTTGTCTACTTACTTTTGCGGTAGCAGGTGTAAAAAGTATTATCAACATCTTTGCATGGATGTTGAAAGAAAATGTTCATAAAAGTTGCAAATTACGCAGACCGTTGGAAAACTGAAGGTTGATAGGTTTTGAATTAATCAGAACCATCGTCATTGTTCTGTGCAAGTGTCCAGACAATTGTTTTAGTGTATCATGTCATTTAAGAAAGGAACTGACCATGTACAAATTAGGCTTGGTTGCACACCATAAGGAGCAGTCAAGCTCGAACTGGCAGGCTGAACAATGAGGGTCTGTGGGGGTTGCCCAGAGCAATGCCAGGGATTTTGATTAAATCTGAAAACATTTGTATTCTTTTTAAACACTCCAGGATAATGCCACTAAAGGTTCCGTTGGTTCTAGTGTGGTTCTCTCAACATGAGGGTTTAGGTGGTCAGAATTTGCACAAAGTATGTAATGTTTAAAAACTAAGAAAACAGTGGCAACGTGACAATTTCAACAAAGAAATAAAGACAATTGTACGCACTGTAGTCAACCTTTCCAGCGCTGAAAATCTCTCATCCCACGTTGCTACAGATTTTTCAAACGCTTCATGCCTCTTAATTAGTTTTTCCACTTCGTCTACACTTTGTCCTATCTCCCGACTTGATAAGTAGGGTTCTTGTCCCAGCAACCAGGCCTCTGCAACACTGGCATCTCTCGAAAACTGGTGTACTTCCAAAACTGGTCAAACAATGAAAAGAAAGTTAAGAACTGAAACCTTTAGAACAATATACCTTACACAAAGTAGCAATTAAAAAAATAAACAAGTCACTTAATTTTTTTAAAGCAGTATATATTCCTCCTAAAAGAATACAAAAACCTGGTACACTCCTCATTTCTGTCCACATAAAAACGACAGGCCTTTTTGTTAACCAGTCTATGAAAACACTCGCCTCTGCTTTGGATGTGTGAGGAGGGGCCTGGGGGCGGAGTTTAGATGAGACTTGTTGCAAATGAAAATCTTCAACATTCAGAAAAAATATGGTCCTCCTTGGACACACCACTTTAGAGAAAACAAGGAAAGGTGGATGACACAAAGGACCTGAAGCACCAACACTGCTCCTGCCAAGGTGAGGCAACCAAAGGCTACCTTCAAAGAGTGGGGAGGCACAAACCGAGGCGCTATGAAGAAAATTAGAAACCGATTCAGATAACATGAATGAACAAGTCTTGTGAGGAGCTGCAACATTACTGGAATAGAAAAATGAAATCCTTTCCTTTCTCAGTGGTTTGCCTGAAAATAAAGATGCCTAATAACCTGTCTGTGCCAACATTTAAACCAGCTTTAGTTAGCGAAAGCAGGCAATCTTAAACAGGGCATGCCAAAGAGTCCAAACCCTTGTCACAGCAGCAGAGCAAATTACTTCCACAGGTATGAACAGATGGATCTGGTGGAGGGGCATCTATCTGACAGCAATGACCCATTACCAATATGCCTGCATCAGGAAGGGTGATCGCATCATCAGCAAGCCTGAATAACATGCCTTCCTGGCCTATTCTGGGTAACCGGAATCATTGGGGTCCAGCAGCATTGTAGCCTCAACTGGAGCTAGGGGGAATGGTAAGAAGGCATAAATCGGACCAAAAATTCCCAAGGCACCAGCAGCACGCGCACACAAAAAACTACCCACCAGGAACTTACTGGAGCACAATAGATTGCACTACATGTTCTCCAAAGAGAAACAGATTGACGAGGGGACACTCAAAATGGAGAATAGATACCTTAGTTTCAGAGAGACGCTCCCATTTGTGAGATACTCCAAAAAACAAACTGATGGCATCAGCCACCACATTCTGCTATCCAGCTAGATAAGCTGCCGTCAGAGAAATGCCATTGCCCAGGGCCCAGAACTAAACTGGCATGGGCTCCCTGCACAATTCGATAGACCCTACAGACAGCACACTTCTGTTCAGACAGATCATGGCAGTCATGTTGTCCGTTAAGCTATTTACACAACTTTTCTTGAACTTGGGTAGAATGGATATCACGGGCAAGCCGATCAGCCACATCTCCAAGAGGCTGACGTGAAGGCAGCTCCATCTCGTGTCTCAAAGGCTGCTCACTAAAATGCATTGAACGTGTGCTTTCCACCCCTGCAGTGATGCACCAGTCACCACCAAGATCAGTGCGTTGAACATTTCTAACAACATTGGATGGAAGTGAAACCCTTTGCAGGTCTGTGTGGGGTGTGGACTGATGCAAAGCATGTCATTCACGATGACTCAGAACTGGGATATTGTCTCTCCAATGCTCCCTGAAACAATCTCGTATGTATAAAAAAAAGTGTGATGGGACCCAAGAGTCTTAGGAACACTCAGCCTGGGGACCGCTCGCTTCGCGGCACACAAAACTGTTGACAGTTTGTTCAGAGTCTCGCTCTTGAGAAGGGAATGCCATCTTCATCTATTTTACCAAGGGCACTAGGATAAATTGTATTTGTGAGGTTTATTTTATGTATTGGTTATTTGTGATGCGCCTATACACAAGTGCTTCGAGGCACAACAAGGCAGGGTCGAGGGGGAAACAAAGGACAAAAAGGGAAGCAATCATACTTGGCCTTGTGACATTCAGGTCCTGCAAGTGCAGTGACGAAGAGCTGAGGGGAGGGAAGGGGGTAGGGGAGGGGATGATGGATCGCGGGAGAGAGCCAGTCGAGGCCAGGTGGACGGGGCGAGGGAAGAGGAGAGAACAGGGGACGGAGGGTCCACAAGCTAAGTGCGAGGAAAGGGGATGGATTGGCTCCAGGGGTGCAGACCACCCAAACAAGTGAAGGCGGGGACACGTAAAAGCAAGTGTTGGATGAGGATGGGAGGGGAGTCGGGAAACGAATTGCAAGGTAGATGGACAATGGAGGAGGGGGGCTGGAGCCCTGTAAGACTCATGAAGGAGCCAGGCCGCCAGACAAGGTCAGAGGGGGCGTGTTCGGGAGAATTCTCATAAATGTGCTAATTCCCTTCACCTTAGAGACCCCCAGCAACTTTGCTGGTGGTGGAAAGGAGCCTAGTGCTTTCCTTCATTTTCAAACTTTCCAAGCGCTTTAGAACTAGGCAAGACTTCTGTTAACTGTTTTCTAAGCACTACAAGAGTCCAGGGGGGAGGAGGTTCACTAAATAAAGATGCTTAGGATTGAAATATAATGTGCAAACAATTGTTTAGATAGATATATATTTGTTAAACTGTTGTATTTAGCTTTGCTTAAAGCACACAGTAAATTCAGGCGGTGCTAAATATAGACTACAGGCAGGCTGGTAGAGAGCACGAGGTAACTCAGCAGCTGTTTGTTAGGGAGAATTCTCTTAAAAGGCTAATTTCCCTTACCTATAGAGTCCCCCAGCTTTGCTGGATTTGAGGGGTTAATTTTTTTCTCCTGCTAAGAGCGAGACTCTTTTTCCCCACTCTTAGACATATTGCCGATGTGTGTTTTAGGCTATTTTTGTGCTTATGGTGTATGGGGTTTTTCTCACCCTCATAGGTATCATCTTTTTACATGTGTGTTACACAGCACCCTCAGTGCAGTAACACAGGGGTGTTATAGTGACCCCCAAACACAGACTCCATATCCTGGGACTGAATACTGTCTCCCAGGGCATGCAAAGTTACCATTGACTTTGCTAGTCAATAGTTATGAACAAAACCAGTACACACCATCTTACTATGGAGGTACTGGGAAGGGTTAATAGTTTTTCCCTGGTGTTCATTTTCGAGAGGGTACTGTCCAGTCCCTCTCTCCAAAGTTTCTGACTGGTGGCAGTGGTTACTACCATAAATATTCAACAGCAAATATTTTCCTAAGGGATTTTCCCATTGTTCGAGGCTACCACTTTTACTGACAGCCTCTAACGTACCGCCGGGTTATTTTAATATTAACTTTAATCGGGTGTTTTTTTTTTTGCCAGATCTTTAATAATATTTCTTTCTTGTGTCTCGCTCTGTAATCCAAGCCCAGGTCGGGGATCCTTTGTTCGTCCTTTTGGCAGGCTTCTGCACAGAAGCCCTCCTTTCAGCGCCACTGAGTCTGGGGTAGACAGGATGTGTGGGAGGGGAGGAGTAGGCACCCTGGACAGGGTTACCTAGGCTACCCAAGTCGCACTCTGCCCTGATAGGCTGGGGGGTTATCCCGCCAGGATAGCCACCCCACTGCGTGAGTGATAGCTAGGCTGTATGAACGGGGATTTTTCTGCATAAAAGCAGGAATCTGAGGACTGGAGGACAAGACGTCACCACTGGACCTAAGAAATCCGAAGAGGAGAGAAGCCGAAGACATCTGCAACGACTGAACCACCAGTGAAGCCCTGCTGCAGACCCTTACCACTTTTCTCCAACGACAAGAGAAGATCTTCACCTGCAAGAGCCTTGAGCTGGTGGGGGCCAACCAGTTCGCCAATCGCCTTCCAGGACGTGCCTTGGTCGAATCGCCAGTGCCAAGCACTAGGAGACCCGATAGCCAGGCACCCCTCCACCACGACCGCGATTTAAAGGAGCGTACCTTTTATTCCATTTTGGCATCACCGCGGCTGGCTTCATCCCTGGGCAGTGCAGTAACTTGAACCTTCCTCCACGACGATAGCCTCTCTTCCTCTGCTAGATCTCCCGAACTGCAGGAACTACCGCCACCACAGGAGCCTCATCCACTTTTAAGGTACATCTGCCAGGCCTCCCGTTGCGTTGGGTACTGTTAAAGGTGTTTTTTTTGTTGTTTTTTTAAACTTTATTTAAATTGCTCACAGGCTATGAACATACATTGACAACTTTCGGTTATACAGACATATTACATATACAGTTCAATTGTCTTCTATAATCAGGTTTTCTTGTTCTCTTAGATCAGCCAGATATTGCTTTTAACGTGACCATATGTTTCTGGGTCTGCTTTGTGGAATTACGGAATCAATATATAGTTCTTCAGTATCGTTAATCCACACCATATCTCTGTTCCAGTCTTCTATTGTGGGGGGCTGTGTATTCTTCCATCTCATTAATATGACCCTCTTGGCTATAAGTAGGCTCAGCTTTAATAGTTTCCGCCATGTCGGATTCAGTTTCCCTTCTGCCCCCAGCATGCAGGTCCTTGGCAACCACACCACTGGTTGGTCTGCCATCTTGTCGAGAGCCTCACATACCTCCGACCAATAGTTTCTCAATTTGGTACAGTCCAATAGCATATGAAATATATTCGCATTTTCAGAATTACATCTTGGACAGGCTCTGCTCAATGTGGGATATATTTGCTTAAGCTTTGATGGCGTGTAGTGCGTCCTGTGCCCTATTTTATAGTGTATCAGTTTAAACCTCGAGTTGCAGGACATCTCTTTAGTCAGTGCGCAAATTCGTGACCATTCCTGATCATCTATCAGCTGCCCTAGGTCTTGTTCCCATTTGCCTTTAGCAGTGTGGGTTACCATGGGTCGTGTTTGTATTATAGTTTTGTATAGTGTAGAGGCAGTGATCGTCTGAATTCCTCCTGCAAATATATAGCCTAGTGCCATGTTTACTTCCGGTTCCTCTGGAAACGTTGGGTAGATACGTTGTGTTAGTGCTGCAACCTTGTGGTATTGCTGTTTGTGCGTGTGTGCATCACCCAGCGTGTCCTTGATGTCTTCCCACGGTACAAAGCTTTGATCTGAGAACAATTGACACCACTGTGTGATACCCTTAGTGATCCAGTGTCTCGCTGTTTCACATTCAATACTGAATGGTGTGTGTGTGGGTCTCCCCATATTGGCATACTCGGGTGATATAGTTTACTGGTACAAAATATGTCAGTAATTCTGGACCATGCCGTGATTGTAACTTTGGAGGGGCTGGTCATTTTGTATTGCTTCGGTGTGGGTCTGGTCATCCTCTGTAGCGCCCCTATCGCCTCTCTTTCTTGTGGTGGCAGGGATATGTCAGTAGGGTTAAGAAAGCTTGTGGCCCATTTGGCTGCTTGGTGTGCCTGCGCCACCAAATAATAGAGTTCTATGTCTGGGGCCATCAGTCCACCTTTTGGATATGCGTTTGTCAAGATTTTCCAGCTTAATCTAGGGTGCCCGCCCCAAACGAAAGCTATGCAAGCGCTATTGATTTTGGTGAACAGAGCACGGCCGGGCCACACCGGGACCGTGCTAAAGAGATAGAAGAGTTTCGGTAATATCACCATTTTGATTAAGGCTATCCGCCCAGCCAGTGATATTGGGAGTGCATTCCAACGTTTCATTTTAGCACACAGTGCTTCCCCAAGAGTTGTGTAGTTTAAAGCACGGGCTAGTTGAGCCGTTCTGGCTATGTGTGTGCCCAGGTACACTATATGTATCGGGCTCCATATAAGCCCATGAAGGTTTCGGGGTTGCAATGTGGCGTCTGTAAGCGGGAATATTTCTGATTTATGGGGGTTAAGGCACAATCCCGAGTATTCACCAACTTTCCTAACTTCTGCCAGGACCTTGCCGAGCGTTCTGTCTGGGTTTTTTAAATATAATAGTATGTCGTCCGCGTATAGCGTTATAATTTGTAGCTTTCCCTCTAGCCATATCCCAAACGAGCTGTAACGGGATCTTAGAATATCTGCCAATGGTTCTATGACTAAGGCAAAAAGTAAGGGGGAGAGCGGGCAGCCTTGTCTGGTACCTCCCAGCAGCTCGAGTATGTCCATGAGGGTTCCGTTCACTCTGATTCTCGCATGTGGTCGTGTATATAGGACCTGGATCCACTTTATGAATTTAGGGCCAAACCCATAGTTTTGGAATACTCCAAATAGAAAGGGCCAAGAGACAGTGTCGAACGCTTTTCTCATGTCTAGTGATACCGCTATCCCTTGAGTTGTGGTGGGTATAGAGTTCATTATATGATAGCATCGTCTGAGGTTTGTGGCTGTAGATCTACCCACTACAAATCCGG